>NC_137967.1:19314105-19898276 GCF_963924665.1 Micromys minutus
ACACCTGTCAGTCACCTCACACTGCAGAGGCACACACCTGTCAGTCACCTCACACTGCAGAGGCACACACCTAGCACTTCCAAGGCTAGAAGGGATCGCAGGAAGTGGGAGGCCAGCTTGAGCTATATACAATAAAGTATGGAGCCCTCACTACCCTGGGCTACATACTCACAAATAAAGAGCTGTGGAGGGATCTCAGTGCTCTAGAATCAATTGTCAGCACCCACATGGCTCACAATCATCTCCAGTTCCAGGATCCACAGGCACTACAATCAGGTGGTACACAGACATCCATGGAAAACACACACACACACACTCACACACACACACACACACTCACTCACACACACACACAATAAATTATTTTAAAAGAAAGGAAAGAAGGAAAGAAAGGAAAGAGAGAGACGGATAGAGCGAGGGAGGAAGGAAGGAAGGAAGGAAGGAAGATCTGGAACAATGGTCCAGCAGGTAGAACTTCCGGCCCCTGCAGAGGACTGGGGTTCGGTTCCCAGCACTTACACCAGGAGCTCAAATCTGCCCACAACTCCATCTCCGGGGGACCCAGCACTCCTTTCTGGCTCCTCCAACTTCTGCACACAGGTGTACATTACCCCGCAGACACACAGGGATATAGTAAGTTAAAATAAAGACAACCCCTTGACAGGAAAGACCTTAAGAAATGATGCTCGTCTGAGGAGAGAGGAATCTAACCCTGGCGTAGGTCTCACCGGACACTCCCATGCGTGCATCCCACCAACATTCCGTTTTGCGCTATCAGTTAAATAGATTTGCTTTTTTTTTTCCCAAGTCACACAGGGTTTCTCTATATCGCCCTAACCATCCTGGAACTTGCACCGTAGACCAGGCTGGACTTGAACTCAGAGATCCACCTGCCTCTGCCTCCCAAGTGCTGGGATTAAAGGCGTGCACCACCACTGCCAGGATTTCTGTGTTTTTGTTTGTTTTAATAAATTAAACTTCAATAAAACATAAAAAAAGAAAGTCTGGGCACAGCAGCATGTGCTTTTATTCCAGCACCCAGAAGACAGTCTGGAGAATGTCTGTACCTCTGGAAGTGTGAGGCTAGCCTGGTCTATGTGGGCTATACCAGTGAGACCCTGTCTAAATAGAAACAAAAGTGAAAAGAAACCCATTTTTAGTTCCTGCGTACACTGTCGCTGTCTTCAGACACACCAGAAGAGGGCATCAGATCCCATGACAGATGACTGTGAGCCATCATGTGGTTGGTGGGAATTGAACTCAGGGCCTCTGGAAGAGCAGTCGGTGCTCTAACCGCTGAGCCACCTCTCCAGTTCCACTTCTCCCATATCTTAATGACCCTTAATATATCATTAGCAATCTTGCATATTACTAATTACAAGTTAAATTAAATTGCAACTTATTAGTTACATATCGAAACATAGTATATAGTATATTTTAATTTTTAGAGTCACCCACTCCATACATTTCATAGAAATAGAAGCCTACCATGCGTAGTATTTTTAACCTTAGTGTATGTTCTGGATAAACATTCACCAACTGAGCGATATCTCCAGACCAGCCCCAAAGATGGATGAACCTTTTGTTAGGGTGTGTGTGTGTGTGTGTGTGTGTGTGTGTGTGTGTGTGTGTGTGTGTGTGTGCGTGTGTGCTTACCCAGGGTGCCTTCAAAGGACAAATCCCCTGGACCTGGAGTTTTGCCAAGGGAGAGGAAGAGGAAGAGAAGCAGAGAAGGGTAGAAGGGGGAGGACGAAGAGGGGAAGAGGGGAGGAGGAGAGGGGGGAGCAAGCCGGCTGAGGAGGAATCAGCCTCCCCCACCCCCAACCGCCTCCCTCCCCGCTCCCCCCAACCTGGGGTGGTGGTTGGTTTGTGGGTGTCCTGGGTGCCCTGGGGCAGAGAGAACGGTATCATGGCGCCCTCTGGTGGCTGTCTGAAGCACAGTCAGGGCGTACCCTACAGGTCGGGCAGGTTAAGGTGCAAACCTGCCCGGCAGCCACTTCCTGCAGCTCTGTGCATTCCTGAACTTCACTTTCGGCCACACCCCTTTCACCTCTTTTGAAACTCTGGGTCCTTAAATTGCAACTTAATTTTCCTTACCCTCCACGGGAGCCGGAGCTCCGGTAGTTCTAGTACCTTCCCTCGAGGACATAGAAGTAACCACTTGGCTTTCTCTTCTTAGGAGACTTAGCTCTCTGCTGACAGCGCTATAAGCAAAGACTGACATCTTCAGCCACAGTTCAGAAAGGAGTGCCTTGTTCGAGAGCCTCTCCCTGCGGGGTGTGGAGAACCAAGTACTCAGCACCCTCCCCACCTCTGCCAGTCACCTCTTTCCTCAACACCAATAAATCCTGACTCGAGCCCTCCTCCCTCAGACCTGGGGGTCTAGTCCCAGCCCTCCTCCCTCAGACCCAGGGGTCCAGCTTCCGCCCTCTCCCCTCAGATTCTCCAGCCTGGCCCCTTTAGGGTTGCAGCCACCTGCAATCCCCTCTCCGTCCTCCAGACCACGCCCCCTGCTCCCTCTTGGTCCCGCCCCAACCTTTCCCCCGCCACACCCCTCCGTCCCAGTCCCAGGTCACCCGAGGGACCCATGGCTGCGGCGGCAGCCCCGCGAGGGTGGCCGTGGGGAGAATCACTTGCGCTTGCGCTTGGCCGGGCGGTGAGGTTGCTCCAGCGCCTGGAAGAGCAATGCAGGGACCCCAGGCTGGTCCTGGGGCCTCCGTCGCTGCGGGACCTGCTGCCCCGCATCGCACAGCTACTTCGAGAGGTGGCAAAAGCCCGGGGCCAGGCCAGCGAAGACGCCCAGGGTCCCGGTGGCGCCAGAGATTTTCTGGTCATCTACCTGGCCAATCTGGAGGTCAAAGGAAAGCAGGTGGCCGAGATCCTGCCGCGCCGAGGCAAAAATGACGCGAACCAGGATGTTTTCCGGGAGGGCTCCAGATTCAGGTGAGCTCTAACCTACCTCGGAGACAAGTCACAAACTAGTGATTTCCGGACTGTGCCACCAGCCGCCTGTTCCCTCAGACCCGGGGGTCCGGGATCCACCCTCCTCCTTCAGTCCCAGGGGTCAAGACCTTTCATCCCTCACACCTAGGGTCCAACCCTTCTTCCCGTTTTTCCCTCCTTTAAGCACCCTTGAGGAAAGACCCCCTTTCTTCCTTTTGTGGATCAGCTTCCATCTGGGGTTCAGGAATATATCTCTCCTGGAGGCCTTAGATACACACAGCCTTGTGAATGTAGGGAACGCAGGCTTCCCGTTGGGGAGTGAAACAGGCCAGATCCCCTTCCCCAACCCCCTCCCCATGACCTTGGACTTGCCTGCCTTCTTGCCTGAGGGGCAACCTCACAGGAGAACAAGAGTTGGACCCCAGAGCAAAGTCTAAATTGCAAGTCGTGGCTTGCCTGGCTTATGATGAAATGTACCACACTATACATATATACTATATACGTATATATACATGTGTGTGTGTATACATAATGAAAATGCACATCTCTTCTTTCTTCCTTTCATTCTCTCTTATGCATTTCTAGTTGGCCTTTAAACTCACTCTGTAGACCAGGCTGGCCTCAAACTCACAGACATCCACCACCCTCTTCCTCCTGAGTGCTGGGGTCAAAGGGCTCTCCGCCATCACCATCAGCCCAGAGTAATAAACTGGTTCTTTTGCCTGGTTGGTTGATTGGTTGGGTTTTGATAGGGTTTCTCTGTGTAGCTCTAGCTGTCCCGGAATTCGCTCTGTAGACCAGGCTGGCCCAGAGCTCACATGGATCCCCCTGCCTCCCGGTGCTGGGATTAAAGGCGTGCACCAGAACTGATCAGCTACAGACTTTTCTATTACGGAGAATTAGCTTTCACTCTGTGCATGAGTACACAGGTCAGGGTCAGAAGACAGGTTCCCAGTGTTTTTAAGAGCAGAACCAACTCTAGCCCCCGTTGTTACGATTGGTGCTCCTTTCAGCCTGCGCTGTTGCAGCCTGGTGCTTATTCCACAACCAAAGCACCCGCCGGAGCCATGGCTTTGGGCAGTGGTTCTCCACCTGGCGATCCAACCACCTTTCCACTGGGACCCCTAAGGCCATCGGCAAACGCCGGCATTTACGTGATGACTCACAACAGTAGCAAACAGCTATGAAGTAGCAAGGACAATGTTTTTATGGTTGGGGGCCACCAGAACATGCAGAACTGTATTAAGGGGTCTCAGCATTAGGAAGATTGAGAAACACTGGCTTAGAGGTGAAGAGGGTTTACTGCAGAGGACCCAAGTGTCCAGTGCCCAGGATGGATGGTTTTCAATCATCTGTGACTCCAGCTCCAAGGGATCCGACCCCTCTTCAGATCCCCTCAGGGATCCACACTCATGTGCACATATCTACACACACACAGATGCATATTCACACACACACACACACACACACACACACACACATGCATACATATACACACACATTTAAAAACAAAAGTAAATCTTAAAAACAAGAACAAACAAAGAACCAGGCCAAGTGGTAGTGGGTACAGGCAGGTGGATCTTTGAGTTCAAGGACAGCCTGGTCTACAGACTGAATTCCAGGACAGTCAGAGCTACGAGAAACCATGTCTCAAATAAATAAACCAAAGAACCACTTTATTGCTCTGGGCTGATTGACCTCAGCACTCAGGAGGCAGAAGCAGGCAGATCTCTGTTAGTTTGAGGCCAACCTGGTCTACAGAGTGAGTTTGACCCCATCTCAAAAAAAAAAAAAAAAAAAAAAAAGAGAGAGAAAGAAAAAGTACCTTCCAGTTGCAGCCAGAGTTGCTGATGGCAAACTCGTTGGGCTATATAGCTCCACATTCTGGGAAGTGAGGTTGCTAAGAAACTGTCAGGAGCCCTACAAACCTGGCCACCGAAGCTATTAGTATAAATGAGAAATATAATGAAATCAGCACGCACGAACTGCTAACCCAATATGATATGCAGGTTTTGTTTGATTTTTGAAAATGCTGGGGATAGAACCTGGGACCCTGAGCATGGTAGGCAGAGGCTTTTCCACTGAGCCACGCCCCCAGCCCCTACCTGGAGGATTCTAGGCAGGGGCTCTACCACTGAGCCACGCCCCCAGCCCCTCCCTGGGGGATTCTAGGCAGGGGCTCTACCACTGAACCACGCCCCCAGCCCCTCACTGGGGGATTCTAGGCAGGGGCTCCACCACTGAGCCACGCCCACAGCCCCTCACTGGGGGATTCTAGGCAGGGGCTCTACCACTGAACGTTGCCCTGATAATTTTCCAATCCTTTCATAGCTGTTAAGTGTCTGAAAACCCATTATTGCCGTCTACATCCCTATCTCAAACTCAGGGCAGCCAACACACCCACTGGTATGGAAGGCAGTTCTGGGCATTCGCTGACCGCCGATGGCTGATGGTTATTCCCCGTCATCTCAGTAGGCGAGACTTCTCCGGCCACAGCAGGCTTTAGGTCTGTGCCTTGCTGGGTGGAGGCCGGCTTGGATCTTAGCTTCCACACTTCCTTCATAGACGAGGAAACGGAGGCCTCAGAGCTGAGTCGGGCTCTTTTGGTGCCTTGATTCATTAGAGGAAATCTAGAGGTCTTGCACCTGCAGGGACTCTTCCCTACACCCGGTGTGGTGCTCATAGCTTTTTCCTGCAGGCGACAACTGGCCAAGCTGGCCCTCATCTTCAGTTACATGCACGCAGAGTTGAGCGTACTCTTCCCTGAGGGGAAATACTGTGGGCACCAGTACCAGCTCACCAAAGGCTCTGCCCACATCTTCTGGAGGGAGAACTGTGGAGTTCGGTGAGTGAACCTTCACCAAGGCAAGGTGGGCTCCAAGTCCCTTAACAGCCCTACCCAAGGACCGGAAGTGGGGATGAGAGCAGCTACTTCCTGTTATAGACCACGCCCCTTCCCATCCAGGTGCGTGCTTCCCTGGGCTGAGTTCCAATCCCTCCTGTGCGCCTGCCACCCTATGGAACCAGGCCCCACCATGCAGGCCTTGCGGTCCACCCTGGACCTCACTTGTAGCGGCCACGTGTCTGTCTTTGAGTTTGACGTCTTCACCAGGCTCTTCCAGGTCAGGGAAGGTCAAGGCTGGACACTAAACCTAGAACCCCGGGTCTGAGGAAGATGCTTGGGCCTGGCCCCCTGGGTCTGAGGGAGGAGATAGGGTCTGGACCACTGCGTCTTGGGGAAGACAGGGTATATGGTTTCCTGTGTGTATAGACAGTGTCTGGGCCACCACAGATGTGAGTAGGGTGGTGGGCTCCTGAACTCTGAAGGTCCTAAGGCACAGACCACTTCCTTGGTCCCTTAGTGATCATCTCTGTCCTTCCCAGCCCTGGCCCACTTTACTGAGGAATTGGCAACTCCTGGCTGTCAACCACCCTGGCTACATGGCCTTCCTCACCTATGATGAGGTCCAAACACGTCTGCAGGCCTACAGGGACAAACCGGGCAGGTGAGCCAAGCAGGAATCCATGGGTCAGGTCGTCCAGTCCCGGCTAGAATGTAGAGACCAAGAACTGAGATTCCTGGGACCCCAGAGGTCAGGAACTCTGCAGCCGGAGGCTGGTGATGTTTCCTGTAATTCCAGCACTTGGGAGGTAGAGGCAGGAGGATGAAAAAGTTCAAGGCCAGCCTGGGCTACCTGAGACATTGTCTCAAAACAAAACAAAAACCTCTGAGTTATGACGCCCAACAGCTAAAGAAAGAAATAATATCTGTGCTACCAAGGAGTTCTGAAAACCCCACCCTGGCAAGTTAGAGGCTATGCCATAAATCCATTAAATGGTTTTATTTTTGAGACTCAAACTTGCCATGTAGCTAAGGATGACCCTTGAAATCCTGAGCATCCTCCCTTTACATCCTTGAGTGATGGGGGTTATGAATATCACCACTCCATTCAGCCACGGCTGTCCTGGAACTCGCTCTGTAGATCAGGCTGGCCTCGAACTCAGAGATCTGCCTGCCTCCCGAGTGCTGGGATCACCGTCCAGCTAGTTGGCTCTCCTTAATGGGCTGAGGATACGCTGAGCACCCACTGGCTGAGGAGGAAATCTGATTTCTCAGTCTCTGCAGGGCTGAAGTGTGGCAGCCTCTGGAAGGCAAGGATAATCTAGGAGCTACTCTCTAGAGACCCCATCCTCTTCAGGCTGGGGAAGCAAGAGAAAGGGGAGGGTCTCTCTCCGTCTGTCTGTCTCTGTCCGTACCTCTGTCCCTATCTCAGTGGCAGCATCCTTGTCTAGATGGGCTGCTATAGGTATCTTGTAGCCCAGGCTAGCCTTCAATCAGCTGTATAGGAAGAAGGAAGGGAAAATTATAAAACAGAAAGAAAGAACCAGAGCGTAGGACTCGGGCACAGACTGATCCAAGCTTTCAAGGCCTTTCATCAGAGGCTGGTGTCTGAGTGTAATTTGCTTCCGTTTGTTCCCGTGTTAGCCTCGTTCTAATATGTGACCCATCGCTATGGTGGCCAATGGTATCCAAAGCTATAACCATAGACCCTTCCAGTCTGTAACTGTGGATGAGGACCAAGGCCCCCCTTCCATAAAGTATGAGACGATGAGAATGAGGGTCCCCAACAGGACAGATAGCTGGGTGCCCCAAGAAGGGACAGAAGCGACCACACTCCATCACACCTATCTTTCCACAGCTATATTTTCCGGCCCAGCTGTACCCGCGTCGGGCAGTGGGCCATTGGGTACGTGAACTCCGATGGAAGCATCCTACAGAGCATTTCTCTCAACAAACCTCTGCTCCAGGTGCTCCTGAAAGGACAAAAGGACGGCATGTGAGTCCCCAGCCTGATAGAAAAAAAGCTGTCAGCAAAATCCACGGGGAGTGATTTAGCACACACCGTGCGTGCCTTTGGTTTGAAGGCGCAGTGTGGACGCAGCCAGCACAGCAAGCTGCGATGCCACAAGCGCCCAGCAGGGGGCAGCCGGGATCTCATGGCAGGGGAATGTCTGCAGCCAGGCAGCGGGCTGCAAAGTGCAGGATCCCTTCCCGGGACTGGGCTTCAAAGCCTGGGTGGGTTTCTAGAGGCCATATCCTGCTCTAGGGTCTAGATGGGCAGGGCAGGGACGGGCAAACAGCCAAACTAGAGGCTTTCCACTGGACACCTCAGCTGCCTCCGGCGGTTTCTTGAGCGAAGTTGCCCACGGTGGCGAGGGGAGGGGCTGGCTGCTCTCCAGGGTTCTCTCTTCACCCAGGTCTTGGGTGGTTTGCGCTGCTGAGGATGCGTCCGAGCTACGCAAGATGCTACCAATGAGCTGCGGGGCCGCTGTGAGAGAGACAGATGGACACACCTGTTGCTTCTCATTGTTCACAGGGCGTCTGTTCTACAAAATGGCAAAAGCCTCGAGTCATTACATACAAAACTGTTGCTCTCAAGGAGCAGGCGCGCTTGTGTCACCTTCATGACCGTCACATCCCTTTCTATGCGTTATTTATTGTATTAGAATTTGTCTGCTTTTTTGTTCTTTGTTCTGGAAATGTATTGGTCTTGAGCAGGAGTGACAGATATGAGGTGTGTGTGAGTGTGCGCGCGCAAGAAAAAGAAAAAATGTACAGATCATATTGGGGGGCGTGGCTCAGCGGTAGAGCCCCTGCCTAGAATCCCCTAGTGAGGGGCTGGGGGGCGTGGCTCAGTGGTAGAGCCCCTGCCTAAAATGCTTCTGGCTAGGACAACAGTACAAAATATCAGTAATAATCATTCTGATAACGGCCTTCCAGGCTTGACTCTGGAGAACATGGAATCCTGGAAGGACAGTGGTTTAGACATCTTTCTTGATTCTCAGGCTTCAGGCCACGGTTCAATGAAGCTTCTTTAAGATAATCAAGTGGACAGTTCTGTCTCGAGGATTGGAGAGTACACTTGCTCTGGGAAGTCCCCTTGTGGACTTGTGACAGGACCTAATACACATGTGTGCACACAAACACACAAATGCGCTAACACAGGTACATACACATGCGTGCGCACACACACACACACACACACACACACACCAGGTAGGTGAGGTGGGCAGTCCTTGTGAGTCCAGCCCCTCAGAGGCCAACTTTCTTCTTCCATCAGCTTCCTTTTCCCTGATGGAAAGAACCACAACCCAGACTTGACTGAGCTCTGCCGGGCAGAACCCTACCAGCGCATTCAAGTGTCAGAGGTGAGTCCCACACTCATGGCTGCCCCCTTCCCACTCAGCTCAGAGACCTGGGGCTGTGGTACTGGCTTGGAGCCATGTAAATGTGAGCCAACCCTTGCTTGTCTGAGGCACTCTGAGTTCCTCCTCTGGGAACTACAGCCTCTGCAGCCTCCTCTCCAGGGTTTTTTCTTGGATATAGAAGAAAGCAAAGAGCTTCTGAGATCATCAAAATAGCTGATGCACTTGAGTGTTTATCAGCTCTGAGTCTGAGCAGACATCCAGCAGCAGAAGAGCTAAGATGGGTTTTTGTTTTGTTTTGTTTTTAGGATAGAACCCAGAAACTTCTGCATGCTGCACTAGAGCTCTACCACTGAGCCACGCCCTCAACCCCTCACTGGGGGATTCTAGGCAGGGGCTCTACCACTGAGCCACGCCCTCAACCCCTCACTGGGGGATTCTAGGCAGGGGCTCTACCACTGAGCCACGCCCCCAGCCCCTCACTGGGGGAATTCTAGGCAGGGGCTCTACCACTGAGCCACGCCCCCAGCCCCTCACTGGGGGAATTCTAGGCAGGGGCTCTACCACTGAGCCACGCCCCCAGCCCCTCACTGGGGGAATTCTAGGTAGGGGCTCTACCACTGAGCCACGCCTCCAACCCCTCACTGGGGAATTCTAGGCAGGGGCTCTACCACTGAGCCACTCCCTATGTTTTTGTTTTTTGGGTTTTTTTTTTTGAAAGATTTATTTATGTATGTGAATACACTGTAGCTGTCTTCAGACACACTAGAAGAAGGTATCGGATTCCATTACAGATGGTTGTGAGCCACCATGTGGTTGGTGGCATTTAAACTCAGGACCTCTGGAAGACCAGTCAGAGAGCTCTTAACCACTGAGCCATCTCTCCAGCCCCCCACCATGTTTTTTTTTTTTTAAATATGGAAATAATTTTATTGAGTATATTGCAGAGGCTGAACAATAACATGAGAACTGACTAAAGGCCAAGCGTGATGACTTCAGTTCAGTACCCAGGATACACTTAGCCCTTGGTTCTTGTGGGGCTCTCCCCACCCTCCGTGGTGGTGGTGATAGTGGTGGTGGCTGTTATAATTTTTATAGACAAAATCTCTCTTTGTAGCCCTAGCTGTTCTGGAACTTGTTAGGCAATGGTCTACCAGGCCTTGAACTCATAAAATCCACCAGCCACTGCTGGTATCAAAGGTGTGAACCTCAGTTCCTTGAGGTTTTGGTACAAGGACTTGCTATGTAGCTGAGCCTGGAGCTGCTTCAACCTCTGGAGAAATTACAGGCCTTTGACACCATTAAATTTTTTTTAGCCTAAGTATATTCCCATTCTATATTTATGATACCCTTATTCTCTCTCTCTCTAAAATAATATATATATATGTATATATAATTTTTGCTTTTGTTTTGTGAGACAGGCTTTGTGTGTATATCTTTGGCTATCCTAGAACTTGCTCTTTAGACTAGGTTGGCCTTGAACTCACCGAAATCCACCTCCCTCAGCCTCCAGAGTACTGGGATTAAAGGCATGTGCTACCACTGCCCAACTGCATATAACTTTTCAAATATCTTTTGAATAATTCTTTTTATTATTTAGAAAGTTACTTTATGTGTATGGCCTGTATGCATGTGCCCCGTCTGGGTGTAGTGCCCACAGAAGCCAGAAGATGGCGTCGGATCCCACGGAACTAGAGACTTGTTTAAAACTAAATGGCTAAAAAGCCCCAACGTTCCCAAGTGATGAGGAATCCAGAACACAAGTCTCTTGTCCAGGGTTGAAGATGCACGTGGCCTGGTGGTGACATCTGGCTGTGACTCCACTGCTGGTTAGACTAAGGCCTGCCTCTGGGGTACATAGCAAGATCCCGTGGCCAGGAAAGATAAAGAAATGCAGACACCGTGAGAGCCCTCGGTGCCCTGGCCTTCAACCTGGTAGCCGGTTTTCTGTGAGGGGTTGTGTTTGTTGGTGGCGGTTTGATTTGGTTCGGAGACAAGGTTTTATAAACCCCAGGCTGGCCTCCAAGTTCCTCTGTAACTGAAGGGGGTCTTCCGCCCCACCCACTGCTAAGATTACAGACCTGTCCAGGCACATCCAGTTTATGTGGGGCTGGCGCTAGAACCTGAGGCTTCCTGAGCACCAGGCAAACCCCCTAACAACTGTCCTAATCCCCTGCCTCGGCCTTGAATTTGGGAGAGTATGCAGGTTGGCACAGATTTTGGAACTATCCTTCCCAGCCCCGTCCCCTTCTCCATTTTTCTCGCAGGAGCAACTGCAGCTCTACCAAGCCATGAACTCCACGTTCGAGCTGTGTAAGATCTGCGCCGAGAGGGACAAGGACGTGAGGATCGAGCCCTGCGGGCATCTTCTCTGCAGCTGCTGCTTGGCTGCCTGGCAGGTGGGGCTGCCATCTGCCCTCTGCCCCGCCCCCACCTCCCCATCCCTACCCTAAAAGCCCCATCTGGTTCTCCCAGGGGCCTCGTTGAGCATGGGAGGAGACATGGGTCCAGAGAAAACAGAGGTCTGGTCAGGTTACTCAGGGCCCCGGCTCAGGTCAAGCCCTCCTCTTCTCTCTAAGCTGTTCCTTAATGAGTTTTAGGAAGGGCTCTTTTTCTCCCTTGCAACAGGCCCTGTGGAGTCAATAGCTTCCCTTACTGGATCTTGACCTCACAGAATAGACCTTAAGATACCTTCATCCATAGTGCAGTGTGGGGTCAGTCCCTCAGAGCCTACAGCTGAGGCCTCTGCTTGGCTAGGCCTGTGGGTCCCACTAGATTCAGAATATAACCCAGCTCCATCCCAACCTGCTACCAGTCTCCCTCTCCCCGCCTCCCATCCCAGAACTCGGCTCTTCCCTGCCATCCCCCACACCCCTTGTAGGAGGTCATTTGAAGTCAGAAGGGACACAGGAGACAACATGGTAACATTTAACATTTGTCTTCTTTGTCCCCAGCACTCCGACAGCCAGACCTGTCCCTTCTGCCGCTGTGAGATCAAAGGCCGCGAGGCCGTGAGTATCTGTCAGGCACAAGAGAGGCCAGCGGAGGTCAGGTCCGCTGCAGATGACTCAGGAGACAACTATCACCAGGAGGCTGCCGAGTGGAAACTGGAGCCGGTGAGCAGGGACGGGCAGGACCTAGAACCACTGTTCCCAGGGTCTGAGGGAGGAGGGCTGGTACTGGAGTCCCGGATCTGAGGGAGGAGGTTGCAATCTACATCTGGGTTTGAGGAAGGGGGCTGGGACCTGGATGGTTTAGGACAGGATGCTTAGATGCTAGAGTTTCTGACGTCGTGCCGGGCTGCCCTGGCTTTCCCTGGCAGTCTGTCTTGCCCGGGAGACCCCGAATCTGTTGTCTGTAGAGTCTGCACAGCGCCTCCTGCTGGTCTCTAGTAAAAGCACATGTAGGCCGGAGGGAAAATAGACCATAATCGGCCTCCTCTGTCCCCTCTAGGTGACTACCTCTGCTCCCCCAGTGCCCCCTGAAGCTCCACTCCCTCCGACACCCCAAGACAAAGGCTGGCTGACACTGGTGAGTTGGGTGGCTGGAGTCTCACTTCACCTTGGTGTGGTCACATTGGGGGTCACAGGAACGGCTCATTCTCAGCACCATTGTTGAGACGCCATCTCCACTCCCTCTTTTTGGGGGGTGTTCTCTGTGTAGCCCTGATTTACTGGAACTTACTCTGTAGACCAGGCTGGCTTTGAACTCAGAGATCCTCCTGCCTCTGCCTCCCAAGTGCTGGGATTAAAGGCACGAGCCACCACACCCAGCCTGTTTTTAAATTTTAAAACTATTTTGTGTAGAGGAGTGTTTGGCCCCCATGCATTTCTGTGCACCGTGAACATGTAGTGCCCATGGAGGCTGGAAGAGAAGGTCAGACCGAGAAGTGGGCTTAGAGTTACAGATGCCTGTGAGCTGTCATGTGGGAGCTGGGAATTGAACCTGGGTCCTCTAGAAGCACAGCCAGTGCCCTTAACTGCTCTATTTTCTTTTCTCCCACCTCTCCTTCCTCCTCTCCCTCCTCCCACTTCTCTCTGGTCTCCCTCTTCCCCTTCCTCCTCCCTCTTCTCTGTCCTGATCCTTCTCTCTGTTCCCCTTCCTTTTCCTCCCTCCTCCTCTTTCCTCTTCTTTTGAAGGCAGGCTCTTAGTATGACATCCAGGTTGGCTTAAACTTTCCATCCTCCTGCCTCAGCCTAAGTCCAGGGATGAACAATACATTCCTCAGCCCAGCTCCCAAATTCCTTAAATGAGTTCTGTTTTGCAATGTCTTCCCATCCCTGTGCCTTCTGAGGCCCTCCCTGACCCTGATGAGGAAGGCAACTGTCCCCGTCATCTAGCTGAGCACACACTGGCTGCGATCAATACACAGCTGACTTCAAACAGCTCAGGAAATCCGGGAACATTATTCTACCAAGGAGAGAGGGCCAGCAGGAAGGGGGGGCCGAAGCACCCGGGGAGGGAAGCTAAAAACAGAACTGGACCCGTGGCCAAAGGCAAATGGAAACATTAGGAGGCACTCAGCTGGTTCCCTGAGGACAAGGAGGGGCCACAGCCAGGATGGCAGCCTGTCTGTCACCTCCAGCCACATGGGTGCTCCTTGGCCTGGGCCGCGCCCTCTGCCTGGCATAAGACTTCGCCTGCTCTGTACAGGAGTTCCTGTGAACTCCTACCCCTTCCTTCTCCCAAACACACCAGGGAAGAGCAAGCCCTGAGCACACTCCTTACCAGAAACAGTTCAAATGTTCTTAGCATTTGTCCTTCACCCACCCCATTATCTTCATCATCTTCATCATCATCATATTTACTTAGTTTTAGGCAGGCTGTGGTGGCAAAGGTCTCTATTCCCAGCACTTGGAAGGCAGATAGAGGCAGATTTCTGTGAGTTTGAGGCCAGCCTGATCTACTTAGTAAGTTCCAGTACACCCAGGGCTACACAGAGAGACCCCGTCTCAAACAAACGAGGATTTATTTATTTTAGTGTCTGTGTTTTGCCTGAATGTCTGTGTGTGTGCGTGTCTGGTGCCCAGGGAGGTCAGAAGAGGATGTTGGATCCCCTAGAACTGGAATTACAGATAGCGATTAAGGCACAGTGTGGTTGCTGGGAACAGAACGAGCAGCCGGTGCTTTTAACCACTGAGCCATCTTTCCAGTCCCACTTCATTTTGTTTTGAGATGGGGTCTCACTATGTAGCTCCGCCTGGAACTTGCTCTGTAAACCAGGATGGTTTAGAACTCACAGAGATCCTCCTGCCTGTGCCTCCCGAGTGCTGGAATCAAAGGCCTGTACCACCATGTTTGGCACCTTTCATTTCTGTGTATTGTGTATGTGTATGTGTGTATCTGTGTGTATGTCTATGTGTGTATGCATGCATATGTGCATATGTTTATATATGTATGTGTATGCATCTGTATGTGTGTATATGTGCATGTGTGTATGTGTCTGTATGTGTATGTGTGTATGTGTGGATATGTGTGTGTATTGTATATGTGTATGTGTGTATGTATATTGTAATGTGTGTACTTGTGCATGCCTGATGCATATTGAGTACTATATACATAAAGGTGTGTGCAGAGTCTACAAAGGTCAGAAGAGGGCAGCAGATCCTGATTGTGAGCTGCATGTGGTAGGGAGAGCTAAGTCTTGCTCTAAGTCACTGGGCCACTTCTCTAGCACCCCTCCCATCTTTATTTTGAGGTTCTAAGGATTGAACCCAGAGACTCGTGTATTTTAGACAAGTACTCCACTGAGCCGCACGCCAGCCCTTCTCTGGTGACTTCCAGACATGCATTACCACAGAACCATGCCCAAAGCCCCTCCTTCCCTTTTAAAGGGGGTTCATGGCTTCTTCACGTGTGCCATACACACATACACGTATGCACACACTCAGCCCTAATAAAGGTGGGTACCGCTACGATCCCGGTATCCAGAGGCTACCCACCAAGCCTTGCCCTTCCCATAGGCAGCAAGCCCCGCCCATAGCTTGTAGCCCCTCCTCCTTTCTATTGGCAACAAGCCCTGCCCTTCCTAGCTTAGAGCCCTCCCCTTTTCTGCTCTGTCATTCCAGTTACCCAGAGGCCTTTGCAGCTGCCCGCCTCTCTGGCCAACTACTCTCCTTTACTTGAAAGGACTTGGAACATGAGTGATCTCCTTGCTTGGGAGATGCCGTGTGTGTGTGTGTGTGTGTGTGTGTGTGTGTGTGTGTGTGTGTGTGTGTGTGTGTTTGTTTACATGGGTGTCATGCACCACATGTGTGCAGTGCCCAGAGAGGGATCCTCTGGAGTTGCGAGTACCAGGTATCAAACCTAGGTCCTTGGGAAAAACAACCATTGCTCTAAACCCTGAGCCATCTCTCCAGCCCTGGGATTTTTGCTATTGGTGGTGGTGTTTTTGTTTTATTGGGATTTCGGGGGTGGGGGGCTGGAGGGGTATTAGGGTCTCTTATAGCCCGGGCTGCATCAAGTGCTTGAGGTGTGTATGTGTGTGTGTGCAGCTCTCTGGTGCTGAGCTGAGTCCAGAGGGCAACTTTCAGGAGTTGATTCCCTCTCTCGACCTCTGGTTCTGAGACCTCACCCCAGGCCATCAGCTGGACCAGCACATTTACGGCTAAGCTGTCTGCCAGCCCAGTCTGGGACATGTCTTCCGTGTAGAAGAAAGGGCGTGATATTTGTGTGATCATAATGGGTTGGTTTGGGTTGGGGTTTTGGTTTGTTTGTTTGTTTGGTTGGTTTTAAGACACAGAATTTCTCTGTGTAGACCTGGCTGTCCTGGAACTCACTGTGTAGACCAGGCTGGCCTTGAACTCAGATCTGCCTGCCTCTGCCTCCTCAGGACAGGGATTAAAGGTGTGAGCCACCACTACCCGGCTTGGTTTTGTTTACATTTGTTTACATTTAATTTTTATTCTTGATTGTCTCTGCGTGTGTATTTGTGTATACAGATGTATGTGTACAGGTGTGTGTGTGTGTGTGGTATGTGTGTGATACAGATGTGTGTGTGTGTGTGTGTGTGTGTGTGTGTGTGTGCACGCGCATGCTTGCTTCTGTCTGAGCACATTTGTGGAGGTCAGAAGACAACTTGCAGGAGTAACTTTTCTCCTTCCACCTTGTGGGCCCTGGTGATGGAACGCAGGTGGTGAGGTTTGGCAGCACGCGCCTTTATACACTGAACTGTCTCACTGGCCTGTGAAACATCCCCCAATCACTTCCTTTCAGGCACCACTCGCCCTGCCCAGACTCCGACCTCCACTTCCTCTCCCCAAAATGGCATCAGTTATGTGGGAAGTCACCTCCAGGCCCCAGGCCAGGGAGGGGGCCACAGAGTAAGTATAGAAGCCCTTCGAGTTGCTGTGAGACCCCAGGGTCTTAGGGGGCGTGGGCAGAGAGAAGAGACTGATTTCCATGAAACCAACACCACCTGGTGATTCCGTGGCAGAAGCTCCTGAAAGGGAAAGTGGCCGTCCAGGTGGCCCTGCGGAACCCCAGTTGTGCCCAAAACCCAGAGGCCAGGTGAGTCTACCTTGCTTCTCCCCAACTACTTTCTGACCCAAATGTGACTGGATCTGACACAGTTATCATCAGGGCACCCAAGATCTTGTCTAAAAATAAAGAAGAAGGAGCCTAGTGATTGGTTTCTGGTTGAGCATTTGTCTGCCTCAAAGTCCTGAGTTTAACCCTTGGCACTTTGTGAACTGAGTAGCAACAGGTGACTATAATCACAGCACTCAGGAGATGGAGGTAGGAAGAGGGTCATCCTCTGCTACATGAGTTCAAGGCCAGCCTGCTCTACAGAATAAGGTCCAGGACATCCTGTATCAAAAAAGCAGATAAATAGTAAGTAAATGAATAAAAACTCTAACACCTTTTTCTTCCACGTGGCAGGGCACCTGGACTGGCGGAAGGGAGCCTTGGGGCTGGAAGGGGCGACAAAGCTAAAATAAAATCCTGATTCTTCAATCCTCTGGTGTCTGAGGGAGACCAGCAGCGCCACCAGGCGGCATCATGGCTCTGGAGAGGGGTGGTCTCTAGACCTGACACCTGCCCCTGTCCTATTAACTCAGGAACCTAGGCCCCCTCCACCTCAGATATTCCTACCAGGAGCCCCCCTTCCATCAGAAATGGAGTCCTACAGCCCTGTCCACCCTCCCAGTCACCAGCTCTTGGGGCCAGATACTAAATGCAAGCATCTCTCGGGGTGTTTTCAGCAGTTAGGGACCTCACTTGCCTACTTGGCAAAAGTGACTGGTTCCAACCAAGCTGTTGACTCTCCCTGACTCCGGAGGGACCCAGACTCCGTTTATTGTAGGTTCAACCAGCTATGGCTTCCACACCCTGTCTCTCCCATATTCCTTCTTCCCTGGTACACTGGTACCATACACCTACAGTCCAATGGAGAATACAGGCCTCAGCCGGCCTAAGATGGGCACAGTCACTTGGAAGGGGACACCAGGAGACTCTAGAAAGCCAAAGGGAGGCGCCTAGCCTGACCCAGGTAATCAGGGAAGGCTTCCAGGAAGAGGGGACATCTGAGAAGATAGAAATAAGTCATCTGTGTCCCATGGGAAGGGTGCTGGAAAGCTTGCTTGACTCACAGATAAGTGACAATGACAGGTAACGAAAACCACTTCAGGAACACAAGGGAATGTATTGAGAGGATTTTTCGGGTGAGTCACAGAATCCCAGGAGCAGCTTGGAGAGCTGGGATTGATTGGAAGGCAGTGAGGCTAGTGGCAGGTAGCCAGCAACGGTCGTCGACTGAAACCGCTCCACAGAACCGGTTTGATGAGGACAGCACAGGTTCCCCAGAGACCTGTGCATGCTACAGTCACCTGTTGTCACTAAGGCAGGGTGCCGCTGCCCTTTTGCTCACCACCGGCTAGAAGTCACCCAGAGTAGCGGAGGATTGTGGGGATCGTCTAACTGCCTGGGATTGCGGCAGCTGGGAAATGAGGGTAGAGGTCTCACTTGACGGTTCTGCTCTGGGTTCCATCAGAAGATGCGATCAGTAGGTCCCGGGACCTGGAAGTATTACTTAGCGGAACCACCCCCGTCTAGAACCCCCCAGGGAGGGGCTGGGGGCGTGGCTAAGTTTTAGAGCAATCCCTCAGCATGGGGGGGGGAGGGGCTAAGGTCTATCCCAGCCTCATCCGAAACAACAACAAAACTAAGAAACAAGTTTCTGAAGAGAGAGATATGTGGGTCACAACTACAATTCCAGCCCTCAGGAACTGCAGACAGCACAATCCCAAGTTCAAAGCCAGCCTAGGCTACATAGCAAGACTATCAACAACAAAAACAAAATCTCAGATATGGGAAAAATGACTACTCCAATGATTTTTGCCGAAATTGCATGGCCTGTTTTCCCTCATGGCGGTGTGTGGTTCTGCTTCTAGTACCTTCTGTGGGTTTGTACCTCAAACCTCACAGACCAGAGGGGAAGAAACAAAGGCCCTTGTTTTTTCATCTTTCCATTGTTCCTTCCTTGTTTTCTTGTGTGCTAGGATAGAACCTAAGGTTTCTGACCTGCCAATCAAGCATTCTGTCATTGAGCCACGCCCCCAGCCCCTCACTGGGGGATTCTAGGCAGGGGCTCTACCACTGAGCCACGCCCCCAGCCCCTCACTGGAGGATTCTAGGCAGGGGCTCTACCACTGAGCCACGCCCCCAGCCCCTCACTGGGGGATTCTAGGCAGGGGCTCCACCACTGAGCCACGCCCCCAGCCCCTCACTGGGGGATTCTAGGCAGGGGCTCTACCACTGAGCCACGCCCCCAGCCCCTCACTGGGGGATTCTAGGCAAACACTCTACTGAGCCAAGGCTCCACTACCCACTTCCTCATGCAGGGAATGTCAAGATCTGATTATAGACGGTCCTGTGGGGTGAGAAATTGTTTCTGCCATCTTTAGAAAACAGGATCTGCTCCAGTTGCCATGACTGGAGATCCTAGCCAAGGCTGGTTTCCTCTGCAGCTCTCACCCCTAATTCACATGTCTGGCACGGCCTTCCCAGCCTAGATCACCTTGGCTCCCAGTGGCAGAACCACAAACACCTGCCGCTGTCTGTTTCCATAGCGGGTGTGGAGCGTCCAGCCACGAGGGACTGCCCGAAGACAGGAATGGGGCAGATGGCAAGCCACGATGCCTAACAGCATCCAGCACAGCGCTGGTGAGATGGCTCGGGCAGTAAAAGTACTTGGCACCAAGTCTAACACTTGGACTGGCTCCCTGGAAAGCACAGGGAAGGACAGCATAGATTCCAAAGGTTGGTTGTCTCCGACTGAGTGCCTGATGCCGCCATATTAATGTTAATAATTTATCATTAAAAGTCATTATTAAAGGCCAGACATGGTGGCACATGCCTTAAATGTCAGCACTCGGGAGGCAGGGGCAGGCAGATCTCGGAGTTAGAGGCCAGCCTGGTCTACAGAGATAACTCTAGGACAGCCAGGTCACACAGAGAAATCTTGTCCCAAAACATCAAAAAAAAAAAAAAAAAAAAAAAAAAAAAAACAGTATTGACTATCCCTTTGAACCTTTTATTTTATTTTACTTATTTTTAATTTATTTATTTATTACATATAAGTACACTGTAGCTGTCTTCAGACACACCAGAAGAGGACATCAGGTCTCATTACAGATGGCTGTGAGCCACCATGTGAACCTTTTATTTTAAAAATAAGTTCTGTGTAGCTCACCCTGGCCTTGAATCTACCATGTAACCAAAAGTGTGTGTGTGTGTGTGTATGTGTGTGTGTGTGTGTGTGTGTGAGAGAGAGAGAGAAAGAGAGAGAGAGAGATGTTTTGGAGTGTAAGTGAGTGTGATGTATTAGGGTATGTGATATATTGGTGTGTGTCTATAATGTATTGCCGTGTGATATGTTATGGGGTATAGGTGTATGTGTGATGTATTGGTGTGTATGTGTAAGATGTATCCTATATGTGTGAGAGAGAGATTGGGGTGTATATGTATGTGTGTGTGTGGCGTTTTAGAGTGTGTGGTAATTTGGGTGTGAGATGTATTGTCTCTCTGTATGGTGTATTAGTGTATGTTTGTATGATGTATTGTGTGATGTGTTGGTGTATGAGATGTTTTGGGTATATTGGTATGTGTTGGTGTGTGTAATGTATTGGTATGTGTGTGTGACATATGTACATGATCTATTGCTGTGTGTGTGATGTATTGGGGTACAATGTATTGGTGTGTATGTGTGATGTATGGGTGTGTGTGTGATATATTGGGGTGTGTGTGATATATTAGGGTGTGTGCACACATGTGTGAAGGCTGAGAGCTTAGCTTGAGTATCTTCCTTAATTATGCTCTAGTCTTGCTGCCCAGCATACCCTGACCACCCACCTGCCACTACCCGTTGTGTAGCAATTTCCCCCAAGTTAAAGCATTCCATCTTAGAGAAATTCACAAATTTCAGGAAGTCCCTGAAACTGACAAACTGCACCCTCCCCCCTTTATCCTTATTTTTTTTTAAGATTTATTGATTATATATGAGTACACTGTAGCTGTCTTCAGACACACCAGAAGAGGGCATTGATCTCATTACAGATGGTTGTGAGCCATCATGTGGTTGCTGGGATTTGAACTCGGGACCTCTGGAAGAGCAGTCAGTGATCTTAACCACGGAGCCATTTCTCCAGCCCGCCACCCCCCATCCTACGTAGTCACTGAGTAAGGGATGTAAGTAAGTAAGGATGGCTCTCCGACCCTTCAAGCTGCCTACAGACTGTGCAGTGACCACCAGAGTCTCACTCAGGCTGAGGTGGGCTTTGTTGATGGAACAGTTTTTGAGCCATCCCAGCCCCTGTAAGTGACCCCTAATAAACTCATGTGTTCGCTTTGTTCTGTCGTGGGTTCTCTGTCTGGGTTGGGTGGACATTTTTACATGCCTCCCCAGGATAGTGTCAAACACGTTCCTCAGTGCTAGGGTTTCAGACGCGTGCTGCCGAGCCCAAGCTTTCACGTGGATGGGCACTGGGCATCCAAACTCAGATCCTTCATTTTATTCAGTAAGAACTTAACTAACTGAACAATCACCCTTTAGTCCAACTTGTTTACCTGTAACTCAGACCAGCCTGGAACTTGTTGTGGTTTTTATGACTTTGTTATTGTTTGAGACAGAATCTTGCTATGTAGCCCCCTTTGCTGGCCTGAAACTAGTTAGACAAAGCTGGCTTTGAACTTTTGGTGATTCTGCAGCCTCTGCATCCACAGGTATAGTGCTGATGCACACACACACACATACACACACACACACACACACACTCAGCACATGCACTCAACACATGCATACACACTCAACACACATGCACTCACACACATGCACAAACTCGATACATATATCTGTGTGCATGCAGATACTTGCACAAATAAAAATAATTAAATCTGAGAGAGAAAGAGAGAGAGAGAAAGAGAGATCAGAGCCAAACTGGATTACAGAATAAGACTCTACCTTAAAAAATGAAAAATAGGGCAGAAGCTGGTAGAGCCTGGCTGTTTGGGCTAGTGGAGTCGACTGCGCCGGTCCCAGTTTCCCCTTGGCATTTTCAGGGCCAGCCTACCTCGCCCCTTTGCGCCATGACCACTACCACCACCTTCAAGGGTGTGGACCCTAACAGCAGGAACAGCTCCTGGGTTTTGCGGCCTCCAGGTGGTGGGTCCAATTTTCCATTAGGCTTTGATGAGCCAACAGAACAGCCTGTGAGAAAGAACAAGATGGCTTCTAACATCTTTGGGACACCTGAAGAAAACCCCCCATCTTGGGCCAAGTCAGCACGTGCCAAGTCTAGTGGTGGCAGGGAAGATTCGGAGTCGCCTGGAACACAGAGAAGTAACTCTACTGAAGGAAGCTCTGGAGATGTCTTAGACCTCCAGGGAGAAGGTGATATGCATGAAAATATTGACACAGACTTCCAAGCCAGCCTGGCACAGACGGAAGAGAAGCCGGTGCCCGCTGCTCCTGTGCCCAGCCCAGTGGCTGCAGCCCCAGCGCCATCCAGGAGAAACCCCCCTGGCGGCAAGTCCAGCCTGGTCTTGGGTTAGCTTCTTCTGTTGGAACTCTGTCCTTCTGTTTGTTTGTTTTTTCATGCTTGTGAACTGCACAACGTGAGCCTGACTGTACATCTTTCGGATTTGTTTCATTAAAAGAGAAGCACTTTATGTACTGCTGTCTTCCCCCCTCCCCCCCGCTTTCTCTCTTTTGCTTCTATCTGTCTGACTCCTAGGTCTGTGGGCCATGGCATGAGTGTTTTCTAGTAGTAGACTGGAGTAGTAGCCTGTTTTTGAGAGCAAATGATCTGGTTCCTCATGTGTAGACTCTTATGTACCAGGGTTTTTGATGCTGTACTTGGCTGACTGTGTGGACAGCAGCTGTCCACTCTGTTCCCCCTGCTGTTGCACCGTCAGTTTCCTTCCTGTGCCACGTGGAATGATCAAAGCAGCTGTACCTCATCTCTTGCTGCCTGCAAAGCAAAGGATGCAGTGGCCACTGAGTGGCCACTGTGACTGGCCTGCTGCTGGGCAGAGCCACCCACTGCAGAGGATGGCTTCAGGTATACAAGCAAGCTGCCTGGAACTGCAGGGTGAAGCACACAGGGAAGGCCGTCCCAGAGTGGGGCTGTAGATGCAGATCCCACAGGGACACCCTAAGAAGAACACTGACATGGGCATGACGCTGGTGCTTGACCACGAAGAAACTCTCATCCCTGTACTTCTTAGTCCTGGACTGTTGCTTAAAGTAAACAATACCCACATTTTGAAAATATAAATAAATAAAATAAAATATAAATAAATAAATAAATATGGTGGGTGGATGATTTTGTGGATAAAGCCCTTGGCACGCAAGCCTGAAGTATGAGTTCGTATCCCCAGGACCCTCAAAGGAGCCAGACAGGCAGGTCTTATCCGTGGTCCCATGCGTATGTCTCAAGGCAGAAGGAAAGAATCAGCACTCAAGGTTGTCTTTGTCTCAGACCATTTGACCTTTGATGCCATGTGCACAGCATGCACGCGTGTGTGTGCACACGCACACACACTAACAGCCATAACAACAGCAATAATAATATTACCTTTGTGGTAGCCCACACCTTTAATCCCGGCATTCAGAGAAACAAGCAGATCTCTGTGAATTCAACCCAGCCTGGTCTATGGAGTTAGTTCGGGTCAGCCAAGGGTACATAGTCGTAAGACCATCTCAGAATGATGATGATGATGATGAAGGAGGAGGAGGAGGAGAAGGAGAAGATATTAATTAAGTTGAGCAGTAGTGGCACACTCCTTAATCGTAGCACTTGGGAGGCAGAATCTGAATTCAAGGCCAGCCTGGTCAACAGAACAGATTCTAGGACAGCCAGGACTACACAGAGAAACCCTTTCTCGAAAGCCAGCCCTCTCCCAAAAGCATTAATTAAAACACAGCCAGACCCAGAAACAGTGGCATGCATCTATAATCCCAGCACTTGCAAAACGGTGGAAGGAAAATTAGAAGTTCGTGGTGATCCTCAGATACACAGCATTCTAAGCCACATAAGATCCTGCCTTAAAATAGCAAAACATTCTGATAAGGAGCAATTGTGCCTACTTGTGACTCAGCTCTCAGGAGACGTCAATGAACAAAGCATGAACCTGGAGGTATGGCTGTTTGAATGGTAGAGGCCTTATAGGCTTATGTATTCGAATGCCTAGTCACCAAAGAGTGGAACTGTTTGAGAAGAATTAGGAGGTGTGGCCTCGTTGGAGGACGTGAGTCACTGGGTGTGGATTTTAAGGTGTCAAAAGCCTACACAAGGGCTGGAGAGATGGCTCAGTGGTTAAGAGCACTGGCTGCTCTTCCAGAGGTCCTGAGTTCAATTCCCAGCAACCGCATGGTGGCTCACAACCATCTGTAATGAGATCTGATGCCCTCTTCTGTCTGTTATGTCTGAAGACAGCAACAGTGTACTTATATATAATAAAATAAATAAATCTTTTTTTAAAAAAAAAGCCTACACAAGACCTAGTCTCTCTCTCTCTCTCTCTCTCTCTCTCTCTCTCTCTCTCTCCCTGCCTGAGAAATAGGATGTAGCTCAGGTACATGATCCTTTATGTCATCATGCTCCCTGCCATTATGTCAGAGGACTAAAACTCTGACACTGTAGTGAGTTCCCCATTAAATGCTTTCTCTGTTTCTTTCTTTCTTTCTTCCTTTTTTTAAACAGTTTGTAAAGATTTAGTTTTTTTTTTCTTTTTAATGGCTTCAAAGCATTCTCCATAAGCAACTGCAAAGAACATGTTGCTTTTTTAAAAAAAGATTTATTTACTTTAAATGAGTACACTGTAACTGTCTTCAGACACACCAGAAGAGGGCATCAGATCCCATTACAGATGGTTGTGAACCACAGTATGGTTTCTGAGAATTGAACTTAAGACCTCTGGATGAGCAGTCAGTGCTCCTCACCTCTGAGCCATCTCTCCAGTCCTAGATTATTTTAAAACCTACTTTTATAAGGCTTCTCAAACACTTCGCCCCGCCTTCTAGCCCACTGGTCAAAGGTAGGGGAGAAAAGATGGTAAATAGGACAGGGGGATGCGGACCCGTTTAGAAGTAGTTCTCTTGAGTGATTCCAGTCTCTGTCTTCAGGACTCCAGCAGTTCAGTTGAGTAGTGTCAGGATAGCAAACATGAACCAGCAGCCATGATCCAGCAGAAACCACCAGGCCTCCACCAAATTGGCACAAATCAGCACGAGAGGCTAGGACCATTAGGGACGCCAGGAGAAGTTTTCTACCATGTCTCTCTCAGTGAAGTAAAGACAGTGATGAAGCCTGTAGACCAACGAGGCGTTCTAAGGCTAGCTATGCAAGCGCCCCATCACCGCCTGTTGAATCCATTCATGCTCTGTCCCAGGGTCACATGCTCTCCGGCAGGTCTTGCCTCAGCAAAACACCATGTGAAATGGCCTTACCAAGTGAGTCTGTATCTCCTGACATACCCAGAAACTTCCACTTAAAGTTTGCCGCGGTCATGGTGTCTCTTCACAGAAATACAACCGTGACTATGACAATGGCTCAGCAGTTAAGACACTTGATGCTCTTCCAGAGGACCAGAGTTCAATTCCCAGCACCTGCATGGATGGACTGGAGAGATGGCTCAGTGGTTAGAGCACTGGTTGCTCTTCCAGAGGTCCTGAGTTCAAATCCCAGCAACCACACGGTGGCTCACAACCATCTGTAATGAGATCTGATGCCCTCTTCTGGTGTGTCTGAGGACAGCGATATTGTACCTACATTAAAAAAAAAAGAAGAAGAAGAAAAGAAAAGTCTATGGAGAGATGCACATAGCTAAGTAGCAGTTTCTCTGCTTTTTATTTAAGGGACAGTGAGACACAACACAAGACCCCATGTGTGACCCCACATGTGACCGTGGCTCATAAAGTCATATGGCCCGATAATGTGTTAGCTGCTTTGCTTGTGGATCTACTTGTGTGATGCTCATGAGGACACAGTGCCTAGCAACGCCCTTATCTGACCGGATGCCCATTGTTAAGTGACACGTGACTGCTAATCTATAAGTGAGACAGGAGGACACAGTCAGAGGATGACTTAATTCAGTACACAAATATTTATTCATCTCCCAAGTCAGGCACTGTCCTAGCACTAGTGGTCTCATGTGACCCTTGTGGAGTTCCTGTCCCCTTGGGGCATAGATTCCATGCCAGACAATACATGGCAAACAAAATTTGTCCCTTGTGATAAAGACGACAGGGCAGGAAAACTCGGGGCAGCTGGGAGAGCGGGATCTGAAGCTGTCTAATGAAGCAGGCCTCAGGAGAGATTAGAAGCGAAGGAGGAGGAAGCCAGTTAGTGGAAGGATGTCCTGGCAGAGGGGATAGGAAGTGCAAAGGTCCTGGGGTTGATGGAATAGCACGTCATCAGAGAGACCATAGTGATAAAAATGGTGCTTGAGAGGGAGATGGAAGGGAAGGTGGGGTCAGGAGAGGACTTAGATCTAGGGCCTCTCAAACCACAGAGAGAACATTGGCTTTTACTTTCAGTAAGATGGAGCCGTAGGCGTATCCTGACCAGAACAGTGTGAGCTGACTCACATTTTCACAGGACTGTGGCTGTTTTGTAGAATCTAATTGTAGGGGACAAAGGGTGATGACATGACACTAGTTTCTACAAGTCCAGGGCCGATGTCTTTGGTCCGTACACTTGCCACATGTCCCTCCTCCTTCACCCGGCACCACGGCCTGCTGACTTTTCATCTGCTTCCTTGTTTGTTTGTTCAAGACAGGGTTTCTCTATGTAGCCCAGGATATCCTTGAACTCACTCGGTAGACCAGGCTGCCCCTGAACTCAGAGATCTGCCTGTCTCTGCCTCCCAAGTGCTGGGATTAAATGTCCTACTATGCTCCAGATACCTGCTGACTTTGCACAGGCCAGAGACAAAAGAACAGGCCAGAGACAAAAGAACAGGCCAGTCCCAGAGGCTGCTTTTAGGCACTGGGTAAGAAAGCCATCTGGGAAGTGTACACAGCACCCTGTGATGTCTACTCTGGTTCAAGTTGTTTCAAAAGTTTTACTTTTCATTAGTTTTTAATATTTATTATTTTTAAAGGTCTATTTTAGTTTACACATACGAGACTTTGCTTATACGTACGTGTGTGTATTCACCACGTTTGCCTGGTGCTCATAGAAGCGGAGAAGAAGGCGTCAGATCCCCTGGAAATGGAGTTACAGGCTGTTTGAACCACCTGATTGGACATAGACTCTGGGATGTGAACTTGGGTCTTCTGCAAGTGCTCAGAGCACTGAGCAGCCGAGCCACCTCTCCAGCTCTTTCTGTTTTTGAGACAGGACCTCCTGTAGTACAGGCTGGTCTCTAACTCTTACTGTTTCGTTGCTTTGTTTGTTTGTTTTGATTTTTTTAGAGACAGTGTCTCACTGCGTAGCCCTGGCTGTCCTGCATCTCCATCTTTAGACCAGGCTGGTCTTCCTGAGCACTAGGATTAAAAGAGCTCACTGCCACACTCAGGTGTCCTAGAATCAACAATAGCCAAATATGATTGAACTTCTGATCCTCCTGCCTCCACCTCTCCAGTGCTGGAGTAGCCAGTATGTGCTTGCTGTGAAGGCTGGCTTGTGAGGAGCTGGGTTCTGATCCCCCGAACTCAATCGGTGAGTGTCAGGTGATCCTCCATCTCCTATCCTGAAATCTTCCTTCAACCCTCTTCTGTCTGTCAAATACCTCCCTGCAAACCTTTGGACCCCTATTTCAGCTTTGCACACGACGCGATACATTTGTTTCCTCTGGGGAGGACCACTATACCCAGTTAGCTAGGAGTGGCGTTTTCTTGTGAGCCTCTGGCCTTTGACTATTCACCTGGTAACCCTTTCTTGCCTGCTGTGGGGTGGGATTGGGATGTGGGACAGCCCTGGACCTTCACGGTGACTGGGAGTCACATAGGGGAAATAGATGTATCCCAGGGAGGGCAGATCTGACACAGGGGTCCTGAGATTGCAGAGACCTATGTGACAGGAGAGGGTTGAAGAAAGACTTCCTGAAGAGGACATGAAGGAGCCCTATAGCAAAGGTCACTTCTCCTGGTTTCACAATCACTTCCTGTGACAGGGAACGAACGCTAAAACAGCTTTGAGAACCCAGCCAATACCTACCAGTCTTTCCTCTAGGGCTGATGGGTAAAACCTTGGCTCCTGGGGAAGCTCACCTCTGGTCACCCTCAGACTGGCCAGAGACTGGAGGGGAAGGACCTCCCTCAGCCTGACCCCCAGTGATACCACCCCCCATCCATACCAGTATCCCAGGCCAGTTTCCACTGGCTGAACAGAGGCCAAACCCTCCATCGCCAGCCCCCACCCGGCATTCTTGGGATTTTGTTCCACACTGCCTCGGCTGTGTGAGGATCCTGGAGTAGATTGATCTGTGACCCCTTACTTTGACCTGTGACCCCCCCTTCCGTCTAGTGAGCCCAGTGGCCAGCCCTCCTCTTTCCCTCCACCACTCACCTGCCGCCGCGCCAGCCCACTTCTCCTCCCCTCCCCCCAAGGTGGGGAAGGAATGGCGGGGAGAGACGGAAGGCAGAAGGGGGGGTGACATTCCTTGGATTCCCTGGATGGGGGGAAGTGAGGGAGTCAAGGAGAGCGGAGCGGAGGGAGGGACGAGGCATCCCCACCTCATCACCAAAGCGGACTACCAGGACTGGGAATTGAAAACCCATTAGAGAAAAGATTGACCGAGCAGTTCCAGGCCACCGCTCAGTCAGAGCGGGGGCGCTTCCCAGCAAGGTGGCTGGCTCTAAGGGGAGGGCATCCTGGGGCACTCGGGGAAGAGCCGGTCATGCAGGAGAAACTACAAAGAGAGGCTAGCACAGGCAACTAATCATATCAGGGGCCGCTGATCAAAACCGACAGGTCACAAACCAGGATGATGGTTCGCCCTTGTTTTAATCCCAGTACTTGGGAAACTGAGACAGAAGGTTTGCCATGAGCTCCAGGCCAGCCTGAGCTACAGTGTGATACTCGCCCCCAAAAACAAAACAAACTAGGAAAAAGATCCACCTGCGGCCGAGGGCCACAAGCCACTTTGGGAATGCGCCTCAAGGCCCCGCAGGTGGCCAGGAAGGAAGGGAAGGAGGGGTCTACGCGGTGTCCCTTAGATCCCAGCTCCGGGCACTGACTAGATTGGTCGGTCGGTCCCCATGGCTGCGGAGGACAGCCGGGGGCGAGGGTTGGATGGAGCAGCGCGCGCGGCGGTGCTGGCTGGTCCCCGCGCGCGAGGGTGGGAGGTCCTCCCAGGGCAGTGGGAGGTCTTGGCCCTGCGCCCAGCTTGGCGATGGGTGGGCGTGGCCAAGGGCGTGGCCAAGGGCCTGGCCTCCGCTGCCAGCTTCAGGGCGGCGGAGAGCCTCGCCCGGGCTCAGTCACTGCCGCCACTGCAGGGAACATGGAACCCCCTGACGCCCGCGCAGGGCTGCTGTGGCTCACCTTCCTGCTGTCGGGCTACTCAGGTATGGCTTGGGGCTGGGGGTTGAGCTGAAACTTGAGGTTGGGGCTTGTGGGGCAGGCCCCCGGAGACCCCGAGAAGACAAGGGGAACAAGCTTCCATTTCCCCAGGGAGCACAATCCAGGGATTCCCCAGTAGGGAGGAAGGCGGGGAGGCCTTGGGGTGGACCGGATCCGAATGCCAAGGATACCCCAGCTCTGTAGCAAGCACAATCTGAGACAGCTGTCCCTTCCCAGCGCGCTGAGAATCCTGGAATCTAAGTCCTGCGACCCCTAATAACCTTGGGTACCTGGAATCTGGGATCTGTGGCCCCTAGTCCCTTAGACTGGAGCCCAGCCTCTGCCCTCCCCCACAGTCAAAGTCGGTTCTGCTAAAATACTGAAGATTAACATCCCAGAGGGGTTCTGTAAGTGATTAGGTTCAGAGTTTTATCAGAGAAACTGGGGACCCTGCGGCTAAAGCACTTTCTAGAATGTTGGGGTTTCCCCAAAATTCAGAGTTTAGGCTGTCTCTAAAAGACCTAAACTGTCTCTCTCTGAAGGGGCTGAGAAAACAGAGCCTGGCAGAGAACGTTGATCAGTGTTTCCGACTGACAGAGCCCCTTTCCTGGGGCCCCTGATAAACCCACACACCTGCATGTGGTGAAAGGGGAGGAGAAACGGGCTGTGGGACACTAGGGACAGGGCGAAGGGAGCTCAGGGAAGACAGGATATCTGCTTTGCTCACATCCAGTCCCGGGCACCAGCCTGACCTCACATTAGCTCCCCAGGGACAGGCTGGGGCCAGGGGTAGGTGCCTGAGAATCGAGGCTCCTGGAACAATCGTGGTATATAGTGGGAACCCAGGAGTAGCCTGTGCCAGGCTTGGCAGGAAAGGAATGATGCCAGCCCAGAGGGTAGATTCTCAGCAAGAACCGTGCTACCCGCCAGACCCTGACAGGAATCCAAGACCCAAGTTTCCAGGTCCCTAGGACTCAGAGGTCCATGTTTCCCACATCCAGCCTGCTATGCCTCAGGCAGCTAGGAGCTTAAACTTCCAGCCCGTTCTCCCTCAGGACACAGCCTCACCCTCTGTCCAGGTGACTCACCCCACCCTTTTCAAGCTTCTCTGGTAAAGAGATGTGGGGGGCTGTTGTCAAGGGCCGGGTAGGGGGCTCTGGCGCCAAGCCGGGCAGGTCTCAGCCAGCCTGGCCCTCCCACATTCCTGAAACCTGCCCAGCCCTGTCCCCCCTTGCCACTCCCACACACCCATCCAGCTTCTGGCCCAGCTGCAACCCACACTCCAGCCCCCCCCCACGAGAGAGCAGAGGTCCCCCTCCAACTACTGGAGAAGATAGGATGAGACCAGGAGATAGGATGGAGAAAGACCTGTTATTCAGCCCCAGGCCAAGTCTTGCCTTGTACGCTGGAGGCCAATGGTGAGCCTGCCCTGGCCCTTCCTTGAGAGGACATTTGCTATAACTGGTGGAAGAAGCCAGGCTTTAGCTTGGAGTGCTGGAGAAAGCTTTACTTTAAGCCTCATAAGTCAGAGAGGCTGGGCTAGTGACATAGAACTTTAATCCCAGCACTCAGGAGGGAGGCTGAGGCAGCTGTAGATCTCTGTGAGTTCGAAGCCAGCCTGGTTCACACAGCTCACAGGATTCCAGGCAGCCAAGGCTACAAGAGATGGAGAGACCATAACAAGACCCAGGCTCAGAGGGGACCAAGGAGGGCAGGAGGATCTGTGTCTGAGGGAGGAGGTTGGAGCCTAGACTTCTATCTGAGGGAGGAGGCTGGGGCCTGGAGGGCTCTCCCTGTTGATGGACATTCGATGCTGCACTAATCTGCAGGTGCCCAGGCTGAGCTGCATGTGTCCGTACCCCCACTTGTGGAGGTGATGCGAGGAGAGGAAATCACCCTGGACTGCACTCCGAGGGAGCACCCTGAGCATTACCTGCTGGAATGGTTGCTTGTGAGTGCTCTATGCTGGAAGCCGGGGGGGGGGGGGGGGGGGGGGGGGCGGGGATAACGGAGGACCCTCCTTGGAGCCCGCAGAAGCTGCCTTTCTACTTCACAGAGTAGGAGGTTGAGACCTAGGAAAGCTTTGGCCTGTGTAGTGCCAGGTGTCTGAGCAGGGAGACAGAGGAAGAACAGAGCTCTGGAGTGAGGGCCAGCGATCAGGGAAGAAGAGTAAGATCGAGAAGATGTGGGAACAGAGGATGAAAGGCGAGGGACACAGATGAATACACTGGGACTCAGGAGAGGACATGGATCAGCCCAGATAGGTGACAGAAATGACAGACCTCTCAGGCCTGGAATCCCAGACAACCATGAGGAGAGTTAAGGGTCTATGGAGTCAGACCCCACTGAGGTGTAAAAATCAAAGAGGGGGCTGAGGAGATGGCTCAGTGGTTAGAGCACTGACTGCTCTTCCAGAGGTCCTGAGTTCAAATTCCAGCAACCGCATGGTGACTCACAACCATCTGTAATGAGATCCAATGCCCTCTTCTGGCGTGTCTAGAAATAAATCTTTAAAAAAAAAAATAAAAATAAAAAATCAAAGAGAAATCTAGAGCTTGGAATGATGGGTCAGCACTTAAGAACACTTGATTAGTTTCCTGAGGACCGGAGCTCAATTGTCAACACTCCTAGGTTCACGAATGCCTGTAACTGTAGCTCTAAGGGGTTTGATACCCTCTTCTAGCCTCCATAAATATCTGTATTTATGTGCATGTGCACACACAAACACATATATACATATATAAATCATAAAAATCAATATTTTTTTAAAAGAAGGATGGCCATTGGGGGCTGGAGAGATGGCTCAGTGGTTAGAGCACTAACTGCTCTTCCAGAGGTCCTGAGTTCAATTCCCGGCAACCACATGGTGGCTCACAACCATCTGTAATGAGATCTGATGCCCTCTTCTGGTGTGTCTGAAGACAGCTACAGTGCACTCGTCCTATATGAAATAAATAAATCTTAAAAAAAAAGGGGGGAGGTGACCATGCAACTTTAATTCCAGCTCTCAGGAGGCAGAGGCAAGTAGATTGATTCCTGAGTTGAGTCAAACCTAGTCTACAGGTTCTAGAAAAACCGGGAATACACAAACCCTATCTCAAAAATAGTTAAGTAGAAATAAAGAGGAATGAGGTTGCAACTCACTGGTAGCTAATAGAATGTTAGCCTGGACTCCCCCAGTGAGGGGCTGGGGGCGTAGCTCAGTGGTAGAGCCCCTGCCTGGACTCTCCCAGTGAGGGGCTGGGGGCGTGGCTCAGTGGTAGACGGATTAATTATTATGTAACCACTAGGTTCCTTCCCTAGACCCAGAGAAAAATATTTTGGAGAAAAAAAAAAATAGAGGGCTCACTGCCCAAGCTAACTGTCCCCTGTACACACCCACAGGTTGATGCTTCCGGGGCTCGACACCGTCTGGCTTCTGTGGAACCACAGGGCTCAAAGTTCTTGGGCACAGTTCACAGCTCTCGGGGCCGCAGACCCCCATACAGCATAGACTCCCATGGGCGTCTGGTGATAGCAGAGGCCCAGGTGGGCGATGAACGGGACTACGTGTGTGTAGTGAAGGCTGGGGCAGCGGGTACCTCAGAGGCCACCTCAAGTGTCCGTGTGTTTGGTAAGTGTCCCCCAAACCATCCCGAGGAGCCAGGGGACCAGAGGAGGGCTTCCTGACATGAACATTTTTCTAACAGCAACACCAGAGGCTACGGAGGTGTCTCCCAACAAAGGGACGTTGTCTGTGATGGACCAGTTTGCCCAGGAGGTAATACGGGCCTGGAGTTGCAAGCAGTAGGTGAAGAAGAATCCAAGAATGGGGCCCGAGTGTGTGTGTGTGTGTGTGTGTGTGTGTGTGTTATTGGAGATTGAACTCAGGGCTTTCAGCATGCCAGGCAGGTGGTCCTGTTAATGAACTGTAAGACTCAGCCTCCCTGTTTAAGGGTTTTTTTTGGTTTTTTGTTTTTTGTTTTGTTTGTTTGTTTGTTTTGTTTTGTTTTTGTTTTTGTTTTTGTTTTTTTTTGTTTTTTTACTTGCTTTGGTTTTGTTTGGTTGTTTTTTTTTGGGGGGGTGGGGGTGACCCCATGTATCACAGGCTATCCTGAAACTTTCCGTGTAACCACTTATATCCTCCAAGTACTGAGGTCCCGGATGTGTACCATCTACGCATCTGTTCCCTTCTTGGTTTGGTTTGGTTTGCAACAGCGTCTCCTAGGCAGCCGAGCATGACCTCAGACATGTAGCTAGGGATGGCTTTAAATTCCTGGTTCTCCTGCCTCTGTGATTGATTCAAGTGCTAGGATTACATGCCGGAACTCCTTTTGGTTTGGGGTTTTGTGAAATGGGGGTCTCGTGAGGCTCAGCCTGGGGTGGAACTCACTGTGTAGTCCAAGCTAGTGTCAAACTGATGTTTCTATCTCAGCCTCCTGAGACCTGGAATTACAGTTGGGTGCTGCCACGCTTGGTCCAGGTTTTTAATCAATTATTGGGGGCGGGGTGGCACACACATGCCACAGTGTGAATGTGTAAAGCAGAGAGGACCACTGCTGAGAGTCACTTCCCTTCCTACTCCTACGCGGGTCTCGGGATCACACTTAGTGGCTGAACGGTCTCACAGGCCGGAGCTCTGGACTTTTTAATGGAAGAATGGGAGTCGGGGGGGCTTCTGTTTCCTCTGCTGGGGAGAAAGAGCTCAGTGCCAGGGTGGATCTGGGAACAGGGAGCCAGACTTCAGAGTCCTGGCACCCAGCCCGGGCCACGCCCATGTCTTCCCCAGATTGCCACCTGCAGCAGCAGCAATGGAAACCCGGTGTCTCGGATCACGTGGTACCGGAACGGGCAGCATCTGGATGTACCCTTGGAAGTGAACCTAAGTGAGCCAGCGGGAGCCGGGGGGGGGGGGGGGGGGGGCGGGACAGGGTGGAGTAAAGGTTTCTAGGGGGCGGGGTTAACTCACCTGCTACATGCCTCTCTTACAGAGGGCTACATGACCAGCCGTACCGTACGGGAAGCCTCAGGCCTGTATTCCCTGACCAGCACCCTCTACCTGAGGCTCCACAAGGATGATCGGGATGCCAACTTCCACTGTGCGGCCCACTACGACTTACCCTCAGGCCAACATGGCCGCCTGGACAGCCATACCTTCCGCCTCACCCTGCACTGTGAGTCCCCATGACCCTCAGCCCCGAACCTAAGATCTTATCCCGTCAAAGCCCAACTGTCAAGCCCCAGTTCCAACAGGGGTTCTTACTCTACCTATACACCTCATACTGAAATGATGCTGGGTTGGGTGGCTGACCTTTGGCTTCCAACAGCACCTCCAAACAGTTACACTGACCCTGACTCCAGCAGGCCCTGTACCCCACAGGATGCTCCACTCTCTTCCACTGAATTGGGTCGCAACATATCATCTGGTCTTAAGCTCAAACTGTACCTTGACCTCTGTCCTTTGAACCATTTCAAACGTCCCTTGACCTTTGGTGTTCCGAGAGTAAGTCTGGACCTATCAGATGAGGTGACATCATTGCACGGAGGAGACAGAGAAGGAAGATGAAGAGTTCAAAATTTAGCTCTGACCCAGAAAGGGTGCACATCTCAAAATCAAATAAAAGGATTATCACACACATACACCTCCTGAGAGAGGGTTTCTCTGTGCAGCCCTGACTGTCCTGGAACTCACTCTGTAGACCAGGCTGGCCTCAGACTCAGATCCACCTGCCTCTGCCTCCTGAGTGCTAGGATTAAAGGCCAGGGCCACCACCGCCTGGCTTATAAGCCTTGAAAAACTAAACAGAGAACAGACCTCAACGCTTTGGATAGCTCTCCTTTTGAAAATAGAACTGAACTTTCCTCCTCGGCACAGCCTGGACACCTGCCATGACCTTACTTCCTATCCTCCCACAGATCCTACGGAGCATGTAGAATTCTGGGTGGGGAGCCCATCCACCACAGAGGGCTGGGTCCGCGAGGGAGATGCTGTCCAGCTGCTCTGCCAGGGTGACGGCAGCCCCAGCCCAGAGTATTCATTTTTCCGCCAGCAGGTAACTCACTCTGTGGTCCCTTTGAATCCCACATAAATTTGTCCATACTAAGCTTATCAGCCTCCTGTTCATATTCAGTAGTGAGGAAGCGAGGCCAGGGCCTGTTGCAGGCTACCCAAGTGCTTTCTGAGCCACGCCCCCAACGCCTCACTGGGGGAATTCTAGGAACAGGCTGTACCACTGAGCCACGCCCCCAGCCCCTCACTGGGGATTCTAGGCAGGGGCTCTACCACTGAGCCACGCCCCCAGCCCCTCACTGGAGGATTCTAGGCAGGGGCTCTACCACTGAGCCACGCCCCCAGCCCCTCACTGGAGGATTCTAGGCAGGGGCTTTACCACTGAGCCACGCCCCCAGCGCCTCACTGGGGGATTCTAGGCAGGGGCTCTACCACTGAGCCACGCCCCCAGCCCCTCACTGGGGGATTCTAGGCAGGGGCTCTACTACTGAGCCACGATCCCAGCCCCTCACTGGGGGTTCTAGGCAGAGGCTCAAACACTGAACCACGCCCCCAGACCTTCACTGGGGGATTCCAGGCAGGGGCTCTACCACTGAGCCACGCCCTCATCCCCAGCTGCTAATTTTGATGGGAGAGGTGGTGTTTAGCTTGGCGAGAATCTTTGCACTGAAGAACCTCTGACCCTGATTTGAGATGATTTGGAGGATACACCCAACTTGTGTGACCCCCACCCCGGCCCTTGATTTGAACAGACTCTAACCAAATATGACCCCTGACTCATCCACCACCCCCCAGAAAGCTACTGAATCTGGTGTCCCATCCTCTTACGCAGGGTACCCAGGAGGAACAGCTGAATGTCAACCTCAAGGGTAACTTGACCCTGGAGAGGGTGCATCGGAACCAGAGCGGGATCTATGGCTGCAGAGTGGAGGATTACGATGCCGATGAGGAAGTGCAACTTGTGAAGAAGCTAAAGCTGCACGTGGCCTGTGAGAGCTTGGGGAGGAGGGAGGAGAGGGTGGGGTCAGGATTTCATCCACTCCTGTCCCTCTGGGTCCCAACCCCGGCTCCTCCAAACTGCCTCACAGATTTCCCAGAATGCTCTATCCAGAGCACACCCTTGACTCTCTCCCCTACTTAGAGCGTGGTGTGGCTCCCCAGTGATGTATAGACAAAGATCAGGTCCCTCCTGATCCATCTGTATTCACCAGCTTCACCATCAACTACCATTCCTACCCCGCTCCCTTCGAGGCAGCAACTCCAGCAAGCTCCTCTCTTCCTTGCTAATGCCTCAATTTTAAGTCCATTGATTTCTGACTTGACTAGATCCTAGATTTTAAAAAAGCTTTTGCAATTCACTTTGCTAGGAAGAAAGTTCTGGTGCACACACACACACACACACACCAAGGATAGAGTTCAACCTTAGCTGTCTTTTCTCGGGATTGACACTGTTTTTTGCAAAGGATCTTTTCATTGACCTGGAGCTCTCTGACTAAACTAGACTAGCCAGCCAGCCAACATGCCCCAGAGTTCTTACTTCTCTGCCTCCTTAGCACAAAGATTTAACTTGCATCTAGCCTTTTTTTTTTTAATGTAGAATCCGAGGCTTCTAGGCAGGTGGATTACTGTTAAGTCCCATCCAGCCCCTCACTGGGGGATTCTAGGCAGGGGCTCTACCACTGAGCCACGCCCCCAGCCCCTCACTGGTGATTCTAGGCAGGGGCTCTACCACTGAGCCACGCCCCCAGCCCCTCACTGGGGGATTCTAGGCAGGGGCTCTACCACTGAGCCACGTCCCCAGTGCTTCCAGCCTATGTTTGGTTGTTTTGTTTTAGTTGAGACAGAATCTCATGAAGCTAAGCCAGCCTTGGACTCACTGTGTAGCCCCACTACAGTAGCAGAGACAGAAGGCAAGTGCTAGTCGAGACCCCTTTAATCACATTAGTGTGTCTTATAGCAGTAGTGTTGATAAGACAGAGGTGTCAGGTGACACAGGATTGTCACAGTCTGAGTTCACAGAAGTGTTCTCCCCTGGGTCGTCAAGTAGAGTGTTTATGGAAAGTCTCTATGAATTCAGAAGCTGCAAGGATGATCAGGAGTTTGTAGTTCTCAAACGGCCTTGGGGCAGGGGCGGGGGTGGGGCGGAATCCACAGTGATCCCCATTAGGGTGAAGGAGCAGGGCCTGATTGTGTGTTGTGCAGGGCAGGGGCATGACCTTGGGTGAGGGGCTCCTTACTAGTTGAGGGCATTCCCACAGAGGGCTGACAGCTGAGAGCTGACAGCTGCTGGCCCTCACAGCAGCTGGAGGAATCAGTTGTCAGTGTTGGAAAAGAAAGCCTGACATCAGGGTGTCCTCAGCAACGGGTCAGGGGGAGCCTCTGAGAAAAGGGGACACACAGACAAGAAATGATACTGAAGAATGATACATTCTGCGGCAGGCAGAGAGAGCCAGGGAACTCGAGAAAAACTAAATCTAAAAACAGGCTCCCTGGAGCTCAGCAGGTAGGGAGGAAGGAAGGCAGTGTTCGTAGACTAGGCAGGCTATTGTAAGCTGAGGCAGTTTCACCAGGATACCAAGGGTCCTGGGGAGCCATGGCGGGTTTTTAAGGAAAGGCGAAGGTGGTCCTTTGTTTTGTTTTGTTAAGAATTGTTTATTTAATGTATATGAGTGCACTGTCACTGTCTTCAGACACAACAGAAAAAGGCATCAGATCTCATTACAGGTGGTTGTGAGCCATCATGTGGTTGCTGGGATTTGAACTCAGGACCTCTGGAAGAGTAGTCAGTGCTCTAACCACTGAGTCACCCCTCCATCCAGGTGTGTTCTTTAAAGACACCCCTTGGGCTGCTCAGTGGAAGATGACAGATTAAGACAACAGGTGAGGAAATATGGGCAGGCGAGATGGTTCAGCAAGCCAAGGAGCTTGCTGCCAAGCCCAGCGACCTGAGTTTGATTCTTGGGCCACAGATCAAGGAGGGAGAGCAGCATCTCCAGCAAGTGTCCTCTGACCGTCAGATATGATCCCTAACACTCATGCATGTTATACACAATAAATAATAAAAACACAGCGTTTAAAGGAATAAGTAGGCGGTGGTGCCGCACGCCTTTGGTCCCAGCACTCGAGAGGCAGAGGCAGGTGGGTCTTTATATAAGTTCACGGCCACCCTGGTCTACAGAACAAGTTCTAGGACAGCCAGGGCTGCACAGAAAAACCTGTCTCAATAAATGAATGAATGAATGAATGAATGGTGAGGAATAGTGGAGAAAAGGTGAGGACGGGTAGGGTGGGGTCACATAAAGAAAAGATTTATATTGTTAACAGTGTCTTACTACGTAACCCGGGCTGGCCTGGAACTCAGATCCTCTAGCCTCATCTTCCCAAGTGCTGGGATCACAGGTACAATCTACCAGACACAGCCAGAATTTAGTTGTCTTTTGAGATGCTATCAATTGAACACAGGGTCTTATCCACACTAAATAAAGACGCTGTCCCCTGTGTTTATGCCTAGCCATGATCCCCTCAACGGGTCTGCTGAGTTAAAACTGTCGTTACATTCTAATTCACTGTGTGCACGTGCATACGTGCATGTAACTTGCAGGAGTGTCAGCTTCTTCTGCCCTGTGGGTCTAGAAGTCAGGTTGTCTGGCTTAGCGGTAAGTGTCTATTCACTGAGCCATCTTGCTGGTCCAAGCCCATTATGACACAGAAGAGAGCAAAACTTTGAGCTCAAGCAACACTTGGGGTGGAGACCTGCAGGCACAGCACAATAACTGCCCAGAATCCCCCAGTGAGGGGCTGGGGGCGTGGCTCAGTGGTAGAGCCCCTGCCTAGGATCCCCCAGTGAGGGGCTGGGGGCGTGGCTCAGTGGTTGAGCCCCTGCCTAGAATCCCCCAGTGAGGGGCTGGGGGCGTGGCTCAGTGCTAGCACATTTACTTGCCTGGCATGTGGGAGGCCCTGGGTTCCATCCTCAGCACTGCAAAGGTCAGATAGTGCATTCTTTAGAGCTGCTCTTCTGGTATCTGCTGATGGGCCTGGGTGGAAAGTAAAGATGCCATTGTACCAGAATAGACCAACATGGCGTTGTTTGCCCCTCGTAACCCTCTAGAGGACCTGGTTGCATGAGCAGTGGCCTTGGGAATGTGACCATGTTTTCCCCACTGCAGACCTGGATCCGTTGGAGCTGAGCGTGCCTGGGGAGCTCTCCGTGTTCCTGAACAGCAGTAGCACAGTGGTGAACTGCTCCGCTAGAGGCCTGCCTGCTCCTACTGTGCGCTGGACCAAGGTGACCGGAGGAAAGAACTATAGGACCTCAGGCACCGCCCCACCTTTGACGCTCATCCTCTCATGGCCCTGCCTGGCTTTCTTCCTCTCTCTTCCCTAGGATTCTGTGACCCTTGCAGATGGTCCTATTCTCTCTCTCGACTCTGTGAGCTTTGACTCAGCGGGCATTTACACGTGTGAGGCGTCCACACCCACGGTCCCGCTCCTGAGCCGCACACGGAGTTTCCAGCTCATGGTCCAAGGTTTGGATGGTTGGGTGGTTCATGTGGTTATCCTTCTTATGTTCGTGTTCGAGTGTGTGGTTTGTGTAGCTCTCCATGTGCATGTGTGAACATGTATGTGCGTGTGTGAACATGTATGTGCGTGTGTGAACATGTATGTGCATGTGTGAACATGTATGTGCATGTGTGAACATGTATGTGCATGTGTGAACATGCCTGAGACCAGAGGTGGACTCTGGGTGTCTTTTTCTATTCCTTCTTCCTTTTTTTTTTTTCTTGCTGGGGAGGAGTGGGGTGTTCTGAGACAGGGGTCTCACTATGTCGCCCTGTCTGGCCTGGAACGCACTATGTAGATCAGAGTAGCTTCAAACCCACGGAGATGCAGTTGCCTCTGCTTCCGGAGTGCTGGGATTCAAGGTGTGTGCCGCTGTGCACAGCTGTATTTTTGTTCTTGCTGTTTATTTATTTTGGGAGGCAGTTTGGCGGTCATCGAACAACCTGCGGGAGTCGGTTCTCTCCCTCCATTATACATCGGTTCCAAGGACGGAACTCAGGGCATGCACTTGTACCTGCTGAGCCATCTTGCCAGCCCCCTTTATCTTCTTTGAGACCAGGAGCTCCGCGGTTAGGTTTAAGGCTGTTCAGAGGAGTCCAGGAATCCTCCCGTCTCTCCCCTCCCCCACCCCGCCCCAGAGCTGGGGTCAGAAATGCTCACTGCTGCAGCCATCTTCTATGGGGGTGCAGGGGATTTGAACTCAGGTCCTCACCCTTGTATAGCATGCACTTTATCCACCCCGCGCTCTCTCCGGTCCCTCCTCTCTCTTTTCTCCTCTTTGCTCTTCTGTGTCTCGCACTCACTGTGCTGGGCTACCCTGCCGTCTACAGGAGCACCGGAGTTAAAACCGAATGAGATAAAGCCTAAATCGGGCATCAGCTGGACAGAAGGCGATGAAGTCACGCTGACCTGCTCCGCCCGAGGCTTCCCAGTGCCCAAACTCACCTGGAGTCAGCGAGGCAATACTGTAAGGGGCTTTCCTTGCCACCCCGAGCCCATCCCAAGTTCCAAAGGGGACCCTGACCCTCATCGATCCAAGCTTCATACCCCCAACACTGTACCTCAGCCTTCACCCTCCCAGCCCTTGATCCTGAGGGGCGGGGCCTGATCCAAGCCTCCACAGCCAGCAGAGCCACCCTTTGAGGATAAAGGCTGGGTGAGCAGCTCGCTGACGGTGAAAGTGACCAGCGCCCTGAGCCGAGAGGGCGTGTCCTGCGAAGCGTCCAACTTGTATGGCAAGAGTGGCCACGTCTTTCACTTTGGCTCTGGTAGGTAACCAAGAGGGGAGCGTCGGGGTGGACCCGCAGGCGGCCCTGATGTAGTTCTGAGCACATCTTCGTCGTCTTCTCCGTACAGTGGCTCCTCAGACGGCCCAGGCTGGAGTGGCTGTCATGGCCGTGGCGGTCAGCGTTGGTCTCTTGCTACTCGTGGTTGCTGCTTTCTACTGCATGAGACGCAAGGGGCGCCCCGGCTGCTGCCAGCGAGCAGAGAAAGGGGCTCCGTAAGTGCTTGCAAGCTTGAGTCCAGGTCTTGCAACCTCAGCCACGTCTTGCCCTCAGTCAAACACAACAGCTCTGTGGTTACAGGAGCCTCAAAGCCACCAACTACCCAGCCTCTCCTGCCCATCTATCTTCACCCGTCTCCAACCAAGGAGCCACGCCCCCAGCCCCTCACTGGGGGATTCTAGGCAGGGGCTCTACCACTGAGCCACGCCCCCAGCCCCTCACTGGGGATTCTAGGCAGGGGCTCTACCACTGAGCCACGCCCCCAGCCCCTCACTGGGGATTCTAGGCAGGGGCTCTACCACTGAGCCACGCCCCCAGCGTCTCACTGGAGGATTCTAGGCAGGGGCACTACCACTGAGCCACGCCCCCAATTTCTCACTGGGGGATTCTAGGCAGGGGTTCTACCACTGAGCCACGCCCCCAGCCCCTCACTGGGGGATTCTAGGCAGGGGCTCTACCACTGAGCCACGCCCCCAGCCCCTCACTGGGGGATTCTAGGCAGGGGCTTTACTATTGAGTTACACCCCCAGCCCCCTCACAGGGAGGGGTGGATTCTAGGCAGGTACTTTCCATATATCCCATATATCATAAGCCCCTTTTTGAGTATTTTGAGACAAAGTCTCATTGTGCTGTCTAGGTTGGCCTTGAACTTTTGGTCCTCTTTACCCTCCCAAGTGCTGCGACTGGGGTCACGCGAGGCCCAACTTCACCTTCAGACTCGATTTTGTCTTGTCCACAGTCCCACACGGGACTGTTTGCCTCCCAGTGTTAGCCATGCCCTGACCCATTCCTTAAAGGCATACTTGCAGGAACTGTCATCGTAGCCACAGAACAACAAACTGCCTATACCCTGTCCTACAACTGTCACCTGTCACCAGCCCAATCTATCCACGTCTCACCTCGCCTCCAACCTCCTGCAGCATCGCCAGCTTTTGTCCTTAAGCATCCTGGCCTGGCCTCAGGCTTGCTTCAGACCCACCCTCAGCCTCAGCAACCAGCACCTCACCTTCTACCACTAAACCCAATGCCATCACCAACCCTCCTCTCTCCCAGCTTCTCCAGCAGTGACCATTTCACCATGCCCCTGTCCTCCCCGCAGGCCAGCCAGGGAAGCGGATTTGAGCCACTCTGGGTCAGAGCGGCCAGAACACACGGGTCTTCTCATGGGTGGGCCCTCCGGAGGAGGCAGAGGTGGCAGTGGGGGCTTTGGAGATGAGGTGAGTGATAGCCTTCGTGTCCAGTGGGGGGAAACCAGCTAAATGCAGGCCCAGCCTTGTGGGCTCAGGCTTAGCTGCCCGTTCTGTCTCCAGTGTTGAGGCCGAGGATCTCCCAGAGGCAGTCTCTGGATCTGGAACGTTGGACATCCTCGGAGGACCGGCTCTGAGCACGCCTCCACCTCAGCGCACGCAACCGCCTCCTTCCTTCTCCAGCCTCGGCCCTCCCTTCCTTCCTCTGCCTGCTGGGCAGGGACCCACAGTGGCCAGCGGCCTTGGGGAGGGAAAGAGGGAGGTGGGGGGCTGGGAGGGGGCCTTCCTCCAGGGAATGTAACTCTCCCAGGCCCCAGAATAGCTCCTGGACCCAAGCCCAGGGCCCGGCCTGGGACACAGCACTACTGAGGGTCGGCAGGCTGGGGCTATTTTTACCTCCCGTCTCCCTTGCTGGGCACTGCCCCCCACCTGATACCCTGCTGTGTAGTCTGACACTGGAGACCCCAACCCACCCCATCCCTGCCCTCATCCTCAGTCCCTCTGTGAACACTGGAGTCGAAAATAAATGCTGCCTGTCACATGGACACTTTCCTATGGTCGGGTTCTCTTCCAGGGGAGGAGGATAAAGGGGAAGGGTGGGTACAGGCCATTTTCCCTTCTACTATTGCTGGCTGGCTGCCTCACACACCCTCTGGAAAGGTCTGATGTCAAGCAGAACGGTAGGAGACAGGCTGGACAGGGTTAGAGAGAGCTAGTGCGAAACAAGACTCAGCTGGCTGATGTTGGGAGAGAGATGCCCGGGTCCGAGCAGCAGCCTGGTCCCTGTGAACCAGGGCTCAGTGTCTGCTTTGGAGCAAGGTCCTGTCCCCTTAAGGAAAAATTCCCAGAGTCCCAAGGGAAGCTAAGTCTAGAAAATTTTTCTTCCCTTGTTGAAGGAGCCAGGAACTCCCTGGGGAAGCGGGGGTGAGAAAGGCAGTCCAAAATGGTCCTGGAGCAGAACGAAGGAGCGTTCAAACTCTCTGAGGTCCAAACAAGGACTGGAGAGAAAGATGGAGGCCTGGCATGGCGACACGTGCCTGTTATCTGAGCAACTGAGATGCAAAAGCAATTGGAGAGTGAGTTTGAGGCCAGCCTGGGCTACAGGGTGAGTTCTGGGGCAGGCTGGGACTGCATGGATTGGGACATGTAGCCCAGGCTGGCTTTGAACTCACTGTATAGCTGAAGATGGCCCTAACTTCCCAAGTCCCAAGATGACAGGAGTATGCCACCACAGCTGGCTTTCAGGTCACATTTTTTAATATAGTAGACACCTGTCCCCTAGGGACAAGTCCCAGTAAATTCCAGAAACATAGAAAGAGAGGGTGTGGAGAGATTGCTCTTCCAGAGGTCCTGAGTTCAGTATAAAAAGAAAACCAAGAAGGAACGGGAAGAAGCGAACAGTTGTGGGTACAGTAGAGGGCTGGGGATGCTTCGGTGAACAGACTTCACTTTGCAAGCATGGGAATGTGAATTCACTCCCTGGAGCCCCACAGGTAAAGCTGCAACATAATCCCAGTGCTTGGGAGGCAGGACAGGCAGGTCCCTGGGGCTTGCTAGTCCAGCCTGTTTGGCAAGTTTCCAGACCAGTGAGAGACCCTGTTTCCAAAAACCCAGTTACAGGTGGGTGGAGCTGGAGAGATGGCTCCGTGGTTAAGGGTGCTTACTGCTCTTGCAGAGAACTGGATTCCTACTCTGGATCCATGCAGGCAGTTCACAACCACCTGCAACTTCTGCCCCAAGGGATCTGGCGCCCTCTTCTGGCCTCTGCGGCCACCTGCAGTCACCTGTATACACCCGCACACAGATACATACACAGAATTAAAAATCAAAATAAATTCTTTAAGGTTCATAGTGCCTAAGGAACACCCGAGGTTGTCTTCTGGCCTCTACATGCACACCTATGTGTGCGCGAGTGTGCGCGCGTGCGCACGCACACACACACACACACACATGCATGTTCACACAAATTCAATTGACTAATTATAAGGACACAAAGTATGCCATTATTAAAAATTGTTGTTTAAAACAAAAGTTATTTTAAACTCACGAATTATTTATATCTGGAATGTTCCATTGAACATTTTTGGACTGAGGCTGACCATGGGTAACTGAAACCATGGGAAGAGGGAAGGAAAACTGGATTAGGGAGACCACTTCCAGTCACCAGACCCCAGGCTTCATTCAGATCTTCCCACCTCCCTGTCTCCGTCAGGAGAGCTCTCTTGCCTTGTCCTTGTATGTGTGGCGGAGCTGAAGATGGTGAGTTTGTGTATTAGTTTGCTTGTTTGTGACAGGGTTTTGCGTAGCCAAAGTTGGCATCAAATTCTCCATCCTCCTGCCTCACATTCTAGAATGCTGGGACAAATAAAAGAGGGTGAGATGGCTCAACAGGTGAGGGTTCGAATCCCCAAGCCAGATGATCTGAGTCATCCCCCAAATCCACCCAATGGGAGGAGAGCCAACTCACACAAGCTGCCTTCTCCACGAGCAGGAACACACAATATTATACAAAAACAGATGTGTGGGGGGAGGAGTGAAATTTCTTAGTAGAACAACTGAGGCAAGGCAGGGGGACTGCTGTACAGCCAAGGTTATGAAGTAAGGAGACTTGGAGGTTTGGAGGGGGGAAGACGAAGTACAGGGGTACATACTGAGAATCCAAGCATTTGAGAGGCAGAAGTAATAGACCCCCATCTCCCAGCAGTCAGGAGGCAGAGGCAGAGGGGTCTCCATGAGTTCGAGGCCAGCCTAATCTACAGAAAGAGTTTCAGGACAAGCCCAGACTACATAGAGTTATACTGTCAGGTGGAGTGTGCGTGTGTGTGTGTGTGTGTGTGTGTGTGTGTGTGTGTGTGTAGGATTTGCACACACACCCCCACACACATACTAAGTAAAATTTAAAAGTCAGATGTTTAACTGGAACATTCAAAGAGAAACTACCTTCAGGCCCGTTTGGATTTAGAAGATGGAAGCCACTTCCATCCCTGAGACAGTACCACTGATTGGGGGAGGGGGCCTCAGCCAGTAAGAGCAGGGTTGCAGAGCAGGTAAATTACTCAGAACAGGAAGCCTTTTGGCTCCGTGCCTAGCAGGCTCTGGCTGCTGAGTGAAGTGCTACCTCTAGGGCTCCTTGACCCTGGAGGTGACCTCACAAGTATGAGACCCACCCAGTTCTCTGTCAACAAACCAGGCTGCTCTTGGGCTGAAGCATGCCTCATAGGCATGAAATCTGGTAGCACCACACTCCCCCGGCTTCCTTCCTGAGCCTGCCCTACCCATAAAGACCCGCCTGGAGCGAGTCTAGCCCACTTGACCGCAGTCCAGAAGAGCAGGTGCACAGGGGGAAAAGATGGCCGGACATGCCGACCTTTCAGGTTTGTTTTGTTGTTGTTTTAAAGATTTATTTCATGTATATTTCATGAGTGCACTGTCGCTGTGTTCAGACACTCACTCAGACCCCCTTACAGATCGTCGTGAGCCACCATGTGGTTGCCGGGAATTGTACTCAGAACCTCTATAACAGCAGTCTATAGGGGCTGGAGAGATGGCTCAGTAGTTAAGAGCACTGACTGCTTTTTCAGAGGTCCTGAGTTCTGCAGGTAAAGGTACTTGCTACCAAACCTGAAACCTGAGTTCAATCAGGGGAGACCCACAAAAACGGAAGGAGAGAACTGGCTCCCACAACTTGTCCACATGCTGTGGCACATAGGCCCCTCCCAACCACAAACAAAAAAATGTAAGGGGGCTAGAGAGGTGGCTAAGTGGTTAAGAGCACTGACTGCTCTTCCTGGGGTCCTGAATTCAATTCCCAGAAACCACATGGTGGCTCACAACCACCTGTGGTGGGATCTGATGTCCTCTTCTGGTGTGTCTGAAGTGTACTCACATACATAAAATAAATAAATGAGTCTTTTTAAAAAATTAAGTATATACATATACAGTCAAGAGGTTGTAAGCATTTGTTTTTCTTTCCTGTAGGGGACCCAGACTTGTTTCTCAGCAGCTTTGGGGCAGTTCACAAAAATCTGTAACTCCAGTTCCAGGGGATCTGCTGCCGTCTTCTGGTCTCCACAGGCACCAGGAACTCAGGGTGCACATCCATCCATCCAGGCAAAATGCTCATATACATAATATTAAATCTCAAAAACGAAAGAGACTTCCAAGTCTCTGGGCTCTGGGCATGATGGTGCCCCTTTAAACAGAGGCAGAGGCAGGCAGATCTCTGAGAGTTTAAGGCCAGCCTGGTCTACAGAGGAAATTGCAGGCCAGCCAGGATTACACAGTAAGACCCTGTATACTGGCTGGTTTTGTGTATCACCTCGACACAAGTTGGAGTTATCAGAAAGGAAGGAGCCTGAGAAAATGCTTCCATAAGGTCTGGCTAGGGCTGGAGAGACGGCTCAGTGGTTAGAGCACTGACTGCTCTTCCAGAGGTCCTGAGTTCAATTCCCAGAATCCACATGGTGGCTCACAACCATCTGTAATGAGATCTGATGCCCTCCTCTGGTGTGTCTGAAGACAGCAATACTCATAAAAATAATATAAATAAATAATAATAACAACAACAAAAAGATCTGGCTATAAAACATTTCTCAATTAGTGATAAATTTAGTGATCAATGGGAGAGGGTCCAGCCCACTGTGGGTGGTGCCATCCCTGGGCTGGTGGTCCTGGGTTCTATAAGAAAGCAGGCTGAGCAAGCTACAGGGAGGAAGCCAGTAAGCAGCATCACTCCGTGACCTCTGCATCAGCTCCTGCCTCCAGGTTCTTGCCCCGCTTGGCTTCCTTTTTGGGTGGGATGTAGAGTATGAGGTAAATAAACTTGTAGCTGGCCTTTCCTACTTTGTGGGTTTTTCTTTTACCCACCCTTTATTCCATGCCCCAGCCTGTTTCACCTGCTATCACGAGACAAGAGACAAACAAGGATAGAGGGAGGGCGAAAGCGATAGAGACCCCTGACTCTAATTTCTTTCCTCTTGTGTCTTCTTTGAGTACAGCTACTAACAAACCACGACCAACTGCCTACTGGGGGCTCTAGCATTCATGGTCCCTCTGAATGGCTCCCAGAATTCCTAACATCACACTGTTGCAGGAACTATCTGCAGCTGACAAAACCATGCGTCTGTCTGCTAGGGCATGAAGCAAATCATAGCCAGCTGCTGCTGCAGCCTGAAGCAGCCTCGCATCCCCACACCTGGGATTAAAATGAAAACACAGTCATAATACTTCTGTGCTTTTTAAAAGAACCCAAATTCCAAACTTGTCACTACATTAACTCTTTCCTCCCCAAGTTGCTTTTTAAAAAAAAAATCTATCTCTTTATTATATAGGAGTACATGGTCTTCAGACACACCAGAAGAGGGCATCAGATCCCATTACAGGTGGTTGTGAGCCACCATGTGGGTGCTGGGATTTGAACTCAGGACCTCTGGAAGAGGAGTCAGTGATCTTAGCCACTGAGCCATCTCTCCAGTCCCCAAGATGCTTTTTTGTCACAGTGTTTCATTGCAGTAATGGAAACCCTGACTAATACACACCCTGTCTTGGGGGGGCGGAGGCCAAGACCCACAATGCATTTACTTAGTGCCTATTAATCATACAGCTTCATGTCACATTCATTCCAAGCCAGAGATATTACGTGGATGTCATGTTGCATGGCTACTGAAAACACCAACAAACCTCCTGCCACTCCTTCTCTGACAGTGCTTTGGAAAGGACTTTTCACACATGGTGATCGTCACATGGTGATCACTATAGATAGTGTCCCTTGTTGGGGTTCTTGAGATTCAAATTTTGATGTTTTGAGACAGAATTGCTCCATGTAGCCTTGGCTGATTAGACCTGGCCCTGTAGACCATACTGGCTTGAAACTCTGATCTTTCTGCTTCTGGTATCTGAGTGCTGGGACTAAAGCTGTGTGGCCACCAACCCAACTCTCTTCCCAGATTCTTGTGAACAAGGAACAAAGACAAAGGAAAATTTCCAAAAGATTTATTGTATGTGAGTACACTGTCACTGTCTTCAGACACACTAGAAGAGGGCATCAGGGGCTGGAGAGATGGCTCAGTGGTTAAGAGCACTGACTGCTCTTCCAGAGGTTCCTGAGTTCAATTCCCAGCAACCTCATGGTGGCTCACAACCATCTGTAATGGGATCCGATGCCCTCTTCTGGTGTGTCTTAAGATACCTGCAGTGTACTCATGTAAACAAAAATAAATCAAAAAAAAAAAAAAAAAAAAAAGAGGGCATAGATATTTGTGAATTTCCACGTAGTTGCTGGGACTACAATGCATTTACTTAGTGCCTATTAATCATACAGCTTCATGTCACATTCATTCCAAGCCAGAACTCAGGACCTCTGAGTTCTGCTTAGCCATCTCTCCAGCCTGACAAAGGAATTTTAAATAGTGTCTTTTGTGGACCTGCCTCTGTTTGTAACCCTGACCTTTGGAACCAAGTCATTTTTCCTCCCCATGACTCCATTTCCTTACCTCCTTCAGTGTTTGATGGGGTGATTATTTGGAGCAGGCTTACATGAGTGCCCTGTGGACAGCCAGAACTAAGAGTCTTTATTAACAATGCCGTTAAAGGGATCGGGCAGCAGCTCAGAACAGAGAGAGCTAGCTCCACTTGCAGTTCAAGCCTGAACCCTCCTCGTGGCCTGGAGTGTCAGTGCATGCCTACAACCCAGGACTGTAGCCCGCAGCTGCTTAGCCAGGACAACATGAGACGCCACCTCATAAAACAAAACCAAGGTGGGTGGGATGGCTTCAAAGGTAAAGCACTTGCCACCCAACTGGACCATTTGATGGAAGAACCAGCAACTCAAAGCAAGTTGTCATCTGTCCTTTCAGAAGCAGGCATAGCTTGTACACACACAAAATAATTAGCAGGCAAACAAATACGATCATTAACAAGAGTGGAAAGCAAATCGGTCAGAGCCTTGGGCCCTGCCACTTGGAAGAGGGACTTTTTGTATGTGGCAGGATTAAGAAGAGGCCCTATCCCAGCCCAGGTGGCCCTCTTGCAAGAAACCTCCAAATGCCAGGCCTTTGGGGAGGATTTGGCTGTCAGATACTCAGGCAGCTGAGTACCTCTTCCCCTCCCCCATCCCCAACAAGTGGACCTTCTTTCTCAATAGCTCCCCTGGGCGGCCCTGGAAATGTGAAAAGGAAGGTGGGGGTGGGGAGGAGTGGAGCGTCTAGGAAGAGACAAAAGGGCCGCGTCAAAACCAGCCACAAAGACCAGGATTCTGATGAGATAGAGAAAGTGGGACAAGGACAACCGGAAGGATCTGGTAGGGCCAGAGGACAGACTGACTGGTCCAGCCCCACCCAGCGGGGTTCGGCTTGCTGGGTTGGTTTATGCTGCCCTCTAGCGGAAAACTGCAATATAAAAAAGGATACTGGGTGGGAGGGACGCAGAGGCCAGATGCAGAGACAGAAACATTAAGAAACTAAGATACAGGAAACAGAAAGTGACGGGGACGCAAAGAGAGACGCACACAGTCAAAGGAACAAGACACGGGGACTAAGTGACACAGGCATACGGACAAAGAAACACCGGAGCAGAGCCAGAGAAACATGGGGATGCGGAGGGAAACTCAGAGATAGAAATCTGGAAAGAAAATGATGCGGCGACACGAGAACCTAGGGCAGAAAGAAAATGGGGTGCACTGAGAAGTAACCCCGACCTACCTCAGCAGCAGAACTAGAAGGGCTGGGGCAGGGGTGTGGCCTCGTCAAGGGGCGGGGCCTCAGGAAGGGAGGCCCTATGAGAGCCCACATACTCAGGCTAACCAGAGGGCAATGGGGCGTGGTCTGGGCGAGGAGGCAGGGCTTCTGCTGGTGGGAGGTGACCGGAAGTTTAGAAGGGGGTGTGACCGCGTCTCATTACAGCGACCGGCAGGGGGCGCAGTGGGTCTTCCCGGGGAGCGTATGGGCGTGGCTCCATGGCAAATGGGCGTGGTCAAATAGTTTGATTCCAGGAGAAGGAGGAGATAGAATCGTGGGGCCAGACAGGTGTGGGACGCGGGAGGGGCGGGGTCATAGCTCAGGGAGGGGCGGAGCCTTAGCCCTAGGATCGGCTTGGCGGAGAGGGGCGGGGCCTGTGACGTCATGAGTCCGGCCCGCTGGAGCTAAGCGAGGGGCCGGGGGGCGCGGATCCTGAGAGCCAGGCGAGGGAAAGCTGGGCCGAAAGAACTGATCTGAGGAGCTGTGAGCGGCGGAAGCCGGCCTGGAGCCGGACACTTCAGACCCCTGACTGCCCTCCCAGCCGATCGGTACACGAAGAGTGGTTCCTAGGCACCCCCTGCCCGGGCCCAGTCCCTCCCCGGGCCCCCCATGGCCCGGGCCGCAGTCCTCCCGCCGTCCAGATTGTCACCGACGCTGCCGTTGTTGCCGCTGCTACTGCTCCTGCTTCAGGAAACAGGTGAAAACGCGCGGATGCCTTCGTCAGTCCTCAGAAGGGAGGGAACGGGGCTTCGTCCCCCACCTCACTCCCAGCTCTCCGAGGCCCCTTCCCTCGTGCCCCCTTTAAGGCTAGCCCGACTGATCGACATCCTTCAACACACCGGGCTCTCCCTCCGAATCTCCTAACCTCCCTCTCTGCACCCCGCTTAATCACAAGTGCCCATTCTAACCCGGGTTTCTGTCCCCCTCCGCCTCCCTCGGCGTGGAAGAGGTTAAATCCCCCCCCATCCTGTGCCGATCACTTATCCGGAATCTGGATTTCCGTCTCTGCTCTCCCCCCTCAGGAATGTGGAGAATGTTCCCCCCACTCACACTAGCTGGAGGGTCGTGATGGTGAGGAGGGACGACCCCCCCTTTTTTTTATTTTTCTTCTTGCTGGGTTGGGCATATGAGGCCCGGGGAGAATTAGGCGCGAGGGGACCTACAGTCGAGGTTCCCTAGGCGGGGGGGGGGGGGGGCGGGGCTCGGTCTTTAGGAGCCCCTGGCAAACCAATTGAGTTGGGGGCACCCTGGGGCGGGGAGGGTGTAAGTCTGGAGTTCAAGCCTCAGGCCTCAGGGAGTTAACAGACACCGATCCCTGGGTACTGGGGAAATTAAGAGGTTCTGCTTCCAAGATCTCAAAAGGCGAGCCTAATCAGGGTCTAGGTGGAATTGGGGAAAGGGGGTTCAAACTTGTAGTTCTTGGGTTTAACTGTGGGCAAAGAGCTCGGTTCGCTGGGGTCCAGGTACAGCTGGGGTCCAGATTTGGCAGGTTGGGATTTAACTGTAGGTAATAGAATTCAATAAACAGAGGATTCTGACCTTTGCCCTCCTCCCCCAAATCAAAGGCTAAAGACTCAGCCTAAAATTGGGAACTTAGTCGGCTGTGTCCCAGGTAGAGTCGGAGCCCGGGAGGTTTTTCTCCCCTTCCCCCTTTCCTCGTGAGTGGCGAAGTCCCTGGGGAAGTTTTCCGGTATCGCTTTCACCTAGTTTGGGAGGGGCGGGGCGGGGCTGAGCGCTCGGGAGTCCTGACTCCCGGTTTCGGGACCTTATCTCTCCTTTAGTCACGCCTTTGTCCTCGAAGCACTTGGAGAGGTAAATGGGAGGAGCCTCCTCTAAGACACGCTCCCCGTCCCCCCCCCAGCCCTGGGGTCTCCGAGCGGAGTGTGGGGTTCCGCGAGGCCGGGGGTGGGGTGGGGGTGTGTAAACAGGTGTGCTGACCTCACCCCGCCCCTAGCAGGTGACCTGGCTCTTTCTCCCTAACTACAAACTAGGAGATGAGGAGCCGGGAGTTTCTAGAGAGTTTGTTCAGAACGGGATCAGAGGGACCGTGGGGAGAATGCCTTTCGTCCTCGTTTTTCTCTCGATCTCTCATTTGAGGTCATCGGCCTTGACCTCCCAGATAGATGAGATCAGTACCTGTCCCTCTGGGTGAATTCTTAGAATCCACCCGTGTGGGACCTCAGGGCAGACTCCACAGAACCCCAGAGCAAACCTTGTTCCTCGTCCCAGCCTGCAAACGAGGAAACAGAGAAGGACACACTCTCTCCAAGGTTCCACTCTGTCCCTTGGAGGCCTTTGAAAGCCAGCAACTCAGCAGCCTTGCTGGACAGACTCCCCCCAAGTGCTTCCTGTTTCCTAGACCTGTGGTGACTGTCCCTTCTCTGCCGAATCCCTGGGGGGATTCCCAGGGGCTGGACCTTCCCTGTGAACACTGGGGAGGGGACATTGGCCTCTCTTAACCCACCCTGCTCCTATCTCCACTTCCTCATTCTTTCTCTCTCCCTCTCCTTTTTCTCTTCATCTACATGCCTTTCCATCTCTCCCTTCTCTCCCCATTATCTCCCTTCCCCTGGCTCTCTCTCCTCTCTTCTGTTTGTCCTTCCTTTGCTCTCTTCATCTCTCCCTTGCTTTCCCTACATCCCTATCCTCCTAGCTCTAGCTGCTCAGCCTCCCAGCTTCCTGGCCTTCTCTGGGAATGGGGCTTGCACCACCTGGACCTCCCGCCCGCCCCCGCCCCCCCATCCTCCCTCCCCACTCTTCCCTATCTCCCTCTGCTCGCCCGTGTGTCATCCAGGCGGCCCCACACAGTGGCGGGGGAGGGGAGAGGAGGGGATGGCAGGCCTGGCTGTCTCCTCTAGTTAGGGAAGAGGAACTGAGCAGAGGAGAAATAGGGGGGTTGGGGGGGAACAGGGACAGGATAGAGAGCAGGGATAGGGACTGGAGCCAAGAGAGGGAGGGGACGGGGAATCAGACCTAAGGATGGAGTCATGCGCAAGGAATGAAGGAAGATTGCAAGAGAGGGCAGAAAGGTACTGGACAGGGGCTGGGGTGCTGGGAGGGGTGTAGGCAGGGACACTGGAAGGGCACAGAGGTTTGGTGACAGGAAAAACCAAAAGACCCCAGCCAAAGGGCTGTGGAGATCCTGTGACTCAGAGAGGTCAGAGCACAGGCCAGGCTCAAGGCCAGCCATCGTGTAGGGGCCACAGGGAGTTAAAGACACAGGAGGCACAGGGAGTCTCGCATGAGGGCCCAGCTCCCCTGCCCCCGCCTGGGATGCTGTTACATTTTTAATGCCCCAGCAATGCTGAGAACCAGAGCAGGAAGGGGGGGAGGAGGAGAGGGACCAGGAGAGATGGCCCCGGCTGTAAGAAAGTATGTCAGGAGCCCTGCAGAGGTGTGGGTACTAGATGCACGGAGACCCCAGGGTCACAGAAACCTAAGACAGGGGTGGTGAGCCAACACCTGTAACTCCAGCACTCAAAGGCTGAGGCAGGGGGACTGCAGGGAGTTCAAGGCCAGGTTGAGCTACATAGGAAGACCTTGTCTCAGGAAAAACAAAGTGGTAGAATCCTGTAATCTCAGTGCCAGCGTGGGGGAGGCTGAGGCAGCAGACTGTCCACCCCCAGGGCCACCTCAGCTGTAGAGCAGAAGGAATAGGGGAAAAAGAGAGAGAGATGAGCTGGGCCATGGCTCAGTGGATAGAGCGCTCACCTAGCATGCATGGAAACCTGGGTTCCAAACTCAGCACCTCCAAATACAGGCAGGGTGGCACAAGTCTGGCATCTAAGCTTGAATTCAAGACTGCACAGCTACAGGGCCAGACCAAGGTCAGGAGGGGTTATCTGAGTCCTCCTCTCGGCAGACAATGAGGGGAGCAAACCAGTCAGCAGAGTGCCTGCCTGGCGTGCATGAAGCCTAGGGTTCAATCCCTAGCACCCTAAAATCCCCAGTGGTAGTGCGCGCCTGCAAACCCGCAAACGGAAGGTAGAGACCAGAGCTTCAGAAGTTCAAAATCATATCTGGCTCCATAACTAAGTTTAGGACAGCCTGGACTACGTTAGACCCTGGCTCACACTAAACGTATGTTATTAAGGGATAAGCCTTTAATCCCGGCACTCAGAAGGCAGAGGCAGATCTCTGAGTTCGAAGCCAGCCTGATCTAATTAGAGAGTTCAGGTCAGCCGGAGATACATAGATACATATGAAGACTCTCTCCCCCCACACTCATACATATTATATATCTATATAAATGTGTGTGTTATATTTAGAGAATAGGCAGGTACTGTAGAGAATAAGTCCAGGGTCAGGGAGAAGAACCAGACCCTAGAAGCAGGATCTGTACACAAGCAGAAGCCAGCATCTCCTGGAATTGGGATGCACGGAGAGGTGACCACTCTCTCTCTCTCTCTCTCTCTCTCTCTCTCTTTTTAAGATTTATTTATTATATGTAAGTACACTGTAGCTGTCTTCAGGCACATCAGAAGAAGGCATCAGATCTCGTTACAGATGGTTGTGAGCCACCATGTGGTTGCTGGGATTTGAACTCAGGACCTCTGGAAGAGCAGTCAGTGCTCTAACCACTGAGCCGTCTCTCCAGTCCATGGTGTCCACTCTCTTGGTAGGGTGTGGGGGTGATCTGTCCCAGGGCCCAGTCGGGAGGAGCCTTTGAGAGCTTCACCCTGAGAGTCTGTACTTCCATAGGGGAGGTCCTCTGGGAGCTGAGCCCCAGCAGCAGAGAAGAGCTGCGCGTGCATCCAAGGGTCCAGAGGGGACCCGTGAGACCCACATAGAAATCCAGACACAGCCCAAGCCGTGTATCCTGGCAGCTCTGGTTGAGTTCTCACCCCTCAGACAGGCTCCGGATGTCCACTGTGGGGGTGGCAGCTATGATTAATGTAATTAATTAATTACCCAGGTGGCTGAGGCAGCAGCCGATGCTGGTCCTCAAAGCCCTCTGGCCTTGAAGGGTTTGCTCCAGCCCTGCCCCACCCTGACATGGTGGGGGTTAGGACACAGCATGTTTTATAGGTGCTCAGGGGCCAGCTGAGACTGGAGAAGCCAGCCAGGCCGGAAATCTAAGAAACTAGGCTTCCAGACCCTCCTCTGACCTCCTCCTTCCGACCAGGAGTTTAAAACCTAGCCCTCCTCCCTCAGACTGTTATCCCCCCCCCCAGGTCCAACCCTCCCCTTTGTTTTTCCTCGAACTAGCCTTTAGTTAACGCCAGAGGCAGTCTCTACTCTGGCTTGCAGGAAGCCTGCTAGTCCATTCCCTGGGGGAGAGAGGAAGTGTGTGTAAGGACCCGGCTGACATCTCTGTAGACCTGCCACCAGTCAGAGGCAGAGAGAAGCAAGTGTTCCCACTGGTCACTGTCTCTGGGCGTGGCGTGGGCTGTCCCTGCAAGGTCACTACTGTTACTGGTCTCCAAGCCTGCAGGAAGTGTGTTTCTAGCACCAGGGCATGTATCTTCCCGGCTCCGTGACTTCATCACCCCGCCTCCCCATCTGACACCCAGAATCCCCATAACCCCCTCACCACACAGACTTCAAACTCCACAAGTCCCCAGGTCTGTCTGTCTTCCTTCTCAAACCCAGTGGCCTGTTCCCATTCCTGCTTGGGAGAAAATCTCCCATCTAGACCAGCAGTTCTCAACTCATTTCCATGGTCTTAGCCCCCACCATAAGTCTATTTTCTTTTGCTACTTCATGACTGTAATTTCATTACTAAGCGGTGGTGTCCTAGTTCCTAAGGCCATCAGAAATTTGTGTTTTTCGTTTTCATGACCCATAGGGTTGGGAATGTCTGATCTAGATATCTGCCCATCAATACAGCCCTTACCCTGATCCAGAGACCTTATTTACTTACTCTTGTTGCTGTTGTCTTTTGTTTTGTTTTCTTCAAGACAAGGTTTCTTTCTCTGTGTAGCCCTGGCTGTCTTAGAACTCACTCTGTAGACCAGGCTGGCCTTGAACTCAGTTTCGACTGCCTCTGCCTTCCCACGTGCTGAGATTAAAGACCTGTCCCTTTGCTGCTTCGTACCGGAGGACTTCTTGACTCTCAGTAACCTTTCCAAACTTTATCTTGTTACTTCCCTGGGTTTACGACCCCCCATGGCTCCACAGTGCTCTCACAGAAAAGCCTACACACCAGTCCAGCTGTTTGGAATCCACGTGTCCATAGGCTCTCATAGGCCAGCCTCCTTCCGCATCAGCCTCGCCAAGCTGGGGTTAAAAGTGTATACGCCCCATGTTTGGAAGTACAGAACTCTTTGGTTGCCATTCATTCATTCATTCATTCAGTACATTTACAGAGCACCTTCAGAATACCAGACACTGTTCTAGGCTCCGGAATATAGCAATGAGTGAAACAGAGCTTTCTTCCCCTGCGGCTCTGCTGGGGAGATGGGTGGCTGGTTCTGTGTTGGAGGGAGCAGGTTAAGAATCCTTGTTATCCTGGTGACCAGATCCTGCTATCGATAAGCTAGATAAGGGGGAGGCCATGCTGACCCGCTACAACCTTGCAAGTCAGGGCCTCTGGGCCAGAAGATCAGAGAGAAATTGGGAGAGGGGACCAAGGGGACAGGAACATGCAAGGTTCTGAGTGAGAAGGAAGCTACTGAAGGCCCCAAGCAGAGAAGAGGGATACCAGCTACCGAAGTTTCTCTCTGGCTGTGTGTGGAGACAAAGCCTGAGAGATGGGTACCCAGGAAGTGACCTAAGCAGGAAGTGACCCAAAGGAAAGCTCTGGTGAGCTAAGCCAGAGTCTGGACCCCCTGAGGGATCACAGGTAGTCTGGCTGAAGATAAATTTTAAAGACAGAGCCTGAGAGGATGGGCTTCCTGATGACTTACTCCAGGAGACAGGAGGGAATGCATCAGGCTTCCGCGCTGACCTGTCACTAGGGATCAGAAGGACCTTAAAAATGGGCTAGTACTGGGGGAGGGGGTGGGCAGAGGCAGGGGATCTCTGAGTCTGAGGCCAGCTTGGTCTGCAGAGTGAGTTCTAGGACAGCCAGGCTTAGACAGAAAGGCTCTGTCTTGAAAAACCAAACCAAACAAATCAAAAAGGACTGCTCTTGGTGGTGGTGTGGGGTGCTGGTACAGCTGTGTGACCCCAGTATGTTGAGTTCCAGGCTGGCCAAAACCATGTAGTCAGACCCCATCTCAGAAACAAATGAAACAGGAGCCAGGCAGATGGCCCAGCGGGTGAAGGTGTCTGCTCCCACTCCACCGCCTGAGTTCTGCCTCCAAGACTCACACAGTAGAGAGAGCCAGCCCCTCACCTGTGCATTGGCACCTACCCCTGCCCCACACATAGTCAGTGTAATAAACAAACAAAACCGCTGTACGACTCACACTGAGCATCCATTCTTTTATTCAGCATTAGAAACTTAGTCTGGGGGTCTTGGGGCCACGGTGTTCCTGTCATTTGTAGGTTTTCACATTAATTTGAGACAGGGCATCCCTGGATAACGCAGGTTAACGTGGAACTCTCTGGCCCCAAATTTATGACCCTTATCCCTCTGCCTCCTTAGTGTTGGAATTATGACCGACAGCCGCTGAACCTGGTTCATTGACACCTCTTGTTATAGTAGTGTGTGTGTGCGCGTGAGTGCATGTGTGCGTGTGTGTGTGTGTGTGTGTGTTTGTGTGTGTGTGAGTGTGTGTGTATATGTGAGTGTGTGTGTGTGTGTGACTGTGTGTGTATATGTGAGTGTGTGTGCATGTGTGAGTGTGTGTGTATGTGTGTGTATGTGTTTGTGTGAGTGTGTGTGTGACTGTGTGTGCATGTGTGAGTGTGTGTGTGAGTGTGTGTGTATATGTGAGTGTGTGTGTGAGTGTGTGTGTGTGTGTGTGACTGTGTGTGTGTGTGTGTGAGTGTAAGAGAATACATGTGTGGAAGTCAAAGGACAACTCTCAGGGGTCCATTTCCTCTCTCCACTATGGATTTAATCTCAGGGATTTAAGTCAGGTTCTCAGTCTTGGCTGCAGTCACCATTGAGCCATCCCACCAACCCCTCCCTGACACCTTTCAAGCCCATTTTTCTGTCCTTACTCCTGCCTAGCTCCCAGACCTGCTCTAACTCACATTTGCAAAGATGTGTAATTCCAGCTCTTCAAGGCCAACTGAGACCAAACACTGAGACCCTGTCTAAATAAACAAAATAAAACCCAGACAAAAGCAAATGCAAGCCCTGCCAGATGTGGCCTGTGGGGACAGGCACTGACCCTGTGACCCGGTCTGCTAAGAGTGTCAGATCTTTTACTGGAATTGTTCCAGGGGACCCTGCAGGGTGACTTAAATGTCTCCATTTTACACATGGAAGAACTTGGGCTTGAAAAGGTCATCCAGCCCAGAAGCAGCAGGAGGCTCACATCTATCTGGGTTGTAATTCTTTGAAACAGTATTCCTGCTCCTGCTGCTCCTCTGTGGCAGGGCTGGAACCCAAAGCTTCCCATTTGATATACAAATGCTCTACCACTGAGCCACGCCCCCAGCCCCTCACTGGGGGATTCTAGGCAGGGGCTCTACTGCTAAGCTGTCCTCTTCCCAGTCTATATGGATCTGCTCCGTGGCAGATGTTGAAGCTCTTTTTGTCTTGTGGTCTGCTAGGTTCGAGTGGTGAGGCGGATTTGGAGATGGTGTGTCTCTCTTAACTGGTGGCCATTTAGCCATCTTCCCTGGCACTGTCTGACCGAAGTATTGTGTTCTGTCAACTTTCCTCACCAGGACCACCCAGGTTCTTCTTTTTTAAAGACGAATTTTAAGTGAATTGCTGTTTTGCCTACATGCATGTCTGTGCACCATATGTGTGCAGTGTCCAAGAAGGAGCTGTGTTTGGGAATTACTTATTTATTTATTCATTCTTGAGACAGGGTCTAGCTATGTCTCCCCGGCTGGCCTGGAACTCACTATGTAGCTCAGGCTTTCTTCAGACACACAGAGATCCATGTGCCTCCACCTTTTGCTACCACACCCCAACTTTCCTGAGTTCTCCTGTGTGAGGAGACCAGGATGGCACACACTTACCACTGTACGCCGAGAGCGCAGCTCTGCCTAGGGCTCTGTGCCCTCTCTCTCTTTTCCCCTCCTCCCACCCTCCCCCATGGTTATAAGCAGTTGCTATAGAGACAACTCCCTTACCTCTGGGCTCACTGTCAATGGCCAGTTGTAATTATCTGGCCCCCTTGTTTGTTTACAAAGTTCAAGTTTCCTGTGGACCTAGGCCAGGTGCTCTTCAAGCATTCCGAGGCCCTCATAACACCCCTGGGGTGTGCGACACTGTCATTATGCAGCTGGGAAACTGAGGCACAGAGATGTTAAGCCCTGGATTTAAACCCACACATTATCATGGCCTGGGTCACCGTGGAGTGCTTCCTCCAAAGCCAAGACACAGGCTTCCTGCTTTCTCTACCTGTTCACAGTGGGGAGATGGGCTGAAGAGCTAGCTCCTGCCCAGGACCTGCACAGTCGGCTGCTTGTAGCTCCGATTCCAGGGGCTTTGGTGCCCCCTTCTGGCCTGCACAGATACCTGAACACACCATACATAGATGTACACACACACACACACACACACACACACACACACACAAATTAAAAAGTACTTGGCTGGGCTGGAGAGATGGCTCAGTGGTTAGAGCACTGACTGCTCTTCCAGAGGTCCTGAGTTCAAATCCCAGCATCCACATGGCAACACACAATAGTCTGTAACTTCAGCTCCAGAGAATCCAATAACCTCTCTGGCCTCTGTAGGTACCAGGCACACCTGTGGTGCACAGACACACATAGACGTTCTAGAGTGGGATAGCCTTGGGCTTGTGATTGTAAGACAGGGGTTCAACAGGAGCCATTGGGGGGTGAGAAGGCAATGGGTGTGTAGGGGGTGACAGTGACCAGACTATTGTTTACATGTATGAAACTCTCAGGGAAAAATGAATGTAACTCATCTATTGTGTGTGATGCTGTGAGTCTAAGCACCGTCAGTGTAAGAGTAGGTGGAGAACAGAGCTGGGGGGAGACTGGTCGATGGCCTTTCTTTCTTTTTAAAGATTTATTTATTTATTATATATAAGTACCCTGTAGCTGTCTTCAGACACACCAGAAGAGGGCATCAGATCTCATTACAGATGGTTGTGAGCCACCATGTGGGTGCTGGGATTTGAACTCAGGACCCCTGGAAGAGCAGTTGGTGCCCTTAACCACTGAGCCATCCCTCCAGCCCAACCAAGTACTTCAAGTACTTTCTATGTTAGTATGTTCGATCCCCAACACTGAGGAGGCTGAGAGATGGCTCAATAGTTAAGAGCACTCTGCCTGCTGGTGTGGTGGCACACTCCTTTAATGCCAGCACTAGGGAGGCAGAGGGAAGCGGATCTTTGTGAGTTTGGGGACAGCCTAGTCTACAAAGTGAGTCTAGGATAGCCAGGGCTCTGTTATACAGAGAAACCCCGCCCCCTCACTCCCCTCAACAAGAGCACACTGTCTATTCCTCCAGAGAATCCAGCTTCCACTTTAAGGTTGGAACAACCAGCAACTCCTGTGTCTGAGACTCTAACGCCCCCTCTTGGTCTCCACTGGCACTGCATGTACACAGTGCACAGACACACACACCAGCACAACACCCATCTCATAAACTAAAAGTAAATAAATCTTAAAAAACTATAAAGGCACGGTGGGTCAGGTGTGGCGACACACGGGTTTAATCCCAGCACTGGGAGGCAGATCTCTGAGTTCAAGGCAGCGTCGACCACATAGTGAGTTCCAGGCCAGCCCCGGACTTCAGAGTGAGACCCTGTATAACAGAAGTCAGTCGAATGTGTAGGGATTTATCTCATCTCTCTGCCTTGGCACTCCCTGTCCTGGAGATCTCCGGCTTGTTCCCTCCGCGACAAGACCTCTTTCCTCTCTCCCCAGGAGCTCAAGATGTGCGGGTAAGAGTGCTCCCGGAGGTTCGGGGCCGCCTGGGAGGCACCGTGGAATTACCGTGCCACCTGCTCCCACCCACGACGGAGCGCGTCTCTCAGGTGACCTGGCAGCGCCTGGATGGCACAGTTGTGGCTGCCTTACACCCATCCTTCGGTGTGGATTTCCCCCACTCTCAGTTCAACAAGGAGCGTCTGTCCTTTGTCAGAGCGGGACAGGAAACAAACGCGGACCTGCGGGATGCTACGCTGGCCTTCCGGGGACTGAGGGTGGAGGACGAGGGTAACTACACCTGCGAGTTCGCCACCTTTCCCAACGGTACCCGCAGGGGGGTGACCTGGCTCAGAGTCATAGGTGAGTGGAGAGGACCCTGGCTATTTCTCCGTGTCCCAGTTTTCCGGTTGACAGTCCTTAATGTGTTGGCCTTAATGTGTCTTTTGTTTTTGTTGTGTGTTTGTTTTAGTAACACGGGGTGGGAGGTGCTTGTGCGCCTGCCCGTCTTTGTCCATCCCCTGCAGTGTTTAGAGATCAGAAGACCGTTCTCTCCTTACACCACAGGAGTCCTGGGGTTCAAACTCAACAATTGCCAAGGCACTTTGTCGTCTCCAGTGCCTTCACACCCAATTTCTCGGGTCCTGGTGACAGAAACTGCACTAGAGTCTGGAGTAGTGCAAGCGTGCTTCCAGCTGAACTATGTCCTCAGCCCCAGTTTCCCGAACTTTCCTCCCTCCCTCCCTCCCTCCCTTCCTTCCTTCCTTCCATCCATCCTTCCTTTAAATAGGCTCTCATGGAGCCCAGGATGGCTTGAACTCACTCTGTATAGAAGGCTCACCTTGAATACTGCATCCTCCTGCCTCCGTCTCCCCAGTGCTAGGATTCCAGAAATGTGCCAACGCTTTGACAAACGCTTACTAAGCACCTACTGAGCGCTAGTTGCTTACTCTGTCCACCAAGAGTGTGGCAGACAAGGTTTTCTTTTTCTCTCTTTTTTTTTTCTCCCCCTCTTGAGTCTGGGCTTGATTTGTAGCTCAGACACTGGCCTCAAATTCAGAACAACCAGCTAGCTGCCTCAGAGCAGGGACCGTAGGCATGGGCCATTACATTCTACTCTGGTGTCATCTTGAGGACAAGAGCCATGGGGGTTCTCAGTAAGCAGGAGCTGTGACTTGGTGTCACAGAGAAGCCAAGGACAACTCGCTGGAATGAAAAAAAAAAAAAAAAAAAAAAAAAAAAAACAAAGTAACAGGGTGGAAGATTGGAGAGGCAGGAAAGGCTCCAGGAAGCAGGGAATGAGCTGTAGGCATAGGGTGGCCTTGTCCAGACACAGGGTGAGGCAGCACAAAATAGAAGTTTTAGGCCATTTTACACCCGCTGTGCCTGGTTTGAAGGAAAATGAGAACCAGAAAGAACACACCCACCCACGGGGCTGACAGATGACTGGGTGGAAGAAGCCTGGCATGAACGTGGCAGCTTGCAACCATCTCTAACTCCAGTTCTCAAGGGTCCATCACTGTCTTCTCTGGGGAAACTGCACACACGTGTGCACAGACCCACGCAGGCACAACACCCATAAACAGACAGCAGTAAAGGACTCCCAACCTGCTGGCTTCAACAGGAGTGGCCCGGAGGGCAGGGATTTCTCACTAATACTAGAAAATCCCCTGTGGGGCACAGCCCTCCAGACACCACAACGCCCAGAGTCCTTCCCTGTTTCTGGCTTCAGAGACTTTCTGAGGGATGCCTAGAGGGTTGCATGCAGAGCTCAGAACACAGCTCTTGCCGGTTTCTGGGAAACAGGTCCGTCACGCCAGGAAGCCGAGGAGAGAGCTTCAGAGTGAGTTCAAGGCCAGCCTGGGATGCTGTCAAATTCAAAGTCAAAATTTTCCATCTCTTAATTTTTTTTTTTTTTTTTGTTTTTTTGTTCTGGTTCTTCAAGACAGGGTTTCTTTGTGTCCTGTAACTCACTCTGTAGATCAGAATGGCCTCAGACTCCCAAAGATCCACCTGCCTCTGCCTCCCAAGTCTTGGGATCAAAGGCGTGCACCGCCACTGCCTTACTTCAAAGTCGACTTTTTTTTTTAAAAAAGGACTGGTTAGAGATGAAGCTCTTCCAAGTGTTTTTGGAGAAACCCCCAGTGAGGGGCTGGGGGCGTGGCTCAGTGGTACAGCCCCTGCCTAGAATCCCCCAGTGACAGGAGATATAGCTCAGCAACAGAACCCATGCCCAGCAGGAACAATGTTCTGCATTCAATCTCCTATGCAAAATAGAAGCATGGCTGTTGTCAGGATGCTTTCCTATGATGCACAAAGCCCTGCGCTTCGTCCCCTGCACCACATGGAGCTAGGGATGAGGGCACATGCCTGCAGTCCCAACACTTGAAAGGTAGAATTAGGATAATTAGAGGTTGAAGGTCATCTCCAGGTGTACGAAGTGAGTTGAGACCAGCCTGCACTATAAGAGATCCTGTCTCAAAATCAAAACACACACACACACTGTAAAGCCCTTCTCCCAAGCCCTGTAAAACTGTCTACTCTTATGCAATAGCTTGAACAAGAATATAGGAGGGGGAGGAGGAGGAGGAAGGAAGAGGTGGTCAGTCCAGGCATATATGCATGTGCCTCTTTTTCAATCATGAGGGGCTGAAGCAGGATCATTAGTTTGAGGCCAGCCAGGGCTACATAGCCAGATCCTACTTTGATAAAGAAAAATAGAAAGAAAAGCTGGAGTTGCTGCTCAATAGAGTGTCTTCCCAGCATGCACAAGGTCTAGGATGTGCATGCCTAAGAACTTCAATAGGTCATAGGGATGGCGGATACAGCAACATCTGCCTCTGTGGAGAGCTGGGTGATGCTGGAGCCACAGAGGCCAGAAAAGTCCCCTTGAGGAAGTTAGCCTTGAGCTGGGGATGGGACCTGAAGGGTATAGAACCCCCAACTTAGGACAGTGCGCCTCAGCCAGGCTCCACGGGCAAGAGGAGCTCCCAAGGGAAGGCTCTGGAACATCACTGTGGGCGCTGATGGGCAGGAGGGACCAGTGCGGAGAGCAGAAGGGGGCAGCAGACTGGCAGCCCGGCTGATACCAGTCCCGGTGGGCGGGTCTGGCAGGACACGGGAGACCCAGGAGTTCTGGCTCCAGAGACAATACTGGATAAGAGACCCATGAGGGAGTGGGCCTCGCTATCTCTCTTGGAGGTTTTTCCATGTTTTCCAGAAGGATAAGGTGAAAGGGTAAAGATGACCAGCTGGGAAATCCCTGTTGTTTTTATTCCCTTTCGGAAGCACAGTACAATGTCTATCACAGGAAAACCAATAGGACACTTTGTTCTTTTCTTTATAGTGCTGGGTGGGGGGTGCGGGGGAGGGTAGGGGGTAGACTGCAGCTCTTCTCCTGAGCTCACTCACAGACCCTTAGTTGTTTTGTTGGTTTAGGTTTTGGGGTTTTGTTGTTGTTTGTTTTGTTCTTTTTCAAAAAGGGTTTCAGGGGTTTTTGTTGTTGTTGCTTTGTTTGTTTTGAGACGAGACAGGGTTTCTGTGTAGACCAGGCTATCCTGGAACTCGCTCTGTAGACCAGGCTAGTCTTGAGGTCAGAGCTCTGCCTGTCTTCTTCTGGAGTGTTGGGATTAAAGCTGTGCACCTCCGTCTGACTCAGGCTAGACTTTTAAACCATAGTGTCATTTTCACCAAGATGTGACACTTTGTCTCCTCTGTTTTTGGTTTTATGTATTCATTTTAGTAACTTTGTTGTTCTGCTTTTGGTTTGGGTTTGGGTTTTTTTGTTTATTTTTGTTTTTGAGACAAAAATCTCTTGTATTTCAGGCTGGCCTGGAATTTATGTGGCTGAGGCTGACCTTGAACTTCTGATCCTTCTCCCTCCACCTCCCCAGTGCACCACACACCATAACCCATTTATTCTTTTGATTATTATTTAAAGTCTGAGTATATCGATCAAGCCAACCTCAAACTCAACATCCTCAGCCTTCCTCAGCCTCTCCAGTGGTTAGATCACAGGTTTGTGCTACCAGCCCTGGCCTGTGCATCTTTCTGATGGGGCACAGTGGACATTGTAAAATGTCCTACACAGGTCTGGCTTGGTATTGTGCACCTTTAATATCAGCACTCAGGCAGAGACAGATAAATCTCTGAGTTCCGGCTGGAGAGATGGCTCAGTGGTTAAGAACTCTGGCTGCTCTTCCAGAGGTCCTGAGTTAAAATCCCAGCAACCACATGGTGGCTCACAACCTCCTGTAATGGGATCAGATGCCCTCTTCTGGTATGTCTGAAAACAGCTACAGTGTACCCACATACATAAAATAAATAAATAAATCTTTAAAAAAAAATCTGAGTTCAAGGTCAGCCATATATACAGATGTATATAATTTATATGTTCCATAAAATAAATTTCATACAAATAGCATAATAGAACAATATAATACTTACTATATTATAAATATATAATGATAAATTATACATAACATTATATATATGTATGTAGGTATGTATGTATATAGTAATTACTCAGACTAGGATAATATATGCCAGACAGATCCTGAGCACTGGGTAGGTCAATTTCTTTGATCCATGCATCAGTCCCATGGGACATCAGAGAAAATGGGTTAAATGGCTGCCCAAAGCTATACATGTGCTAGGCTAGTAAGCTGGGCTCTGAACCCAGGAAGCAGAGCCTGACTGTGTGGTTTTGTGTTGTCTGTCCATAAGTCCTTCCTGTCTGGTCCCGTCTACTCCCGTGTCCGTTTCTCCCCCACCCCGCCCCCGTCCCTGTTGAGACTTTGTAAAGAGACAGAACAACTACAGTCATGAGTCACAAGCCTTCTTTGGTCCTCTCCCTAGCCCAGCCTGAGAACCACGCTGAAGCCCAGGAAGTCACAATTGGCCCCCAGCCGGTAGCCGTCGCCCGCTGTGTCTCCACGGGGGGCCGCCCCCCTGCCCGAATCACCTGGATCTCATCCCTGGGGGGAGAGGCCAAAGATATTCCGGAGCCGGGGACACAGGCTGGCACCGTCACCATCGTCAGTCGCTACTCCTTGGTGCCCGTGGGCCGAGCGGATGGCGTCAAGGTCACGTGTAGAGTGGAACATGAGAGCTTCGAAGAGCCGGTCCTGCTGCCCGTGACCCTCTCCGTGCGCTGTGAGTGTGCCAGGAGGTGGCTTTCCCGCACAGGCTGTCCGCGCCGACTCCGAGTTCCGTCTGCTTCAGTCTCCACAGCTAAATCTTGCCTATAGTCTGTCCTAGAGATCACCCTAGTCTGAGTCTCCCAGGTACTGAGAGGCACACTTGCTGCTGCGGGTTCCTGCCTTCCGGAATGAGATAAACTGAGAGGGGGCTGAGAGCCCAAAGGTTCACTTACTTCCCGATTGCGAGAAAATAGAAAAATAGAGTGGTGGTGGAGTCTCAGGCCTTTAATCCCAGCACTCAGGAGGTAGAGGGGGGAGATCTCTGTAAATTTGAGGCTAGCCTGGTCAACAAATCAAGTCCAGGACAGCCTGTGTTGTTACACAGAGAAACCCTGTCTTGAAAAGAAAAGTCTGGGTTTGCCTGCAAGCAGCTGTCCCCAGCTTTGTTTCTCTGGCTTCTAGGTAACGCGTGATCCCCTGAAAACCTTCGGCTGTTCTAGGCCCCGGTCCATACTGATCACCCACTCACGCCTTGCTGTTTATTCATTGATTCACTTTTGAGGTCGTTTCATGTCGCCTGGTCTAGCCTCAAACACCCCAGACAGCTGAGGAAGATCTGCTCATGCGCAGACCCACAACCTGTACCTGTAACCTGTAGTCTCCACACGGGGCTCTCTCCTTCCTGGGTCGCCTGGAATTCATCCCGGAGCAGCCTCCCGAGGGTTTCCTGTTCTCCTGTTTGGGGACAAGGTCTCCTGTAGTCCAGGCTACCCTCATGTAGTTGAGCATGGCCGCTGCTCTGAAACTTCCGATCTGCCAGGTGCCGCTTCAAGAGTGCAGGGATGGGGCTGGAGGGATGGCCCAGTGGTTAGGAACCCTGACTTCTCTCCCAGAGGTCCTGAGTTCAAATCCCAGCAACCACAGGGTGGCTCACAACCATCTGTAATGGGATCTGATGCCCTTTTCTGGTGTGTCTGAAGACAGATACAGTGGACTCTATAATCAATAATTATTTTTTAAAAAGAGTACATGTATTACAGTGTGGGCCACCAGGTTCTATTCGGAGCTGATAATGGAACTCGGCACCTCACGCATGCCAGGCTAGCCCAGCCGCCCTCCCGGCACTGTTTAAACTGCTTCTTCTGACCCCTGCTCTCCCATGTTGCCTTTGGCTTCTAGAGGCCTTGGAGTTCTCCAAGCCTTCCCAAAGCCTCCAAGGCTTCTGTAGAAACTGCCTACGGTGACAGTTTTGTCTAGGGACACCTCCCAGCTACACACACACACACACACACACACTGGGATCCGCTGGCCCCAGCTTCCTTTGTATTTGATTTTGTTTGGAGTCAGGGGTCTCACTCTGTAGCCCTGGCTGGCCTTGAACTTTCTCTGCACAGGAGTGTGGGGAAGAGGCATTGGATGCGTTGAGAGCTAGAGACACAGGCAGTTTTGAGTCGCCTAATGCGGGTGCTGGGAGCTGAATTCTCAGCACAAGCGGTGCCCGCTCTTAACCACTGAGCCATCCAGCCAGCCCTTGTTTTTTAGTTTCTCTGGTGACTGAACTATCCTTGAGCTCACCTTCCAGCTTCTGCCTCCTCAGTGCTGGGGTTGCACGAGTGATGTTTGCAGTACCATCCTGTTAACTCGCTGTCGGCAGACTCGGGATCCCAGTGGGACGGTTGTGCCCTCGGCTGTGTGATAGAGTCCCCACCTCATCTGCAGTGGGTCTTTCCTGCCATGTTCATTCTGAGACCATCATTGTGAGCCTGGCTACCCTGGCTTCCTGTCTTTCTGGCTAATCCAAACTGGATATACTTTATACATGTTGTATTGGGCGCACGCACACACACACACACCATACACACACACACACACACACACACACACACACACCATACACACACACACACACACACACCATACACACACACACACACCATACACACACACACACACCATACACACACACACACACACACACTATACACAGGCCACCTGTAATTGCTTCTTGGCCCTCCGGGGTTGGGTCTACGCTGGTTAGAGCCTACTAACCCAAGTTCCTTATGACTGATGATCTCTCGCCACCGGAACTGCTACCTCGGTCCCAGTTCAGGATCCCACCCGTCTCTGAGTCAGGCATCCTTTTCTCCCAGACCCTCCCGAGGTATCCATCTCTGGCTATGACGACAACTGGTACCTCGGCCGCAGTGAGGCCACACTGACCTGTGATGTACGAAGCAACCCAGAGCCCACAGGCTATGACTGGAGCACGTGAGTGATGTGGACCTAGAAGTGGGTCTGAGGGAGGAGGCTGGGTGTGCACCCCTGGGTCTGAGGGAGGAGGGCTGACTGTGGGAGTTTCTGGGACAGCCTGCTCTCCCTGGATGCCGGCTCTGCTGCTCACTCACCCCCTACCCTCAGGACCTCGGGCGTCTTCCCAGCCTCCGCAGTGGCCCAGGGCTCCCAGCTGCTTGTCCACTCTGTGGATCGGATGGTCAACACTACCTTCATCTGTACAGCCACCAATGCTGTGGGGACGGGCCGTGCTGAGCAGGTCATCCTGGTGCGAGGTAAGGACACCTTGTGGGGCTTGGGTCTACTTTGGGGTGTCACTGATGCTGCCCTAGGGTGAGAGAGAGAGAGAGTCCAACCGGCCCCTGTCTGCACAGATGAACATTAGTTCAGCTTGTCAATTTTGGCCTGCAGATAAAGGCTGTGACCATAGGCTATAACTGGGGTGTTAACAGAGGCGTGTTTGCGGGGGGACTTTTGAACTGGGGACCTGTATTTAAGCTATGGCTTAAGCTGGCCATGGTGTATGTCTATAGTCCCAGCACTTACTCAAGAAACTGAGGTAGGAGGATTAATGTGAGGCTAGCCTGTGCTACATAGGGAGGCCCTTCCCTGTTTTAAAGAAATGCCCCCAGGTTCATTGAGAGAAGAGAATCAAAAAGTTGGCTTGGGTCTATCTGTGGTGGAAGCAAGGTCTAATGGCAGCGGTGGAACTTTGTCACTGGGAGGAGACAGGACTGTCTCACTGTCCTTCATTCTTGTAACTACTGATGACCAAACCCACACAGCAGGAAGGAGCTTGCTCAGTCCTGAGAACTAAAGCCAGGATCTGCAGCTGGGGACCCAGGGCTGGGAATTCTCTTGAAACCTGGATATCCAGTCACCCAGACGTAACTATATAGTTGGAACACTTGTCACCCAGACACACCCCAAGCAAGAGTGACACTGGCTGGGGCCTATGCTACAGGAACCAGAAAAGAATGATTCTTAGAAACACCCTGAACCAGACTTGGTAGATGGTATGGCAGAAAAATAACAGCACACGGGGACTATAGAATTAGTTCTGATCTAGCTTGGGCTACAGAACAAAACTATAATCTCACAAAACTAGACATAAGAAGAATCCTAGAGAAAGGGCAGTGGTAGAGCCCCTGCCTAGAATCCCCAGTGAGGAGCTGCTGGGGGCGTGGCTCAGTGGTAGAGCATCTGCCTAGCATGTTAGAAACCTGAGTTCAATCCTGAGTTCCTAAACAAAAAGAGAAGACTTAGCAGTACTGGTGTGGGTACCACACAGTTTGCCGATGCAAACACATGGATCTGAAATACCAGGCAGACCTGATCCCCTTAGAAATGCAACAAATGGCTTGGAGGGGAAGTGTAAGATAGAGCCTAGTCCTATGATGTACTGGTCATGCCTTTCTTGAGGACACACCCTTGCTGAGACGCAACAGCTTTTGTTCAGACACCCAAAGGCAAGCTGACTTGCCTATAGGAACAGGAATTCACATTGCTGGTCAGCTCTGAACCCTTGGGACATGTACTCAGAGCAAAGCAATGTCAAACAGGGCCACAATTCACATACAGAAACATGCTTCCTCAACACCTGAAGAACATTCCAGGAGATACTTCTGCATCCAGAAACTCCACTTGGGAGATTCTTGGGTCGATAGGTCGGCTGCTAAGCGATACGTATTGAGATTTGCATTCAGCTCAGGGACCTGGCGGGTGCAGACCCACCCTATGGGCCTCGCCTAGTCACAGCCTTCTTGCCGATGCGTACAGAGACAGCCCAGGGCATCGAAAGGCAGAGACAGGGAACAAGTGTATACATATGTCCTTTCTCTCATCTTTTCAGACAGGGTCTGAGTATATAGCCCAGGCTATCTCTGCCTCTGAATCCTTCAGCCTCCACCTCCAAAGGGCTGATGTGACAGTGACAATATGCACTGCTATACCCAGCTTACTAGTCTCAGACTTACTTGGTGAACAGTCCACTCTACAGTCAGATGCTCCTGTGTGCTACATGCAAAGAGAAACCTTGATGTGCTGGAGAGATGGCTCAGTGGTTAAGTGTGTGGCGTGCTCTTGCAGAGACTCCCCGCCACCCTTGTTTTGTTCACAGCACCCATGTAGGACAGTTAGCAACTACCTGTTAACTCCAAGTACAGAAGCACTTCATCTGAGGACTCGGGCACATGCAGAGAGAGGGGCAAGGGGGAGAGGGAGATCTCGAGATGGCCAACCCAAAGAAAATCTACAGTGTAAGGAAAAAAGTCATCAGACTCCCAGAAAGGTAGCCACACACCCATCTGTCATAGGACCCTATTCCCGGGGAGACATAAACAAACAGCTATTTGTCCCAAATAGGGAATCGAGGACAGATCAACGTGTAGATAACACTGTAGCACCATAGTCCAACTGTGCTGGACCAGTGAGTTGTGCTGAGGTTACTTACGAGAGCAGAAATGATACAAGGACAGCTGCATCACCAAAGCCCGCCCCAGCATGGCTGACAACTCACAAAGCTCAGAGCCTGGAGCTCTGCACAGCCCGCAGGCAGCTCCCAGAGCAGAAATAGTTCTTCCCAAGTTGCTCCGTTACCTCCCTCTTTGTCTCATCCGGGAGGTTCAGCTGCTATGAGAATCTCAACTTCCTTACCTCTTATAAATGCTTAGAGACGGGGCGGAGTGATCTTGCATTTCTGGGACTTTCTGTAACCTTTAAGGCCTTTATTTTCTAAGCATCAAGCAATTCCCTGGGGATGGAACGTTTGACCTCCCCTTTGACACCCTCTGACTTAAGGGTTCCTCAAAGATGGAGGGTTTTTGTTTTGTTTTGTTTTTAGTTTATTTAATGTATGTGAGTACACTGTCTCTATCTTCAGACACACCAGAAGAGGGCATCAGATCCCATTACAGATGGTTGTGAGCCACCATATGGTTGCTGGGAATTGAACTCAGGATCTTGGGGAAAAGCAGTCAGTGCTCCTAACCACTGGGCCACCTCTCCAGCCCCCAAAGATGGAGGCTTTAGTTTCAGGGGAAATTGCTACATGATACCAGCGTATTTGAGGACATCACAAAGACAAGCTCAGCAGAAAAGGGCACACTGAGCACCCCAGAAATCAGTGGCTGGGCCAGGCATGTGGCACACACCTAAGACTAACATTCAGGAAGGTCATCAGAGGCAGGAGGATCAGACAGATGTCCAAGGCCAGCATTGGCTACTTGGTGAGTCCAAAACCCGTCTGTGCAGCCTGGGGAACTGTCTCAGAAAACCAAAGAAGCTGGGCCTAGTGGTGCTGCGAGACAAAGGCAGGGGCATTTCTTTGAGTTGGACGACAACCTGGTCTATATAGCAGGTTCCAAACCAGCATAGGGAGGGAGGGAGGGAGGGAGGAAGGAAGGATATAAATCCAATTGGGAGGAGTTGGGGTGTCCGACTCAAACCAGGGAACTGTTTCCGGTCCTGCCGCTCTCCGAGGTACTGACTGAATGCCGACTCCCAGACACACATCCTTCATTCCCACACATTCAAGTGGACATGCTGTGTCACACGGCAGACCTCTCTGCAGGCAGCTCACAGTCCTTGACTCAACTCACTGACGCAGGAATAGACTCCAGAGCCCCTTCCACGCTTCATAAATGCACCCACATTTCCAATGAAGTAGACAGCAGGGACTCACTAATCAGCACTCAGAGGGACCTCATTCCTGCCTCTGCACAGTACTTAGAGACAGACATACTGTCAAAGTGTCCTTTCAAGGACCACCCCCAACCCCACACACTAGATGCATATAGTATACATCTAGTTAGATATAGATAGATGTATATAGGTCCATATGTAGAATGTGCTGTTTGCACAGAACTTGCACAAAACCCCTAACACTGTGACTTTATTCTTTTGTTTTTTATTGTTTTGTCCATTGAGTTGGTTTTTGTGTGTTTTGAGGCAGGGTCCCACTGCGTAGCTTCAGTTGGTGGGGAGCTCACTCTGTAGATCATGCTGGCCTTGAAGTCAGAGATCTGTCTGCCTCTGCCTCCTCCTACATGTTGGGATTAAAAATGAGCAATAGCTGAACCCAGCACAATACTCTACTTGATTTTTGTTGTTGTTGTTTTAAGATTTATTTATTTACTATACATAAGTACACTGTAGTTGTCTTCAGACACACCAGAAGAAGGCATCAGATCTCATTACCGATGGTTGTGAGCTACCGTATGGTTGCTGGGATTTGAACTCAGGACCTCTGGAAGAGCAGACAGTGCTCTTAACCACTGAGCAATCTTTCCAGCCCAATACACTACTTAAAATCACTTCTCAGAACCTGGGTGTGGTAACCCGGCCCTAGAATTTCAGAAATAGAGAAAAAGAGATTTGGTAGTTGAGGCCAGCTTGAGATGAATGGAATCCTCTCAAAAACAAAAACCATATCCAAAAAATATAACACTGTGGCTGGGAGAGTTGCTTAGAGGTAGAGCCTCTGCCTAGAATCCCCCAGTGAGGGACTGGGGACGTGGCTCATGATACAGTGCCTCATCATAGTCAAGAGTCTGCATTTCATCTCCAGTGCAGTGAAAGAAAACTGAAAATGTTGGCAGAAGATCAAGTTTGGCCAACACAGACCTTGTGTCCACTAGTGAGTGTTAGTAATAGTGAGTGTTAGTAATAGAGTACTAACAGTTGTGTGCGCTGAGCACCCTGGCCACCACAGGCTGGCCGGTCGGGAACTTTCAGGAATCATCCGTTCTGTCTCCCTTATTGGCTGAGGCCCATCATGACAGCCCAATGGGACTGTTGTGTTGCACAATCGCTGTACCGTTGATTTCCGTTACATTCCCCTTCCATGGTGGAGCAGGTGTGAAAGGACCTGTGGGGGGTGAGCATGAGACAGGAAGCAGGGACCAGGAACAGCAGCATGAAGTGGGGGACAGGATTCAAGTCCTCCCAAACCAAGTGCCTCCACTACCTCCTCCCGCACCCATATTCTAGACCCTACTGGGAAAGAACAGAGGGGCTCTACCACTGAGCCACGCCCCCAGCCCCTCACTGGGGGATTCTAGGCAGGGGCTCTACCACTGAGCCACGCCCCCAGCCCCTCACTGGGGGATTCTAGGCAGGGGCTCTACCACTGAGCCACGCCCCCAGCCCCTCACTGGAGGATTCTAGGCAGGGGCTCTACCACTGAGCCACGCCCCCAGCCCCTCACTGGAGGATTCTAGGCAGGGGCTCTACCACTGAGCCACGCCCCCAGCCCCTCACTGGGGATTCTAGGCAGGGGCTCTACCACTGAGCCACGCCCCCAGCCCCTCACTGGGGGATTCTAGGCACGGGCTCTACCACTGAGCCACGCCCCCAGCCCCTCACTGGGGGATTCTAGGCAGGGGCTCTACCACTGAGCCACGCCCCCAGCCCCACTGAGCCCCGCCCCCAGCCCCTCACTGGGGGATTCTAGGCAGGGGCTCTACTAATGATCATCCTCAGCCCACCAACACATTTTCCCCTTTGTAGAGTTTTTGAGAGTTTGGCGTCTCACTGCATGGCCCAGGTTAATGTTGGTAGCATGATCCCTTTTCTTCCTTCTCCCAGTGCTAGGGTGGCAGTCTTGTGCCACCACACTTGCTACAGTCTTCATCTGGGTGACATTATGGGTATAGATAGCTATCTAGGCAGCATGAGCTAGCAGCCTCTCCTTGTACAGTGCCCATCCTGAAGTGAAGGGGCATGGATACCCCTTCCTCTTCCTCCTCACCTTCCTCCTCCCTTCTCCCAACTAGTCACTTTTTTTAAGTCCTGGTCTGGTCACTAACCCGTGTCCTGGGTTTCCCCCATACCCTCTCGCCCAGATGTGTTCTCTTGACTCCCTCTCCTCTTTTTCTCTCTCCTTCCTTTCTCCTCAGACACCCCCCAGGCCTCCCGAGATGTGGGTCCGCTGGTGTGGGGGGCCGTGGGGGGAACATTGCTGGTGCTACTCGTGGCTGGGGGGTTCCTGGCCTTGATCCTGCTGAGGGGGAGGAGGAGGCGGAAGAGCCCTGGAGGAGGAAGTGATGGCGACAGAGGATCCTACGATCCAAAGACTCAGGTGTTTGGGAACGGGGGTCCTGTCTTCTGGAGATCAGCATCCCCTGAGCCCATGAGGCCAGATGGCAGGGAGGAAGAAGACGAGGAGGAGGAAGAAATGAAGGCCGAGGAAGGTCTCATGCTGCCTCCACACGAGTCACCTAAGGACGACATGGAGTCCCATCTGGATGGCTCCCTCATCTCTCGGCGGGCGGTTTACGTGTGACCCCACGACGTAGACACTGGACACATAGAAATGCCAAGCCCCACCCCCCCACTGCCAACCACACCAATGCCAGCCAGCAATGATGGCTAGGGACCGGTTGGACTGGTTCTTCTGGGGCACACTGGAGGTGGAAGGGCACCGCCCCTGCTTTCAGGATAGAGGACAAATGGAACCACACACCAGACTCCTGTCTCTAGGGCCTCATGGACAAGGGGACCCCAGGAGCGCCGTGGTGCACACTCAGGACTCCTCAGAGCTTGCTTTCGGCCCCAGCCTAGCCCTGGCCCCGAAACACTCAGGAGCTAATAAATGCCTTGTCGGAAAAACTCAGGGGTGTTTTGTAATACATCACACCCCTCTCTGTGTCCTGGGGAATGACTGGATGGGACAGGGACCACAGAGTATAAAGGAAAAAACCCAGCCGGGCCCAGATTGGGACATGTAGGCCACTTGTACTCAATCCTCCCTAAAGCTGCAGGAACTTAGAGTGGGCTCTGACCTTGAGGCTCTGGGACAGTGTGGGCAAAGGGACTTGAACTCTTAGACAACAGGCCATGTGGGTGACCAGACCGGCTTCGGAGCTGCGCTTCCTTAGGAAGAGAGCTCGGTCCCGGGTTCAAATGGTGTGGCGGGGGCACAGTCTCCTTTCTCTGTTGTAGTGGGTCCTAGGGGTTGGAGGGGGGCTTCTCTCTGTACTTGAGGACGTCAAGGCTATAGAAGCAGGCCTCAGGTGTTGGCAATACCCAGATGACCCCTTGATGTCCTCAAAGCAGCTTGTCTGGGTGTCCTAGCAGGGTCTGGTTCTGTGGAAGTTATCAGCAATTCTGATGTGCCTCTGTGCCCCCACACCACATATATAACACAGATGCACCACATGTATACAATGCATACTCACAGGCATAACCACACACACATATATACACACATGTACACACTGACACATATACTCACACAACACATACAGATATAACACCACATATACAACACACACACAGATGCACCACACATACAACATGCACACAGACAACATACATATACTCTCACATGTACACAGTGACAGACATACACATAACATACATCACACAGGCATATACAACACACACACACACACACACACGTTCCTCCTCTAGCTTGCGTTCTTTTTGACTCTCATCGGCCTAGAACACTTGCTCCTGGGAGAAGAAGGTGAACTCACAACCTGTGGCCTCCTGGGACACAGATGCCACCTCCTGGGTGGGAGGGGCAGCCAGGAAGCCTAATCACACGCACTTCCTCAACCTGTAGTCATAGATCTCAGATTACCAAGCCTATGCCTGTCATTGCAGAGGACACAAAAGTGTCCCAGATCACAGAGCCACATCCTGTCGGAATGTAGCCAGTCAGCAACAATGGCAGGAAATGCTGAGTGTTTGGGATGGCCAGGTGTAGTGAACACCAGTTACACACACACCCACGCACGCATGCACACTGGAACCTCCTGGAAAATAAGCAGCTGTAGAACGGATGCTGACTGTACCCCTTGGGCAGCTTCCGCTCTATGTGAGGGAAGCGCAGTCACGTCACGGGAGATGCCTGTAAGGTTTTGAATCTTTGTCTGTTCTGAAAGTTCTTGGTGGTCCCGCCATTTCTCAGTCATGGAGGGCAGGGCAGGCAATTTGGTTTGCACAGAGATCCCCTCTTACGTGCCTGCTGCGTGCCTGACCCTGGGCCATGGGTCTGCTGAGGAATCGGGTCCTTGCTGCGGGAACTCCGCTATTAGAAAAGTCACACAGATCAGATGGGATTGGGAAACCTGGAGCTTTCAGCCCTGTCTCCTGGTGGGTCGGAAAACGTGGAGTTCTGGTCCTAATAAAGGATGCTCCCCACTTCCTTCCGTTCTCAAAGGCTGCAACCAAGGTTGAACTTGAATGACAGCCTTTTATGGGGGGGTCATTTTGTTTTGGTCTTTGAGACAGTCCTGGCTGTGTGGCTATAACTGGCCTGGAACTCACCAAGTAGCCCAGGCTGGATTCATATTCTGCAATCCCATGTCAGCCTCTTGAGTGCTGGGATTGTTGGTGCCTCGAAACTGTCACAACTGGCTCTTCTTCCTTCAGACTACTCTGTTTCCCTGTCTGCAATAACCAGAGGACTCAAACGCTCCTTCACGGGTTAGCCCTGGCTGGCTTAGGGGGTCCAGCATTCTCTGACTTCCTTGTCCCCCTCCCTACTCTGTATATGTGTCCAGTTCCATCTTGATGTTAGAGAGCATCAAATCTGCTAGTTTACTGTTGGCCAAGGCTAGCCTGAGCTACAGGAAACTTCAGCTCCGTGAGGGTGGAAATGTCCTGCTTTGAGTATACCTCTACACAGATCAGTATTCCTGAAATCAGGCACACACAAGGTGATTGGATAAAGCAAAGCCTCTGGCTATGACTGGGCACACAGACAGGGGATGTCCTCAGGCATACACAGAGAATTTTGCCTAACATGCTTGAGCCCTGGGTTTAGTTCCCAATGCAGCCAAAAGCAAACACACAGGACTGCCAGTATGGTGGCACATGCCTACACTTGGAAGGCAGAGGCAGGATTTATTCTGGCTTACGTAGAGTTGCAGCTAGCCTGGCCTACAATGTGAGACATCATTTTGAGAAGTCTGGCATATGTGGTATCTGAAGGACAGGGCTGGAAGGAGCAGCCATGAGTCTCTCATAATGACCCCATGCTGTCTTCGTCCTAACAGAGTCACCCAGCACAGCAGGAGCAGGGGCCACGGGTGGCATCATTGGAGGTATCATTGCTGCCATCATCGCCACCGCAGTGGCTGGCACAGGCATCCTCATCTGCCGACAACAGCGGAAGGAGCAGAGGCTTCAGGCTGCGGACGAGGAAGAAGAGTGAGTGATGAGCCGGGAGGAGGGGCCGAGGGGCCGAGGGAGGTATAGCAGAGTTGGGGAGCACTGAGTGGGAACCACAGGAAATTGTTAAGGCAGTATAAGACAAAGACCCCACTGTAAATAACTGAGATATTAAATGAAATGTGAGTGTTAGAGTCTGTCTCTGAGATGCCATCAGAGCCCAGCCTCCCACCATCTTCTTGCTCCCTAGCGCTTGTTCCCTAGAGCTTCAGAACTTAGCACTGAAATGTGAGAGGTAGAATTAGGAGGGTTAGAAGTTCAAGGTCATGCTTCCTCTGTTACTTGAGACTCAAAAAAAAAAAAAAGCAATGAAAAATAAATAGGGCTGGAGAGATGGCTCACTGGTTAAGAGCACTGACTGCTCTTCCAGAGGTCCTGAGTTCAACTCCCAGCAACCACATGGTGGCTCACAACCATCTGTAATGGGATATGATACTCTCTTCTAGTGTGTCTGAAGACAGCTACAGTGAGCTTATAAGTAATAAATAAATAAATCTTGAAAAAGAAATAAAAAGTTGTACAGTAGCTATGGAGAACCTGAGTTGCCTCTCTATAGAGTCCTTGTGGGGAAAAAAAAAATCATCTCTGTGAGTTTATGGTCTGCAGAGTGAGTTCCAGGACAGCCAAAGCTACACAGAGAAATTCTGTCTGGGGGAAAAAAATTAAAATTAAAAAAAAAAAAAAGAACAGATTTATTTTTATTTTCTGGTGTGTTTGTTTGCATGCATGTCTGTATACTACATGCATGCTTGGTTCCCGAGGAGGTCGTGAGTTGCCATGTCAGTCCTACGAATCGAGCCAGGGTGCTTTGAAAGAGCAACTCGTGTGCTTTAGGAGCCATCTCTCCTGCCTTTATTTACCCTTTGATAGGGTTCCACTCTAGACCAGGCTGTCCTTTAACATCCACCTGCCTCCCGCTTTGTAACATTAGAATGATCATGTGTTTGTGCGTGGATGTGGAGGCCAGAGGACTTGTGAAGTCACAAAGTGCCTTCTTTTCCTTTGCATGTGTCCCAGGGATGAAACATGCTCAAGTTTACAAAGCTTTTACTGCCGGGCCACCTTGTACTTGTCTGCTTTCTTTGTTTTTGTTGCTGTTTTTCTTTTTTCTTGCCTGGCAGCCAGGACTACACAGAGAAACCCTGTCTCAAAAAGGAGTGTGTGTGTGTGTGTGTGTGTGTGTGTGTGTGTGTGTGTTTCGATATGACTGTCTGTGTCTCTGTGCTCTATGTGTGTGTGTCCCACATACATCGATGTGTGTGACTGTCTCTGTATGTGTGCCTTCTGAAACTAGAAGAATCCAGGAGTTTGAGTTACAAGCTGCTGTAAACCCCCTCATGTGAGTGCTGGGAACTCTGGGTCCTTTGGAAGGTCAGGCAGTGCCCTTAACCACTGAGCCATCGCTCCAGTCCCCTTTTAAACATTTAGCCCAAGCTGACCTTGAGCTCAAGACCCTAGTGTGTGTGTGTGTGTGTGTGTGTGTGTGTGTGTGTGTGTGTGAATACTATCTTGCTGGGAGTCAAAGCTTCTTTATTTCCACCATTTGGGTCTCGGGTCGTAAGGCTTGGTGGCAGGCCCCTTCACTCATTAAGCCATCTTGCCAGCCCCATTTTGTTTTTAATCTGTGTGTGTTGATAACAGCTTAATCAAGTGTGTGTTACTAAACAAGTGCTCATACAGAGGAAGGCAGAGGACATCCTCGGGTGACACTACTCAGGCTCCATCTGCCTTGATTTGTTTTTGAAACAGGATCCTGCTATGTAACACTGGAAGACCTGGAGATTCTTTCTGGAGGGTTCTGGGACTAGGACTTGCTCAGTCTGAGTCCCTCGTGGCACTGGGGTGGGGGCAGGGATGGTGCTGAAAACCCCAGTAAAAAACAGCATTTCCTACCTACCCATCAAGTGCCCAGACTGGCAGCAAAGGCCAATGTGACCAGTTCTATGTTCCTCTGGGAACCAGAGGCACCTCCTGTAAGAGGAGAAGCTAGGAAAGGGGGGCTGACCTCCCACTGAACTGCTTCCTATTCTTGACCCCTACAGACTGGAAGGACCTCCCTCCTATAAGCCACCCACCCCGAAGGCCAAGCTGGAGGAACCAGAGATGGTGAGATAGAACTCCCGCTACCCTGCCTTCCTCCCTGGGGTCAAGCTGGGAGGGGCTGTGGGCCTGGGATGGGGCTGGCTAGGAGCAGCAGCCATGAGGGGTCCTGGCTTACCCTTGTGTCCTTCCACAGCCCTCCCAACTCTTCACTTTGGGACCCTCGGAACACAGCCCAGTGAAGACGCCATACTTTGATGCTGGTGTCGCTTGTGCTGATCAGGTGGGAGCTTCCGGATAAACCAGGGTGGGCTTAGCTGGTGGCTTAAGGGTTGAGGGTCAAGGTTGGGTACAGTGGAGTGACATAGAGCAGGAGTTACCCAGGGCTGTGCCTGCAGCGAAGATACGACCAAGGAGCCATTCCTCTGGGCCCCCTCAATGGCGCAGAGACATCGTAGTGGAGAGACATCCTTGGTGGTCAAGAGTCATAAGGAGGCCAAAGCAGTTTGAGAGGTCTGATTGGCACTCAAGGTTAAATAAAGTAAATATTAAGGTCAGAGCAGTTTACCATAGCTCCGCCCTGTGACCCCAGCACCAGCACCGTAGCCCCGCCCTGCGATCCCAGCACTGTAGCCCCGCCCTGCGATCCCAGCACCGTAGCTCCGCCCTGCGATCCCAGCACTGTAGCCCCGCCCTGCGATCCCAGCACTGTAGCCCCGCCCTGCGATCCCAGCACTGTAGCCCCGCCCTGCGATCCCAGCACCGTAGCTCCGCCCTGCGATCCCAGCACCGTAGCTCCGCCCTGCGATCCCAGCACCGTAGCTCCGCCCTGCGATCCCAACACTGTAGCTCCTCCCTGCCATCCCAACCCAGAAGAAGCCTGGAGAAGAGAATCACCATAAATTTGAATCACAGTAGATTCAACTAATCTGGGATTACTGGCTAGGGAGAGCTCTGAGTGAGGTTTTTGTTTGTTTGTTTGTTTGTTTGTTTTTCAAAATAAGCCAGGAAAGCGGCAGGATCATTATCTCCAGTGTAGAACTTGCTTTGTCAGGAGGACCAGAGTTGTCAGAGGCTCATACTGGGCATCCCCCAGTGCCTGAGACTCCAGCTTTAAGGGATCAGATACCCTCCTCTGACTTCTGAATACTGGTACTAGTACACACACACACACACACACACACACACACATTTCTAAATCTAGAAAAAGAAGACCAAAGCCCATGCCTGGTAGGGGATACACCTATAATCTCAGTACTGCCATTTCGGATTCAACCTGTACCACCAACTGAGACCTTGTGTAAAATAAAACAGAAAAGTCAGTTGGATCACAACATTGCACATTCCTCTTCCCAGAATGAAGGGGGTGGAGGCTGGAGGGTCAGGAGTTCAAGGTCAACCTTGACTACAGAGAATACATGGAGTTACTTAAGACCTCATCTCCAAACCCAAAAAAAGATTGACGTCACACTGGGGTTATAAATTGGCTTGTTTTTTTTTTTTTTTTTTTTTTTTGCCCAGCATCCACAAAGCCCTGGGTTCAATCCCCTGCATTTTGTAATTATGGCAGCCCAGATCTGTGATTCTAACACTCAGGAGGTTGAGGTGGGGAGATTTGGTTCACCAGAACAGCTAGAGCTACATCATCATCATCATCATCATAAGATACAACCTGAGGTCAAATGTTCTTGGGTAAGGTTTGGGCTTCAGAGGGCAAAGAGGAAGGCTGACAGGGTAAGCTGTGGGTGCTGGCCTTGGGTTAGGAGTGGCTGTACAGAGTTCAGTCCAGGGAGAAAAGATAGCAGTGGTGTACTTGGATCTGATGGGCAGGGGCAGATCTGGGATGCCACCCTGAGACTGAGGTGCACTTGGATCTGATGGGCAGGGGCAGATCTGGGATGCCACCCTGAGGCTGAGGTGAACCTGACATCTTGCTTGCTCCCCACTTCTAGGAGATGCCTCGGTATCACGAGCTGCCCACCCTGGAAGAGCGGTCAGGGCCCCTGCTGCTGGGGGCTACAGGCCTGGGACCTTCTCTTCTGGTGCCTCCAGGACCCAGTGTTGTGGAGGGGGTTTCTCTGGGTCTCGAAGATGAGGAGGAAGATGAGGAGGAGGAAGACTTCCTGGATAAAATCAACCCTATTTATGATGCCCTGTCCTACCCTAGCCCCTCTGACTCCTACCAGAGCAAAGACTTTTTTGTGTCACGGGCCATGTATGTGTGAGGGAGGCACAGGGGCTCTTACCTCTCAACTTTCACCCTTGACCCTTCAGCTTTCCACCAGTGACCTAGGACACTGACTTCCAGAGACAGCAATCACGCATGAAACCCACCTGTGACTTTTTAGTAGCTCCACCATGATGTCCAACCTATGATTTCTGAGGCAGGCAAACCTGCAGAACTAGAAACCTAAAATTTTCACCTCCCAAAGAAGGGAGCTCAAAATATTCTTCTGCACTGCCTGTGTCCCTTTCAAGAACTCCTAAGACTGCTAACTGTTAACCATGGCACTCTCCAAACACTTACATCTCAACCACCCTTAAAGTCCCAAAGAATCCCGATCTTCCACTGGTCCTCAGACATTAGGATCCCAACAGATATGCAAGAAAGGGATCAGGGGCTCCCTGCTGCTCAGACCTGAGCCCTCCAGGCAGCAGAAGCTCACCTGGTCCTTCCCCGCCCTGCTCCCCAAAGGTGAAAAAGGAGAGGATTCCCCAGTGTAAGACCTCCCCACTCCTGCAGGCAGGAATCTCAGGGTTCGCACCCTCTCCTCATCTCCCAGCACCCCAGTTCCTGTCTCCAGAGCATGAATTCCAGGTCCAGTGCTGGAGGGGAGAGCCTAACGCAAGTGTGCCTTGCCACCCCAAGTTTGGGAAAATCTGTTTTTATCTCGACGACTACTGAATTCTTTTAACCCTTACCCAGTGAGATGAGAACTACACATTCCTCTTTAGGGGATGGTGTGTGTGTGATGGAGAATCTGGGCATCTGGGTTGGGAATATTATTTTGTAAGCATTTCCTATATAATATGAGTTTATACTTTGATAAAGTCTTGTGTTTTCTGTGAGATGTGAAAGAGTGGGGTAGCACGTGAAGGAAATGAATGAGGGCTGTCCGTGACCTGTAAGTCAATACAGAATAGATTCCCCTCCCAAAAAAAAGTCAAAAGATGCTCCAGAAATTAATGAGTAATAAGAAAAACCACATCAACTAAAAGAAAAATGATAGGTATGCAAGAGATGCCTAAGGTCATGGGGTAAATAATATTTTAAAAGAAGCCCCCAAGGCGTGATGGGTAATGAAGCTAAACGAATGAGCCAGAGGCAAAGCTGTAAAAAACAGGAGCCTTGGGCATAATGGGTAATGGCCAGAAGGCTAAAGATCCCAAGGTGGTTAATTAGACAAAGGCCAGAAGGATGGTCAAAGTGAACAGGCAGAAATGGGCTGAGCCGAGTCTCGGGATTGAAGCGCAATGAATGGGGGAAAGAATGCTGGGTAATGGGAAAGGAATGAATGGGCCAAAGATAGAAGCCACAGTGACGCAAGGAGCAAACAGCATGATGGGTAAAAAAGGGGGGCGGGTTCAAGGCAGCTGTTGCCTTAATGGAGAAAGCTGGCATTGTGGGTAAGTAGATGCGAGCCAGTTTTCACAGAAGTGGTTTGAAACTTTCCCGAGGCACTGTGGGAAGGGGCAACACTTCCGGCTTTTCAGTCGGAGACCCTGCCTCTCCACCGCGGTGCCTTTTGGGAGGCGAGAACTGACCTTGCTGCCTAGCAGCGTCTGCAGCGCAACGCACCTCTAACAATGTCCTTTGACCCCGGCACTTTAGCCAATGAGAGACCTATCATAACGTCACCACGGTCGGCCCACAGACATACTGTAGCCAATTAGAATGCAAGATGAGCCAAAGCCTACCAATGGTCACAACATCTTCTGGGGCGGGGCTCCGCGCCCCCAAGAGGAGGGCGGGGCAATGAACAAGTAGGCGTTTCAATACCTGTGATATCGACAAATAGCGAACTAGCTCCAGCCCCGCGGCGTTGAGAACCAATGGGCACAGGATACACAAGCCAATAGGAAAGTAGAGGAAACTGCGCCGACTGATTTTTGACTAAGAACCAATAGAAATGGGTGGTTCAAAGAGAAGGGTGGAACTTCCTTTCAAATCTCCAATAGACTGTTTTATTTTTAGGGCGGTGGGCGGATCTAAGAAAACTCCGAACCAATAGGTTCCATGGGGCGGGGAAACAGCGGCGGCGGCGGCAGTGGGTTTGGTTGCGCATAGCGCACGGGGTAGAAGCGGATCCCAGGCCGGGAACAGGCGCCGCAGCCGCCGCCAGTGAGAACCGAGTCCGCGCTGGGTGGGAAGTGCCTGAGGTCTCATCCGGGGGTGTGCGTGTGGCCCCTGACCCCTGCCCTCTGACCTTTCCCCTCGCAGATACCATGGGGAACGTGTTGGCTGCTAGCTCTCCGCCCGCAGGGCCACCACCGCCTCCTACGCCGTCCCTCGTGGGGTTGCCGCCGCCGCCTCCTTCGCCTCCTGGCTTCACGCTGCCGCCTCTTGGAGGCGGCCTGGGCACTGGGTCAAGCGCTGGCCGCGGTTCGGAACGGACTCCCGGGGCTGCGGCCAGCGGCACTGCGGCGGCCTCGAACGATGGGAACTGCGGCTGCCTACCCAACCCGGGGACGTTCGAAGAGTGTCACCGGAAGTGCAAGGGTGAGGGGCGCCTGTCCCGCACCGCCTGAGGGACAAGGAAAGACCCCGGGAGGATTGGCGCGCATCGTTGTAATCACTGAACAGAACGTTGGGAGCTGAGGATGGGATGAGGGGGGACCTTGAACTTGGGGGGACTCCCAACTGCGATCAGATGTTGAACTCCTTGGGGAAGAATGCCACAGCAGGATAGAGAGAGAAGTCTTAAGGCACTGAGAGCCAGGACCAACCCCACCAAGACTTAGTGTAATCAGAAAAGGAATTATAGCCCAAGGTCACGGTGTCAAGAAGTGTCCCCCAATGTTCTTGTGAGAGGTTCAATCCAAGGGATCTGGATCCTAGCCTAAGATCATCTTGACATTTTGATCATAATAGGGGTACACTTCTTATTCTTGATACTCAAGTATGTGTTAACTTACTGAGAACAGTTCTGTGTGGTGGGAACTGTAAGCATGAGAAGTTTGGCAAGAAAGTGAGTTTCCTAAGTTCAGGTGACTTCACTGGGTTTAAAACATGAAAGGGCCTGGCCCCATCCAGTAGGCTGAGGCTCCTCTAGTGGGATTTCTTAATTGATTGATTAGTTGGTTAGTTAGTGAGATCTGAGTCTCTGGAGAGAGCTTGGGATGAGAGGGAAAGAATTTGGGGCGTGACAGCATCTTTCTTCTGCAGAGCTATTTCCGGTTCAGATGGAAGGTGTCAAACTTACAGTCAACAAAGGGTTGAGCAACCGCTTCCAGGTGAGCCTTTCTGGTGCCTTGACCCTCTGGAGGTCACAACAGCCATACTCCTCCATGCATGCAGATCCCCTCAGTCTCTTTAGGCCTGGGCTTTTTGGTGGGTAGCAAGATTCAGATAGCACCCCAGTGGCACCGCTGGCCAGGGCAGAGGCAGGAAGATCTTACATCCCAGACCCTGTATCAAAACATAAAAGGCAAACTAGCAGCAAGACTCATACAATCCAGGTTGACTACTCAGGAGTGGGAGAGATAGGGTTTAGGGGCCCAGAATTCTTACTGTGCAAAGTCAAGCAGTGTGGAGCCCACCCTGGCCCAACTTTTCTCACTAGGAAACCTTAATCTTGTCGGGTCAGGCCTGGTGTTTTGTTGGAACCCTGGGCATTGATGCTGCTAACCGTGGCCTGCCACCTGGTGTCAACTACCCAGCCCCACACCTCTAGTTTGCACGCCCAGCCATCGCCAAGACCCCACCGCTCACTCTTTTCTCCCAGGTAACCCACACAGTAGCCCTCGGCACAATTGGGGAGTCCAACTACCACTTCGGGGTCACATATGTGGGGACGAAGCAGCTGAGTCCCACAGAGGTAAGGTTCCTTTAGTCATTCTAAGGGTGACAGACTCGAGGGCTTTGGAGGAGGTTCTGAGGGGAAGGTGTGAGCAGCTGAGGGCCGTGGAGGCACTGGTACATGGTGATTCCTTCTTGCAGAAATATCCCTAGCATACTGTTCTTTGTCTGGGCCTGGGTTGGGTGATGCTGGGGGTATGGGGCTGGGTGGGAGGACAACTTAGTGATGACCAGGATGCTTGGAACCACACTCAGCACCTGGAATGGCAAGCTCTTTGCCTGAGTGCTCTCTAGGGGGCACTAGAGAGCTATAGAAATTTGGCGAGGAAGAAACAGGGTCATAGGGGTGCTTCGGGTATGTTCCCCAGGGGATGATGGACAGTGGGGTGTGGAGCTGGGTGGGAGTGGGAAGACATATGAGTTAGATCTCTTCTTTTGTTTCCTTTTTCTTTCTTTTTAATTGGCGTTTGCGGACACACTGAGCTGTGGCTGAGGCTGTCCACCTCCCCAGAGTGCTGACATTGCGGGCCTAAGTCCTCAGGTCTAGTTTCATCTGGTGCCGGGACTCGAACCTGGACAGACTAGACAAGCATTCCCACTGACTGATACATCCTTAGCACTTTTGTGTGTGGACTGTGCATGTGTGTGGAGGCAAGCTCACAGGACCCACCATCTCCACAGGCTTAGAGTGACAGCGTGTGCAGCCATACATGATATTTATACCATGTCGATGCATGTACCAGGGATTTGAATATGGGTTCTCATGCTTGCAGGCAGGAGTGCTCTTAGTTCATACCTACCCGAGCCCTTCCTGGACTCAGACGCTATGTAAACCATCCTTCCTGCCTGTCTCTCAAGTGCTGGCTGGGATTAAATATGTGCCACCATGCCTACTACTCTTTTGTTTTTAAATCTCACTACAGTCTTTCACCTCCACTAGCAAGCAGATCAGCCAGGAGTGAAAGCCTCCTCGGGAGCTGCGTTAGAGTAGCAGGGGTGCCTGTGTGGCACTCCCTGTCTGTCACAGGGCCCTGGCTTTTCAGGAAAGGCCTGAGCTGCACGTGGAATTGCATTTGTTTCTGTAGCGGGGAGGCCTGTGGAGGACAGAGGATAACTTCTCTCCTTCCTCCTTGTGTGCTCTGAGGCTTGAACTGCTGTCCTCAGTCTTGGTGACAAGTACCCTTCCTACTGCGCCACCTTGTTGGCCCCTTGAGTGTGTTTGAAGAGTGGAGCAGGTCGGTATCTGAGAGTCAAGGCTGTGACATGGCTTGGAGGTGGTGATGTGTGGAACCGTAGGCAGTTCTGTCAGGGAGGCCAGGCGGGAGGAACAGAAGCCCACCATGGGGCTCGTATGTTGTCAGCCAGAAATCAGAGCCCGCCTAGAGCCAGCTGGGTGCCCTGACACATGCCTCTCATCCTAGCGCTGGGGAAAGCTGTGGCAGGAGAAGGTCCAGGCCACATAGCAAGACCCAAAGTACAGACCTGTAATCCACCACTCAGGAGGTCAGGGCGGTGCAGATAGTCACCTGGGGAGAGGAGCTTCCGCTGAGAAAACGCTGCCAGCAGATTGGGGCCACTTTCTTAGAGGGACGATGGATGGGGAAGGCCAGACTCATCGTGGGCAGTGCTGGCCCCTAGGCTGGTCAGTGAGTTGCAGCTCTCCATGGCCTCAGCCTCCACGTTCCTGCATTGAGTTCCTGCCCTGACTTCCCTCAGTAATGGACCGTGGTGTGGAACTATAACCTGAAGGAAGGCTTTGCTTCCACGGTCAGCTTCTGGTCCTGGTGCTTGTCCCAGCAATAGAGCCTCTAGTTAGTTAGCTAATTAGCTAGTTAGTTAGATAGTTTCAGGCCACCCTGGGCAACCAAAACCCTGTCCCCCACCACCTCCCCCCAAAAAAAGGCAGCTCAGTGTACCTGGACTGTCTGCCTAGCTGTGGGGTTCACAACCCAGTAGCTCCAGGGGCAGTGTGTCGCTTAAACAATGACCCGTGTGGGTGTGACGTAAGCACTGAGAAGGCTCCCTGGTGGGATGATGCCAGTGTGGTTGGTGCTCAACCTCTGCCCTTCCCTCTGTCCCGCAGGCGTTCCCCGTGCTGGTGGGTGACATGGACAACAGTGGCAGCCTCAATGCGCAGATCATCCACCAGCTGAGCCCAGGCCTCAGGTCCAAGATGGCCATCCAGGTGAGTCATTCTTGGATGTGGCCTGTCACCCCCACAGGTGCTCCCTCACCCATGCTCACACCACCCCTCCCCCACAGACCCAGCAGTCCAAGTTCGTGAACTGGCAGGTAGATGGCGAGTACCGTGGCTCCGACTTCACAGCTGCTGTCACCCTGGGCAACCCAGATGTCTTGGTGGGTTCAGGTAAGAGGTGGGGGGGCTCACTGGCTCATGAAGCCTTGATCCCGATCCTCTTTTCCCACGAGGCACCTGGTTTTGCCTCTGAGGTGGCCGGTAGAAGTGGCTTCAGATCCTTGTGCAGAGACTAGTTTGTGGTCCCAGCACTCACAAGGCTGGGCTGGGGCAGTCATGAGTCCGGCAGCCTGAGCTGTGAATCCCTCTCAAAAAATAAGATAAATAAATAAACAACAACGCCAGGGATGGCCACACCTGTAATCTCAGGACTGGGGAGGGTCAAAGATAGATGCTGGATCCCTGTGGGGGAGGGGTGCCCACTTTTTTTAACTTTTGGCGAGTGTGTGCGTGTGTGTGTGTGTGTGTGTGTGTGTGTTTGCCTACAATATGTGTGCGGGTGTGCACATTCATATGTGTGTTGCCCTCAGGGGCCAGCAGAGCATATTCAGTCCCTTGAGGCTGGAATCGCATACTGCTGCCTTGGATGCTGGTGATACCTAGATCTTCTGAAAGCACCACCAGTGCTCCTAACTGCTGGCCATTGTTCTGGCCTGGCGGACATGCCTTTAGGCCCAGCACCGGGGAGGCAGAGGCACTAGAGCGCCTCAGTTGAAGACCAGCCTGGTCTGCATAGACTATTTCTGGAATGACCATGGTGATGCAGGCCTGTCACTCCAAGCTCAGGAGGACTTGTGCAACACCATGCCCAGTGCAACAGTGGGAAGAATTGAATTTGTTTGGCCTTAGAGACCCAGAGGGTCTCTGATTTGTCCTGGCAGTGGGACACGACAGCAAGTGGCAGGCCTAGCAGCAGAAGCAGGAGAAACTACTAGAAATAACCTTAGCTTTGAAACTTCTAGGTCTGCCCCCAGTAACGTATTACTTCAAGCAGGCTGTGCCCAGGACTCTCCAAACTACCCCAACTGGGATGCCGGTGTTACAATGCCTGAGACAGGGTGGCTCTCACTCAGACCAGACACCTGGGTTAGTAGGTAGGGAGAGCCTGGGTCACCAAGACAACAGTAAATGATGGCATGTGATGGGAATAAAGATGGCAGGTGGTACCGTGCTAAGCTTCCTGGATTCCATCCTCGTGGTGTGCCGTCAGGCGGTGACCATCCTTGGACTGCTGCTGTCAGCTCAGCTATGTGCACCTTAGTGACGCTGGGGAAGCGTGGTGGACTCTTGCCTTATAGGGTCGGGCATGTCCTAAGTACCGGTGACGGAAGTGTTCATAGTATACCTACCTGTGGTACCTGGACTTAGGTCTTGATGATGGAACAGGGCACGGTATGGCCATGTGCAGACAGAAAGATAAGCCAGGCCGAGATGGGCACAGATGATTCTTGACGTCTGGCCCCGCTGCGCTTCTCTCTGCTCCTCCTTGGTGCTGTACAGGAGTTGCTGATTGCCTGTCCACCATTGTCTGCAACTGTACCGAGCCTGCCACATAGGGTGTACTTGAGCGTTGACGGTGAGATAGAGGACAGAAAACTTGAGTCCACCTCTGGGGAGTGACCGTCCCAGCATGGACCTCGAGATACAAAGCACACAGGGTTGTGAGATGTAGACTGGGGTGAGGGTTGCCTAGACCCACCAGTGAGGTGCTCGTGGAGTGGTGAGGGATAGAGTGCTTGCAAAGCTCTGGGTTATGGTCCCAGTACCATAAAATATTGCTTTGTTCTGTTTTGCAAGACAGGGTTTCGATGTGTAGTCCTGGATCTTGCTCTGTAGACCAGACTGGCCTCCAACTCAAAAACAACCACCTGCCTCTACCTCCAGAGTGCTGGGATTAAAGGTGTGCGCCACCATGCCTGGCTCTTGTTTTGTTTTTAGGACTGGCCCAGAACTTAACTGAGTTCTTACCTGCCTTTCTCCTGAGTGATATGATCAGAGTAAACAACTTTACCCAAAGCAAGTATTCTATTCGTACAGTGCAAGTCTTACTAATAGGATAAGTCACACGTTAAGCAAGTTCCAATGATTGAATACTTTTGTGGGGGTGGATTTTTTTTTTTTTTTTTTTCATTCCATTTCTCTGTAGCCCTGGCTGTCCTGGAACTCACTCTGCAGACCAGACTGGCCTCAAATTCAGAGATTTCTCTCCTCTGCCTCCCAAGTGCCACATTTGAAGGTGTGCACCACCACTGCCCAGCACTGGTTGCTGCTTTGTGTTTTGACTTTGTTTATCGTTGTGTGTCACTGCATGGAAGTCAGAGGACAACTTTCAGGAGCTGAATCTCCTTTCACTGCAGGTACCAGGAATGGTATCAGCTCTGTTTGATCTCTGATGGCTTCTGACAGGGCCACCTCTCCTACTGCAGTAAGCCAGACAGCTGCCAAACGCTAAGGCCTCACCTGCACATTGCATAGTGGCTGGAAGTCATTCTAGATGCATTTAGCCAGAGATAAGCACACACACCTTTAGGACAACCAGAGCTGCACAGAGAAACCCTGTCTCAAAGACAAATCAGCTTTGAGCAGGCTGGGACCTGGTGGGACTTATATTCTGCCTTCCTCCACAGAGACCCAGCCTGCCTGAGGCCAGCTCTTATCTTGGCTCTTACTAACCTTGCATTCTCCATTTGGATGAGTCTAGTCCCTCTGAGTCACCTAGGTTCGTCCATTTGCTTGAAGAGCATGATTCTGTTGATCACTTCTGAACTGCCAGGCTTCCTGTTCTTTTTTTTTTTTTTTTTTTTTAAGATTTATTTATTTTATGTATATGAGCACACTGTAGCTGTCAGACACACCAGAAGAGGGCATCAGATCTCATTACAGATGGTTGTGAGCCACCATGTGGTTGCTGGGAATTGAACTCAGGACCTCTGGAAGAGCAGTCAGTGCTCTTAACCACTGAGCCACCTCTCCAGCCCAGGCTTCCTGTTCTTAATCTTTTTGCAGTGCTAAAGATGGCAGCCAGGGCCTCAGTAAGCATACCAGGCAATCTCTCCACTGATTCCCCAGCCCCTCACTGGGGGGTTCTAGGCAGGGGCTCTTCTACTGATGGGCTGCACTAAAATCAAACATTTCTAGGCTTTCAGCCTTAGGACATGACTTTGGCCAGACTGTTCTTGGATGTGTAGGCATATGTAGACAGGCCTTCCAAGTTTACCCATCAGAAACATTTTCATACCTTGCAGGAAGACCTCATTTGGGAACTGCTGCTCTGGTCAAAACTCCGATTTTTTGAAAATGGAGACCTGTGAAGATGAGCAGGGTAGAGAAGGCTGGGCATACAGAGCAGCCTGTAACATCAGTTAGAATCAAGCTTTAAGAACTGTGGTGGTGGTGTTCATAGACGACAGGGGTGAGGCTCAGTGATAAAGCCCTCCCTGCTCACCTGAGTACTTGCCTAGCATGTACAGAGCCCTCCACTAAGTCCCTAACAACTAACTAGCCAAAGTGGAATACACCCCAGTACACTCAAGAGAGCATCTTCCAGAGGTCCTGAGTTCAGTTCCCGGCACATAGTGGCTCACAGCCATCTGTAATGGGATCCAGTGCCCTCTTCTGTGTGTCTGAAGGCGGTGACAGTGTACTCATATACATTTTTTGAAGGGGGGTTGTTAGGAACCAGAAGGATTTCACCTCCAGGGTCATCCTGGGCTAATTAATAAGCAAATTTCACAGCAGCATTGATTAGAGATTTCTGGCTCAGCCTAGCTGAGTTTGGCTCACACAAGCAGAAGAATGCCCGCAAGTTCTGAGCTGTCCAGGATTGCAGAGTGAAACCAGCAATAACAGCAGAACAAGGTGGGCGCGCAGCAGGGCTGAGCAGGACAGGCACTTGCTGCCAAGCCTGACTTCCTGAATCTGATTCTCTGGAACACATGGAAGGGAATCAACTCCACAAGTTGTCCTCTGACCCATGCACACCTGTACGCTTGCACAATTAAATGGAGTGGGTGTGCCACATTGAATAGAAGACAGTGTCACACTTAGTAATCCAAACCACTTGGGAGGCCAAGGCAGAAGGATCACCCCAACTTTGAGGCTAGCCAGAGCTCCAGAGTAAGATCCTTTGTTTATGGAAATGGAGTCTCTGCGGACCTGGCTTTCCTGGAACAGAGTATGTAGAGCAGGCTGACCCCAGACTCAAAGATCCACCTCCTTCCGCCTCTATTTCATGTTGAGATAAACACCCATGTTTAATTTCAAGTACCTGTATATTCACTCATAGCTGCCTGGAACTCTAGTTCCAGAATATTCCATATCCTCTTCTGGCCTCTGGGCACTAGGTGTCATAGAGACATAGGTACAGGCAGAACACCCACTACACATAAATGCAGAAAATAAAAAAAAATTTATTATTTTTTTTCTTACAACTTTAAAGAAGAGAAATACATATACAGATTTTTAAAAGCATTTTGGCAATTCTTTTAGAGGTTAGCATGCATTGAAATCCCACTAGTTACCATAAGCATAAAGTACATGTAGAACAAAATGTAACATGGAGACAGAGTTTTCTTGGTGTATATAGATTAAACATAATGATCTTTGAATACCAAAAATTGCCACAAGGCTATATTCCTAGCTATTGGATTATTAATGATTTAAGGTCTAGGAGTACCACACTCAGAGGGTGCTCTATACACTTACTTTTTTTTCCTAAGAAGGACTGAGACTTTCACTATTTGGCCTTTGTTATTTTTGAGCTTCATACGGCCTGTGAGTTGTTTCTGGGTTATTCAGAGCTTTCTGGGGCTAGTATCCAATTACCAGTGACTGGATATTGTGTCTGCTCTTTTGTGAGTGGGTTACCTCACTCAGGATGATATTCTCTAGATGCTTCCGTTTTCCTAGGAAGAAAATAACATTTTTAAGCCCTAGTTAAGATCAGTGTTGGGCTATGGTGGTACTTCTAACCTGCTTTATGTTGGGCTGGGACAGAGCCTTGTACTCAAGGCAGGCCTGGGCCACATGGTGGGATGCTGGCTCAGTCAAAGGCCCCGCACACTCCTAAGAGGAACCATTGTAATTCAGAGCCTTCAAGTTCAGCCCACTTAGGAGAGGGCTTGATAGGGCAGGTTACCAGGTGTCCCATAGTGGCTGGCTTTGTTTTCATGCTGCAGCCAACCCTTAGGGCACCATAGTCTGTTGTGAGAAGCCCGGTTATTAAGCACTGGCAGGCTATGGGGGTCCTCAGTGTCTCTGAGATACTCTGTAGTATTGTGAGGTGTGTGGGGAAGGTTTTACCTATGGAGGCTATGGGTAGAGAAATGGCTTTCTTGGTACAGTGGTGACCAGGTTTAAAGTTGTTAGAGATGCACTTGGGGTTGGCTTAGCCCCTACATCTGTGGGGAGGAGACTTCTGCCTTGAACTTGCTATCTGTAGGTGGCCACTCTTGGGACTGTGGTTCTGTTTCCTCTTAATTAGGTGATCTGAGGAAGGCAGGGATTGATTTGATCCTGTTCTGAAGCTAATGGTCCCCTGCTCACTGAGGGAACATTCACACTGGCCCCTGAGCCTATGAACCTGTCTGTCCTACCCATATGAGACTACCGGGAACACACCCACCCAGGCCCCGGCTGGGAACTCTGGGCTCTGCCTCATGTTGCAGGGGGCAGGGAGGACTGGTCCACATGTCCTGCCCACTATTCTGCCAGATGTGCCTTGGGAAAGTTTTTCCAGACATGGTATCATTGTATCCCTGGCTGGCATACTCTCCCAAGACATGGGACAGGTGCGCTTACTGATTCCCGTTCTGTAGGTGGGCCTGCCTTAGCACGCCTGTCTGCCCACCTGGCCTTGAGCTCCTCCCAGGAACCCTTTGCTCTTTGCTTCCCATCTACTCCAATCTTTTAGTTTTTACTTTTCTCTTTTTTCCCCTTTCTTTCCCCATTCTAGGGATAGAATTCAGAGGCCTATGCATGGCAGGCAACTGCTACTGAACTATGCCTCCAATCCCTCCCAGCTCTAAACCTGAGTGGCTCAGAGCTTTTGTTGTATAGAGGAGCCTGCTTCGACATGTTCTGTTGAAGGGTGGCTTGCCTCTGTTCTCCCTAAGTGGTGGCAATTATGTGCTACCTCTTTGAGGGTCTAACCCAAAGACGAGGGGCAAGGAGGGCTGCGTGAACTGTTTACGGTTTAGCAGACAGTAACTGATGGGGAGGTAAGGGCTGACAAGTCTGACCACCCTCTTCTCCTACAGGAATTCTTGTGGCCCACTACCTCCAGAGCATCACACCGTGTCTGGCCCTAGGTGGAGAGCTTGTATACCACCGGCGGCCCGGAGAGGAGGGCACTGTCATGTCTCTAGCTGGGAAATACACACGTGAGCCTGGGGTGCACTTAGGGAGGAGGCTGTGGCCTGTATCTCAGGGTGAGAGGGAAGAGAGCGGGGTTTCCAGATGCCCACATCCCTTGACACCCAGTCCTCACCCAACTCTGCTCTCCTAGTGAACAACTGGTTGGCTACAGTAACGCTGGGCCAGGCAGGCATGCATGCAACATATTACCACAAAGCCAGTGAGCAGGTAAGCTGGAGGGAGTGGCCAGCTGTGAGTCTGGGCTGGGTTTGCTGGTGCTGTTGGTACGCTTAAGCGTCCTGATGGGCAGCTCACATGTGTGGGACCCTCCCTCCCCCAGCTGCAGGTGGGTGTGGAGTTTGAGGCCAGCACCAGGATGCAGGACACCAGTGCCTCCTTCGGGTATCAGCTGGACCTGCCCAAGGCTAACTTCCTCTTCAAAGGTAAGGAAGGCCTCAGTTTCCCTCCTGGAAGAGCCCAGATGTGACTTAGCTGTGTCTGGTAGAGGCCATGGGAAATGTGTTGAACATGTGCTGGGGCTGGGGGTGTGGGGGTTCTGTACACCTCCAAATTATTCTGGGGAGTTTGTCAAACAGTGGGGCACACCCTGGCACATCTAGTAGATGTTGGCGGCCATGCTTTAAGCCCTCTCTTCTGTTCCATCTAGAAAGCTGTCTAGCCCTTCCAGTCACTCTTGCCTCACTTGGGGTTCTTCTATTGCTGTGATGAAACACCATGAGGGTAAACAGCTTGGGGAGAAGAGTTTATTTTGGGTTACAACTGTCAGATCACATGCCTACCACTGAGGAGGAGATGGGGCAGAACTCAAAGCAGGAAACTGAAGGCAAGCTGATGTGGAAGGTCATGGAGGTGTGCTGCTTACTGGCTTGCTCCTTATGGCTTCCTCGGCCTGCTTTTATATCCCCAAGACCATTAGCCTAGGGTGCCCCACTGAAAACAATCTGGGCACTGTCACATCAATCACTAATTAAGGAAATGCCCTACAGACTTGCCTGCTGCCCTGTCTAATGAAGACATATCTGTTGAGGTTCCCATGATCGAATCTCTTGAGTTTGAGGCCAGCCAGGTCTACAGAACAAATTCCAGAACAGCCAGGGCTACACAGAGAAACCCTGTTTGGAAAAAGAGAAAAAGAAAACGGGAAAAAAATGACTGGCTTGTATAAACCCAGACAGCATGCTGGTAGTGACAGCCAGGCTCAGAGCCTCAGTCTGGGCAGTGACCTGGGTTTGTCACACCGGGGTAGTACTGAAGCTTAGAGGATGTTGTGATGGTGTGGAGCAGCCTTGCGATTGTGCCAGGCCAACGGAGTCCGGCCCTCCTTCCTCTGTCCTATTTATTCTCCCTTACCTAGAGACAGAGCTAAGCTTGAGCCCAACTCAAGGGACTATCCCTTTGTGGTCATGGAAGCCACCATTCCCGGGTCCTCAGAGCTGGAGGGTACCAGCTTCACAAGTGACAGGATGTGTACTTGTGGGTCTTTGGCTACCATAGAGGTGGTGACCAGGCACACCAAGCCACCCAGTCTTTGCCCCACTCTTGGCCCACAGGCTCTGTGAACAGTAACTGGATCGTGGGTGCCACGCTGGAGAAGAAGCTTCCGCCCTTGCCCCTGACACTGTCCCTCTGCGCCTTCCTGAACCACCGCAAGAATAAGTTCCTGTGTGGCTTTGGCCTCACCATCGGCTGAGCCCTCCTATCCTTCCTCTGCAGACCACCACTGGGCCGGCTGCCCTCCCCTCCTCTCCCTCTCTCGGGGTTGTGGGAAGGAGGGGACTGCCCCATGCCTGAGGATCCCCAGCACCAGGGGACAGTGTCCGGGGGCCTGGGGTCCCGGAGGGAGTCCTGGGATCTGAAGGGCATTGATTGTGAGCGCCCAGGCAGAGGCGCAGAGGCGACTGTACAGGCTCAGGGAGGAAAGACTTGATGTCCCTGTCCTCCTGAGGGAAGCAGAGGAGCGCCGGGCCGCCTGTCACTTTCCCCTCCACCCCTCCATAGAAATCATGTTTATAAGTTATGGAAAACCGGGACATTTTACAGAAAAAAAAACTTAAAAAACAAAAAATACACATGAAAAAAAAAAAAAACCCAGGGTCTGGGAGGCCTCGGTTTTCTCCGGTTGTTGGCGTGGTTGCCAGCAGGTGGCGCCTAGAGGTCGGAAAGCACAGCAGCACCAGATTTAGAGAAATTTGGCCGAGCATGGTCACACCCTCTGCTCTTGGGGACATACACTGCCCGAACCTCATAGGCCTGGCCTCACTGGGAGGGTGGCTCCAGGTCACTCGCCCCTGTGTAGCCTGGCCCTGGGCGCTAGCTGGCAGAGGACTTTGTCTCTGCAAACAGGGTGGGGGCAGGGGGATGGGGCTCACGAGCCTCCCAGTCCCAAAAGGCTGAGGTGGTAGCATGTGGGAAGGTCAGAGGTCTCAGAAACTTCAGGAAGAATCCAAGTTCCTGGAAGTTGAGCACAATAAGGAAAGTGAGTGGGGAGGAAGGCGCCTTCGGACCTTCCCAGACTGAAACAGGAAATGTGAAGCTTTGTTTTGTTTTTGTTGAAGATGTAACTCTGGGCCTCACGTGTCAGGCAGGTACTGGATCACTAAAGTGCTTTTCCATGGGGGACATTCCAGTCCACTGCTCTGATGTGTGTGGTCACATTCTCAAGTGGGCCACTGCCCTTCACAGCACCCCACGGCAAGGAAAGACTCAAGATGAACTGGCCAATGTCCCTCTGGACAGCAGCACTGAAACGGAACCCTTTCTCCTGGTCTGGAGATAGGAGCTAGCCCTTAGTAACCCCTGAAAGTCCTCTCACCACACCCATCCCTTGCCTGTGTTTTCTGAAGCCAAAGCTAACAGGCCTGGGCCTGGCCAGGCACCCTGTACCCTCGGGACCAGGTGTTCCACCTCTTCCCATCCTGCAGAATCGTGTGTTGCCATGTCTGGTGCCAAACCTTGTTATGAGGCTCCTCATAACATTCCACGTCAACAGCTGAGAACAGGAAGCCTTGTGCAGGCGGTGCTTCTAGCAAGCTTGCTGGTGCTGTGTGGGCCCTTTGCCTTCCCCAGCGGCCCACATACAACTGCTTTCCCACGTTACCTGAGCTTGGGGGATTCCCCCTGCCTCAGCTTTGCGGGTGGCTAGCACATGTGCCTTTTTTTCAAATGTGTGCATTGCAGTTTTGCTTGCCTGTATGCCCATGTGAGGGTGTCAGATCTTGGTGGTAGGAGTTGTGAGCTGCCGTGTGGATGCTGTGATTTGAACCTGGGTCCTGTGGAAATGCAGTCAGTGCTCTTCTGCTTTTATGAGGAAGAAAAGGAAAATACGTGAAAAAAGGCTAAGGCACACGCAGAGGTGCACACCTGCAATCCCAGCATGCCACAGAAGAGGCAGAAGGACCTTTGCAACCTCAAAACAATTTGAACAATGTGCTCGGTAGGGGTCCATCCCCTTCCCAAGGTTACAAATCTGGCAGCCGCTAGAAACAGGACAATAGCATCAACGATTGGATTGCCGGGGCTTGGCTTAATAAATGGTTTCAAATCCATTGGGAGCCACCACCGAACAGCTCCTGAAGTAATGGAGCACGTCCCAGCCCGGGGATAAGGAAAGCTCACCTGTGGCAATCCACAGCTATAGCTAGGGCCAGGATTAAAACTCAGGCTCCACCCCAGAAGCTGAGCGTCTTAACAGACACAGCTCCCCACTCATTTCCATTTGAGCCTCCAGCCCTTTTCCTTACAATGCACCGGACCCCACGGGAAAGGGGAGAAACAACATTTGGTGCTGAGGCCAGGATTAGTCAATGAGGAGCCCGCAACCTTTCAGGGGTGTGGGGGTCACAAGGCATCCAAACTCCACCTCTTTCCTCTGCCCCGCTGTGAAGGGGGGGAGAGAGCAACCCGCCTCGTGACAGGGGGCTGGCCCATCCCGCCCTAGCCCTGAAGAGGGGGCGGGGCAGGGGGAGTCCTATAATTGGACAGGTCTGGGATCCGGTCCCTTGCTCAGACCCCGGAGGCTAAGGACTTGTTTCGGAAGGAGCTGGTAAGACAAGCTGGGCTGGGAGTTCACCCAGGGGCCTTGGTAAGATTTGGGCTGGGGACCTTGGGATCCCCTGGAGTCCAGGAAACAGGCACAAGAATTGGAAAAGCAGGAAGCACGATAGAAGACTTGGGGGACAAACTAAGGACGTGAGGTAACTAACCTTTGCCAGAGTCAAAACAGATGAAGGAGATGCAAGGGTCGCCTCCGGGAGTACGGGTGCACGGCGTAAGGGCTCGGGCTCAGCTCGGTGGTGGGGCCGTCCTACAGTGGAAGAGCCACGGAGCCTTTCGCTGCGTTTATATAAATAACTACTGATTTCCATCACAAATCCCCACGTAGCCCAGGTAGTTTCAAATTGACGTGCCTTATGCCTAAGTGTCCGAAGTTCTGGGATTGTGGGAGGGTACCACCTTGCAGGGATACAGAATGATTAAAAACCCCGTGTTAAATTAGCACAGAAAGCAGGGCTTAGCCTGGAAGGTAGAAAGGGGAACGGAAATTGGACCACCTCTGGAGTGGAATTTGAACTCTAGGAGAGGGAGCTGGAATTTTTGGCTGGGGATCCACCCCGGGGTGCTGAGATAGTGAACCCAGGAGGGGGAGGGAACAGCAGATGCTCTATTTTGGATATGTTTGTGATCCGGGAGGGGAGGAAGCGTGGGGCTCTCTGGGTGGCCGCAGTTCCCCCACCCCTTGGTGTTCAAAGACAGTTTTTCCCTCCGCAGACTGGCCAATCACGATTGTGAAGATGAAGGCTCTGTGGGCCTTGCTGTTGGTCACATCGCTGACAGGTATGGGGCAAGGGCTTGCTGTGGTGGCTCTCTCTGAACTCCCCTCTGGACTCTGTTCTAGCCCTAGATCTCTTCTGCTAGCAGGTTGGGGCTGGGTCAGTTCTGAGACCTCACTGAGATTCAATAGCCGGGCGCAGCTATTTCATGTACTCTTTAGGCCTTGGTTTCCCCTAGCTAGCCATGAGAGGATTCGTAGCTCAGTGGGGGAAAGTGTTTGCAGTAAAGCTTGAAGTCTTATCACTAAGACCAACATAGTGGAAGGAGAGAGCCAATTCCCTCTGGTGTCCTCTGACCTCCAAGGGCACACACACACAGACACACCATAAAAAGTTGAAATGTGTAATTTCTTAGTTGCTTTTCAAAAGAGAGGTATACATTTCCTAACTCCGCCCAGCCCAGTCTCAGCTCCGTACTATATAGGATACAAGAAACCCATGCTTGTAGGATCTAAACAGACTCCCCGGCCTCCAGACCCACTGTTGCTTCAAAGAGACCCAAGAGCACTGTAAGTTCTGACCCAGCCTTGAACCTACTTTACAACAGGATGCCTGGCCGAGGGAGAGCCGGAGGTGATAGATCAGCTCCCATGGCAAAGCGACCAGCCCTGGGAGCAGGCCCTGAACCGCTTCTGGGATTACCTGCGCTGGGTGCAGACGCTGTCTGACAAGGTCCAGGAAGAGCTGCAGAGCTCCCAGATCACACAGGAACTGACGTGAGTGCTCAGCCCTTTTCACCCTCAGCACTCGCTGAATATCCAGATCCAGGGTCTCCTCCTATCTGGGCACCTATCCCCTTCTTGTTTCCTTTCTTCATTTGTGCGTACACCAGGTTGGCCTTGAACTCTCAGCCCTCCTGCCTTTAGCCTTCTGGATCCTGGGAGGAACAGGCATTTATTTACTTGGTCCATTGGCTTTTGGCTTTTTGAGACAGGATCCCAATCTGTAACCTCTAGCTTTGAAGGCTCTGCAATCTCTCCTTCGTCAACTTCTCAACTTCTGGGAGTGCGGACGAGTACCAGCACACTTTGCTCTGTGGTTCCCCTCCCACCCTAGTTTCTGGCTCTTCTGGCTCTGCCTCCATCTTCCCGTGTTTCCTCTGGGTCTGCAGAGTACTGATGGAGGAAACTATGACGGAAGTGAAGGCTTACAAAAAGGAGCTGGAGGAACAGTTGGGCCCGGTGGCGGAGGAGACACGGGCTAGGCTGGCCAAAGAGGTGCAGGCAGCACAGTCCCGTCTTGGAGCCGACATGGAGGATCTGCGCAACCGACTCGCGCAGTACCGCAACGAGGTGCAGACCATGCTGGGCCAGAGCACCGAGGAACTGCGGTCACGCCTCTCCACACACCTGCGCAAGATGCGCAAGCGCTTGATGCGGGATGCCGAGGACCTGCAGAAGCGCCTGGCGGTGTACAAGAACGGGGCACGCGAGGGCGCTGAGCGCGGTGTAAGTGCCATCCGTGAGCGCCTGGGGCCACTGGTAGAGCAGGGTCGCCAGCGCACAGCCAACCTGGGAGCTGGGGCCGCCCAGCCCCTGCGCGATCGCGCCCAGGCTTTGGGTGACCGCCTCCGAGGGCGGTTGGAGGAAGTGGGAAACCAGGCCCGTGACCGCCTAGAGGAGGTTCGTGAGCAACTGGAGGAGGTGCGCTCCAAGATGGAAGAGCAGACCCAGCAGATACGCCTGCAGGCCGAGATGTTTCAGGCCCGCCTCAAGGGCTGGTTCGAGCCACTAGTGGAAGATATGCAACGCCAGTGGGCAAACCTGATGGAGAAGATACAAGCCTCTGTGGCTACCAGCCCCATTATGTCCACCCCAATGCCCCAGGAGAATTAATGACCATCCCTCTCCTACCCCCTGCGGCAACATCCATGACCAGCCAGGTGGCCCGGCCCTGGCCCAAGCACCACTCGGGCCCGCTGGTGGCCCTTGCTTAATAAAGATTCTCCAAGCATGCACTGAGTCTCTGTGAGTGATTTCCACACAGCTTCAGCCTCAGTTTATCGCTCCTGCTTCTCCTACATAGCACGCATTTCATGGCTATGTCACTGTAGAGGGAGGCCAGGTGCTTTATTGCAGCTCTGATTTGGTCGGTTCCGCTTCGGTTTTGCAGCAATAGAGATAAAGTCTAGGCGCTAGCAACCGTAAAGGACAAGTGCTGTACCACTGAGCCACGCCCACAGCCCCTCCCTGAGGGATTCTAAACAGGGGCTCTACCACTGAGCCACGCCCACAGCCTCTGGGGGATTGGGGGGGGCTCTATTTAGCTATATCCACGCCTCTTTTTAGTCAGAAATAGGATCTCAACTGATTTTCTTGCACTCACTCTAGCCTATTTTGACCTTAAATTATTTGAATCTTTGTCTTCAGTCTCCACAGGAATTGAGAAAGGTGTGTACAACTTTATGTCTGTCTGTTGGGCTACTTTTCCCAACTTAACAACTGTTCCACAGCTAGAGAATCAACACGTAAGAGACCAGAGTCGCCAGGCGGTGTTTACTTTTCTCCTTGCCTTATCCCACCTCCATCCTAGTCTTATCTGATACCCTCTCCTTGATAGTCTCTTCTCAGTTCCCTTCTAGGCTTCCTTTTCTGGTTTCCTGTTTTCCTGATCCTGTTACCTCACCCTCCCGCTGTTTCTTTTGTGCTGGACCTTTGGTCGGCCCTTTCTATGTGTTCCTCCCAACTTAGCTGGGTCAGAGGGAGTCAGCCCCACTCCTCCTCCCCTTTCTCCCCTGCCTGCCTTTCGGTTTTCCCAGCAAGTCGATGGATGGGAGTGAGTTCAGGCTGGGAACACAAAACTATTCTCCCATGTCTTGGCACTCAAAGGGGTTGTAGTAGAAGCTGGAGAACCTCTGGCTGGCTTCCCCTCCCACCCCCTCAGTTCTCAGGGACCCAGCAGGGCTCCCACCAACAGGGTCAGGCTAGGGCTTGAGCTGTGTCTTGGGTCAGGCCAAGGCTTCAGAACTCAACTGCCTCTGGCACACCCTGAGCCTGCAGCTTTTCCTGGCACCAAACTCAGCATTATCTGGAGGCAGACACCACTCCCACAGCTTCATCAGGCCCAGTGAGAAGATGGGTCAGTGGGCTGAGTGGCAGGGTCCTGGACAGCCACACTTCATGCCCAAGGGCCAGGATCACACTCCCAGAGCTTCATTACCTTCAAATATCGAGACGTGGGAAGAGCATAGAGGGCATGTCTTCCTCTGAAGACCTGAATCATTGTGATGTTATTTAAGCCACGCTGGCCTTGAACTCTGAACCCTCCTGCCTTATCCCCAAAGACTGGAATTACAGGTTCATGCCACCAGACCTAGCTGGGAGCTCAGTTTTGAATTCTACAGAAGAGATTTTGTTTCCGTGGGTTTGAAACAAGGCCTCAGGTACCCTGAGCCAACTCACCGTAGAGCCAAGGATGACCTTGAACCCAAGTCCTCAGTGCTGGGTAGACAGTGTGTGATCCCAACCCCCAGTTTTATGTGGGGTAGCATCTATGGTTTCTGTATGCTAGACAAGTAACCAACTAACTGAGCCACAGCCCTCCTCAACCCTTTGTTGTTGGTTTTTAATCCAGATCTCATGGAGCCCTCAAACGCACTATATAACCAAGGCTAGCTCTGGTCTTCCTGCCTCTGCCTAACAAGTGACAATGGGGTTCATTCAGGGATGACCAGGGGCAGAGCCTTACTTCTAACAAAGGAGGAGCCCCGCCTCCCTATGGGCAGACCCAGAAGGTGGGACAGGAGCCACAGAAAGGCATTAGAGAACCAGGGTCCTGACAGGAGCCCTGGAGTACCGCACTGATCTTACTAAAACTCAGAGAGTCGTGGGGGAGTGTAAGAGCCAGGCAGAAGTGGCCCAGACCTTTAATTAGCAGGCAGACCTGAGTTCAAGGCCAGCCTGACGTACAGGGTGAGTTCCAGGACACCCAGGGCTACACCAAGAAAAAACAAGAAAAAAAAAAATCAGAGTTGCATGACTCGTAGTTTAACGACCTTAGCTGTGCCTCCATTACCTGTGTCGGAGGAAGCTCCTGTTGCTAAGGGAAGATGAAATTGAAAGCACCCGTTAGAGCAAAGGGGACATCTGTTACATTATTCAGATGGGTGTTTGAGGACTGAGCAGGACTCCTTTCAAGAAGAGGGTCAGGCCTGGTGCCCACAGGGACTGGAAGCTGTGAGCTGGCCCCAGAGATGTTGCAACCCAGCCAGGGTCAAATCTGTTCCACCCCTTTCACAACCATCCCTCTGTTTCCCCCCCCCACCCCCCAGCTGACACGTGGGTTGCAGGGGCACCAGGCCAGCCAACCTAGAGTCTGGGCCCCTTAGCCATCAGCTGCCAGGGGGGTCACTGGCGGTCAATGACAGCTCTGGGGGGGAGGGAAGGGCCTTGGATTCTAGCCTGAGAGAAAGGATGTGCTGGAGGGAGGGGGTGGGGAAGCAGGCTTGGGTCCTGGAGGGACCTAGGAGGCCCAACAAGATAGTGGGGGTGGGGGGCAGAGAGTGGGGGTTGTGCTGGCTGGTGGGGGGGCACTGTGGAGCTTTGCAAACTGAGAGGCTCTGCGGCTCTGACTAGCTGAAGAGGCAACTTCTAAGGAAGGGAGATGAGGGGATGCCAAGACCCCAGAGAGCATCAAAGGAGGTCTGAGGGTATCCAGAGTCAAAGGCATCAGAGGTGAGGGGAGCCAGGCCGCAGCATCCAGGACACGGTGTGGGCAGAGGCTAGTGGACCTGGAGAAGAGCTAGCCTGAGGATGCAGTGTGAGCTAGGGGTGAGATTTAGGGGGTGGGGGGAAGTTCGTAAGACCCCTAAGGTGGAACAACCTCAGAGAGAGGGTGAGTAGTGAGAGCAGCCTGTGTGAAGGTCATCGTGGGAGTGAGCATGCGGACCAGTGAGGAACCTAAATAAAATGTTTGGATGTGGGATCTGGCTCCCAGGATCCACCAGTATGGCAGAAGAGGATGGTTGTGTTGGTGCATGCCGGTAATCCCACCACACACTAGCAAGGCAGAGGCAGGAGGATCACAAATTCAGGCCAGCCAAAAATCCTACGTCAAAAAAAAAAAAAAAAGGAGGTGGGTACAGAGACAAGGGGGAGGGTCAGGGGGAGGGTGATCAGCCTGCTCCGCCCCCTCCCCAACTGGTTAAACCTCTGTGCAGGATCCTCCCACCCCTGCAGGCCTCCTGAGCGATCCTTAGATTCAGGTTAGTACTGGGGAAAGTGCTCCCCACTTCCTACAGATAAGGGTTGGGGTGGTGGGATCATGGCGGTGGGCGGTGGAGATGCCCCCTACCCGCGCGCTCTGCCTCCAGGTTGCCACCTCCAGCCAGAATGAGACTCTTCATCGCACTTCCTGTCTTGATTGTGGTCTTAGCCATGGCTTTGGAAGGTAAGAAAGAGGCTTGGAAATGTGAAGCTGGTCTTAGGCCTGCGGCTTAGAGGACCCTTGAGGGAGAGCTTTGAGGTCCCTTTCTGTGTCACCATTCCACTACCGCCCTCCCATCGTCCGCCACCCCATCTGCCAGGTGGTGCCTTTTATGTCAAGGTGGGTACTGCAGGAGACAAGTCTGTCCAGAAAAGACCTAGTAACCAATGACCCAGGATACCGCCTTTTGGGATTGGCTAATCCTCTTAGAAGGGGCGGGGCGTAAAAACAAGGTTGAACAGTGCGGTAAAGACAAGTGTCCAATACCCTCCCCATGCTAACGGGTTTGCTTGCAACCCTCTCGCTGCAGGCCCAACCCCCGCCCAGGCGGCCCCTGACTTGTCTGACGCATTGGAGAGCTTACCGAATAAACTGAAGGAGTTTGGGCACACTTTGGAAGACAAGGCCCGGGCAGCCATTGAGCATATCAAACAGAAGGAAATTTTGACCAAGACCCGGTTAGGACCTTTCGGGACACGGGAGGGTGTTCTCTCTCTCTCTCTCTCTCTCTCTCTCTCTCTCTCTCTCTCTCTCCTTTGTGTGTGTGTGTGTGTGTGTGTGTGTGTGTGTGTGTGTGTGTGTGCGCACGCGCGTGTGCGTGTGTATAAAAGCCCTAGCGGACAGTCCAACACTGACACAGTGTAGAAACAGTACCAGAGTGATTGACACTTTCCCTGACGTCATAGAACTGGGCCTCAAGGTGCTTGGAGTCTGGGGACAGGCCTAGTAACTCCTAGCCATCTGTTGGAGACAGTGGTAGTGAAGAGCCAAGCTTGGCAGCTCACTGGTTAGGATAGACCCTGGCCCCTCTTTGAGACAGGATATGACCTTGTCTGGGACTGAGAGAGAATAGGAGAGTTGGGGCAGGGTCGGAGCCAGAGTTATGCAATGCGTGGCTCTGCAGTTTAGACTGACCAAAGAGAGATTAGGGCATGCTGGGTTAAGATCCAAGCAACTACCCAGATGGTGGTATGCACCTTTAATCCCAGGACTCATAAAGCAAAGGCAGGTAGATTTCTGAGTTTGAGGCCAGCCTGGTCTACAGAGCTAGGTCTAGGACAGCCAGAGCTACGCAGAGAAACCCCGTCTCAAACAACCAAAAAAAGAAAAAAAGAAAAGAAAAGAAAGAAAGGCCCCAGCAAACTGAGAGGCTAAGGAAGTAAATCAGGTGTTTGAGACCAGCCTGGGTTACAAGGCAAGCCTCTAAGCCTCTGACCAAAAATGAAGAAAGAAAAAAAAAAAAAAAAAAAGCAAGAGGTTTTGACAGAGACCCTGAGAGGCACCTGGTAAGTTGTAAACGGGTTGGTTAGCCAAGTTGGCAATTAGACAAATTAAAGTGAAGTCTGAGTTTGATTACAAGTATCCAGCCACGCCTAAGGTAGGCTGGGAAGTTTCCTGTGGAGGGAAGTGCAAAGGCCCTGGGGCAGGAAGATCTGCAGATAAGAGAGAATGGTCTTCAAGACTAGGGGAAGAACTTGGGCCAGGGACAGAGGCCAGAATGTGTGGGGAATGCTCCGGCAAGGCAAGCGCAGGCTAGAGAAGGGGTGGGTGGAAAACTAGAGATGTGGGCTGTACCTGCACATGTTTTTAATCCCAGTGAAAAATAAAAACAAACAAGATCTTAAAAATACACACACCAAAAAAAAAAAAAAAAAAAAAACACCACACACACACACACAAGATAAGAAGATGGAAGGAGACTGAGAAAAGATTTCTGTGATTCAGTGCCTTCAGGATCTGAAGTTGATAACCAGAATCCACATCGTTAAAAAGTCAGTCATAGGGTTCAGTTAAGAGCCCTTGCTGCTCTTGCAGAGGACCGGGGTTCTGTTCACCGATGTCAGCATAGCTCACGGCTGTAACTCCAGCTCCGAGGGATCCAATCCCCTTTCTGGATCCGTGGGCACCGCAGCACAGATACAGGAAGATAAAGTCTAAGGACGTACAAACGCCAGGGGCCAGTGATGCACGCCTTCAGCCGTAGCACTCGGGTGGCAGAGCAGGCAGATCTCTGAGTTCAAGGGTATAGAGCTAGTTAATGGGTAGTAGCCAGGGCTATGCAGAGAAACCTGTCTCCCCCCAACCCCCTCCCCAAAAAAGAAAAAACTGAGTGGTGTGGTGCTGTGTGCCTTTACTCCACCGATGGGGAGGACAGACAGAGGGAACCCTGGGTCAGCTGGGACAGAGGGAACCCTGGGATCAACTGGGACAGACAGAGGGAACCCTGGCATTAGCTGGGACAGATGGAACTTTGGGGTCAACTGGGACAGACAGAGGGAACCCTGGCATCAGCTGGGACAGACAGAGGGAACCCTGGGATCAGCTGGGACAGACAGAGGGAACCCTGGGTCAGCTGGGACAGAGGGAACCCTGGCATCAGCTGGGACAGAGGGAACCCTGGGATCAACTGGGACAGACAGAGGGAACCCTGGCATTAGCTGGGACAGATGGAACTTTGGGGTCAACTGGGACAGACAGAGGGAACCCTGGCATCAGCTGGGACAGACAGAGGGAACCCTGGGATCAGCTGGGACAGACAGAGGGAACCCTGGGATCAGCTGGGACAGACAGAGGGAACCCTGGCATCAGCTGGCCGGCTGGCTGGCTATGCTAGAAGTCTGGATCAGGGACATGCCTAAGAAAGACCTGAGGTTATCCTTCATCATGTCACCTGCTAGCCACCTCTCACAGAGTGGTTGGCTTTGAAAGCCAAGTCAAGATGAAGTTCTTTTGAGTCTTGGCTTCACAGTGCCCTGATCTGGGCTGGGGGTGTGGCTCAGCGGGCAGAGTGCTAGCTTACCTTGCATGCTCAACACCCACAGTTTGGTCCCCAGCACCACATACATTTGGGAGGTGCAGGCAGGAAAACTGGAAGTTCAAGGCCACCGTCCTTAGCTACATATCAAGGTTGAGGCTAGCCTGGGCTACATGAGAACCAGTCCCAAATCCTCTGGTCTCTGTGAGGGAATTGGCAGGGACATTGACCCACACAACCCAGGGTTTTCATCCCACAGGATGTGAGGAGATGAGGAAAGGAACAGGAAGGGATGGGAAAGAAGCTTGGGGTGCCTTGGAGGGACCAAGCACTGACCCTGCCCCCCATCTCTCTCCAAAGGACCTGGTTGTCAGAGACATTCAGCAAAGTGAAGGAGAAATTAAAAGACACGTTTTCCTGAGAGCCTGGTGGGCCACCTCGCAGCAGCAAGGACGTCCTTTCGAAGCGCCAGGTCCCTCTTCATCACCAATAAAAAGCCTGTGGAGAGCAAACGCTTCCTGGAGTGCTTGGGACCGGGTGGGAGCTGAGGGCTGGTGCAGAGACTGAATCCGTTTGTCTGCTGTTTGTCTGTGTGCTTTTGTGTGTTTGGGTGTTTTGCTTGTGCGTTATTTTGTGCTCCACACACGCGCAGGACCTACAGAAGCCGGAAGAGGACCTTCTCCTGAAACCAGAGACGGTTGTGAGCTGCCGTGTGGGTGCTGGGAATGGAACCTGGGTCCTCTGGAAGAGCAGCCAGTGCTCTTAAGTGCTTCCCCTCTCCAGCCCCCACCCCTGTCTGTGTACTTTTCACATTACGGTTCTCCAAAGAATCTTCTTGAGGCCCCTGTTCACGTCCTAAAGGTAGTGAGGCTCGGAGAAGGAGAGTTACCGGTGCGTGGGCACACAGGGAGCGGGGAGGCGGGTTGAATGCCTGGTGTGATGGCTGGCTTACACTCTCCTGCTTTGGTGTGTGATCCACATGAATGCACAGAGCAATGTACTCATTAAGCTGCAAGTGGATAATGCAGAAGACTAGGAAACAGGGTGGGAGGGACCAGAAAGACATAGGAAACAGGGTGGGAGGGAGGGGCATAGGGAGGAACCAGAAAGACAGTACTCCCCTACAGATCTTAGTGCCCATGTCCCCTTCTCCAGGAAGTCCTCCCAGACCCACTTCTCCATTGCAGCTTCACCAAGTCTCACTACTTACCTTCTGAGGCCCCAGATGACAGGGCCAAGATTGTTGTCACCAGCGGTTCTGCCGCCATTGCCCAGCTGTGGCTGACCACAGTGCCAGTGTTGAATAATATCTGTTCAAAGCAGTGATTGCTTAATTTAAGCACATCAGATGTTTTGGCTTTGGGGTGTTCTGTTTTGTTGTTTGCTTAGGTCTTTTTTTTTTTTTTTTTTTTTTTTTTTTTTTTTTTGAGGAGGAGGGTGTTGTTCAATAATTGGCTCCGGATGGCCAATTATTATAGGCCAGGCAAACCCCAGGCCAAAGCATCCTGCCTTAGCCTTCTGAGCCTCCAGAATGTTGTGACTGTAGGTGTACACACCATGCTGGGCCTGTCTTTTCTTTTCATTACTGTTTAGTTAGTACGTTATTAAAGCAGGGACTGGCTGTGCTACAACTCCCTGTAAACCAGGCTGGGCTCCACCATCTTCCTCTGCTCCCTGAGCCCTAGATTAAAGGAGTGTGCCACCATCACCTGCCTTTATACACTGCACTCCCACAAAACCCAGGGCCTGACACATGCTAGGCATATACTCTACTACTGAGCCACACCCCCAGCCCCTCACTGGGGAATTCTAGGCAGGGGCTCTACCACTGAGCCACGTCCCCAGCCCATCATTGGGGGATTCTAGGTAGGGGCTCTACCACTGAGCCACGCCCCCAGCCCCTCACTGGGCATTCTTTCCTACCCTAATTTCTTTTCTCATTTTGGAGGCTGGGTCTTGCTCTGTATTTCCTACATAAACCAAGCTGGCCCGGAACTCACGGAGATCCCCCCTGACACTTCCACCCCAAGTGCTGGGATTGAAGGTATCACCTCTAACTCTTTGAACTTGAAGGCCGCCATGACAGGATGGCCTGTGGGCTCAGCGCAATATGGGAGACTCTCTGTTAGCCAAGTTTCTCCTTCTCTGACCTTGTCTGGGGAATTCTAAGCCCCCACACTTGCCTCTCCCAGAAGAAGGTCACAGCCTCAATTACACTAAAGGACCAATTTCCTTTTTCCTGACAAAACCTGTTCAGACAGCACCTGAGATTCCTGAAATGCTTCCCCATGTTAATGAGGCATTTTGGAATCCAAAGCCCCAAGCCAATGACCTCTGCCCAACCCGGATGTCCCTACCCTCAGTCCTCCTTCCCCTCCCCAAACTTTAAGCCTTCAATCACCCTAAGTAAAGTTGTTCTGCCTACTGACAGCAGGTCTGGTGTGGTCTTTCACCTTATGCCCTCACGGCTTCTGAACCCTTCCCACCTTACCCCACCCCGCTGGACACCTCTACTACCCCTTTGCCCTTGTAGATTGTATCAGCCAACGATTCTCGAGGGTGGGGAGACCCAACTGACTTACTTTATTATGTGTGTGTGAGCGTGTGTGTGTTTCTCAGTGAATGTGCTGAGATCTTGCCTGAGTTGCTTCTCTAGGTCCTGGGGATTGAAGTTAGGTCATGGGTCTTGGTGGCAAGCACCTTTATATCAGATGTGCTGCAGAGATGGCTCAGTGGTTAAGAACACGTAGTGACTTCAGTTCCAAGCATCCATAATGGGCAGTTCGCGACTATCTCTAATTCCACCTTCCACAGGGACACGCGTGTACAATACTCTCACAAGGTGTGCATAATTAATTAACTTTATTTTTTTACTTTTGGCATTTGTTTTTAGTTTCTTGAAATAGGGTTCCTCCATGTAGCCCCGGCTGTCCTGAAACTCACTCTGTAAACCAGGCTGGCCTCGAACTCAGAGATTTGCTTACCTTTGCCTCCATATTGCTGGGATTAAAAATGTGTGTCACCACCTTAACTACATAATTAATTTCTAAAAGACTTCTTTTTCCCTTTCAGAATAAACCAATTTTTTAAAAAATTCACAATCACAATACAGTTAGTTCAAGGAGGCCAAATAATTGCCTAGTAACCAACACCATGAACCTCAGTAAACATTTATAGTTAGATTTCTTTCCCGGCCATCCTGAAGCAATGGGGCTGTTAGAAATAAGGGTCCACACTTGCACTACTGATTATACAGAACCAATTTTACATCTTTTCAGCTTCAATTTCTTATTTATTTATTGTATATAAATACACTATAGCTGTCTTCAGACACACCAGAAAGGGGCATCAGATCCCATTACAGATGGTTGTGAGCCACCTTGTGGTTGCTGGGATTTGAACTCAGGACCTCTGGAAGAGCAGACAGTGCTCTAACCACTGAGCCATCTCTCCAGCCCCAGCTTCAGTTACTCGGTAGATTAAACCATTTGCAGCCCTGCACTGCCACAGCACCTCCTTGAAGCCCTCACAGAGCTTGACGTCACTCTGGTTCTGAGCACACCCCAGAAACTGCCTGATCTCTAGAGAGCAAGGTCCCAACGCCTGCTGGTCCTGCAGCTGGGCTCCCTGAGGCTCCGGGTAAGTGATGTCAGGTTTTGCAGATTCAGCATTACCATCTCCGCTGAAGCCCCCAGTGATGGCGTGACCCAGGGTGTGCCCCACCTCAGCCCACAGCCACACCCGCTGCAGTGGAAGCCATCTGGGCCATCAGGCCTGGCTGCCAGGTGCAGTAGCAGGTGTGCCAGCTGCAGATGGTGCAGCTGCTGCTGGAAGCTGAGCTGCAGGTGCTCTTCTGGGAGCAACCCTCATTTGAGGGGTCTGGCTGGTCGGAAGAGTCACGGGGAAGTGGGGCTCCAGTGTCCACGCAGCATCCTGCTTGTAGTCTCAGGGAGACTACAAACCTCCCTAAAAGAAATTTTAATACATATATATATTTTTAATGAGATACAGTTTCATGTAGCCTAGGCTAGCCTCAAACTTGGATGATGGTAAATCACACATCTTCCTGCCTTCAACCTCCCAAATCCTGAGTTACAGACTTCTGTCATCCACGCCTAGCTTTATGCAATGCTAGACAGAACTTCGGGCCTTCATGTGTGCCTAGTGAAGAGCCCCACACACTGAGCCACGTCCTCAGCCTCTCTTTCACTCCAGATTTCCTTGCTAGAGCCCTAAGCATCCATCTGGAGAAGTGAGCAGTTAGAAACGGGTGGAAGATGGGCGGTGACGGGAGGGGGGGAGTTGGGGTGCGGGAGGTACTGGAGGATTAAGGATTCTCAATCATGACAAGATTGGGGACCAAGAGGAGAGAGGAGAGAGCCGACTGGGAGCTTGAGGTCCGAGGATCACCGGGACCTTGAGAACAGCAGCTTCAGTCCAGCCTTGCTACAATGTAACTGTCTCAAAAACAAAAAGAGAGATCAAAGGAGAGTTTGCGTTAATTTCGCCGGCACTCTTGGCAAGAGTCCCGTCTCAGGGATGCTCCCAAAACCTAGGACACATGCTAGGGTGGCAGGATCACCAGCCTGTCCCAGTCTCTGATTTGATCCCTCCTCTTTCTTCCCCCAGCTCCCTCCCTGGCACGCTTGTTTTTCAATTGCCTCTGATGTCCACCCTGAACGACCTTCAGCCTGTCCCTGTCCCCAGGATGAGCAAACATTGCAGGCAGCAAATAGCAAACAGCCCACAGCCACCGTGTTATGCTGACTTTGACTTAAGGGCAAAGAACAGAGACCTTCCCCAGCTCCAGCTCCAGGCCCCCTTCCTCTTGGGCTGTCGGCTTCACGTGGAAGGTCACACACAGGCTGACCCAGGATGGTGAAATGGTGAAAGACAACTAGATTCAGACTGCAACCCCACCACCAACTACTGTTTCAGTTTCCTCATATGTGAAAAAAGAATGCCAGGTAGGGGCGTGGCTCAGTGGTAGAGCCCCTGCCTAGAATCCCCAGTGAGGGGCTGGGGCGTGGCTCAGTGGTAGAGCCCCTGCCTAGAATCCCCAGTGAGGGGCTGGGGGCGTGGCTCAGTGGTAGAGCCCCTGCCTAGAATCCCCCAGTGAGGGGCTGGGGGCGTGGCTCAGTGGTAGAGCCCCTGCCTAGAATCCTCCAGTGAGGGGCTGGGGGTGTGGCTCAGTGGTAGAGCCCCTGCCTAGAATCCCCCAGTGAGGGACTGGGGGTGTGGCTCAGTGGTAAGGCTCCTGCCCAGACACAAAACCCTCTCTGTTCAGTTCCCATCAGTGGCAAAGAAATCCCTAACCTGTGGAGAAACACCAAAGCAACTCCCTCTGGACCTTGAGCACAGTGTGTATAGGGAAGCACACACCAAATAAAGACCATCATACTTGGCTGAGTTGATGGAGTATTTGGTAATTTGTACTTGGCCCTGCATTGGAGCCCCAACTGTTTATTAAATTTGGTGTAGTGGCAAAGGTCAGTGATCCCAGCATTGGGAAGGCAGACACTAAGATGTTCACAGTTCTAGGCATGCAGGGCTTCATCAGGAAAAAAGAACAGAGAACCCTTATTTTAAAGTCCAAAGTCTGGTGTGGAGTTTTCCAGCTAGACCCCTGTCTCTGTTTCCTGTGTGCTGGGACTAACGGTCTGTGTTATCATGGCTGGTCATTTTCTTTTCTTTTTGTTCTTCAAGACATGGTTTTCCCATGGCCTCAGTGGCCTGGACCTCTGTAGACCAGGCTGGTCTTGAATTCACAGTAATCCATCTGCCTCTAACTCTGGAGTGTTGGGATTAAAGGCGTGTGCCACTACGCTTGGTTTAAAATCTTTTTTTTTCCCTCAAAAAATGAGTAAATAAATTGCAACTGAGTGTTACAGCGTGGCTTCTGATGCCCCCTGTCCTGTCTCTGGCCAGCTTACAAGCGGGGTAAGGTAAATCAGCAAGTCACATTTTAGTGTGAAGTAATCAACCTGCAGAAGTCTCAGTGCTGAAAAGGGATGGAGTTTGAGTGTAAACTCCATCTCTCTGCTGAGCGTCACCTAGGCTCAAACTCAAGAATCCTCGTGCTGAAGCTTCTCAAGTTCTGTGGTCCCAGACATGTGCCCCTGCCCCCGTGACCATGTCTTTTTTCATAACCAGACATGGGGATCCATGGTTTGTTGGTTTGTGCTTCTGTTTTCCCTTTTCTCTGATGTGGAAAAACAAAACAAAACCACAGAACACCAAATTTACCATTTCAGCCAGTTTCGGGTGTCTGGGTCAGCAGTGTTGAGACATTTACACGGTTGTGCAACAGACCCCGAAATCTATTCCTAAGATGTTTGCATCATGGCAAGCAGCAGCTCTGTGTGGTTTTTTTTTTTTTTTTCTGTCAGCGAGAAACTGACATGTGAGGAGCCATAGCAGGCCAGTAGGATGGCTCAGCCCTCCTCAGGAGTCTGGGGACAGGGTCACCCTGTGCAGTTGCTCCAGCTGCAGCTAAAAGACCATCAGGGGGAAAAAAAAAATATATATATATATATATATACACACTGCATGTATGTGAAGGTGTGAGATCCTCTGAAACTGAAGTTACAGGCAGTTTCAAGCTGCCACAAGGGTACTGGGAATTGAACCCATGTCCTCTGGAGAAGGAACCGGTGTTCTTGACCCCTGAGCCATCTCTCCAACCACCCCCCTCCATGTCCATCAGGGATTTGCTGCGTGGAAACAAAGGTGGGCACTGGATGTCATCCCAGCACTGGGAAGGCAGAGGTAGGAGCATCATAAATTCCAGTCAAGGTTACCCCAAGTCTAAATCTCAGTAAACAATAAGCAAACAGACAGACAGCCATGTGGTACCCAGTTACCTTTCAGAGGAGTAGGTTCTGTTTAAATATGTATTTGGTAAAAATTTCCAGATCTTACATGGAACATATTTAAATTGATTTTTTTCCCATTAATGTGGTTTAGTCTTGAAACTATAGATCTTAAGAGCCTGAGGTGAAAGGGTTATGAGTTCATAGCTATCATGAGTTTTCTAACGAGACCTTGACTCATGAGAGAGATCAGGGAGGGGGATGATGGAGGAGGAGGAGGAGGAGGAGGAGGAGGAGGAGGAGGAGGAGACTGTTCCACAGGTAAATGTGCCTGCAGTGGAGCCTAACTACCAGAGTTTGATCCCTGGGATCAAATAGAAGGAGAGAAGCAACTCCTGGAAGTTGAAACTGTCTCTAACCTCCACATATGTTTCATGACATGGACATACCCATACACAAGCACACACACATACAGACACACAGACACACATAGATACACACACACACACACACACACAGATACACAGACAAGACACACACAGAGACAGACACACACAGATACACATAGAGAGACACAGATATACACACACAGACACACACAGAGACACATACAGACACACACACAAAATAAGTAAACATAGTTTTAAAAACTTTAAAGGGCTAGAGGGGATGGCCCAGCAGTTAGGAGTCCCTCTTACTTTTCCAGGGGACCTGAATTCGACTCCCAGCTCCCATATCAGGAGGGTTACACCCAGCTCCAAGGGATCTGACACATCCACTCCAGTCACTGTGAGTATGTGTACTCACGTGCAGCTACCCCGACACAGACAGATACACATAAGTAAAAATACATGTTTTACATATTAGCTAAAAGAACTCAAAACCCAGGCCACACATAATGTACAGAGACAAAGGCCTGTAATCACAGCTATTCCGGAGGCAGAAACAGGAGGGTCTGGGTCACCATTTTACGAGCTTGGACTACTTAGTGAAGCCTTGCTACAGAATAAAAAGTGAAACAGAGCCACGTGTGGTTTAATCCCAACATCCGCTTCAAGCCAGAGGCAGGAAGATAAGGCTTCTAAGGCTATATTCTTGGCCAGCCTGGGCTACTTGAGACCCTGTCTCAAAATAAGATAGAAGGAACTCCTCACACACACCAGTCTCTCAAGTGTAAATATGGGCCCAATCCTCAAAGGAAAAAACCGAGTCCAGGAGAATTCTGGTGACCTGTGGGGTCATTGTTAGGGCTTCCTGTCTTCTCTGAGACCAGAGCAGCACTCTGTATAGGAAAGTGGGAGGCAGGCAAGGGCAGGCATAGCCTCTGACTGTCAAGTCACCAACCCCATAGCTTTGAAGTCCTGCCAACAGGAGTGGGGCGGTCACAAGGGGAGGGCTCATCCCAGTGTTGCTTGTCCCTTTCCCGGTGTGAAGAGTGGAGCACAGAGGGACCAGGTCCCCAGAAATGTCCCTGCTGAGATGCAGGCTGCGGGCCCTGCCCTTACTCTATCTTTCTGTGCTATTTCTGGCCTGCTTTGTAGGTAAGGAGTTGGGGGGGGGCTGCTGGAGGAAGGGTTCTCTGGGTGGGGCACAATTGTAGCTTCATCAGTAGCTCAGTAGTCATGTAAGAGGAGCATAGCACACACATTCGTACACGCACATGCACAAGCAAATGCACACACACAGTCACGTACACACAAACACACACTCACATGCACACACTGGGCCTTCTTCTTCGGATGCTAGGCAAACGCTGTACAACAGGATCATTTTGTTCTTCAGAGACATGGTCTCATAGAGCCCAGGGTTGGATTTGAACTCCAGATACAGCGAAGGATGATCTTGAATTCTGAATGTTCCTTTCTCCCTCCCGGATGGGCTCAGATTGCAAACACGCCTCACCACACTTGGCTTGCGTGATGCTGGTGTCGAACTCAGGGCCTTATATAAGCAAGGGAAGAAGTCCTCCCAGCAAAGCCTTATCCTCATCCCTTTGGCCCCAGCTGCAGTAGTGACAAATGTGTATGTCCCAGCAAGGACATAAATGTGCTTTTGTTGCTATTGTTTGATACTGTTTATTCGTGGGTGTGTTGCTGTCTGCAGTTTTTTTGGTTTTATTTTGTTTTGAGACAGGGTCTCAGGTGGTCCAGGCCGGTCTTGAACTCCTGATCTTCCTGATTCCACCTCCTAATCACCAGAATCACAAGCGTGCAATGCTTCCTGGGTGGGCGTGTGTGTGCTTGCTCTCTACAGGGAACATGTATGAAGAGTTCTAAGTGTGTGGCTACAGAGGAGGCTGCCTCTCTACACGTATGCTCATACACAGCTTTGTATTTTATTCATGCATTCAAAATTGTATCTCAAAAGCAGACTACATTGGAATGGATCTGTAATCCCAGTTATTCAAAGGCTGAGGCAGGAGGAATGCAGGCTGAGGGTCCTCCTGACAGTTTAGTGACACTCAGACTTGTTTTGCTTTTTTTGGGGGGGATAGAATTTATTGTATGTGGATATGTGTTGTTTGGTTTTTTTAAGATTTACTTATTTCATGTATATGAGTACACTGTCGCTGTCTTCAGACACACCAGAAGAGGGCATCAGATCCCATTACAGATGGTTGTGAGCCATCATGTGATTGGTGGGAATTGAACTCAGGACCTCTGGGAGAGCAGTCAGTGCTCTTAACCACTGAGCCATCTCTCCAGTCCAGTGTTTTTTTTGTTTTTTGTTTTAAATGTACATGAGTACACTGTAGCTGTGTTCACACACACCAGAAGGATGTCATTACAGAGGGTTGTGAGCCACCCTGTGGTTTCTGGGAATTGAACTCACTACCTCTTAATGCTCTTAACCTCCGAGCCCTCTCTCCAGCCCCACCCTGACACTCAGTTTTTGAAAGTACAGAGAACTGGGACCCATGAGATGACTCAACAGGTGAAGGTGCACGCCACACAAGCCTGGTGACCCGAGGTTAGTCCCTGGAACCCACGTGATGGAAGGAAAGAACAGGTGGCTCATGAGACACAGAGGATCTCACGATCTCACACACAGAAACACATGTCACATACATACATACATACTTTAGATTTTTTTTCTTATTTTAAGTTATGTGCATTGGGGTCTTGCCTACACATTTGTGTGTGTGAGGGTGTCAGACACCCTGGAACTAGGGTTACAAACAGTTGTGAGCTACCATGTGGGTGCTGAGAATTTAACCGAGGTCCTCTTGTCCTCTGGAGGAGCACTGGGTGCGTTTAATGAGCAGCCAGTGCTCTTAACAGCTGAGCTGTCTCTCCAGTCCCCCCCCCCCCCTTTTTAAATCTTCAGACAGAATGGCCTGGAGTCATAGCTTTGTGGCATAGCACCTACCAAGCATGCATGAGGCTTTTGGTTCAACATCCAGTAAAATAAATTAATTAATTAAAATACAGTCATCTAATGAGCTGTGCCTAAAAGGCACATGCATGCCTAAATTTTCAAACTGGGGACACTGAGGCAAGGGGGCTTTTTGAGGCCAGTATGGGCCGATCAGAAGACTCATTAACTAAAGGAAAAAAATGGGGACGCTCTGCAGTCGTGGCTCACCCCTTTAATCCCAACACTCAGAAATAGTGGCACGGAGAACTCCGTGTGTTCAAGGCCAGCCTGGTCTACAGAGTGGGTTCCGGGACAGCCAGGGCTACACAGGGAAGTCCTGTCTCAAAAAACAAAAAAGAAGGCAGAGGGGGAGAAAAGGAAGGAAGGAAAGAAAGAGGGAAGAAATGAAGGAAGAAAGAAAGAAAAATAAACCAGGACAGGCAAGGTTGTTTAGCGGTTAAGAGCACTGGCTGCTCTTGTGGATGACCTAGGTTCAGTTCCCAGAACCAAAATAGTGGCTCACGACCATCTGTAATTCCAGTTCCAGGCACTCCCTTCTGACCTCTGAGGCCACCAGCTACACACACAGGGCACAGACATCCACACATGCAGGAGGCTCTCTGTGAGTTTGAGGCCAGCCTAGTCTACACAGTGAATTCCAGGTGAGCCAGGGTTGCACGGTGAGACCCTGCCTTAAAATACACATGTATGTCCCGAGACAGTGTTAATGTGCCCAGCGCCCTCCCATGTTCTCCTTTCACAAAACAGAAAACTGTGACGTCAGTGCTGAGGCTTCACAAGCGTCTTGGAACTACAGTTCATGTGTGGTCTGGACGCGGTTCCTGGAACCCCAGGGCTTAGGAATTGGAGGCAGGGGGATCAGGAGATCAAAACTAGCCTCTGCTAGGTAGGAAGTTTCTGGACAAGCAGAGGATGTGGCTTCGTTGGCACAGTTTACGTAGCACGCCCAAGCCCTGGGTTCCAGCCCTATCCTGTCATAAAACAGACTCGGGGTTACACACCCATCAGCCTGACACTTTGGAGGTGGAGTCAAGAGGATCAGCAGTTTGAGGTCAGAAGTCACCCTTGGCTACTCCAGGCCAGCTGGAGTATAAGAGGCCATGTCTCAAAATAATAACAAGGACAATAACAACACTAGGCTAGCGTGGTGGCTCACTGGTGGCTCCGTGGCCAACCTCACAACTGCCTGTAATCCCAGCTCCAGGGAATCTGACCCCTTTGACCTCTACAGGCAGTGCACTTGTTTATGCACTCACAGACAGGAACATGTATACACATGGTAAAAAAATAGGGACTCACATACATTAAATAAATAAATAGTACTTGTGTGCTGAGAGTGAGTCTCTATCTAGGTGTGTGGGTGCTGGAGCAAGAGGACCATGTGTGGGGCTGGAGAGATGTTAAGAGCACTGACTGCTCTTCCAAAGGTCCTGAGTTCAAATCCCAGCAACCACATGGTGGCTCACAACCATCTGTAATGAGATCTGATGCCCTCTTCTTGTGTCTGAAGACAGCTAGGGTGCAACATGCGTATGTGAGTGTGTGTGAGTGTGTGTGAGTGTATGTGAGTGTGTGTGAGTGTGCATGCTTGCATGTGTGTGTGTGTCCATCCCAGAGGGACTGGAAACAAAGCTGGGTGACATTCACTATGGTAGAGGATACAGTACAGCAGGCTTTTGCTTCTCGGTGCATGAATGTGTGTGTAGCTAGTTTTGTGGGAAGGATTGGGAGACGAGGGCTGTTCTGCCTCGGGAGCCATCCTTGGGCAGGAGAGTTAGGTGGTTAGAGGAGAGAGGTACCAGGTGGGAAATAAAGTTGAAGACTGAGCAAGAAAAATCTCGGGAGACAGAGACAAAGGAGGGACCAGCAGTGAGGAAGAGACTGGAATCAAATGGTGGGGAGATGGTGGGGAGAAGGCTGTGGTGTCAGAGGGTCTAGTAGGCCAGGATGAGCAAGGTTGTGCAATAAAATGGGTCCGTTCAAAACGAACATCATTGTGCACCCTTCTCGAGGATGGGAAACTGAGTCTAGGACAGGTGAAGTCAGGTGTGGCCTGTAATAAGGGGTGTAACATGCAAGCAGAGAGGAATGGGCTTCCGAGATCTCAAGTTCCTCTGTGGTTTTCCCCAGCATCCACGTCTACAGAAAGCCTGAGCCCCACTCCTGTCCCTGAGAGCAGCCGCTGGAGTCTTGTAAGGGCCAGGGTGATGGAGATGGTGGCGCCTCTGGTGACCAGAACCAGGGACAGATGGCAGTGGTTCTGGTAAGAAAGTTCTTGTGATTGGCTGGGAGGAAACACCAGAGTTAGAGGGGAGAGAAAACCTGTGTCTAGACCCTGGGTCTGAGGGAGGAGGGCTGGGGCCTGGACTCCTGGGTCTGAGGGAGGAAGGCTGGGGCCTGGACCCCTGAGTCTGAGGGTGGAGGTCCAGGGCCTGGAACCCTGAGTCTGAGGGTGGAGGGCTGGACCCCTGGGTCTGAGGGAGGAGGGCTGGGGCCTGGACCCCTGAGTCTGAGAGAGGAGGTCCGGGGCCTGGACCCCTGAGTCTGAGGGTGGAGGCCTGGACCCCTGGGTCTGAGGGAGGAGTACAGAGACTCTGGAGTCTTGAGTCTGAGGAAGGTCAAATGGGTAATACAGCTGTAGTACCTGCTTTGTCACCTGAGATGTGCCCTTTACACAGGGGCCCCGGAGCTGTCCGGGGCTTTGTGCAGACCTATTATGAAGATCACCTGAAAGACCTGGGTCCCCGAACTCAGGCCTGGCTGCAGAGCTCCAGAGACCACCTCCTAAACAAGACCCACAGCCTGTGTCCCAGACTGCTCTGCAGGGACCGGACTCTGGGTTAAAGTGCCATGTACCTCCCTCCCCTGGAACCCACAATAAAGGTGTTTGTTCTTGATCTGTGTCACCAGACGCATAGCTCCTCTTGAGGCCAGAGGTCAACCTTCCGTCATATCTAGGGGTTAATCAATGATAAAGCTGTCACCTGGCCGGGGAGGACACAGGAAAGCTTTAGGGGAAGGGGACAAAGTGATAACCCCCCTCCTGCCCACGGGTTCCGGAGTGACAAGAACAGGAGACTTCCAGGCGCCAGCTCAGATTTGGGAGGCAAAGTCTTGGAGGCAGATGACCCACATCCTCACAATGTCCCTCTCTTCCTAGAACATGCAGACCTCATGTAGAATTCCAAGTGGGTTCCGCCAATCCAGAGAGCCCTTCACAATACCTATCCACACCCATCTCTCTCAGGAACTGGGGGATTGTCTTTCTTTTGTCAGACAGTGGGGAGAGGCTTTAGGGATCAAACCTAGGGCCTTAACACATGCCAAGTTATACCCTAGCACTGAGTCCCAGAGCCAGCCTTCTTTTTAAAATTGCATTTATTGGGGAGGATGACAAAGTATCTAAGTGTGAGAGACTGTTCATGGTCACATCTATATTCGAATGCCTGCATGTGTGTGTGTGTGTGCGTGTGTGTGCGTGTGTGTGTGCTCGTGTGTGTGTGTGTGTGTGTGCGCGCGCGCGCTCGAGTGTGTGTGTGTGTGTGTGTGCACGCGCATGTGCACCATGTGCACATGTAGGTGTCAGAAGACAACCCTCAAGAGTCTACTCTGTCCCTTCACTTGGGGAACTGAGCGCAGGTCAGTCTTGGCAGCAAGCTCTGTTCCAGGATGGGTCAGCTTCCCAGCGTCCTGGAATTTGCTCTGTAGACCAGGCTGGCCCTAGTGGTACAAGCCTGTTATCCCAGCACCTGGAAGATGAGGACATAGTCAGCTCCACAGAGCATTCTAGGGGTAGCCTGAGCTACATGAAACCCCGTGTTTGAATAAAACCGTAACAAAGCCTTTTCATTTTCAGATACAAGTCTTGCTAAGTTGCCCAGTGGTTCCTGGACTTTGAATACTTGATCCTCCTGCCTCAGCCTTCTGAAAGAGCTTAAAGTTACCGTCCTGACCAGTTTATGGGTGGCTTCTCAAAGTGGGGCTCCCCTGTGGTTTGACCTGACAGGGAATGTCACCGGCTGCTACCCTTCCAGGCCTGTCACCCCACCCCCTCTGTGGCTCTGTTGGCCAGGACTTTGGCCTAGGACGGAGGAGCTGGCTGATATGGAAGGAGGGGGCCCTCCGGAGCTATAAAGCCTGCCAGCCCACTGGAGTTAGCGAGGATTGTCCTGTCCGGCCCATTACGTTCAGGTAAGAGATGGGCTGAGGGGTGGGAGGCAGAATATGAAGAAGGGACAATGATTCCTAGATCAGAAAACTACAGGAATAAACGCCTTGGATGTAGATGTCTGTCTTATAATCATGGGGTTGAAAGACTTTCCTTCTTTATTTCTCTCTCTTTCTCTCTCTCTTTTGAGACAGGGTCTCACTATGCACCCCAGCCCAGGTTAGTCTTGAACTTACGTTCCTCCAGCGTCAGCCTGACCACGCATGCTCTGGTGTGCCTGACTAAAGCCAGGGAGTTTAGGATCCTGCTCTATTTGTTTATTAACTTGGCCCTTCTCCCAGGTTGCATCTCTACCTCTTTTAAAGACATCTTTTATTTATTGACTTTTTGTGTGAATGGGTGTTTTCCCTGCATGTGTGTCTGTGCACCACATGCGTGCCCGACTCCCCAGAGAAGCTGGGAGAGAACACTGGATCCCCTGGGAGGAGATTTATAGCTGGCTGTGAATTGCCTTATAGATACAGGGAATCGAACCCAGGTCCTCTGGAGGGGCAGTTAGTGCTCTCCCCACCACCGAAACCCCCCATCGCTTTCCGGCTGTCTCAGTTTCTCATCTCCAAAATATGGATGATGATTCTGTGTCCTGATTATACAACCCTTGGGAAACGGGAGAGGACGGGTGAGCAAAACAGAGACACGGCGAAGACTCTGAAGACGCTAGAGTCAGAAAGATCAGGTGTGACTGGTGTCCCAGGGTGCCTCTCTCTCTGTGTGTGTCTCTCTCTCTGTCTCTTTCTGTGTCTCTCTGTATCTCTTTGTATATCTCTCTCTGACTCTGTCTCTTTCTGTATCTGTGTGTGTATCTCCCTGTCTCTTTCTATATCTCTCTGTGTCTCTCTCTCTCTGTGTCTCTCTCTGTCTCTTTCTGTATCTCTCCGTGTCTCTGTGTGTGTGTCTTTCTGTGTGTCTCTCTCTGTTCCCCCCTTATGCCCCCCACAGGCTTTTTTTGTGTAACAGAGCCCTGTCTGGACTGGGCTGGCCTTGAATTCCCAGAAATATGCCTGCTCTATCTCCGAAATGCTGGGTTTAAGGAGAGCCCCACCCTGCCTGGTGACCTTGGACTTCTGATCCTCCTGCCTCCACCTCCGAAATACTGGGATTGCAGGAAAACACCAGCACTGCCTGGCTGGCTAAATTACTTTTTCATATATTTTATTTTATGTATTCATTTATGTGTGTGTGTGTGTGTGTGTGTGTGTGTGTGTGTTTGCATGTGCCATGGCACACACGTCGAAGTCAGAAGGCAACTTGCAGGGGTAGGGTCTCTCCTCCTACCACTTGGTTCCTAGGATTTGAACTCAAGTCCCCTTACTTGGTGGCAGATACACTTAACATCTCACACAGTGTGCCTAGCACCACCCACCCTCAAGGTTTTACCAAAGAATTTGTTTTTAAAAGCTTTGTTTATATGTCCTACTAGTCCAGGACTGTTTAGGTCTCACGTCTCAGTTTTCTTGTCTGTCTTTCACTAGCAAGTAGGAGATCCCTACCACTTAAAAAAAAAATTAGTCTGCTGCCATTGTGTCACATGGCTGTCATCTCAGCACCGTAGAGACAGAGGCAGGGGACTGCTGTGAGTTCAACACCAGCCTGATCTACTTAGAAAGAATCTAGTTTTCGGTTTTTGGTTTTGTTGTGCGCCTTCTCATTAGAAAGGAAGGTGAGGAGTGTGAACACCTGAAACGCAGACCTGGAGCTGCAGCCCAGAGGGTGGAGTGCTTGCCCGGGGTGCTCAGGGTGGAGTGCTTGCCCGGGGTGCTCAGGGTGGAGTGCTTGCCCGGGGTGCTCAGGGTGGAGTGCTTGCCCGGGATGCTCAGCGTTCCAGGCTCTCCGGAGCGAGCTCACTAACAGCTCTAACTCCAGTGTCATGGAATCCAACCCGTTTTCTGGCCTCCACAGGGACTAAGGCCTGCACTAAGTACATTTACATACATGCAAGCCAATCAGCCATATACATTTATTTTATTATTATCATTCCAGACAGGGCATCATCACTCTATATAGCTCAGGCTATCCTAGAATTCACATTGTAGACCAGGCTGGCCTGGAACCTAGAGAATTCCGGGAGAGGCCTCCTCTGAACGAACAGGTTTCAAATCACTGTTAGGCAGGAACAGGGACAGAGTAGGGTCCCACCCACCCCTGGTGAACAGGACCCTAGGAAAGCACTGCCCTGTGAGCCCACTGAGTGACACAACCTGTCCTCAATGCTTCAGGTTCCAGACAGCATGGGCTCTCGGTTCTTCCTGGCTCTGTTCCTGGTTCTCCTGGTGTTGGGAACCGGTGAGTGAGTGGAGCTGCGAGGTGGTGGTGGGGAGGGTGGGTAAGGAAGGGGTGGGGTGACCCTCAATCACTTCCTCACCTGCTTCCACTCACCCCAAGTCCCCTCAGCACCTCCAGTCTAACTCTCACGCTTCCCACAGAGGTCCAGGGGACCCAGGAAGATGATCTAGGCAGCCCAGCTCTGCTGGACACAGTGCAGGAGCACTTATTCAGCTACTGGAACTCAGCCAAGGCAGCTGCTGAAGGCCTATACCAGAAGACATACCTGACCAGCATGGATGAGAAACTGAGGTGTGTCCCTCCTAGTGCCCTCAGACCCAGCCTTCCTCCCTCAGACCCAGGGGTCCAGGTCCCAGCCCTCCTCCCTCAGACCCAGGGGTCCAGGTCCCAGCCCTCCTCCCTCAGACCCAGGGGTCCAGTTCCCAGCCCTCCTCCCTCAGACCCAGGGGTTCAGGCCCCAGCCCTCTTCCTTCAGACCCTTCTTCCTTAGACTCATGAGTCTAAGCCCTAGCCCTCCTCCCCCAAAACCTAGAAATCTAGACACCGACCTTCTCCCTCAGACGCAGGTCCAGATCCCAGCTTCCTCTTTCAGGCCAACCATCTCCCTTTAGACTCAGGGGTCTAATCCCTAACCCTCCTCCCTTCCTCCCTCACACCAAGGGGTTCCCCCAGCCTTCCCCCTCAGACTAAAGAATATGGTCCGTTTCTCTTCTCTCAAACGCAGAGGTCCAGACCCTCCTTTTCTCCCTCAGACCCAGGGCTCCAGCCTCCAGGCTCTTCCTCCCAACCCCTTCTTGTGCTTTCTTCTCCCCAGGGATGTGTACAGCAAAAGCACCGCCGCCATGAGCACCTACGCGGGCATTTTCACGGACCAGCTGCTCACTCTCCTGAAAGGAGAGTAGTTGCTACGTAAACCCCAAACCGCCCTGTCACAGCAGGCTCGCCTCTTCCTGCATCCAAATTCTCCCAATGAAACAATGTAACAGAATTCTCTCAATGAAACAATGTAACAGAATTCTCTCAGTGAAAGAATAAACGAGCCCGGGCTTCACTGGCATCTGTGTGGCTTCTTTTCTGAGGTTTCCAGAGGCAAGATGGAGGCCTTCGGAATCTCGCTCACATTTGATCAGTGTGGTTAGCATCCTGCATTCCTGACCTTTGGGGACCACCGCCATGTCTGTGGCTTTCACTCAGAACCTGGTCCACTGGAATGAAGGCTGAATACTAGCCAGGCATTCGGGCTCACACAGGAAATCTTAGCACTTGAGACTGGAGGCAGAGGATCATAGCAATTCTAAGTCTAGATTGGGATACATAGTGGGTTTTCGTTTTCTTCTTAAATTACATTTGTTTGTTGTTTGTTTGTGACAGGCTCTTTCTATGTAGCTTTTCTCACAGTATAGGCCAGGCTGGGCCTCAAACTCAGAGATCTGCTTGCCTCTGCCTCCTGAGTGCTGGGATTAAAGTTGTGTGCTACCGTGCTTTTTCTTTATTATTATTTCTTTCTTTCTTTCTTCTTTTTAACACAGCAGATTTTTAAGGTCAGCCTGGTTGGCAGAGTAAGATTTATTGCTAAACAAAATACAAACAACACACACACAAACACATACACACACTTTAATATATATACTTTTTTTTTTCATGTCAGGGTTTCCCTGTGTAACTCTGACTGTCCTGCAACTCAATCTGTAGACCAGGCTGGCCTCGAAGTCACAGAGATCTGCCTGCCTCTGCCTCCTGAGTGCTGGGATTAAAGGTATACACCACCACTACTTGCACAATTAAGATTTTTTTTAATAAGAAATTTTTTTCAATAAATAATCATTTTTAATCTCTCCAAAATACCCAGTTGTGGCAGCCAGAACCTATTGTTTACAGAATTCCCAAAGTCCTGGGGCAGATAGAGGCAGGGACATCAGGAGTTCAGGATCATTCTCAACTGTATAGCGCGTTTGAAACTAGCCTGGGCTATGTGAGACCCTGTTGCAAAACCAAACAAAATCGAGCAGACCAAACCAGGGAGGGGGTGGCTCAGTGAGCACAGGTGATCTGTCCCCAGAACCCACATAAAGATGGAAGGGGAGACCCACTCCCCAGAGCTGTCCTCCGGCCTCCACATTTATGCCACGTGTGGCACACGTGTGTGGGCGAGAGCGCACACACACACCAGCATAAACACACAATCATAACTCAGGGCTGGCGCTCTTGCTTAGCCGGCGCAAGTGTCCTCAGTTCAAATCAGAAAAAGCAGGGGAACCAGTTGTCCAAACAGACGCCTGGCACAGAGGAAAGGCCTGCTGGGACTCGTAAGGCACTGCTAAAGTTAAGAAGTTGATGTTAAGGTTGCCAGGGGCCCAGGAGGACACGCACTGACACCTGGGCTCTTGGACGATTCTGACTATTAACCTCATACGCATCTTACCAGAAACCTTGCTAGTTTGGGGGACAGGACACAGCCGAGAAAAAGCTAGCCAGGCATTCATGTAGACTCAGACAGACAGCCAACGGTGCCGGACATGATGGCGTGCATTTATAATCCCGTTACCTAGGAGAGAAAGTCTCTGGTTGTGAATTGGAAGTCTCTGGTTGGTCTACAGAACAAATTTCAGGAAAGGTGGGGCAGAACAGAAAGACCCCGCGCCAAAAAAAAAAAAAAAGACGATAGCACTATTATGATTAGCGCTTTGCCGCGTATTTCATTTGGCTATTCTTTTTGTTTGTCCAAAATGGGGTCTTAAGTGCAGCTTGCTCGGGTTCTCCTGTCTCTTCGTGAGCACTGAGGACAAGACTGCGCTCAGCACTCCCGTGTCCCCTAGGTGGCGCTGTCGGTCCCGCAGAGGACCCGTGGCCTGGATTTCTCTTAATCTGTTTGACAATAACCCACAGCCAGTCTTTCAATCCTCCTGGCGCAGTTTTCCCAGGTTCTGAGGCTGGGCAGCTGTGAACCCAGTAGAAAACAGGGACTGGGAAGGAGGGGCGGTGGGAAGGCTCCCAAGTCCCCAGGGCCTGGGAAGGACTGAGGTTGCCAAGCTCTAGGGGTGCCTGGGAGGAGGAGACGCCTGGGGAACAATTCCCCCTCTGTCCAGTGTTTCCCACAGACTCAAGCCAAAGGGAACCACTGCCCAGGCAAGTTCTGCTCCCAGCCAATGCCAGTGCCGCCCCCCAGATACTTTTTTTTTCTTAGATGCCCACCACCTCCGTTTAGGATCCCACAGTCCCGGTGCCCAGGTCCCGCCTAAGACTGAGTGATCTGAACCGTGGATTTCTCCTCTCTCAAACTTAGGACTCTGTACCCTGAGTCCCTAGAAAATGGATGTGTCAGCCCACTTGCTCCTTTAGTGACCCAAACCACAGTTCTTGATGGTGTTGGGTGCCCCCTAACGGTGGACAGAGTGAGTCTGTTCTGTGACCTACTTAATATTATGAACTGTACTGAGTGATCTTACAGACAAACCTGTAGTCTTAGGGTGTGATGAGGCCTGGCAAGCTTCCAGCACATAGTGAGGACTTGTTTGAACCACAGCCGGGTTGTTCTTGTTTTGATGTTTTTGCTTCTTTGAGACAGGGATTCTCTGTGTAACAACACTGGCTGTCTTGGAACTCACTCTGTAGACCAGGCTGGCCTCGAACTCAGAGATCTACATCCGTCTGCCTCTCGAATACTGGGATGAAAGATGTCCAAAAAGCCTGTTTTTTTTTTTTTTTGTTTTGTTTTTTCAATTCTGGATATCAGAGTCATCATGCATTCTAAACAAGCACCCTACCCTCTACACTTCTAGTCCCCATCTGTAGAATACAAATTTTTAGTCTAATTTTGTGAGTATGAGTGTTTTGCCTGCATATATAGGTGAGTGTCTGGCAGCAAGGAGGTCAAAAGAGGGCATCCAGTCTCTTAGAACTGCCATTTAGGTGCTGAGACTTGATCCTGAGACCTGGGTTCTCTGGAAGAGCATCTGGTGCTCTAAACCACAGAGCCAACACTCCAGCTTCATCGTCTGTGTGTGTGTGTGTGCGTGTGCGTGTGTGTTTAATGTATGAGTGCTCTGCTGCATATACATCCATAGGCCAGAAGATGGCATCAAATCCCCCCATAGATGGCTGTGAATCACCATGTGGTTGCTGGGAATTGAACTCAGGACCTCTGGAAGAGCAGCAGTCAATGCTTCCAACTGCTAAGCCACCTCTCCAAACCCATCTGTATATTTTTAATGGTTTCTTCTTGCCATTGTGCTGATCCTCAGGTAAGTCACCTTCGGCACTCAGAGAGCTTATCTCTCTGATTCAGCCGTGACGATCCCTAGGTCGGTGCTGGGAACACATCAGGGAACACAACAGTCCTAGGGCTGGCCGTGCAGTGTGGGTAGACACACTCTCAAGAGTGGGAATCTTGGCACTCACTGGCTATGGGTGGGGCAAGTGAGGAGAATGCAGAGTCTGGGGGGTGTCCTGGAGGAAGAGGTACCATCACAGAGCAGACATCTATGGGCAGGGGGCATGTGCAGGGCACAGCTTGGAAGTCAGAGGGGGTCTTTCAGGAGTTTCTGTCCTCTAGTCACGTAGGTGCCAGGGCTTGAACTCCCGGCTGCTTTACACTTTTGAGTTTACTGGGTCTTTGCAGCAACCATGCTGGGTGTGAGTATGGGTAATAGGATTCTTGGCTAGGAGGAGGCAAGATGCTGAGGATGAAAGAGGTGCTACTTCTGAAGGAATATCTGTTAGCCTGTCAAGAGTCAGATCTAGATAGATCTTTTTTGCTTGCTTGGCTGTTTCTTCAAAACATGGTTTCTCTGTGCTAACGGTCCTGGCTGTCTTGAAACTCACTTTGTAGACCAGCCTGGCCTGGAACTCACAGAGATTCACCGGTTCCTGCCTCCGCAGTGCTGTGCAGGGATTAAAGGCTTATGGCACCACTGCCAGGCTCCTTTTAAGTTTTTGTTCATTACATATGTGTGATTATGTATCCAAGACATACTTGTGGATGTCAGAGGTCAATTTATGGAAGCTGGGGCTTCCTTTCCTTTATGGGAGTCCCAGGGACTAAACTCAGATCCCTAGGCTTGGCCACAAGTGCCTTTACCCATTGGGCCACCTTGTTAGCTGCAAGTGAAACTTTTCTCTTCCTCTTCTTCTCCTCCTTTTAAAACAGGGTTTCCCTAGTCCCGGCTGTTCTGGAACTCACTCTGTAGACCAGGCTGGCCTCAAACTAAGTGCTTCCCGAGTGCTGGGACTAAAAGTGTGTGCCACCACCATGCTTAGATATATCTTCATTTATTTTTTTCCTAGACTGGGTATCACGTAACTCAGGCTGACCTAACTTGAGGGTGGTTTTGAACTTCTAATCTTTATGGGTGTACCTCATCACACCTGTCTGGCTTGGAAGCCCAGGCCCTTCTACATAGGTAGAAAGCTCTGCTTAATTTCATCCCAGCCATGACCTGATATGAACCTTGGGGAAACTGAGGCAGGATGGAAAGTTAAGGGAGCGCTTGAAAGGAAATGGGAATAAGAAAGGAGCCTCTGTCTGGGGGTCTGGTTTGCTCTTCCTGTTCATTGCCAGGAAACACGAGAACTCCATGAGGAAGTGAAAACTGCTCAGAGAGGATTCATGTCCTACAGTGTAATGGTTTGAATGGGAATGTCCTCCATAGGTTCAGAGGTGTGGACTCCTGGTCTTCAGTTGGTGGTACTGTTTGGGGACACTTAGGAGGTGAGGCCTTACTGGAGGAAATATGTCATTTGAAGTGGGCTTTGAGAGTTAAAAGCCTCATCACACACATACTCTCTCTCTCTGCTTTACACATTCACTTGAAGATGAACCGTGGTTTCTTGCTCCAACCAGCATACCTGAAGCTTGCTGTCCCCAAGATGTACTTACTCTCTCTTTGGAGCAATAGACTAAAATAAACTCTTCCAAAACTTGCTTTTGCTCATGGTGTTCTATCACAGCAATGGGAAAGTAACTAATACAGACTTTATTGGGAACTTTGTAAACAACCAGGCTGGCCTCAAACTCAGAGATCTGCCTGCCTCATAAGTGCTGGGATTAAAGGCATGCACCACCACCCTGTTAATTTATTCTTATTTTGTGGCACTGGTGTTTTGCCTGAATGTATGTTATGTCTGTGTGAGGGTTTCAGGGACCTATGTTCTCTGGAAGAGCAGCCAGTACTCTTTTTTTTTTTTTAAAGATTTATTTATTACATATAAATACACTGTAGTTGTCTTCAGACACATCAGAAGAGGCATCAGATCTCATTCATTACAGATGGTTGGTTGTAAGCCACCATGTGGATGCTGGGATTTGAACTCAGGACCTCTGGAAGAGCAGCCAGTGCTCTTAACCGCTGAGCCATCTTTCCAGCCCCAGCCAGTACTCTTAACCTCTTAAATGTTGTGATATCTTTCCAGGCCCTATGTTAAAGATTTTTTAGTTGGAGCTAAGAAGGCTGGCATAGCTGTTCTTCTAGAACATTGGGTTCCATTTACAGGACCTACACAGCCACTTACAACAGTCCGTAATTCCAGTTCCAGGAACCTGGTGCCCTCTTCTGGTACATTCATAGAGCCCTCTTGTGACATGAAGATACAGTGCTCATATCTATAAAATAAATACATGAATCTTTAAGAAAGCAGATACCGGGGTTGGAGAGATTGCTCAGAGGTTAAGAGCACTGACTGCTCTTCCAGAGGTCCTGAGTCCAAATTCCAGCAACCACATGGTGGCTCACAACCATCTGTAATGAGATCTGATGCCCTCTTCTGGTGTGTCTGAAGATAGCAACAATGTACTCATAACTAAAATAAAGAAATCTTTTTGAAAAATAAAAACAAACAAATCAACAACTACAACAACAGAAAAAGAAAGCAGATATGGCCTAAGGATGAACGGAGAGACTACAATCTCCGGAGGTTGATGACAAAAGCTTAAAACAAAGAAATCGCATTAGAAGTGAGAAGAACAAGGTAATGACCACCCCATAGCACGAAAAACCAGAGCCAGAGAGGGCTTTTCTCTTCAAAAGGGGCAGGGCTTTAGCGGGTTGCTGCGAATCGCCAAAGTATCCGGAAAAGCCCCGAGATCATCGACTGTAAAACTCGCGAAGAAACGGCGACCCGAACTGCTTTGGAACGACCATACAATCGAAAAATAATCGTCCAACCTGGGCGAGTGTAAAAAGTAGAATCCATGAAAAGGGCATTTTAGACTAGAAAGTTCAAGCACTCGGAGAAGTCACTCCCGGTTAAACCAAAACAAACATCCAACGGTGAAAAGGGGCGGAAGTGGAGTACGGTGGCCGAGTCGGTTCTTCGAGGGGGCGTGGCTTGAAGCGCTCCATTCGGATACGGAAGCCTGGCGGGGCGGGCTAAGTGTGAAATCTCGCGCGATTGCGCTGGCGCCGCCGGGGACGGGGCGGGGCTGGCGGCGGGGGCGGGGACCCGGAGCAGGAAGATGGCGGCGGCGCAGGAGGCGGACGGGGCCGGCAGCGCCGTGGTGGCGGCCGGGGGAGGCAGCTCTGGTCAGGTACGGAGGCCGAGAGGTGCCTGAGGGGGTTCTTCTCTAGCGGGGGGCACTCCTGCAGGGAGTGTCTTGTCCTTTTTGGAGGAGTCCGGTGCACTGGGGGCTCCATGCCCCAGAGGGACCTTGAATATTGGGCCCTGGCGGCGCCCGGGCCGCCCAGGAGGCCGGACGGTGGCGGGAACCCGGCCCTGTTGCGCGCCAGGTCTCCTGCAGGCTCGCGCCGGGAGTCCTGCGGACTCTTTGCTCGAGCTGAGGAGAGGGTGGCGCCGAGGGGCGCAGACTTGTAAACCCAAGCGTTCTCGGTCCTCGGCTGTGTGGTTCCAGGCTCCAACACTGTTCCTAGAGAGGTCTGGTGTTCCGGGTCCGCTCCGCAGTGCCTGAGATACGGGGCAGTGGTTAATTGGGAGTTTTCAAGCTCAGGGAAAATACAGTAATTGTGATGGATAAAGGGCTTGGGCTTCGGAGGCCGACCGACCCATTTCACAGACAAGGATCCGAGGGACAACAAGACGAATGCACTTGTAGAAGGTCACCCAGGTTAGCTTTGTTATTCGTTCTATTAAAAAGCTGACTGTGGGTGGTCTAGGCTGAGATGGGTGCTTTTAGCCTAAGCGTATCAAATAGAGATATTGGTCCAGGCACGTTTGCATTCAAACCCATTACCACCCAAACTAAACTGAGACCTCAGAGCATACCAGTTCACTCAGGCACCATGCAGGCTTCCGCTGGAATTGATGGAGCGACAGCAAAGTGCAGTCGACCCACCCACTGGGATGTCACTGACAAGTAGGAGGCAGCTCAGGAGTGAGGAGGACCGACTGGAAGGGGTGCATGAAGCTGACTGATGTGACCTTGGACAAGTTTTTTCCTTTGGGTCGTTATTTCCCCAGTGGTTAATGGAGCAGTTGGATGAGAGGCCCAGCCTTATGTCTGTAAAGACGTCTCTAGCCATGTCCCTGCAGTCAGGGGAGCGGGAGAGGAGACTGTATTGTAAACATGCTAGGGAAGTGACAGAAATCAGGATGACGGGCGGTAGGACAAAGGCGGGGTAGATGCACTTACTTGAAGGAAGATAGCAGGCTACAGCGATGAGGTAGAACCCAGCTTTTCTGGACTGAGTCTTTCTGCATTTCTGACCAGATCTAGGGTGCAGGCAGCTCAGGAGATTGTTTATCCCTGCTGGGGTGAATACACTAGCTGGGTCTGCAGGGACTTCCTAGCCTCTGATCCTTGGGAATGGCTCCAGTGAGTTTCTGTTGATTACTGGGTGTCAGTGGCATGAGAGGCCAAGACTTACAATGTGTTTCCCCCGGCCCCCCCAGTCACATGTGGAGCCTCTCTGGTTTCCATCTCTGCTCTAAATCTTTTGTTTGTGACTTTCATCAGGGTCTTCCTACAAAGCTAGGGCTGGTGGTGACCTTTCTGCTTCAGTGTAAGTGCTGGGATGACAGGCGTATGCTAATCCTAGCTCATGCTTGAAAACTCCTAATACTCATCCTTTGGCCTTCAGGACAAAGTACACTTTCTCCTCCTCCTCTTCCTTCTCCTCCTGCTTCTTCTCTTCCTCCTCCTTTTTCCCTTTTTTTAAGCAGTTCAAGATCTGGAACTCACTCTGTAGTCCACACTGGCCTGGAACTCTCGGGTGGTGGGGGTAAAGCCAGCGGAGTGGAAGAATGTCATCTACTGTGAACCTCACCTCCTAGAGGGCTTCCAGTCTGTCCTTGGAGTCCGCCTGTTTCTCCCTCTTGGGTCTTCTCTCCTCAGGAACACCCACTAAGGAGCTCACCCTTGAGGCTGCTATAAATGCAAGGCATGTGCAGGGTCACAGTAGGTGGGGACAGTTTTTGGTTTTGTTTGAAGACAAGAGTCTCACTGTGTAACACAGTCTAGTCTCAGGTTCAGTATCCTTTTGCCTCAGCTTCCTGACATGACATATGCCTTACTACCTGGATGATCCTTTACCCTCAGATCTTAGGTTTCCTTTCCCTAAGAAAGAAGTCCTTTTAGACTGGGTCAGGTGTGCCCTTTGGGCTCTCCATGGGTTCTGATGGCCTAGCCTGTCCTCTCTGTGTTGTGACTGTCTCCTTAACTGGACTTTTGGGCAGTACTATATCTCTAGCCCCCTGAGCTTAGGGCTGGGCAGAGGAGATGGTAAGTAGGAGTAAGTTTTTGTTTTTGTTTTATTAATGGCATAGGCAGCGAATTCCCAGGATTCCTGCATGCCTAGCAAGCTCCGAACTGACAGGTGCTCTACACTGACGAACCTCGGAAGCAGTGAGTGGTTTTTGAACCAGAGGCTGTGCTGAGATAGAGTCTGAGGTGGTCCTGGTGGATCTGAGCAGCCCTTGAGGACATGGTCCTGTGAGAGGTCATAACTGTTTACCAGACTGGTGGGTGTTCTTGGAGGAGGGTCTCTGAGCTCAAGCATACAGAGGCAAGAGCATGCAGGAGCTGTGCTTTCCTTCCTGTTACCTTCAGATTCTCTGCCAGCCTCCCCATCCTTCTGGCTTAGCTTGGAGCCTGCAGACCCTTCCCTTCCCTGTGTCCCAGCAGCCTGCTGCTCTTCAGGCTAGCCCGGCACTCATTCCCTCAGCTGATCCAGGCGGTGGGTAGAACAGGCTCTGCTTTCTTTGACCTGTGTGTCTCCAGTAAGAGGTGGGGAAGTATACATGGTGACACAGTAACAAAAATATACCTGGCCACAGATGGTACAGACCTAGATACATAGCTGGCGTGTGTAGGGAGTGAGCAGTGGGTGTGTGGGAGAGCTGCCATCCAAATAGGGTCTTGGGGAAGACGCTCCAGAGAAGGTGGTACTCTCTCAAAGATCTGAAGGAGGGACCATTGATATAGTGGGACTGGACTGTGCAGAGGCCCTGAGGTAGAAGATGCCTGGTGTGAGAAGGGCATCAGATGGGCTAAGCATATAGGCAAACAGGAGCAGGGAGGCACGGTGTACCAGGCTCTGGTGAGGACTGGGCTTTGACTGAAGGCAAGGGGAGCCGCAGAGGGTCACCTGTCTATCCAGGTTTTACTTAGATACCTTCACATTTGTTGGATGTCAGTGTAGAATGTGGTGGCTTTTGATACACTCTGCAGTGAGTATATCAGTTTGGTATCAGTAAATTTGTTCCTGGGGGCTGGTTCCAGGGTTTCTGTCAGTTTCAAAATTTCAGATGCCCAAGTTTCTCTTGTAGAGTACTGTTTGCATGTAACCTGCATGCCTCCCTTCCCATGCCTAGTGGGGTAGAAATGCTGTGGAAGTTGCAGCTAGGTTGTGTTGATTAGAAGGATGTGACAGTAAAAAGTCTATAAATGCAGAAGAGAAGCAGTTTGATTTGTGTTTTTTTATTTTTAATTTTAAGTGATTTATGTGTAGAGTGTTTTGCCTACATGTATGTATGTATGTGCACCACGTGTCTGGTGCCTTCGAAAGGTCAGATCCCTTGGAATGGGTTATAGATAGTAGTAAGCCATTACTTGTTGCTGAAAACCAAATTGCTCCTCTGCAAGAGCAGTGTGTGTGTGTGTGTGTGTGTGTGTGTGTGTATTTGTTTTGAGACAGGGTCTTTTATATAGCTCTCAATGTTCTGGAACTATACAGACAAGACTGGCCTTGAACTCACAGAGATACAGCTGCCTCCGCCTCCCAAGTACTGGGATTAAGGACCAGTAAGTAAGTCAGGATGCCTTGGGTTTATAGGTGTGCACCGTTGAAAACAGGTTGGGAAGGCTGTTGAGATTGATGAGTAGGTAAGTGACCAGATGAGCCTGGCAGCCTGAGTTTGATCCCTGGAGCCTCCATAAAGGTTGAAGAAGAACTGTTTGTCTCTGAACTTCACACACACTCACACATATACATAGTAATAACAAGTCATTATTTGTGCATTTATTTTTTTGACACAGATTCTTTGTGTGGAGCTTTAACTGACCCAGAACGTGACATGCAGTCCAGGTTGGCTTCAAACCTCCTGGGTGCTTGGATTGCAGGACTAGACCATCATGTCAGCTAAACTTCTCCCCACCCCCGGGCCTGCGGAGCTCACACAGACATTAAGAGGCTGGACTGCTCTTGCAGGACACCATAGTTCAGTCCCCACCACCCACATTGGACAGCTCACAAGTCACTGCCTTTAACTCCAGCTCAGGGGTCAGTCAGCAACTTCTTCTGGAATCCTGCATTCAAATGTATATAGCATGTGCCCACACACACAGTTCAAAAGAGATTCTGGTCAGTGGTAGTGCACAACTTTAATCCCAGCACTTGGTGGGCAGAGGCAGGAGGATCTTCTGAGTCGGAGAGCAGCCTGATCTGCATAGAGTTCCAGGACTGGCAGGGCTGCAGAGACGCTGACTCAAAAAACATCATTCAGTGATCTATTGATCGATAGATATAGGGATAGATAGGCAGATAGATATAGAGATATAGAGAGAGATAGATATAGACAAGGATAGATAGAGAGATAGATAGACAGACAGACAGATAGATAGATATAGATAGATAAAATCTTTGGATGGTGCTTCCAGAGGACCAAGATTTGATTTACAACACCCATAAAGTGGCTCCTAAGTTCCATGGGATCCCATGACCTCAGTTGGCCTCTTTAGGCACTGGGTATGTATATGATGTGCAGACACACGTGTAGGCACAACACCCATATCCATAAATATTTTTTTCCCGCCACCCCCTCCCCCATAAATATATTTAAAAGGGCGCTTGTTGTTTTTGTCTATTCACACACATAAATGGTTTAGGGACGGACGAGGTGGGGTAGTGGGCAAAGGCGCATTGCCAAGCCTGTCAGCCTGAATTTGATCCCTGGAACCCACGTGACAAGCACAAACCAACTCAAAACCGTCCTCTGACCTCCACACACATGCCGTAGCATATGTCCCCACCTCCCATAGAATAAAAGAAACATTAAGAAGAAAAAGAGAGATGCTTATATTTACTTCTTTTTTTGTTTGTTTGGATTTTTTGTATATGAGTGTTTGCCCACATGTACGTGTATGTGTCACATGCATACCTGGTACCAGTGGAGGCCAAAAGAGGGTATCAGATCCCTGGGACTGTTCCAGATAGTTAATCAGCTACCGTGTGAGTTTTCTTGTCTCTTCACTCAGGGTTTCTTCTCTGCCCTTCCAGTACTGGGAATGGGACCAAGGCTCTGGTGTACCCTAAATTCTGGGAGCCCCAACCCCACTCCCATGGTGAAATCTAGGAGGGCAGTAGCTCAGAGCCCACCTGTTTCCTCACAGCACTGACTGTGGCCATCCTCCTGGGTTTGGTCTGCTTGTCTGTGAGAGTCTTCCCAGATGGATTGTCTGTCACTGTAGGAGACGAGACGTGGAAGCGGCCAGGTGTGACTTCAAATCCTGGCCTGGCCCCCACCTCTCTTCCTGACTCTGAATCTATCCAGACTTGTTAGAAACCTGACCAAACTCAGCATTGTCAGAGAAAGCCCTTAGAGCTGGACATGTCTGCTGGCCCTCATGCTTTCCCCACCACTAAAATACCTTTTCCTGGGTTCCCATATGACTCACAGAGATGTCAGTCCAGTCTTTGTGGTTTCATACCGTTTGTCCTGGTGGCTGTCACCTTCTGCTTATTTCTCCAAAACCTATTTGTTTACCTTATTTTAGGAAGAACACAGTATACCATAAGGATGGCTGAGCAGTCACTGGAACACTGCCTGTATGTTTATCTACAAACAAACAAACAAACATGGTGGCATATCCCAGCTAGAGGCAGGTGGATCTCTGTGAGTTCAAGGCCAGCTTGGTCTACAGAGCAAGTCCAGGACAGCTAGACTTTTACTGGCTATTACACAGAAAAACCTTGTCCTGAAAAAACAAAACCAGAACCCCCCAAAAAAATCAATACAAAACAAAAAACAGATAGAGCCGGGAGTGGTGGTGCACATCTGTAGTCAAGCCCTTGGGAAGCAGAGACAGGTGGATCTCTGAGTTTGAGGCCAGTTCTAGGAGAGCCAAGGCTGCACAGAGAAACCCTGCCTTGTAAAAACAAAAAATAAGATCAGGTAGATAGATGAGCTTAATGAGCTACCACCTAGCTCAGGGTCTGGTGCATAGTAGGCATGTTTGGCACACAGTTGGTATGCAGAACAGTCCTGGCAGCCCGTGGTGCTGTCCTGTACTTTGGGACGTAACGAGGAGGAGCTCTTGCTGAACGGGGGTGAGAGGTAGCAAGCAACATCTGCCCTGCTCCACGGCTGCTCTGTCTCCTGCTCTGAGGTGATAAGGAAAGATGGGCAGGATTGGGGCTCCGGGTCCTGGGGGAGAGGGCTGGGCAGTGGAGCCTGGGGACAGTGGGTATGGGTGGCCCAGGGGCAGGGAGGCACTGTATGTGCTGACTTTACAATGTGGATCAGTTACTGATTCTCGACGATGTCTGTGAGGGCTTTGCCTGCTAGTATGTTGCGTACTATGTGTGTGCCCAGTGCCTACGGAGGTCAGAAAAGGATATTAGAGCTCCTGGAGCTGGAGGCACAGGTGTTTGTGAGCCATCATGTATGTGCTGGGAACTGGACCTCAGTCTGCAGAAAGGGTAGCCCGTGCTCTGAGCTACTGAGCCATCTCTACAAGGCTGACAGGATGGGGTAGCCAGTGGGAGAGACTAGCGCAGGGCTGGAGCCAGCAGTCCAAAGGGGGGCTTCCAGATGCCCTGCCCTGAACTCTCTCCTTCCTGGCTGTCAGAGTGTCTTTGCTTCTGAGAGTTCTCGTTGTGTTTTAAGACAGGCTTTAAACTCTTGCTCCTCCTGGTTTTACCTCTGAAGTGCTGAGATTGTAGGCATGTGCCACTCTGCCTGTTGAGAGATTCCTTTCCGTGTTATCCCCACCTGATTCTTTCTCTTTGGTGTCTTGCTCCTGAGTAACCCAGACGAGTATCTTAATCTCTGAGCTTTTGTTTGCTCAGTTGCAGAGTGCAGCTGTATTCAGAGCGTGGTGCTCGGCAGGATGTACAGGACGGATGTTTGTGTGCCGCTCACAGCAGAGAGGGTCTGTGCCTGTCTCCCTGTTGGACGGCCACTGCTGGAGGGCTGGAGAGCAAGGGCTCAGAGCCCTCATGCCCAGGGAAGGATCAGCCCCAGCCTTCCATGATAGCCACCTCTCTTCCATGGTAGCCAGTTGCAGAGCCCTAGGACAGCCCTCCATGGACAGTGCTCAGCTCACACTGTCAGACTGTCCCTCAGCTGCTGGCTGCATCTGTGCCTGCTCCCTGCTCCAGCGTATTTAACTCTTAGCACCAGAGTCTCAATGCTACCTCCTCTGAGTCGGTGCCGATAGACAGGCCTCTGGAGACTGGAAGGCAGCTCAGGACTGTCCCCAGCATTGGTATCCTTGGGGAGCAGTTTCCTCTGGAGCCCTTTCTGTCTAGGGACTACTGGTTGTGCCTTCTGAAGATTGACAAAGTCTCAGCCTCTGAACTCAGGGTACTCTAATCAGTCCCCTTACCCTTCTCTCTTGTCCCTCACAGGTGACCAGCAATGGCAGCATTGGGAGGGACACGCCAGCAGAGACCCAGCCTCAGAACCCTCCACCCCAGCCAGCCCCCAACGCCTGGCAGGTCATCAAAGGCGTTCTGTTCAGGTGAGCATACGGGCTTGGGGTTCCCACTCTGCAAAAAGCCAGGCCTGGGGAGAGGGAGCAGTGACCAGGGATAGCACATCTCTACATTGGTGGGAAGGCTGCATACACGGGCCTCAGGACCTATGTGCCAGAGAAGGACCTTGTGGATAAGCCATAGCCTCTCATATTCTCACCCCCGTAGCCACCGTGGTTGCTGAGCCCCAAGAGCTCTTCTGGACAACATTCAGACAAAATGGACTTGGTTTGTTTGTTTGTTTATTTTTGTCTGAGACAGTCTTTTTCTGTTATGTAGCCTTGGCTGTTCTATAGCTCACTCTGTAGTTCAGGCTGGTCTTGAACTCACAGAGATCTGCTTGCCTCTGTTTCCTGAGTACTGGGATGCAAGACATCCTTTTTGAGCCATACCTCAAGTCCCTTACTTCAAGACAGGGTCTCACCAAGCTGCCAGGCTGGATTGAACTCTGTGTAGTCCACACAGGCCTTACGATTCCTTATTCTATCGAGTTATTAATTTTACGGGGTGTAAGAAGGTGTGTCCGTGACAAGGTGCACATGTGGATGTAGGAGGATAACCTGAGGAGTTGGTTCTTTTTTCTACCTTGTGGTCCTGAGGATGGAACTCCACGGTCAGGCTTTGTAGCACACACCTTTACTCTCTGAGTCGGCTCACTGGCCCAAGTCCTCGAACTTTGATCCTCCTGCTTCAGCTTCCCAAATACTGAAATGACAGACCCAAAATATATGGTCTGGCTGACACTCCCTTTGTATCCTGGGAAATGGAGTCTCACTAGGCACTGAAAGCGTTGAAAATTTTATATAGACAATTAGATAATTTGCGTTAGTAGATTTTTCCCTTAAACTCTGGAATTATCTGTACCCTTTTACAGCATACTGCATTAGGTAGCTGTTGAGCATATACTCAAGTCACTGATAAAATGACATCCTAAGTGTATGGGACACATCTGTGTCCTCTATTGGCAGTGGCCTTGTACTGACCATAAACATACAGGTTTGTGTCCTGTTGATAAGACACAGACTCAGTGTGTAGCTGCAGCTGGCCTGTGACTCCCTGGCAGTGGTCCTCTAGGCTTGCAGGGGACTGATTGTAGTACAGGTTTACACTTACTCAGTGGAGATGAGGGTCTCATTCTCTAGTCCAGTTCTTAAGCATGAAGGACGGCCCTCCTGTTTCAGCCTCTTGGACGCCCTGGTTTACAAGTGTGAACCATACAGGTCTAGCAGATGTATTTAAATGTTTGCAGACAACCAACAGTTTGTCTGAAATAAAGGCTTGACTGACAGTGTTGAGGGAGCCAGGGAGTGCAGTAATGCAAAGGAACATCATTCAGTAACATATCATTAAAGGCACACACCAGCTCTCCTGGCTGTGTTTGCTTTTGGCTTTTTTTTGTAGGAGGGTTTGAGACAGAGTTTTTGTTTTTTTTTTGTTTTGTTTTTTTGTTTGTTTGTTTGTTTGTTTTAGCCTTGGCTATCCTGGAACTCACTCTGTAGCCCAGGCTGGCCTCTAATTCAAGAGATCCTTCTGCCTCTTTCTCCCAAGTGCTAGGATTAGATGTGTGTGCCACCACCACTTGATTGTATTTTAAAACTTTGTGTGTGTGTGTGTGAGAGAGAGAGAGAGAGAGAGAGAGAGAGAGAGAGAGAGAGAGAGAGAGAGAGATAGTAGTGGTGGCCAGGTGGGGGGTGGGGTATTAGCATGTGTAAGGATGTGCATTCAGAGGTCAGAGCACAGCTTTCCAAACTCAGTTTTCTCCTTTTTTTTTTTTAAGATTTATTTATACAGCTTTCTGCCTGCATGTATGTCTGCAGGCCAGAAGAGGGCATCAGATCCCATTACAGATGGTTGTGAGCCACCATGTGGTTGCTGAGATTTGAACTCAGGACCTCTGGAAGAGCGGTTAGTGCTCTAACCACTGAGCCATCTCTCCAGCTCCAGTTTTCTTCATCTAAGACCTGGAGATTAGACTCAGGTTCAGGCTTGGCAGCAAGTGCCTTTACTCACTGAGCCATCTTGCTGGCCTTTTTTTTTTTCTCTCTCCCTCTCTCTTCCTTCCTTCCTTCCTTTCTTTCTTCCTTCCTTTCTTTCTTTTTCTTTTTTATTTCTTTAAAGCATGGTCTTAGAAAGTTTGAGCTAGCCTCAGATTTATAGCTGAGGATGACCCCCAATTTCTATCCCCCTGCCTCCACTTCTTACAGTTTTCATACATACGAGTATGCACGTGTTATACTGGGAGTGCCACCCAGAGCATCAAGCATGGCAAAGCAGGTGCCCTGCCAGCTGCACTACAGCCCCGCCCCTTTTCCAGTTCTCACGCTTCAGTTCCCACCTCAAGTGGGAATCCTGTGCCCAGCACATCCTAAGGATCACCAGAGCGAGGTGTGTATGGCAGAAAGGGGAATGACTGCTGTTTAGAAGGGTATTGTCGGCAGAGGGCATGGCTCGGCACTACAGCACTCATGTAGCGTGCTCGAACTTCCGGGGTCTCTTCCCAGCACTGGGAAAGAAAAGAATGGAAGGAAGAAAATACTTGATGATCTCCATTTTAGTCTCCAGGCGCATTCTGGTGAGGACAGAACTGCCTGCCCGTGGCTCCCAGGTGTGAAGCTATGAAGGAGGGATGGATACTCCTGAGTGTCCTTCTGCCCTTTGTGCCCAGGACTCTCAGCCATGGAGCCCTGTTCCTTACCCAGTTTTCCCCCATCTCCCTGCCCTGCCTTGTGCTTTCAGATTTCTTTTTATTTCTTTGTGCACTCATGTGCATGTGTTCATTTACTTACTGTATGGCAGTGCGTGTTGTCAATGCACAGGTATAAATAGTATCGTGTGGATACAGAATAACCGTGTGAAGCTGGTTCTCTCTCTTCATCCAGCTTCAGGATGGAGCTCAGGTCCTTAGGCTTGGTGGTAAGTGCCCAGTTGGCAGAGCCATTCCTGGGCTCTATTTTTTAGTTTTTTAAAACATTGCTAGACAAAGTGGTTCACATCTTTAATCCCAGTACTTGGGAGGCAGAGGCAGGTGGAACTCTGAGTTTGAGACCAGTCTGGTTTACAGAGGGAGTTCAGGGCAACCAGGGCTACACAGAGAAACCCTATCTCAAAAAAGCAAAACCAAAACATAAAATCCATTTATTGATTAATCATGTGTGCCTGAAGGAGTAGGAAACGTCAGCCCTGGTAGGAGGCAGAGTCAGGAGGATTGCTGGGGCTTGCTGCCAACCTAAAGTCCAAGCTGTTCTCGTTCAGAAGAGGGTGTGATGGAGTTGCCCGAGCTCCTGCTGCAGTCTCAGCAGGCCCAGCTGGAGTTTCTTTTTTCCTCTTAGCTGTATTATTTATACACAATAGTGGCTTTCCTGTAACATTTGCATCCGTGTATATAGTGTGTTTTGGTCCTATTGAGGCCCACTGTTCTGTCTTGTCCTCCGTTTCTACAGTGCTGTGGAACACACCCAGAGTGTGTGCTAGGCAGGCACTGTCAGCCGAGCTTCTCGCCCATTTCCTCAGGTTTCCTTGCCCATCACCCCTGCCCTCTTTTAATTGAGATAATGTCTCAGGACCGTCTCCACTCCCTGGATGCTGGGTCACAGACTTGTACCATCATGTCTGACTCACTTGTTTTCATGCTCCAAGCGACAGGGCAGGGCAGTCGGCTCTCTCAGGTCCTCCAGTTCATTTCCTCACAGCCAGCAGCACCCTCCCTGTGCTTTTCATTAGCGGCATATCTGGACATCTGCACGTTGGTGGAGGGCTGCTTCCTTCTTTCCTTAGAACCAGTGGCAGCAGACATCAGGTGGGTGTGGGTGGCTGCTCACAGACTATCCCATCTGAAGTCCTCTGTGTGTGTATGTTGCTGTGGGTGAATAAAAGGCCCTGAATATACTAGGCACAGACCTTTTTTAGTTGTTACATTTACTGTTTGTATGTGAGGTCAGGGGTCAGGCATGTGCTGCCTTGTACAACTGCCAGAGGACAACTTTATGGCATTTGTTTTCTACTTTTATATGGTGTGTTGGTTTCTGTGTGCTCAGCCCAGAGAGTGGCACTATTAGAAGGTGTGGCCCTGTTGGAGTAGGTGTGTCACAGTGGGTATGGGCTATACGACCCTCACCCTAGCTGCCCTGAAGCCAGTATTCTAGCAGCCTTTCCATGAAGATGTAACTCTCAGTTCCTCCTGCACCATGCCTGCCGCCATGCTCTCACCTTGATGAGAAAGGACCGAACCTCTGAACCTGTAAGCCAGCTGCAATTAATTAAATATTGTCCTTATAAGCATTGCCTTGGTCATGGTGTCTGTTCACAGCAGTAAAACCCTAACTTAGACACATGGTCACCAGGTCTGCATCGTGAGACACCTTACTATTTATTGATGAGCCATTCATCACACAAGCCCTGGCTTTGATTTTTTATTTTATTTTATTTATTTACGTATTGAGACACAGTGCCTCATCATGTAACTGCCTGGCCTGGAACTCCCAGAGATCCCCTTGCCTCTGCCTCCTGGGTGCTGGAATTAAAGGTACTTGCTTGTTTTTCTGAGGCAGTGTCACAGTATTTAGCTCAGGTTGACCTTGAATTTGCTGTGATCCTTCCACCTCAGCCTCTCCAGGGCTGTGATTGCCAGAGTGTATGTCTGGTTGGTTGGAGCTTGCTTCATTTCATTCCTTCATTTTAAGATGACTTTATTTATTTTGCCCCTATATGTGTATCTTTGTACCCTATGTTGTGCCTGAGGACCTCATGGAGATGTCCTCTGAGTCAGAAAGGGCATCAGATCCCCTAGAGCTGAATAACTAATGGCTGTGAGTCCCCATGTGGGTGTCAGGAATTGAACCCCAATATTAGGGAGAAGAACAAGTGCGGCTAACCACTGATCTATCGCTTCAGCCCCGAGGTTAGATATGGTGGTGCTTGCGTTTAGTTCCAGCATTTGGGAGCACGGGCAAGCCAATCTCTGTTTGAAGCCAGCCTGCTCTATATTGTAAGTTCTAGGACAGCTAGAAATGCGCACTCACACAAAAATATGAGACAGGAATTTTTGTTTTGATTTGTGTTTTGATACAAGGTCTTGAGCAGTCAAGATACTTTTAAATAAAAGTGTTGTTTAGTGGAGGATGACCCGCCTTCGCCACTTGAGTACCAAACAGGGTTTCTCTGTGTGGCCCTTGCTGCCCTGGAAATTGCTCTGTAGATCAGGCTGGCCGCAGATTTAGATCTGCCTGCCTCTGCCTCCCTAGTGCTGGGATGAAAGGTGTGTGTGACTGTACCCAGTCAGTTTTATTTTGTGTATTATTTTATTTAATTTATATCTGCATCTATTGGATCCCTTGATGAATTTCCCAATGGGTGCAAGGAATTGAACTCAGGACCTCTGGATGAGGAGCTCTTTTTTTCCCCCCCTTTTTAAAAGATATATTTATTTATTATATATAAGTACACTGTTGCTGTCTTCAGACACACCAGAAGAGGGCATCAGATCTCATTACAGATGGCTGTGAGCCACCATGTAGTTGCTGGGAATTGAACTCAGGACCCCTGGGAGAGCAGTCAGTGCTCTAACCACTGAGCCATCTCCCCAGCCCTCCCCTCTATCTATCTATCTATCTATCTATCTATCTATCTATCTATCTATCTATCTATCTATCTATCTATCTCTATTTTAAGTCTTCACTTTTTTATTCTTTGTGCACAAAGACTAGCATGATCCGGTTTCACTGGGTAGGTGGCTTAGTCCAACTTGATGAAGCCTGTGTCCTTCGAGTACTGCCGGAAGCACTGACAGCGCATGTTCAGCCCGTGTTTACGGATCGGACCGTAGCGGTTAGAGCAGACGCGGGGAGAGTGAGAGCCCTGGCTGAAGTTCTGTGGGTGACTCCAGTAGAGCTGCTGGTGACCCCCATCTTGCCTTCAGACGCGCAGCGAGGAAAGAAGAATGAGCAACCCCCCCCTTAAAACGATTTATTTATTTATTATACATAAGTGATGAGCCACTGAGCCATCTCTCCAGCTGAGTGCCAGACTTATAGATGAGCACTAAGATTGTGGGATAATTAAGTAATGCATAAAGCCCCCACAAGCAGATTGTGACAGTAACCCTCTATGTCCCATAAGCAGTGGGTTAAGGGCCACAGAGTGGAGCTTACCTTTCACCTGCATTGGTGCTTCCTAGTGGAGTTGAGATGGAGTGGGGCATGGGAAGGACTAGAGAGAGAGGATTCTTTCTTTTCAAATTGTGTGTGTGTGTGTGTGTGTGTGTTTGAGATACCAATTTATATATCCCAGACTAGCATTGAACTCACTGTAATCTAAGCTAATTTTAAGCTTTCAGTTAAATGCTGGGATGAACAATTATGAGCTATCATACCCACATTTGTTGATAAGCTTTCTGAACTTCTAACTGTAAAATATCTGTTTGGGGGGCTGGACAGATGTCTCAGCAGTTAAGAGCACTGACTGCTCTTCCAGAGGTCCTGAGTTCAATTCCCAGCAACCACATGGTGGCTCACAACCATCTATAATGGGATCTGGTGCCCTCTTCTGGTGTGTCTGAACATAGCTATAGTGTACTCATGCACATAAAGTAAATAAATCTTTTTTAAAATGTATCTGTTTGGACTATCTGGGTGGTGGTGGCACACCCTTTAACTCCAGCACTCAGGAGGCGGATGCAGGCAGACCTCTCAGTTTGAGCTGGTCTACTAGAGCTAGTTCCAGGACAGGCAGTACACAGAAAACCTGTCTCAACTCAATCTCCCATGTCTGCAACAAAGGCTATTTGGAATAGGGTAGAGGATTTAATGCATACTTTCATTATTTTTTTCTTCAGCAAGTTTTTGTTTTGTTGTATTTTTGAGACAGTGTCTCCACCCGTAGTCCAGTCTGATCTGAAACTCAAGTAGCCCTCTTACCTACTGAGTGTTGAAATCACAGGCGTGAGACCCCATGCTGCCTTTGCTCCAGTAATTGGGGAAGCCGTGGGACAGTATTCCCTGTAAGCTTGGGTGCATAGAGGAAGGGCTTTCTTTGTCCCACATGCCCTCTGGGAGCGCTCCTGAGGTGATGTACAGCCATTCTCACAGTCCACGCTAGAAAGCACTGGTCTGACTTCACACGTGGGGACAGGCTGGAGGGCTAAGGAGCCACAGTCTCCACTCTGAGCGGGGCATTGCTGCTCCCACACTCTCCTTGGAGTATTTACCAGAGTGGGAGCTTCCCATGAACGCAGCAGGGGTCCCCAGAGAGCACTGGTTCTAGACATTTGTCAGCTAATGTGCATGGGGAGCAGATGGCTCAGCTGGGCTGTAGCCCCTGAGACCCCAGACCCCAGGGCTCCTTGGTTTCAGCAGGCAGAGGCAAGTCCATGTGTTCAGTCCTGCCCTAATAGGGCTCAGCTGGGAGCTCAACCCACTGAGCTGTCACTCTCAGTACCTCTCTGCTTAAATGGTTTTTTGTTTTTTCAACGCCAGGTTTGAAACCCAGGGCCTGTGTGCCAGGACGGTGCTGTGTGTGAACTCCACCCTGGGAGCTGTGCACACCTATTTTCCCTGATGAAATAGCAGGAGCGGCCAGCACGGGGAAAGCTGGCTCTGCGCTCTTCACACCTCACTTGAGAGGTCACAGGATGCAGGGAGTCCTGCCTGAGAGCGAGTGTTGGCAGCACACACAGGCCTAGCGGCAGACGGGTTGAGCAGACCGGTTTAGGTTCCAGGCTAACCCCAGCTACAGACTGACTGCCTAAAAGCCAACCCCGGACTCTGCCTGAAGGAGTAGGAAACGTCACCCCGGTAGGAGGCAGAGTCAGGAGGATTGCTGGGGCTTGCTGTCAACCTAAAGTCCAAGCTGTTCTCGTTCAGAAGAGGGTGTGATGCAGTTGCCCGAGCTCCTGCTGCAGTCTCAGCAGGCCCAGCTGGAGTTTCTTTTTCCTCAGTACCTTTGATCTTTTGTTGGTTAACTCTTCTGATGGAGGTAGAAACCGCTCATTGTAGCCTTGCCGTGACAGTATTATTGCAAATACAAAATATATTGATGCAGAGTGTGGGTGTGTGTTCCTAGAGTAGAACTTTAAGCCTTGCATATGCTAGGCAGGCTCTTGATCACTGACCTGAATGCTATTCCCATAGCTCTTTTAGTATAGTAATTAATTTTGTCAAAAAAAAATTAGTTTTATTGACTGAGTGTAGTTTTTTGCTAGTTTTATCCTAATTGGAAAAAGAAAAAAAGGCCAGTGATGGTATATTCTTTTATTTCCTGCACTTGGGAGGCAGAGACAGTCAGATCGAGTTTGAGGCCAGCCTGGTCTATAAAATGAGTTCTAGGGCAGTTACACAGAAAAGCCCTGTCTTGGAAAACAAAAAGAAAATACATAAGCAAGCATAAATAAAGTGAAATGAAAGTTGTGAGAGAAAGTGAGTGCACGCGGGCATACCTGTGATCCATGTGGGTCTGTGTGTGCTGGGGCCAGGAGATGGTGTCTTCCTTTAGAGCTGGAGTTACAAGGGGGATTAGTCGTCTGTTGCTGAGAATATATACTCCAATAAAAGGAACCCAAGGTAGAAAGGGTTTATGTAGCTTATATTTCCAGGTTATATTGAGGGAGGTTAAAATGGTTTGAACATAGAACCAAATCTATAGGAGAACACTTCTTGGAGCTAACTCACATAACTATGGATATAAGTTTTTCATAGCCCAGACCATCCGTTTAGGGATGATAGCACCCATGGTGGGCCTCCTGGATTACTTAATAGTGAAGACAGCCCTCCACAGACACAGCCATAGGCCAGTCTACAGCAGTCCCTCTGTCTGATACCTGTTTTGTTTTGTTGGGTTCTTTGTTTTGTTGTGGATGTCTCACTATGTAGCTCAAGCCTTAGAGTCACAGGTGTGCCCCACACATGGTAGTCACCTGTCTCAAGCCTTAGAGTCACAGGTGTGCCCCACACATGGTAGTCACCTGTCTCAAGCCTTTTTGGTTCTTTTTAGTTGAGACAGTGAGTCTTTTTCAAACTCCAAGCCATATAATCCAAGGTGAAGAAATCTTAAATTCAAGACCAGCTCAGACAGTATAAAATTCTAGCTTGCCTAGTGGTTCGCTCCTTTAATCTCAGTGCTCAAGGGGCAGAGACAGGCAGATCTCTGTGAGTTTGAGGTCAGCCTGGTCTAAAAAGCAAGTTCCAGGACAGCCAGGACTACACAGAGAAAACCCTGTTTCAAAAAAAAAATGTCTAGAGATACTGTTGAGTCTAGAATTCCCCCATTGAGGGGCTCAGGGCATGGCTTTATAGTAGAGCACTTGCTTAGAATCCCCCAGTGAGGGGCTGTAGGTGTTGCTCAACAGTAGAACACTTGGCTGGTTCACTCAGTTCACTCTACTAGTACAAAAAAAAAAAAATCACCACCACCAAAACTTGGCTTTCTGTGGCTGAAAAGGCTAATCCATTACCTCCAGCTTCTTAGGACTTTAATTGAAATTGGAAAGTAATTGCACTCAAGTTTCTTGCAGTACAGTGGGAAGATTCTAGATCCTTTGGATACTCACTAGGCCACCAAGGTTCCCCAGACCTTGACTGCCTTAGATCTCCTAACTTTGAGGTTGAGTGGCCCATGCATGACATGAGGTCCTGAGGGGTCAAGGTGGGCCTGTGCTTGTGTGGGGCTTCTTGAGCCTCTATCCTGCAAGGGCATCGTGTCTTCACTAGCACCACCGCTTCCTCCGCCGCCTCAGACCTCAGAGAGTGTAGGGGTTGGATTCGGAGCCTGACGTAGTGGGCTACAGTACAGAGTGTAGGCCTCACTTGCCCCTGCTTCCTTCCCCAGGATCTTCATCATCTGGGCCATCAGCAGCTGGTTCCGCCGAGGACCATCCTCTCAGGACCAGTCGGGCCCTGGAGGGGCCCCACGTGTCGCCAGCCGAAACCTATTCCCCAAAGACACTCTAATGGTAATGCTGGGTGGAAGGCAACTGGAGGGGTTGGGACAGTGACATGATGAGGGGAGGCAAGATGGGACCGTTCCTGGCTGCGTAAGCTCACTAGGCTTATGGGTCCCAGATGCTCTAGCCCTTCAGTGCAGGTGACTTGTGCTACCTGAGGGACACTGAGAAAACAGGTCTCTCGGGAGCTCATACAGTAGTCTTTCTGGTTGTTGTGCACCTATTGCAACAGGGTCCCGGGTGCTTTCTTTGAGAAACATGTTTGGCCCTTGTGGTTGTGAGTGACAGGGTGACTGGGATCAGTTCAGGTTCCTGAGCTAACAGCACAGACTCCTCCCCCTCAGGCTTTCCCAAGGCCGTTCTCTGATGGGCTCTGTTGTGGCATATCTCTGCCTGTCAGCAGGCCACTATCAAATAGTGGATCCTAGGGATGGGGATAGTGGGTGGGAGCCTTGGGCTGAGTAGAAGGAGGCTCTCCAAACTTGCCTGAGATCTCTCTAGTTCCATCTTGGAGGTCATCTGTGGTGGTCCTGCTTCCCCTTGTCTTTAAGTTCATCATTGGCAGTCTGGGGCTCCTTGGTGTCACAGTTCAGGGCAGAGCAGGCATATAACAAAAGCCCATCTGACCAGTGGTCGGTCCCACACCCTCCTGCATTTCACAGAACCTGCACGTGTACATCTCAGAGCACGAGCACTTCACAGACTTCAATGCCACCTCGGCTCTCTTCTGGGAGCAGCACGACCTGGTGTATGGTGACTGGACCAGTGGCGAGAACTCAGACGGCTGCTACGAACACTTTGCAGAGCTTGACATCCCACAGGTGGGTCCTCCCCACAGCCACCGTTAGTGTGGTGTGGTTGCCAACTTTAATCAGTCAGCCAGCAGTAGCTGTCTCTGAGGGGTCCACTCAACACAGTGATGCCAGAGGCAGAGTTCCAGGTTATAGGAATAAACAGTGATGGGGCATTTCCTGTTCAGGACCCAAGCCAGATGTTTGGAAGCTTCTGTACCCATAAGCTTGAGAAGTGTTGCAGCTGAGTGTGGAAGCCGTCCCCTGTAGTCTCCCAGCACGTAGACAGCCGAGGCAGGGTTACTATAACTGTTACTGTGTTGTGTGGCTGCTGCTTATGCTGTCTGTGCTAAAGGAAAGTTTACCAGCAGCTTGGTGGCTTTCTCAAGGTCAACAGCTAGTGAGATTTTAGTTTGCTCCCTAGCTCTGTCTCCAGGGAGGTTTCCTCTTTTGTTTTAAGTATGCTGTAGTCCAGACTAGGCATGCTGGGTCCTCTATATAGGCACACCTTTCTCACAAACCCTAGAACTTAGGAGGGTCAGGCTGGGCCGTGTGATCTCTATCCCCATCCCCGTGCAGACAGAGCACACACTAGCACTCAGTAGTTTGTTTCCCCTCCATTGCTGGCAGTTGACTAGAGAGCATCTATTGTGTGTGTGGCATAACTGCACTGGAGCCCCTGCCAAGGGCTTAGTTTTTTAATCTGTCTGTCTATTTCTCTATAGGGTCTCTGTGTATCTCTGGTTGTTTTAAACTCCCTCTGTAGACCAGCCTGGCCTTGAACTCAGATCAGAGATTTCCCCTGCCTCTGCCTCCCAAGTGCTGGGACTATGACAGCATGTGCCTTCACCTTGTGGCGGATTTAATTTTCTGAGACAGTCCCATGTAGCTCAAGCTAGTCTTACTGTGTAGTAAAAACTAGTTTAGGACCTGCATTCAGCTGTTGGATTATAGGAATGTGCTGTCACACCTGACCTCAGACCTCTCTTTTTAGATAGGGGTTCTCTGAATCTCAGTCTCCTGGGTGACTGAAACTATAGACCTGTGCCCAGGACTGCTGCTGCAGCCAGTGTGCACATGAATTTGTGGTGTGCTGGAACTCTTGTCCTTTGTACCCAGTCTGGGAATTGGGGAGGAGGGATGCCCTACCTCTGAGTTGGTTGGATCTGTGTGTGCAGACACAGTCTGTGACGCTGGTCATGCTATGGCCATACTGTTAAGCTCAGATCATTTCTGGAGGTTCAGGAAAGGATGGGGGACCAGTGAGCTGGTCTTGGAAACTCAGGTTTCACCCCCAAGCAGCAGCTGGTAGGCTTGGAGGGCGGGACCCTGTGTGGGTCAGGCTCTTCATGACGTCACACATTAGGCTCAGCTCACATCCTCCTTTCCTTCCCCATTCCCGGGAAGTTGGAAGGGATCATGGGAGGTGGCACACAGTGTGGAAAGCAGAGAAGTGGGTCGTGAGCTCACACACTGGTTATTTTTTGTTTTCTTTTGTTTTATCATAATATGGTCTTCCTGTGCCTAAGCTTGCCTCAAACTCTCAATCCTCCTGCCTCAGCTGGAATTAGAGGCATGCACTGCCACAGTTGTCTTTCAGAAAACTGAATTCTGTCTCCCTGCAGCCTGTCTCTAACTCTTGGGTGTGAATGAGCCCTGAGCCTCATCAGCACAACAGGGTCATATTGTGACCTGTGGCAATGCAGGGCTGAAGTGCTCTGCTTCTGTGAACTCACTAGAGTAGAAGTGTGCTTCATAGCCTGTTAGAGCCGCTCCTTGGCTGGGTGCTCTGGGCAGTTCTTGCTGCAGTACTGAAATGGCCGACACCCCAGTTGGGTTATGGAGTCCTATGAAAGAAGCTCGGTTCACCTAGGGCCCAATCTTCAGTCTGTCCTGCTCCAGCATTTAGGGCAGAACCAGTCAGCTGACCTCTGTGTCTTGAGTCCTCAGTAAGCTGCTTGGAGAGTTGGAAGTATGGAAGCTACTGTAGACAGGTGACGTGCGGCCTCACTCACCAGTCACCTTCTCTTGCAGAGTGTACAGCAGAACGGTTCCATCTATATCCATGTCTACTTCACCAAGAGTGGCTTCCACCCAGACCCCCGGCAGAAGGCCCTGTATCGCCGGCTTGCCACCGTCCACATGTCCCGGAGTAAGTTACTTCCCTTCTGGTCCTGGCGGACCCTGACTGGAGTGTTAACATGCCGACTCGGGTCTTGTGGAGCACACAGAAGCTCTGTGCTCTAGATCCGGGATTGACTGGACAGGCCCTGGCCCTACTCATGTTTCTAGCTCTGCAACACCCAGGAACCTGCTAGTGAGAGAACAGGAGAGTCTGGTGTGATGCAAGCCGGGAGCCGAGGGCTAAGGCTGTGGCAGAGTTATGAGTTTGAAGCCAGCCTAGGCTTCTTAGTAGAAGCAAACAGGTAAGAAAGAGCAGGTAGAGCTTAGACCCACTGAGTGGAGGAGGTGGTCACAATGCTTGGCTGGAATGGAGGGAAGGATATGGCGCAGTGGGTTTGAAATGGGCTCGGTTGGCAGAGGGCTTATAATGCAGCAAGCCCTGGGGTGGATCCCGTAAGCAGCAAACCAGCTGTGCTGATGTACATCTGGGCTTCCAACATTAGAGGGGCAGAGGAGGACCTGAAGTTCAAGGCCATCCTTGATTAGGGAATTTAGGGCCAGCTGAGTTGTGTGATACTGTCTTCAAAAAAGAAAAGGAAAAAGAGAAGAGAGAGAAATAATGAAAATTAAAGCAGCCCTCTTTTCTCTAAAGGCCAGTGATTAAAGACTGGAGCAGCATTGTCCATGGGGTAGGTGCCTATAGCTTTCTGCTGCACAAAGTCTTAGTGGAGAAGTAAATATGTCACTTGGTTAATTGTAGTAATGACCAGAAATGTACTGAGCAGCGTCTGGTAGTATCTTAATCCCAGCACTTGTAAGGCTGAGGTGAGAGGGTGGTGGGCTCAGGGCCATCCTAGGATACATAGTAAATTCCAGGCCATATAGCTAGACCACATCTCAAAAACAAAAACAGTAGCCAGATAAACAGTTCAATGGTTAAAGTGAGGACCAGTCCCCAGTATCTATCTTCCCAGGGCAGCCTCGGTATATACAAAAAACAACTGATATTTTTTTCAGGCCTTCACATGCCCACACACACGTTCCCCGCACAAGCATGTATGTCACACCAAGAAAAAAGCAAAGCAATAATGCTGAATTCATTAACTCAACTTGGAGTTGGTGGACAAGAACAAATATGATGGTTTACATTGTTTGGGGAGAAAATTATGTATCACACCATAGCTTATGCCCCGTTGTACCAGCATCTGTGACTCCATGCTGGATAGAGCAGCTTTAGAAGCTTGGGCTATTTCTTATTAGAATTCCTCTGTCTGTCCGCCTGTCCGTCTGTCTAATGCTATTTATATGTTATGCCTACATGTATGTATGTGAACTATGTACATTCCTGGTGGTGTAGAGCATGATGGCAGGGGGCAGAGGAATCAGATCCTCTGAAACTGGTATTATGACGGTTGTAAGTTATTGTGTGGGTGCTGCGTTTATGTTGTGAATGTGTGTGTCCATGTCTGTATCCTGTTTTCATCAGCCCTGTCTGTTGCTTGTATCTTGAAGGTTGACAGCCTCCTCCTCCCTGCTTGGAGGATGTCTCTAGAGTTTATTCTCTGAGATGCCCAACTCTAGGTGCTTGCTACTTCAGCTGGACAAGGGGCCTGGTTTCCAAATAATATGAGAAATAATGGAATGATGTTGATGTTGTGAGAGCTGCAGGCCTTGGGCCATGAAGAAGTGTAGGCTTTATTCTCATTCTTGAAGGTAGTTACTCAGGTTCCAGGAAATGGCATTAACTCACTGGTATCCTTAGTTTGTAGGAGACAAGAGCTAGGATCTTAGCTTAGAGCTGTGTTGGCCAGTTCCTTCTTCCCTTGTAGGGGTGGAGTGAGTCTCAGCAGCACAGGCCTTCTTGTTTTTGTTTGCCTCTTGGTGGAACCCAGGGCTTTTCACACAGTAGACTGTGCTTTCATCTATGCCCCCAGCCCCTCACTGGGGGATTCTAGGCAGGGGCTCTACCACTGAGCCACACCCCAGCCCCTTACTGGGGGATTCTAGGCAGGGGCTCTACCACTGAGCCACGCCCCCAGCCCCTCACTGGGGGATTCTAGGCAGGGGCTCTACCACTGAGCCACGCCCCCAGCCCCTCACTGGGGGATTCTAGGCAGGGGCTCTACCACTAAGCCACGCCCCCAGCCTCTCACTGGGGGATTCTAGGCAGGGGCTCTGCCACTGAGCCACGCCCCCAGCCTCTCACTGGGGGGATTCTAGGCAGGGGCTCTACTACTGAGCCACGCCCCTAGCACTTGGGGAGGTGATTCTAGGAGGCCATACTCCCAAGCTGGAGAAATTCTAGGCAGGAGCAATCAACAATCCTAAACCCATTTTATCTTTTTTTTTTTTTTTTTTTTTTTTTTTGAAAAAGGGTTACTTTCCTAGCTGGCAAGTAACTCACCAGCAGACTGGCCTCAGACTCACACAGTTATTTCTGCCTCTGCCTCTTGAGTACTAGGATGAAAGGCTTGTGGTATCTTTCCTATCCACTTGTGTTTTTTTAAGAGTATTTGATTTTATGTGTTTGCCTATCTATATGTACTTGCAGCCTGGTGCTGTCACCTTCAAGCCATCTCTCCAGGGGCTGCTGGCTTTATTTTGAGAGTTAGGTTGCTTAGGCTAGCCTTGAACTTCCTCTGATCTCTTGGCTCAGCCATTAACTACTTGGGATTACTGGCTTGCATAGTAGGTCCAGCAAGGGAGGCAGTTTTCTTTCTCAACATGAATAAGAGCTAGTGACATACAAGTTGGGAGGGCGTGGCCGGCCCTTTGGTCTTGTCTCAGGCAAGGTGGTGGGAACCTTGGTCAATCTGACCTTAGCAAGGGGGGAAGTAACTCCACTTGTGGCTGTGGATTCACAGTGTGGGAGTTCTCATGTTGGCTTCTCACAATGCTGGCACCAGACCTTCTCTGGAACTGCTCTCTGCCTCTCCCATGTGTGGCCATGTATTTAGTGGGCTGTCCCTGAGCACAGGGTACCAAGTACATGGGTGAGCTAGGGGGCAGGTGGGCGTGTGTCCTGATGGAATTAAACTGTCCTTTGGGAGCTGAATGCCAGGAAAGTGGCTCATGCCTGTAGTCCCCAAGCTTTCGGTCAGCCTCAGTTCGATAGTGAGATGCAATTTCTGGAAAACGGTGGCCACAGCCATGCAAGAAGGGAGGGAGCAATGGCGTAGTGTGGACTCCAGGCAGATATGAGTCCTTTGCTGGCTTAAAGGAGTGGCCAAACGGGTTTTAGAGATGGGAGGCTCTGCTTTCTGCCTGGGTAAATCTATGAGTGGTATTTCTCTGTAAAGGTGGGATGGTGGCTCCTTGAGTTTAGGGGTGGTTGAGGTTTCTCAAGTGACATAGTCATTAGCAGGAAGCTGGGAGGCAGCTGGCATGGACGGCAGTGTTCACAGGCCTCACCCATCTCCCTCGCTCACAGTGATCAACAAATACAAGCGGAGACGATTTCAGAAAACCAAGAACCTACTGACAGGAGAGACAGAAGCCGACCCGGAAATGATCAAGGTAGACACAAGTGGGGTTGTTGGCTAGGTCATGGTCTTACCTAGGTGCACACAAGTTTAGTCAGGCCATGTGGCTGCCATTCTGTGTGCTTCTCTGGGACGTGTTGAGAGATGAGAGCACTGCAGAGGGAAGAGCACACAGGGTCAGCCCCGCAGCCCTGGGGAGATCTGGCCGTGAGCCCATTTCACATGGGCCCCTTGCTGCAGGTTATAGGTGGAGAGGCTGGGTTGACCACCATGTGGCTGGCACAGAGCAGGAGCAGTAGCTTAGAGCTTAATCAGCTCTGTGGCTCCTAGTGAGCTGAGGGAGCCAGGGCGCTTCTCTGAAGGCACACGGACTTACCTTTTGCTGTGGCTTTGAGTGGGAGGCATGGTTCTGTAATGACGGAGGGGTGCCAAGGTGCTCTCTGGGCTGGACTCTGCCTGCCTATGACAAGCCTGCTCTGCCTCTCCACGCCTGTCTCCCTGAGTCTCGTGTCAGTCTCTTCTGCCCCAGTTGTCATGGGAGGGCATAAGCAATAGTATTTATTCCCATCTCCCCACAGAGGGCTGAGGACTATGGCCCTGTAGAAGTGATCTCCCACTGGCACCCCAACATCACCATCAACATCGTGGATGACCACACACCATGGGTGAAGGGCAGCGTGCCACCCCCACTGGACCAATGTAAGCTCAGCCGAAAGCTCAGGGTCTGTGACCTTGTCTCTCCCAGCCCCATCTATGAGAGACCCTTCTAGTTCCACACTCTCCTAGTCACTCACTGTACACCTGTCCCCTCTCCCCACACTCTTCCTTAGCCAAGGACTGGCCACTGTGGGTGAGGATAGCTGTAGAGTTGGGGGTATATGACCACCAGTGTAAGCCGTACTGGAGACAAGCTTCAGTGGCCTTCATTCAGGGCCACTCCCTTTGTCACTGCATCCTTTCCATTGAGGTCCTGGGACCCTTCTGCTCCTCATGCCACAGTCAAGGAATGCTATGTGGTGTCTTGGCCAGCCTGAGCAGTGCCCGCCCCATGTGCCCACAGATGTGAAGTTTGATGCCGTGAGTGGTGACTACTATCCCATCATCTATTTCAATGACTACTGGAACCTGCAGAAGGATTACTACCCCATTAACGAGAGCCTGGCCAGCCTACCACTGCGAGTCTCTTTCTGCCCACTGTCGCTATGGCGCTGGCAACTCTATGCTGCACAGAGTACCAAGTCACCCTGGAACTTCTTAGGTGACGAGCTGTATGAGCAATCAGACGAGGAGCAGGACTCAGTGAAGGTGTGTGGGGTAGCCACAGGCCAGGGCGGGTGGGGAATCCCGCCTAATGCTCCCCCAGACTGTTTCACAACTGCCTAGTCCCTTCACCCCCAAGCAGTGGGCAGGAAGTGAGTCCCCAGCCCTAGCTAACCCTGGGGACCTGGCTCCTGACTTGGCTCTTTACAATCTCCTGTTTTCCTCCATGATACTCTCTGTCATGGTCGCTAGAGCAGGCCTAGAGAGGTCTGACCAGGTCCTATTGGGATTCCAAGGGCCATGTAGCGAATGGCTCTTGGAAATGAGGCTCCACAGCAGGGACAGGGCAGTGCTCACAGGCTCCTCTCTCCAGGTTGCCCTGCTGGAGACCAGCCCATATCTCCTGGCACTCACCATCATCGTCTCCATTGTCCACAGTGTCTTCGAGTTCCTGGCTTTCAAAAACGGTAGGCATGGGGAGGCAGCCCACAGAGGAGGTGATCTGCTCTTTGCTTCCTCCTCGTGCCTGGGGTCTCTCCCTCTACTCTAGAGGCTTCGAGGACTGAGGAGGGACAGTGACCCCATGAAGCACAGAGCTAAGGGAGGTGCTGGGCCTGCTGCTGGGACCAAGGCCAGGGTGGTAGCCAGGAAACAGGGCGGGGAACTCCAAAGCAAAAGAAAGGGAAGCCCCGGGCTGCTCCCAGCACCCTGCCTGTCAGGGAGGCCCCAACATGCAGCTGTGTTCTGGAACAGCCCATTGATATGTTCAGCTCAGGTGCTGAGGCAGAGGCTTGGTGAATAAACTGCCGGCCTGCAGTTGCATAGCTCTGCTCCAGCAGTCATTCCGACTGCTCTGTCAGCCTCTAGGCTGCTGGCCCATAGTGAAGGGGGTGGGAAGTGCCCTGAAGCTGGAATTGGCAGGAGGGATGGACACCTCTGTCATGCTAACAGGACAGTGGAAGCTGCCATCCAGAAGAATATAGTGGGCAAACTTGAGGGGTACTCAACGTGCCTTCTCTCAGTAGGCCTTACATGGAAAGCTTCATTCTCTGCTGGCTCTGGAGAGCTGACCGAGCTTGTGTGAGGTGCTGGGTCCGTTCCCATCTGTTCCCAGCACCACAAACAAACCCTAACATCAAAACTGCAGCAGAGCCAGAGACTAGTGAGGAGCAGGTGTTGCTACACAAGCCAGGCAGCGAGTGTGAGCTTGGCTTTGCCCCGTGTCACGTACCCCCTGATCCAAGAAGAGATTCTGTCCACTTGGCTTCCAGAGTCCTGTCTCCAGACCCTTCCACCACCATTTTGGGGGATGGATGACCTTGTGAATAGGCCAGAGTCCATGCTCCTGGGAATGCTTGTGGGCCAGCTTGACTTGTAGAAGTCAGGCACTATGGTTAAGTGGGAGGCCAGAAGAGAAGGTCTTTCTGTCCAGGGGAAGTAGGATGGTGTCTGTCCAGGTTCTGCCATGTAAGGCTGTACAGCCCCAGGCATAGTCCCAGCTAACCTCCTGCCCTTAGCACCTGATGACCCTCATTAGTACCCAACTGACCAGCCCAGGGAACCATGTTTCTATCCATTATGACCATGGAAAAGGTCCTGTCTGCCCTCTGCTTTGTGGGAGAGAGTGCAGCCCAGAGGAAGCTGCTGACCGCCTATACCCCGTCCTCTGCAGACATTCAGTTCTGGAACAGTCGTCAGTCCTTGGAGGGGCTGTCGGTGCGTTCTGTCTTCTTTGGCGTTTTCCAGTCCTTTGTGGTTCTCCTTTACATCCTGGACAATGAGACCAACTTCGTGGTACAGGTCAGCGTCTTCATTGGGGTCCTCATTGACCTCTGGAAGATTACCAAGGTCATGGATGTCCGGGTGAGTCAGGCACTATGTTGCTGTGGGGTTGCAGGGTGGGAAGGGGGTCGCCTGCCTGGCCAGGACCTGCCTTGGTCTCTGGGGGTTTTCCAATGCCTGCCTAGCTCCCAGGACCTAGGGGATTTTCACAGTAGGGGATTTTTTGGGGGTCAGATTAGGGCAGGGGAACTGGGAAGAGTGAGGAAGGGCAGGGGCCGCTTCTGGCTGGGGAGTGGCAGGAGCCAGGTCCCAGCTGACCTTGACTTTCCCTTTACAGCTGGACCGGGAGCATAGAGTGGCAGGAATCTTCCCTTGCCCTACCTTCAAAGACAAGTCCACCTACATTGAGTCTTCAACCAAAGTATACGATGACGTGAGTGATCCCCATGGCCCTGGGGTAGTCTCCGAGCACCCACACTCATGAGGGGCAGGCTGGACCGTTGGTTTTGCTTGCCAGTATCACTGCCAGGCCCATATCACACCCAGTGTTCCCCACCTGCCACATCTACTTCCTGGCCAAGTCCAGAGTTCCCAGAGCCACCTGGAAATTCCCTGGCCTAGCCTGCTGGACCAGGTGTGGGTGGATGAGGACAAGGAATAGAGCCACTGAACAGGGCCTACAGAGATGGCCTGTTCTATGACACCACCACCCCCAACCCCACCCACCCCACAGATGGCGTTCCGGTACCTGTCATGGATCCTCTTTCCCCTGCTGGGCTGCTATGCTGTCTACAGCCTTCTGTACCTGGAGCACAAGGGCTGGTACTCCTGGGTGCTCAGCATGCTCTACGGCTTCCTGCTGACCTTCGGTGAGCAGGCCCAGCTCTACCCTGCCTGGAGGGCATGCCCACACAGTTCCAGGCCCATCATTCTTGTAGGCCAGAGCCTTGGGGCCGGCTGCCAGGCCTGGCCTTCCCCCTACTTCAGGGGCCTCTGCCTGCAGACCATCTGAGGCCCATGTTCTCATGCTTCAGTAAGCACTGCAGCCAGGCCCTGTCCTGGGACTCACGGGCCTCCAGACAGTGCCCACCCAGTGTGGGCATCCATGGGAATAGGGAGCTGTAAGGAGGCTTCTGACCAGGTCTGCAGAGAGAAGGCAGAGCAGTAAAAGTGCACTTCGCTGGAGTTTAGGAAGCACTCTGAGGAAAGGAGCTTAACCGTCCTCGGCTAACCAGGAGGGACAACATAATGACCTGGAAATGCTTGAAACTGGGAGGCTGAGGTCAAGGCCATCCCAGGCTATAGCCTAGGACCCTGTTTCAAACCAAATACCAGAACCAAACTGTTGGAAAGAGTGTGAAGATCTGGGGTGGGCTATGCTAGAGGAACAGAGTGGGCGGGTAGCTGGTCACAGTATCCTTTGTCTTCCTGAAGGCTTCATCACCATGACACCCCAACTCTTCATCAACTACAAGCTCAAGTCTGTGGCCCACTTGCCATGGCGAATGCTCACCTACAAGGCCCTCAACACTTTCATTGATGACTTGTTTGCCTTTGTCATCAAGATGCCTGTCATGTACCGGATTGGCTGCCTGCGGGACGGTAAGGCCCAGAGGACACGAGGATACGGTGGGTGGGGAGGAGCCTCATCTCCACTGCAGTGGGCCATCTCCCTCACTCAATCCTTTCCCCAGATGTGGTTTTCTTCATCTACCTCTACCAACGGTGGATCTACCGCGTCGACCCCACCCGTGTGAACGAGTTCGGTATGAGTGGAGAGGATGTCTCAGCAGTGGCATCCAGGGCCCAAGCATCCACTGCAGCAGGGGCTCTCACACCTTCACCCAGCACAGCTGTCACCGGAGAGGATGCCTCCACAGTCCCAAAGGCCACTCCTGAGGCCTGCACTGCAAGTCAGCCGCAGGAAGCCCCTCCAAAGCCAGCAGAGGACAAGAAAAAGGATTAGCCACTGTGGTCCTCCTTATCTGCTCCTGGTGACTGACCACCACCCACCTCCTGGGCCCCCACCCTACCCTTCCTGTCGCCCTCTTCCTGGACAGATCAGGCCGGGGCGGCAGGAGGCCCCCAGGGCCAGGGCCCAGTGTGTGAGATGGGGCAGGGCAGGCCAGGGCTGGCTGTGTGTGTGGAGGCGCCATCCGTCGTCTTGTCTGCTCGTCTGTTCCTCTGTGTTTGCAGACATCTCGCCCTGCCAGCCCAGCACCATCGGGAATCATGGTGAAGCCAATATGGCGCCGAGGGTGGGCCAGGCAGGGAAGGGGCCAGGGCTCCTCTGTGGGACGCCTATGGTCTTTCATCATCTTGTCCCTCATCCCCTGACCGCCCTGCTCCCAGACCGCCACCCTTTAACACAGTCTGGATTTAATAAATTCATATGGGTGTTTAACTTAAGCTCAACCACTGCACATCCTCCGCCTTCCTTGTCTGGACTGTGCAGCTGGCTCTGGTCCTCGAGAGACCTGGAGGTGATGACAGGAGTGGAGTCTGGGGTGGTTCAGCATTAAACACCCTGGTTAGCCCTGTGCTGCATGAACCATTAGGGGTAGCACATGCCTGTAAGTCAGCTGACTTAGATGACGGAGGCTTGCAAGGTGGCTCGGTGGGTAAATGTAGTTACCGAGCAATCCTCATAACCCGGCTTTGCACTTCTGTTGTGCTACAAGGCCACACAGCCTGAGTTGATCACCAAACTGCACACAAAAGCAGGAGGGAAGCAACTATAGTGTTGTCTGACCTTCACACATACCCAAACATGGTAACTGCCATGCAAGAGGACTCCCAAACAGTTCCATCTTAGATTCCTACAAGGCTGCTGGCTAAAAGCGTCCGGTGTTTCTGTGTCCAGCTGCATGCCACCAGGCAGGACTGGAAACACTAAACACTACCATATCTGCCCATGAGTCAAGGGGCTACCCCCCAAAAGGACAACCCTACTAAACACTCCTCAATAGAGAAACCAGAATGGAGCCTGTATACACTTACCCGGGTCACAGCAGAACAGAGTGAATCCTTGGGTGCCATTGCCGTGCCCCTCTACAATGCTGGCCTCAGGGGCCCAGCTGAACTGTCAGCAGGGTCTGCTCATCCATTCTAGGAGAGTGACGGCCATTCGGCTGCTCGGTATACCTTCCCACACTGTAGGATAAGCCATGCTGCAAGGAGGCACTGGACCACCTACTTCTTCACCCTGCCGAGTCAAGCAGGAATGGTCTCACTCTCAGGGTAGGTGTCATACCCACTGTCCTTGCTGGGCTCCCTCTCCACCTGCTGTGGCTCCCCAGTGTCCTCAGAAGAGTAGACAGCTAACTGGTGATTCCCTGGGGCCTGCTGTATGTCCCCAGAACTTTTGTCTCATGCTTGGCCACAGCCTCACCTCTAGCCCTAGTCTCACAAGTCCTTCCTGGAACCCAAGTACTTGCAGGATAAAATTGGTGTTGCTTCCTAGGCAACACCTAGCCTCTCACCACCTAGTCCTGAGACTCTGCCCACTGTTACATCATGGCAAGGAGACTGTTCACTGGACAAAGACCTGTGAAAACATGGCTATTGTCCTCTCTCAGTGACTGTTGTGTCCTAGCTACTCTGGTGCCATTTGCTTTCACAGACATCTGGACATAATCTAGAGCCCTTATTGGGGTCCTAGTGGATGGGTCAGTAGAGCTTCCGCAGTCCCTCTGAGCAGAGACAGGACAGTTCTGTATACACAGTAGGGAGCAACATCATTCCATGGCAGCCCTGTAAAGCTCAGAGCTTAACAGAAGACTAGCCACTGTTGGGCACAGTGGCCGTATCTCATCCTTGAGTTTAAGAAGTCAAGGAAGGAGAGTTGGAAGCTTTCAGCTAGCCTGGGCTACAAAACAAGACTTGGGACAGTGACACACACTTGTCATCCTGGCACTTCAGAGGTGGAGGCGGAAGGGTCAGGACATCAAGGTCACTCTCACAGGCTATGAACTGAGTCTGAGACCAGCTTGTGCTATTTAACTCCTTGTTTGAAAGAGTTAAAACACCATGAGCGCATCATGTTCTGTCCCCAATTTTGAGAACAGTGTCCAGCACCACTGCACTTTGTGTGTGTGTGTAATGTTCACAACAGCTCTTGAAGTTTGTGACGTCTTTCTGTACCTCCAGATAGAAAGTCAGATTTTTTTTTTCCAGCTGGGCATGGGATCACATATTTAATCATGGTCCTCAGGAGTCTGCCTGGTCTCTGTAGTCTAAGTATTTATTAGCTTGGTGAAGGTGCATGGAAGAGCTGTATCGAGAGTTGAATATGCTACATCCTTCTTTAGTCCTCAAAGCCATCCTGCTAAGGGATCCCTGTTAGGAAAACTCAAGTCCAGAGTGGTGAAATCAGTTTCCTGGGGTTGTGTAACCCAGAAAACCTAGGATTTGAACACAGGAAATCTGATTCGGGACCTTCCAATTACAACTCTCTTGAGAGAGACTGGCCTAGAACTCATGGTGACCTCCTGCCTCAGCCTTTCACGTGTTGGAGGTACTGGTGTGAACCATCATGCCTGACTCTCAGATTGCTTTGGAATTCAGAGTCCTGTCTCAGATCCAAGCAATCAACCCAGGTCCTCTTACCTGCTAGGCAGGCGCTCTACCATTAAGCCACACCCCCAGCCCTCATTTCTGTTTCCCCTCTTTTTTGTTTGTTTGTATTGAAACAAGGGCCTGCTGTGTAGTGGAACTCACTACTTGTCAGTGAATCTCCTGCTTCTGCCACTCCAGAACGGGGATATCATGACTACAATTATCTTTCCGTGATGCTGAGGATACAACCTAGAATCTCCTACTTGCTGGACATTTATCACAAACCACATCCTCCGCCCTGTAATTGGAAAATCTAAAGGAAAACAGTGCTTGGTGTGTGCGATGAGAAGACTTCCTACTGGAGATGTCCACTTTGGACTTGCACATTACCCATCTGGTTCGAAGTGGAAAAGAATATTCGGTTCAATGTGGAAGTTATTTGATATTCCCATTTCCATATTTATCAAATTGTGCTCTAATAGAGCACAGCCACACCCGTTTCTGGTCCTTGGCTGTTTATGTAAGATGGCACATTTGAAAATTAAGACCATTTGGTTCTCAAAGCCTGCGACTAATGTCTTCTATTGCAAGAAAAAGTTCGCTCTAAGCTGGGCATGATGGTAGGTGCCTACGATCTCCAGCACTTGGAAGGCTGAGACAGAGGGATTGTCATGAATTCAGTGCCAGCCGGAGCTACATTGCAAAACCAAAACAGTGCTCTTTGCTTTGCTGTGTAGTAGTAGTTACCGGTGCCACTCCATTCACTGCTGTACTTTTCTGCCTCCGGAGCAAGTGGGCCTAGTTTTCATTACAGGCTGCAGCATACAGCAAGTGCTTAATTATGCGTAGGTTGTTTGAATCATTGATCACACATGCAATAAGAGAAGTAAAATGGAACATACAGGTTTTCATAGGTGTATCACCAAGGGGCTAGGACTGTAGCTCAGTTGGTAGTGTTTGCCTAACATGTATGAAGCCCTGGATTCAATACTCAGAACTGCATAGGCGAGGCAGTGGTTCATGCATGTTGTCCCAGCACTGGAAGGACCAATCTGAAGAATCCGTGGGAGCAAAGGGACCTGCAGTTCAAGGTCACCAGTCTGGGCATGAGGAGACCCTATCTAAATTTCACGTCAAACACATTATCAGTGGCTGCTAACTTCCGGATCCTGCCTTCATTTGCCACCCCGAAAGATAACAGGTTCAAGCCCTAGTAGGGGAAAGAGAATGCCCGTTTCTCAGCTTGTTCTGTGGGTAGGGCGCGAGTGGACCTGGAGAGACCTCAGTGGTCTTGGTCAGTGCAATGGGCAGCGACTCGCACCCGGACCCTGCACTGTGCCAAGCCTTCTCTTCCCGGCCGGCCCCGCCCCCGCAGTCACGTGAGCAGCGGGGGTTTTCCCATTCCCTTTGCCGTGACGTCACGGAGGGGGTGCGAGCCAATGGGCGCGCAGGCCGGCGGCGCCGGGGAATTCCGCCGCCCCGCCCCCGCCCGCTGCCCGCCCGGCCCGGTGCCCCCCGCAGCCCCGGGCGCCGTGCGTCCAGCCCGGCCTTCGGCCCTAGCCTTGCGCCGCTCTCCCGGCCGGTGATCGTCTCAGCAGACCGGGCTGTCCCGCTGCCCGGCTTGCCCTCGTGCGCGCTTCGCCCTGAGCTGGCCTTCGGGCTGTCGGTCCCTACGGGCCGGGCCATGCCGAGTCGCCGCGCTACCAGAGACTCCGCGCCCGAGCTAGGGGCCTTGGGTAAGCAGAGTGGAACCTCTGGGGCGGGGCACGGGCTGGGGGAGTTCGGGGCGCTCGGAGTCATCTGCGCGTTCCCGCAGGATTCGCGCTTCCGTGCGGAGAGTACGAGAAGTGGCGGAGACACTGCGTGAGGGACGAGGCAGAAGGTAGAGATGGTGAAGGGTCCTGCCCGGGAGATAGATACAGGCTAGGCGTCCCGCTAAAGAGTGAGAAGGGGGCGGGGCCTGAGCCTGAGGCAAAGAAGGGGGCGGGCCCGGCGGCGATTGAGGGGAGGGGCGGGGCATAACCCTGAAGGGGTGGATCCGGACACGCGTAGGGGCGGGGCAAACTCCTGGAGGAGGCATCTGGTTTACAGAGTGGGTGAGGCTGCTCTAAGGAGTAGGGGGCGGGGCCTAATCCAAGGAAGTGGCTTTCTACTCTCCAAACAAGGGGGACCCTCCTCCCGCAAAGCCTAAAGGCAAAGAGGCGGGGCCCAGCTTCAAGATTTAAGGAGGAGCGGAGCCTGACCTCGAGGAGGCGGATCCAGGACTGTGCTTGACAGGAAGTAAGGGCGGGGTCAGGCTCCAAGAGCAAGAGGTGTGTGTGGCTTCGTGAGTGGGAGGGACTTACCCTGGGGTGTGGTGGCGAAGAGGTGGGGTGTGGAGACAGGCCTAGGGAGGGGCAGGTCCTGTTCAGAAAACGAAGGGCGGGGTTTGACGCTAGGATTGAAAAGGGGCGGGGCCTGAAGCGACGTTGGGGAGAGGGACGTTCTCCAATGGCAAAGTATTGGGGCTCGGATTTCGCCCTGAGTGAAGAAAGGAGACTGGGGTTTTCCTGAGGTATCAGGAGCCCTCCAAGTCCCACCTTAATGGGGAAAATAACGGCTACTGAGTGGCGATTAGCGGGGTCAAGGGCAGAAACGAAAAGCCAGAACTTTGTCAAGAGTTACAGAGAGAAGGCTGGCCTCACTTGAGCTCGGTAAGGAGGAGGGACTTTATTCCAAGGACCAAGCCAGAGAGAGGAGCAGGCTTGTCAGAGTTTTGGTCCTGCATTGTTTGTTGATCCAGGTCTCCATCTCCCAGGTTCCAGTGACCTCCCTTCGCTGTCATTAACGGTCTCCAGGACCACAGGTAAGCAACCCTCCACAGTCCCTGCCCACCTGCTTGTAGGAAGTGGGGTTGGAGGAGCCCCTGTGGAGAGGGAATGAATGTACCCATTTTGCAAGCTTTGTCCCTCCACGCTGGTTTAAGTGATTCTTTACGTGTCCATATTTCCAAGACTGTCAGAAACTTGTATGGTTCTCAACGCTGATCCCCCACCATCTATTTAAATGACCCCCACCATCCATTATCTTGGGGCTTGGAACTGAATTTCAGAAGTGATGTTACCGCGCCCTCACTGCGTGAATCCACAAGTGATTTCCCTAAAAACTACCCTCAGTTTTATTCATCTGTATGATGGATTTCATACCCATTTGCTCCTTTGTGGGGATGGAGAATCTTAGATGAGTTGATGCTTACAAATTCACAGCCTTCCAGTTAGTAGTAACTGTCAGGGGTACAGTCTTCATAAGAGTAGTAATAGCTGTTACTTAGACAGTCATAGTTCTCAGACCATGTGCATTCAAATGATCTGGAAGCCTCATTAAAGCAGGGAGAGGGAGAAGGCAGTGGTGGTCTATACCTTTAACCTCAGGAGTCAGAGGCAGGCAGATGTCTGTAAGGCCAGCCTGGTCTACATAGTGAGTTCTAGGACAGCCAGGTCTATAGAGAGAAACCCTGTCTCAACAAGGACTATTGCCAGCAATGGCAGTACATGCCTGTACCATACCGTAACACAGCACAGGGGAAGCTGAAGCAGGGGGATGGGCACAAATTTAAGGCCATTGAATGAGTTGAAAGCCAGCCTGGCTTATAGTGGGACCCTGTATCAAAACACAAAACAAAGACAAACAACACATAAGCAAGATGAACAGAGGATGTAGGTCAGTTGAGCGTTCATAGCATGTGCAGGCCCTGGGTTTGATCCCAGCACCGAAGAAGATAGGGAGTTCAAGGTCATTCTCAGCTACTTGTCACGTTCAAGGTCTATCTGAGTGTCTTAATTGTTTTTCTATTGCTGGGACAAAGCACCGCGACCAAGACAAAGGATTTATTGTGACTTAACAGTTTCCGAGGGTGAGCCCATGGCCATCTTGGTAGTTGGGAGACTAGCACCAGGCAGGCAGGCATAGGCTGGAGCACTAGCTGAGAGCTCACCCTCCCATCCCTAAGCATAAGGCAGAGAGCTACAGAGAGGGAGGGAAGACTAGGAATGGTGTGAGCGTTTGAATTCTCAAGGTGTATGCCTGGTCACATACCTCCTCCAACTAGGCCACATTTATTCTTTCCAAATAGTGCCACCAACTGGAGAGCAAGTATTCAAACATAGGAGTCTATGGGGACCATTCTCATTCAAAATATCATACTGGGCAACCTAAGAGAGTGTCTCAAAGTGAACTAAGCAAACAAGAAGCCTCAAGGGCTGGTGGTGTAGCCCAGTGGTAAAACATTTGTTTAACATGTCCAAGGCCCCGAGTTCCACCCTGTCTTAGGGTTTTTAACACAGTAAAGAGACACCATGACAAACTACCACACCTTGGCTGTCCTAGAACTCACTGTATTGACCAGGCTGGCCTCAAACTCAGAGATTTGTCCACTTACTTCTGCCTCCCAAGTGCTTTGTCCAAAGGCGTGCACTGCCACTACTGCATATTTCTTTGGGACTGGCTTACAGTTCAGAGATTTAGCCTGTTGTCATTGCAAAAGGTAGGGTGGCCTGCAGGTAGACATGATGCTGAAGGAGTAACTGAGACTTCTATATCCAGATCAGCAAGCAGCAGGAAGAGAGTGATACTGGGCCTGGCTTGACCATCTGAAACATCAAAGCCCACCCCCAGTGACACACTTCCTGCAAGGCCACACCTCCTAAAGTGCCACCACCAAACTCAAAACCACACTTATTTTGATAAATAAAGCAAATCAAAGCCAAGAAAGCACTCTAAACAAATATTAGCCAATGAGACAGTATTTCTGCTGTCTTTTGCCCCGACCTTCATGAGATCAAGGCCTAAATTACTTAAAATCTCTGAGTACTTACTGTATGAGCATTTTTCCAAGCTCTCTATTTATATAATTCTGAAGGCCTAAATTTCTACTGTCTGAGATAACCTAGATGACCTACCCTTGCCTTCGGTCTAATTTTTTTAAGATCAAATGTCTCAATATTATATTATCTATGCCTACTCACTGTATAAGCCTATTTCCAGGCTCTGTTTTTTTTTTTTTTTTTTTTTTCCTACCAGGCACAAATAATCCAGACATCCCACTGAGTAGACCATGTGCAAAGATCCTGAGAAATTGTCCTGGCAAGACTTTTTCAAACCTTCTCGAAAGCATTTTCTTTTTCATTCAATCTCCCTAACTTCTCTCTTCTGTGGAGCTTAATATTTGCTGCATCTACTAGCTGGCTCTCTGCCTCTCATCCTAAGCATGGTGTCAGTTCCAGACCGTAGGTAGAAATCCCCCACGTGGCTCCGGAAAAGTCTGTATTCCCTTCAGTCCCGGACCCAGGCGTGGTAATAGACACCTTTAATCTGGGTCAACACCTGCTGGAGACCTACGTAAGGACATTGGAAGAAGGAAGATTTGCTCTTCTCCTGCCCAGCTGTTGGAATCTACGACTAGCCTTGTTTGCTAACTTCCAGGCAGCTAGGGTGAGGGTCTTGAAGCCCTTACCCACAGGGACACACCTGCTCCAACAAATCCACACATTTCTAGTAGTGCCACTCCCTGGGCTGAGCATAAACAAATCATCACACCTTCTATTCTTAAAAGTTAATTAAATTTCAATTCAATCAGTTTTTAAAAGTCTACCCTTTAATTACCTGCTTGTAGGAAGCAGACAGCTTTTACTGTCTCTCTTTGCCTCAGAGCAGCCATCCTGTCTTTTTGCACAGCAAGGGACCCCAGCATCTCTGTGCTGAGGCTCTCCCTATGTTCCTTTGTTCAAGTTTCCCGGCCTCCCACCCCCATGTGCGCTGTCGCCACAGGACTGGCTCTGCTCGATGAGAAACCAATTCATCTGGGAATTCTTAAAGTAATAGTGGATTCCACTTTGGCACCATGCCATCTGTTGTGCGTAGCTTTTGCTTTCCTGACAAAACTCTGGGAAAGGATGGCGTTACCAGCCCCTGCCCAGAGAATATTGGATCTGGGGATGAAAAACACAGACCCGCACAGTTGTTCAACTTCAACTTGCCTTTATTGGCCCAGTTGCTGGGCGCCCCTAGTGTACCTCGGCTAGTGTGCCCTTCCCAGCATTCCTAGCTTAGCACTCTAAATCTGCCCTCAATTCCAGTTGCTCAGCAACCTTCAGTCCCAGCTCAACATTTCCAACCTCCCGCCTGTAGAAGTGGCCTGTGGTCACTCAGCCTGAGGTCTTACAAGGCAGCTGCCAGCTGGTCTGCAGAGAACCAGAAGTCCAGCCTGTTCCTTTCGCCCAGTAATTGGCCCATGACATCTTAAGTGATAGATCAAGAACCAATTGGGGAACAGAACTTTAGCATCAGCACTACCCCTACAAGTCTGGAGTCCCCATTATTTGGGGATGCTGAGGCAGAAAGATCTCGACTTTGAGGTGATTTTGTTTATAGTGAGATCCTACCTCAAACAAACCAATCCCCCCCACACACACACAAAAATTAAGAAACATAATTTATTTCCTGAGATTTGGAAAACAGAACCAGCTGGATCTTCTCAGTGTGAGAACTTTGTAGCCTCAGTAGTGGTCTAGGCCTAGACTTCTCTCAGGGTGGACCCCAGAAGTCCTGCTACAGGCATAGGAAATGGGACTTTCGGAGGTGTAGGAAGGCAGGGGGTGGCCTTGGAGACAGGAGTGACCCAAATGCTGGTTCAGGACAGGAATGAGCTAAGGCTTGTGTGGTCTGAATCACAGCACTGAGGTCCCCAACACATCGATCCAGATAACAAGTCGATCCTGATAACATTCACTGGGTTATTATTTATTGAGTACCAGTTCTGTTTCAGACTCAGTGCTGGTCGTTGCTGTGACCAAGATAGTCCCAGCCCTGTTCTTACCCAGACAAGGAAGCAGGTCTATTAACAATTAAAGGTGGGATTATAAAAGGCAGTGATGGCTGTGAAGAGATCAAGGGATCAGTGACATTCAAAAGTAGGGTGGGGACAGGTTGATGGAGCAGGGCAAGTGGAAGGACAAATTCCTTCCTTCTGATGTGCCAGACACAAGCAGACGTCAGGGTGAAGGGAGACTGTAGCAGACATGGTCCCTCTTCAGTCCCCCAGTACGCACAGCCTGGAAGCCATGTTTTCCGTTGGATTGTTGGAGTTCAGTATCATTCTAAGTTCCCTAGGCTAGCTTGGAAGAGCCACAGCCCTCCGTCCACAAGGCTGGTGGTGCTGTACTTCCATACCTAGCTCCCAGGAGTCTGCTGAGAGCCCCCAAGTAGTATTTCCCGAGTTTAGTTTGTCTGGTTTTGACAAAGTCTCACCCTTTAGCCTAGGCTGACCTGAAGTTCACTGTGTAGCCCAGGCTAGCCTCCTGCCTCATATTCTTAGTGCTAGGATTGCAGTCACACGCCTCAATACCTGGAAGTTCAGTTTCGTCTCTGCATATCCAGGTCCGTCCAGCATAGTTATCTAAGAAGGGTTTCCCAAAATAAAGTATTTTGAGGTTGGTCCTGTCAGGTCCCCTCCAGTCTCAAAGCCTCAGCATTCCCTTTGTCACTGGAAGGGGACTTGGCACCTACTGATCTCACAGGTCAAATGAGATAAGGGTACGTGAAAACTACCTTCTGAGAGGCAAAGTTCGGGCTGCCAGGAACCACTCCCACGAGTGTGGAGAGAGGAAGGGCAGGAGGCATGGGAGGAGGAGGAGGGATCTGGCAGATCCTGGGATACTGTGTGACCAGTCCTAGCCAGTCGCTTTCACAACAACTCTAGTCGGTGACCCTCCCTGCTGAGTGACTTCTGGGACCACTTGCTTCCTCTGGCTTCCCCTTGTCCTGTCTGGGTCTGATGAGAGGTTGGTTCCCATTACTTCATTGTTGATTTTTACTGGGGGAGTGATGTAGACCCGTCCCTCTGCAAAGTGGGGATGACTCTGAAATTTTGGGAGCCAGGTTAGGGTGCAGAGTGGGCAGCACCCCGGGTTGGATCAGTTTCTTCAGGCCCAGGGCGGACTTTCAGGATGGAACCTGTACAGAATTTATTTAGAACCGCTCACATCTGTCTGCTACACACGTACACACCCCAAATCCACACACAACTCCCCTCTGCCCCTTTCCACAAGTTCCTGTCAACACCTTCATCCCTGGTCTGAAACCTTTAGTGATGGCAGGTGTTGGGACGGGGCTCTCTTGAGTCCCTTTGGGGATACCTTGATACTGGGCCCCCAACATTAAGAACCGAAGGGAAAGCCAAGAGGGAATAAAGGAGATTGGGGATGGAAGCCCCAGGAAGGCTGCCTTGGGGACAGGGTGGGGGAGTCTGTGTTAGATATCATGTCTGATGGTGTCTGACCTTCACCTTTCTTTTCTCTTCCTTCCACAGATGAATTGGGTGAGTATCAGAAGGCAGGTGTTTGGGAGGCTGGTGTTTGAAGGCAGGTGTTGGGGAGGATGAGGGTTCTGGCATTGGTAGAGCTGGGACACACCTTGTTTGGCGGGAGCAGGTTCTGGTGTGATTCACGGACTCTGAGCAAGGGATACTTCCCGAACTCCAGTACACTCTGTGTCCGTCTGTCCTCTGGAGCCGGTGCTCACTCCTGGGTGGCAATGGTCTTTCTTGTAGTAGGCCCAGTGCCAGGCGCCGGGAACCCAGCTTTGAGCAAAACGAAATCACTACCCTGGACGAGCTAACAGTGTGGACTGTGGAGTCAGGGGAGAAGAGAGCAGGAGAAAGTGAGGTTAGGACGAGGCTTGGCAGAGGGAAGTGCTTGGGAAGGCGCAGTGCAGCCCCGAAGCCCGGCAGCCCTGCAGTCCCGCAGCCTGGCATGCCCAGATCTCATACCTGGACCTCTGCACTCACAGGCAGAGGCAGGAAGACCAGATCCCATGCCTGACTTTCCACACTCACAGTTGGAGGTGGGAAGATCAAAGAGAATTTGAGCCAAGGGGTGATGGTGCACACCTTTGACCTCAGCACTCAGGAGGCAGAGACAGACAGATCTCTGAATTTAAGGCCAGCCTGGGCTACAGAGCAAGTTCCAGGACAGCTAGGGCTACACAGAGAAATCCTGTCTCCAAAAAACAAAATAAAACAAACAAACAAACAGACAAAATCAAGTGGAGGAGGAGGAAGAAGATGAGAAAGAAAAGGAGAGACAGAATTTGGGTGCAGTCTGAGCTACTTAGTGAGTTTTAGGCTAGCGTGGGCTACAAAGTGAAAAAGGAGAGAAAGGGGGAGCAACATAAAGAGGTGTGACTTTCACAAAAGGGGACAGCAGCATGAGGTGCCTTATGGGTGGGATGGAGGGAAAGCTGGGAACCACAAGAGAGGAGGAACAAGTTCATGGCCCTGAAAGTCATAAAGCTAGGTGGGTACAAGAAACAGAAAGAGGAGAGAGTGTAGCTGTTCCTCTCTGAGAGAATGGGCTTTAAGGAGGGGTTTGTTTGTTTTTGAGATAGGGTTCCAAGTAGCCCCAGGTTGAAGTTGGGCAGTGGTGGTGCACCTTTGGTTCCACACTTGGGAGGCAGAGGCAGGCAGATCGCTGGGAGTTTAAGGCCAGCCTGGTTTACAAGCGAGTTTCAAACAGCTAGGACTATTGGATGTGGTGCTGAGGTAGAACCCAGAACTTTATCCCTGTACATGCTGGGCCAGCACTCTACCAATTGAGCTACAGCCTTCTGTTTATTTGAGACAGGATCTTGTCATGAAGGCTCAAATTCATGCCTCCGTGCTAAGAATGTTATACCACACCCTAACCCCTCACTAAGAGATTGTACTCCACTGAGCCACACCCCCAGCCCCTCACTGGGGGATTCTAGGCAGGGGCTCTACCACTGAGCCATGCCCCCAGCCCCCCACTGGGGGATTGTAAGGCTGATTCTACTAATGAACTATATCCATATTTGAAGGAAGTTTTATGTGAGAATATTGTTGACCTTTACTGCCAAGGAATTAGGAGCCAGGGGCGTCTTCTAGACAAAAGAGGGATGGGTTGGGACTAGTAAAATCCCTTTGGCTGTGTGAAATGCACAAATACAAATGTGCAACTGCCTTAGACCACTTGGGAGGTAGCTGGTGGGAGGGGCAAGAGTGGGAGGAGGAGCCTCTAGGGGAAAGTGACTGTGGTTTTGAAGTAGAGGCACAGGGCGGAAGTGCTACATGGAGTTCCTCCTGGCACTTGTCTGTATTCACAGCACTAGAGAAGGAGAGGCAAGAGGATCTTGTATAGAACAGCCTTGGCTACCCGGTGAGACCCTGTCTCAGAAACCCCAGGGAGGGGCTGGAGTGCCGGCTCAGCGGTTAGGAGAGCTAGCTGTTCTCCCAGAGAAGCCACGTTTGGTTTCTAGCACTCATGTTGAGAGATTCACACCCACCTGTCACCCCAGCTCCAGGACATCCACACCCTCTTCAGGCTGCTGTGCCTGGCCACTCATGGGCTCCCTCCCCATACAGACATGTGCATATGTGTAATTTGTACAGATCTTTAGAGGATTGGAAAGCTAGCTCAGTGGTTGAAGGACTGACTGTAGCATTCACATGGCAGCTCCGCCATTTGTAACCTTAATCCTAAGGGTTCTGACGCCCTCTTCTGGCTTCAGAGGGTACTGGACCTTCTGCCTTCTAAGTGGTGCATAGACATATATGGAGGCAAACACACACACACACACACACACACACACACACACACAAACATACACACAGAGAAGATAATCTTTAAGAACATAAGGGTGAGCCAGGGTAGTTATGCACACTTTCAATCTCTACATTCTTAGGCAGAGGCAGGTGGATAACTGTGAGTTCCGGGCTTTACAGAGAATGGGAATTGGAGCCAGGGCTTCACAGAGAAGCCAAGCCTCCAAAACCAAACCAACCAAAGAAACAAAACCCCCAACAACCAAATAACCCAAAACAGATCAAGCAAAAAACCAGGGTGAATTACAGGGTGCGGAAGAGGGTGGGTCTCTGTGTGTTCAAGACCTGCCTAGTCCCGGCCAGCCGCAGCTACACAAGGAGACCTTGTCTCAGAAAACCAAAACCAAATCAAAGCAACAACCAACAAAACCTAAAGACAAAAAGTAAACCCAAGCAGGGAAAGCATGAGAAGGCAGGAAAGGAGCCTAGCCTCTCCCCAGCCTCACGGGTCGCCTCTGTTTGTCCCGCAGAAATTATCGACGAATACATTAAGGAGAACGGCTTTGGCCTGGACGGGGCACAGCTGAGTGAGATGCCGCGTCTGGTGCCCCGCGGACCTGCCGCACTGAGCAGTGTCACTCTGGGCCCAGCTGCGCCACCGCCTCCTGCCACGCCGCCCTGGAACTGCACACTGGGCAGGCTGGTGTCACCAGGCTCATGCCCACGGCCATACCTGGTCATCACAGAGCAGCCGAAGCAGCGTGGCATGCGCTTCCGCTACGAGTGCGAGGGCCGTTCGGCTGGCAGCATCCTCGGGGAGAGCAGCACGGAAGCCAGCAAGACTCTGCCCGCCATCGAGGTGCGTGTTGTGCTGCTGTGGCCTCGCCGTGGTGCCTGGGATTGCCCTGCTTCCATCCATCCGCAAATCTCAGGAGGGCCTGGGGTGGTGGCTCACAATTACAAACCCCGGCGCTTCCAGAGACTGGGGGACAGGAGGATAGGCCATCCTGGATCGCAGAGTGTGGGCCTTTCTTTAAAACAATGAGGACAACAACGGGCTGTATGGTATAGCGTGTGAGGCTGTTCCGGTGACAAATTAGCATCTGGATCCCAAACGCGAGCCATCCAGAGTTACCCTCAACCTCCCACTTCGCCACTAGACGGCGACACACAGACTAAGCCTTGCAGTTCTGGGCTGCTTTCAGGGACCAGAGCAGCAGAGCCCAGACACGGATCCAGAGCAAACTGGAGAGAGGCAGTACAGTCTACTGGGACTGGGGATTGTCTGCTCCGTCTCCTCTGGCAACTGAATAAGAAATCAGTTTTCCTGTCGGACGTTGTTTTTCAGCAGTGGCGATTGAACCTAGGTTTTTGTTTTTGTTAGTCAAGGAGGGGGCTCTATCACTGAGCCACGCCCACAGCCTTCTGATTTTGATTTTTTTTAAAAAAAAGATTCATTTATTATACATGAGTACACTGTAGTTGTCTTCAGACACACCAGAAGAGGGCATCAGATCTCATTACAGATGGTTGTAAGCCACCATGTGGTTGCTGGGAATTGAACTCAGGACCTCTGGAAGAGCAGTCGGTGCTCTTAACCACTGAGCCATCTCTCCAGCCCCTGATTTTTTTTTCCCACTTCCACCAGCTTTATTTAGTGCTGAGTTTGTCAATATTCTTCCTAAGCCAAGTGATATAGTTAGCAAAATATTTTCTTTTTTTTTCTCTTTCAACTAAATTTAAAAAGCCAGCCCCCGATTTTGATTTCTATTTTGAGTCACATACTTGTTGCCCAGGTTGACACTTAACTTTTTATTGTTCCTCAGCTCACGAGTAGCTGGAATTACAGGCTTATACTATCAGGCCTGGTTTCTGTTGTGGTTGCTTGTTTTTTGAACTGGAATCTTCAAATGTTTCCCAGGCTGACCCCAAACACTGCTGTTCACAAAAATATCCTCCTGTCTCAGAACCCAAAGTTAGGTGAAATTTCAAGTATATGCCATTCTGTCCAGCTAGCATATCTCTCTGTCTCTGTTTGTATGTCTGTCTTTTTCACCCTGGGTTGTTTGTTCAGGTCTTAGGAGTCATCTGCCGTGTTTGCTGACACAGGTCTTTCATCCAGGCATACAGGAGGCAGAGGCAGCCAGATTTCTATGAGTTTGAGGCCAACCTGGTCTACATAGTGAGACCCTGTTTAACAAAAAAAGTATATGTTTTTATGTGCTGGATGGACTGGGGGCCTTTCAGCACTCTGGAGTTAGAGGCAGGGGGATGGACGGCTCCAGAGTGAGTTCAAGACTATCTTGGGCTACATTAGGCTTATTTCAAAGGTCTAAGGAAAAGTGGGACCTGGTGACTCACACCTGTAATATAGCAGAGCCAAAAAACTCAGGAGTTCAAGGCCAGCCTGGCTACATAGCAAATAAGAGGAAACGTGGGCCATCTGAGTACGTGAACTCCTGTCTCAAAACCTGTATGTTAAAGGAGGTCCAACAAGCAGGTGTAGGTTGTGGGGGAGAGGTGGAAAAGAGGGCACAATGCAAGGGGGCCTGGCCACTGCTGACATGTTTCCAGCTTTGCATAGGCTAGAGATCTTAAGCAGTGCCTTTTCCGGGTTTTCTAGGGCGAAGAGGTGGGGTTAGCGACAAGGGAGCCCCAGGGAGCCTGGATGGGGACAGGGGTCCACCAAATTCCCAACAAGCCCATGTCTTCCTACAGCTCCGAGACTGTGGCGGGCTGCGGGAGGTGGAGGTGACGGCGTGCCTGGTGTGGAAGGACTGGCCACACCGGGTACACCCACACAGCCTCGTGGGGAAAGACTGCACGGACGGCGTCTGCAGGGTGCGGCTGCGGCCACACGTCAGCCCCCGGCACAGGTACCAGACCCTGACCTTTGACCCCAGCTTCTCACTTCCGCTCCTGGAGATTCCAGAGGTGAACATCAGCACCCGGGAAAGCCCAGGTCCACAGCATCTTAGCCAGACCCTCCCAATTGCTCATCTTGGATGGATGGGGAGAGTTCGTGTGCACCACACGGGTCTGAAAGCCTGCCGCCCACGTTCACATCCGGTCCATATTTGCTGTTTGTTTTGCCTTTTGAGACAGGCTCTTGCCATGTAGTGAAAGCTAACTTGGAATTTGAGATCCTCCTGCCTCAGTCTCTTTTGGCAGGCACCACCAGACCAGCTCGCACTGTAGAGAAGGAGGCAGAGGGTCAGAGAGGGAACAGAGTGTATGCAGTTGATATCAGTGCCCGGGGACTCCAGACCCAGCTTAATGGAGTTGCCTGTATCAGAGGACAGCTAATGGGTCTCAGTTCTCTTGTTCTTGTGTGGCTTCCCAGGGTTGACCTCGGGTAGTTGCGCTGCTGACAAAGGCCTTTACCTGCTGAGCCATCTAATTAACCCTAGGTAGGCCAGGCTAGCCTCAAAATTCACTATTGTAGCTGAGGATGACCCTCACTTTTTCTTCCTTTGGACAGTCTCACAATGTAACCCTGGCTGGCCTGAGACTTGTTGCCTAGAACAGAAATCCTCCTGCTTCTGCCTCCCGGATGCTGGGATGAAAGAGTATACCGTCATGCCCACTGACTTGGAATTTATGATCCTACAACCTCTACCTCCTGAGGGCTAAGCTCGCAACCATAGGCATTTATTGAGTATTTTATTTTGTTTTAATGTTTATTTTCTAATGCAGGATTTTTTTTTTCTATGTAATAGCCCTGGCCGTCCTGGACTCGATTTGTAGAACAGGCTGGTCTTGAACCCACAGAGATCCTCCTGCCTCTGCCTTCTGAGTGCTGGGATTAAAGGCATGAGCCACCACGCTTGGCTCGTTTAGTCTTTTAATTGCTTAGTTCTATGTTCCATGGGCTAGCCTCAAATTCAGGATCCCCCTTGCTTCAGCTTCTCAAGTGCAGAGAATCCAGGCTTTCTTTGCACCGTTCTTCATATGCAGGAGCCTGGCGAGCATTTCTACATGGTAAAAATAAAGCAGGGTCTTGGTCTCACAACAGTACGATTCCTGGTGGCCTGTGAGAGGTTGAAGCCCCGGGCCTTTCCCGTGCTCCTCCTTGTGTTGTGTCTACAGCATCTGTGCAGCTGTGGGACTGTCAGAGGATGCCACCCTCACAGCCTGTCCTGTCTGGACTGTTGGGATGCCACCCTCACAGCCTGTCCTGTCTGGACTGTTGGGATGCCACCCTCACAGCCTGTCCTGTCTGGACTGTTGGGATGCCACCCTCACAGCCTGTCCTGTCTCCCACTCAGCTTTAACAACTTGGGCATCCAGTGTGTTAGGAAGAAGGAAATTGAAGCTGCCATTGAGCGTAAGATCCAGCTGGGAATTGACCCCTATAACGGTAAGTGCCCCCTTGTCTCTCTAGCCCCCGGCCCTTTAGCTTGTTTTGGTTTTTGGTTGGTTGGTTTGGATTTTTTTATGTTTTTAGTTTTTGTTTGTTTTCTGGTTGTTCGAGGCAGGGATTCTCTGTCTATCCCTGGCTGTCCTGGGACTCATTCTGTAGATAAGGATGGCCTTCAACTCAGAGATCCTTCTGCCTCTGCCTGTTGAGTGTTGGGCTTAAAGGTGTACACCACCTCTTCTCAGCCTCTTCTTTCTTTCTTTCTTTCTTTCTTTCTTTCTTTCTTTCTTTCTTTCTTTCTTTTTTCCTTTTATGTATGTGAGTTCACTGTAGCTATCTTCAGACACACCAGAAGAGGGCATCAGATCTCATTACAGATAGTTGTGAGCCACCATGTGGTTGCTGGGATTTGAACTCAGAACCTCTGGAAGAGCAGCCAGTGCTCTAACCACTGAGCCATCTCTCCAGCACATTCTTTTCTCTTATTTTTTTTAAAGAAAAATTTAAAAATTACATGTATTTATTTTGTGTGTGTGTGTGTGTGTTGGTTTTGCACGCCGTGGGTGTTCCCAGGACCCCCTGCAGGAGTCGGTTTTTTCATAGCGGGCTTCAGCAAATGAAGTCAGGTTCTTGGGCTTTGCAGCAAGCGGCTTTCACTGACGAGCCATCTCTCTGGCCCCTTTATTTGACTTTTAATTTTGGTTTTCAAGACAAGGTCTCAAAGTAGGCCAGGCTATCTTTGAACTTACCGTGTAGCTGAGGGTAACCTTGAACACTGACTAGCGTCCATCACTCCGCCTTCGCGCCCTTCCCCTTCATCACTGCCTGCTGCAGCTCAGCTGACCGCGGCCTCCCTTTGCTCTCTCCAAGCCGGCTCCCTGAAGAACCATCAGGAGGTCGACATGAATGTCGTCAGGATCTGCTTCCAGGCCTCCTATCGCGACCAGCAGGGACATTTGCACCGCATGGACCCCATTCTCTCTGAGCCTGTCTATGACAAGAGTGAGTCAAGGGTGCCATGTTGTTGGGATGAGGCTGTCCCAGGTGTGGGGAAGAACCCGGGACAGCGGCGTGGATGAGCAGGGCATCATTGTGGGGTTTTGATGGTTTTTTCTTTCCCTCTTGCCTGCTACTCTTACAGTGACTTGGTGCCCACACTCTCAAGGGAGCTAGGTCTCCACTTCTGCTCTCTTTTCCCCTCTTGGGCACATGGTGGGTGCCATAGCCCCAGACATCACATTTACGTCCAAAGCTTGGGATGGGCAGTGCCATCCCATGGGCTTGTACAGTTGGTACTTTGTCCGTTTCTGTGTGCATTTCTCTTTTCGTCCCGTACTCTTTATAGACGAACTCTGTTCCTTGACAATTCTGCACACACACATACTCACACACACAGTGCACTGTGGTTCCTCACTGACCTCACCTCCGTCTTCTCCCCCTCCCTCTGGGCCCTTCTATATTCATAGCTTTGTGTTTCATTTTTCTAGTCCACTGATTTTAACTGAGACCCCTGTGCCTGGTGGGCTCCCTGTTGTCCCGCCTCCTTACATCCTGAGGGCTGAGATGGTCACCATGAATTACCGTAACCCATTTATTGTTACGGACTGAGGATCGAACCCAGGGTTTTGTGCATATTAGGGAAGCACTTGACCTACATCCCCAGCCCTGTATTATTTAGTATCTATTTATTTATTATTTTAAGACAAGATCCCAATATGTACCTGAGCAAATTAGCAATCCTCCTGCCTCCACCTCTTCACTGGTGGGGTTATAAGCAGACACCACTGTGGCTGACAATATGCAATTTTGTTCACAGCCTCTGCATACCCTCACATTGGTGGGGAGAGTTTGGTCATTTACTCTTCTAACCAATCAGCAGTGGCCATGGGGAGGGGATGCTGTGACCTAGTGTAGCCTTTAGGACAATGGCTGACCCAAGGGAGGGCTCAGCACTCCTCACTCCTCATGGCTGATGGGGAGTGGCCCCTAGTTTCGAGAGCTATTAACAAAGGAAGGCCAAGGACTGCTGGTCAGGCTAGACAATGGTGTACTATAAGACATCAGGTCAGGTCTCAGATACACACGGTGACACATGCTTGTAGTCCCAACCACATGGGAAACTCAGGCGTGAGAGTGGTAAATCCAAGGCCAGCTTGGGCAGCTGCTCAATATTAATCTAGTTAGTAAATATGAGGGCTGGGGGCGTGGCTCAGTGGTACAGCCCCTGCCTAGAATCCCCCAGTGAGGGGCTGGGGGCGTGGCTCAGAGGGGCTGGGGGCGTGGCTCAGCGGTAGAGCCCCTGCCTAGAATCCCCCAGTGAGGGGCTGGGGGCGTGGCTCAGAGGGGCTGGGGGCGTGGCTCAGCGGTAGAGCCCCTGCCTAGAATCCCCCAGTGAGGGGCTGGGGGCGTGGCTCAGTGGTAGAGCCCCTGCCTAGAATCCCCCAGTGAGGGGCTGGGGGCGTGGCTCAGCGGTGGAGCAGACTTGAGAGTAGAATTCTGGCTATTGTCTGTCCTACCCTCCTGCCTAAGTGTCCTGTGTTCTACCTGGATGGGGTGTTTTGCCCACCTGTCACAAGCACCCTGGTGTGGTGGCTCAGTTGTCAATTTTCCTCTTGCACTTTTTAGAGTCCACCAACACATCCGAGCTGCGGATTTGCCGAATCAACAAGGAGAGCGGGCCATGCACAGGTGGTGAGGAGCTGTACTTGCTATGTGACAAGGTGCAAAAAGGTGAGGGGTCCGTAAGCCTTGTAGTATAGGTCAGAGGTGGAAGTGGGGTGTCGGTTAGACAGGGCAGCACTCTCGATGGAGTCAGAGCCCCAGCGCAGATGCAGGCAATGGATTTGTGAGCCGGCCCAGGTCCACCGGATATGGAAACCTGTGAGCCAACCAGGGCTGTGCAGTGCTCTTTCAGGATGCCGCTGTGCTGGAGATTCAACTGCACAGATGCATTAAGAAGGGCTGCACTGGGGCAGTGCTGGAAAGGTGGCTCAGCGGTTAGAGCACTGGCTGCCCTTCCAGAGGTTCTGAGTTCAATTCTGAGCAACCACATGGTGGCTCACAGCCATCTGTCATGGGATCTGATGTCCTCTTCTGGTCTGCCTGAATAAATTAAAAAAAAATTTTTTTTAAGAATGTCCAGCCTCTACCCAGCGAGTGCTGGCATTAAAGGGCGCACTACTATGCCCGGCCTCCTTGTCTTCTTATTATTTGTCATACTGGTTTACAGTAGGGACTCTGTGGACTGTCCCTTTCCCTTGGCTTAGCTGTATTCTCACCCCGACCCACCCTACCAGAGGACATATCCGTGGTGTTCAGCACGGCTTCCTGGGAAGGCCGTGCTGACTTCTCTCAAGCTGATGTGCACCGGCAGATTGCCATTGTGTTCAAAACGCCACCCTACGAGGACCTGGAGATCTCAGAGCCCGTGACCGTCAATGTCTTCCTGCAGCGGCTCACAGATGGGGTGTGCAGCGAGCCGCTGCCCTTCACGTACCTGCCTCGGGACCATGGTAAACACTCAACCCGCAGCTACCCCAGCCCTGGAGACCAGGTCTTTGGGGAGAGTGAGAAGCAGAAGGCAGTCCTGGGGGCAGTAGCTCAGTCAGTTTAGGGCTTGCCTTGCAAGCATGAGGACCTGAGTTCAATTCCTAGCACCCCTGTAGAAAGCCAGGCAGGGTGGCCTGTCCCTAGCACTGGGAAGACAGAGTCAGGACGGCAAGCCAAAGGCTACTAAGAAACTATCTTAAAGCAAGAGAACATAGGAAAAGTTGGATGACACATGAGGAATGAGAACCAAGATTGACATTTGGTCTTCACATATGCATATACAGGTATACACAGGGAGCAGAGAAACAGGGTGAAAGCAACTGGCTCAGCCAGTGCAAAGGTCCTGAGGTAGGACCCAGAGAGAACTGTATTGAGGTTTGATCCTATTGGGATATAGAAATGTACTTGCATGTTAGTGAAGAGCCTTTCCTTCTTCTAATGACCCCTGTGACGGGCTGTGACTGACTGTCACAGTGACCTCTGTGACTAACTGATGTATGACTTGGATACCTCTGCTCTCCTGAACAGACAGCTACGGTGTGGACAAGAAGCGAAAGCGGGGACTGCCCGATGTCCTCGGAGAGCTGAGCGGCTCCGGTGTGTCCCTCCACCTCTGCCTACGCCCATCCCTAGTTTCCGGGGAGGAGACAGGTGACCTGCTTGGTGTGGGAGGGTTGTCAGGGTCTGGAATCCTCATCGTCACCTCTCCTCAGATCCACACGGAATCGAAAGCAAACGACGGAAAAAGAAACCAGTGTTCTTGGACCACTTCCTGCCTGGCCACAGCTCAGGTGGGTATGGCGTCCGTAGCCCCTCCCTTCTGTGTGTCTAACAGGAAGCCCCCTGGCTCCCCCATAATTTAAAAAGAACATGTTGTTTTTATGTGTGGGTATTTTGCTTGCACATATATATATGCACCATATGCATGCCTGGTGCTTACAGAGGCCAGAAGAGGGTGTTGGATCCCCTCAACTGGACGGACTGAGGGTTGTGAGCTGCCGTGTGGATGCTGGGAGTGGAACCCGGGTTCTCAGAGCAGCCAGTGCTTTCAGCCACTGAGCCATCTCGAGCCCTTTTCTGGTTTCTTTACATCTTCTCAATGTTTGCCCAAGGTCAGCAGCTGAGCACACATCCAGCAACATGGAGGAAGAGGTCTGGCATTGGCTCACATCTATGATTCCAGCACTCAGAAGGCTGAGGCAGGGGAATTACCAAGAGCTGGAGGCCGACATAGTCTACATAGTCTACACTGGGGGCTACATTGCGAGACCCTGCGTCAAACACATCTTCCCACAGAGGAGTAGGCAGAAGGCTTTGGAGTCAGAGTAGGGGAATGCTGTGCCCTTTGCAGGGTCACAGTTACCGACTTACTCCATATTCCTGAACTTCAGGACTCCTTAGAAAGTCTTCTTTTTAAAGATTTGTTTATTTTATGTATTCACACACACACCAGAAGTCAGTGCTCCTAACCGCTGAGCCATCTCTCCAGCCCAGAAAGCCTTTTTAAAAATACCTTTCAAATTAATTTTATCATTTTATTTTGCACCCATATCATACACACGTCATCACAGTGATAAAAGCAACTTTTGGGGGGTGCTGTGTGTGGTATTTCACACCTTTAACCCTCGCACCCACGAGGCAGAGTCAGGTGCATCTTTGTGAGTTCAAGGCCAGCCAGGACTGACTACAGAGTGAGACCCTGTCTTAAAAAACAAAACAAAACAAAACAAACCCCAAAAAAGCAGAGCAAAGCACAAAAACCCACCTTTTTCTGTTCTTTCATTCCGTTGTTATGAAAGGATACCACGGGACGAACTCAGGACATCAGGTATGCACAGCAGGGATTTCACCTGCCACTCTCCAGACCTAGAAGGGTCTTTGCAGACCTGGCCTCACACATCTTGTTCACTCTGGGCTGGAATGTGGCTGTCTTGGCAGCTGCCCAGAGCCCTGCATTTATCCCCACCACACAGTCTGGACATGGTGGCACACCTGGGAACTCAGTTTTGCAGAAGTAGAGGCAGGAGGATCAGAACTGTTCAGGGTCATGTTAGCTATTATATGTATATAGTTTAAACATGAGTTTAGGGCTCATGTGTGCTAAATGAAATCCCATCTTAAAACAAGAACTGATGTGCTCTATGAATGTGTCTGACCTTGTCTGGGAAGCTAAGTAGGTTCAGGCCTGGTCAGTACTTGTATAGAAGCTGGTCCAAGAACACAGGGTGCTGGAGTTTGAGATTCTTATTTTATTTGTTTGTTTGTTTCAAGAAACTTTGTCCTTAAATTCAAGTGAGTGGGGCTGACTGCTCTTGTGGAGGGTCAGGGTTCGATTCCCAGCACCTACTTGGCAGCTCACAGCCGTCTCTAACTCTAGTCCTTGGTGGCCCATCGCCCTCTTCTGGCCTCCATGGGCACTGCCTGCACCTGGTGCACAGACTTAAGCACATAAAGAATATGATTTTAAAGCAGGACGAGCATCACCTCAGGCTCTCAAAGGTGGGATTACAGGCTGCCCCACCACATGCAGCAAAAGTAGTCTGGATTTTTCTTAGCTAAATTAAGTTTATCATCATCTGTGCGTAAGCGTGAGTGCCCACATCGAGGTCAGAGGACAGCTGTGAGGAAACAGTCCCCTCCCCTTACACTGTGGGTCTGGGAGTCAGTTTTGCTCATTCAGGCTGACCCAGCCAATATTGTCCATGGAGACATTTGTCCACCCAGTCGTCTGTTTGTGTGAGACAGGGTCTCACTTTGCAGCCCTGGCTGGCCTGGAACTCAGAGATCCTCCTGCCTCTGCCTCTCGAGTGCTGGGGTTAAGGGTGGGTGCCGTCATACCTGGGCCTAATTTTGTTTTAATTTGAAGCCAGCACTGGCGGGCCTGGAACTCATGGAATCCTATCTCAGCCTCCCAAGTGTTGGGATTACAGGCTTGAGCTACCAGGACCGACTTCCTCTCATTTTCAAGGTCTCTCACCCAGACTGATAGTGGAATGTTGGCATTGACCTTCTTTCTTCCTGTACCTCCCATGCGCTTACGTTATAGTTACCTGTCACTCTGGGTTCATACGGTCCTGGGAATTGAACCCAGGGCTTCATGCATGCTAGGCAGCACTCTCCCAACTGTGTTACAGCCCTGGACACCCAGTGACAGACGCCTAAGCCGTGTTCCTGTTTATTCCTTAGTTCATACATCTTCATGAGGTGGTGCCTCGATTTTGGCAGGTTTAAAAAAACAGAGGTTCAGAGAGGTGACATGTCGTGTTTGTGGTCACAGGGTGGGGGATCTGCAGTGGGGCAGAAAGCTGGCATGCAGGACATTTGTGTGAGGGAGCAGGGATGCGTGTGACCCTTATGTCAGTGAGCACAAGGATAGAATCCAGCTCATCCACTTCCAGGTCAGAGTGTTTCCCAGCACAGCCACCTGCTGGCCACGCACGGGCACGCACACACACACACGCTCTCACACACACACACACACACACACACACACACACACGCTCACATACACACACATATACTCACACACACTCACACACATGTGCACACACAAACATGCTCACACACATACACACACACACTCACACACACACACACACACACACGCTCACATACACACACATACACTCACACACACTCACACTCACACACATGTGCACACACAAACACATGCTCACACACATACACACACACATTCTTACACACACATGTGCACACACACATACAGACTCATGTGCATAGGCATACAAAAAAGTGGAAGAACAGAATTTCTCCCCACTACCTCAGCTTGCCCAGAGCACCTAGTCTCATCAGCAGAGCCGACCCACCCCTGGGGTTTGCTGTACCTTTGTCCTCTCTGGTTTTCATGCTGCTGGTATGCGTTACATGATTTGTCCCCTAGCAACCACCAATCCTTGCCTGGCTCTTCTAGCTGCCATCAAGTTTCCCAAGTCTTGTCATTCCCTGAGACCAAAGTCACTTGAAGCCTGCGTTGTGATAATTAGAAAACAACCTTAATATCGTAGGAATCCTGAGTATGTGGTTTTTATGTGTCTCATGCAGAGTCTCATGCAGTCCAGGCTGATTTTAAACTCAGAGATCCACCAGCTTCTGCTGGGACTAAAGGCATGGGTCACCAGCCCAGTCCTGGCTAAGGTCATTTAGTTTTTATTTGCATTCACATTGAATTCCAAACAACAGGCTGGAACATTGTTTCCCCTTTTACAAAAACAGGGCAGAGGTAACTGCTCCAGGAAAGGTCTGGCGGCCACACACTGCCCTTTTCACTGTGTAGATCCCCTGGTCAAAGACAGCTGCCATGGGACCCCACTAGAGACCGTCTGGTTTCATGTTGATGCTGTGAGAATCACCAAGATCAGACTGCAGCTCTGTAGGGGAGGAGGAAGGCGTTTATTCCAGCTTTAGGTCACAGTCATCATTGAGGGGAAGTCGAGGCACGAACTTGAAGTAGGGACCATGGAAGAACACCATGGCTGACATGCCCACTGCCAGACCCATGCTTAGGTAGCTTTTAAAAAAATTATTAATTCTTTTATGTATGTGAATACACTGCACCTGTCTTCAGACACACCAGAAGAAGGCATCAGATCTCATGACAGATGGTTGTGAGCCACCATGTGGTTGCTGGGGTTTGAACTCAGGACCTGTGGAAGAGCATCCAGTGCTCTAACCACTGAGCCATCCCTCCAGCCCTTAAATTTATTTTTATTTATTTACTTCACATCCTGATCTCTGTCTCCACTTCTTGTCCAATCCCCTCCTTCTCTGAGAGGGTGGAGGCCCCACCCCGGTACATCAACTCTCTGCAGAGCTAGGCACATCCTCTCCCACTGAGATCAGACCAGGCAGCCCAGCTAAGGGAAAATGTGTTCCAGCTTTTGGGATAGTCTGGCTCCAGTTGTTCGGTACCCACATGAAGACCAAGCTGCACTTCTGATCTTGGGTGCTCTGGGCAAAGTGATACAAATGTGGGGGGCACAAATGTGGTTAGGAGACACAACCAATTGTGCAAGGCCTTATCCACAGCACCACATAACCAAATCACATCAGCGGTGGCAGCACTTGGGAGACGCTGGCATTTACCTGGGCTGTTTAGCATATTTGAGGCCAGCCTGGTTTTTAGGTTTTTATTAAAACCCTTCGTTTATTTATTTTGCATGTGTGGGTGTATACCTGCCACACTGCTACACACAGGTTGCTTGTGGAGATCAGAGAACGACTTACAGGAGTCAGTTTTCTTCTTTCACCACAGAGGTTCCAAGTCTGAACTGGCGTCATCATCAGGGATGTCAGGAAGCAGCCTTAACCAGGGAGAGGTGTGGACGGCCTGAGACCCTGCGTAGTTTCACTTCCTTCTGCATGAGTGTGTGCACGTCTGAGTGTCTGCCACAGCTATGCAATTGCCCATGGAGGCCAGAAGAGGGCATCAGATCCCTCTGGATCTTGACTTACAGGCAGATTTGAGCTGCTGGAAGTGGGCCGGGGCTGGGAACCCAACCTGGTTGGTTGCCAGAGCATCAAGTGTTTGTAACCACGGAGCCATCTCTCCAGCCCGCCTTTAAAGACCGGGTCTTGGAAAACTCACATGTGTTATACATATATACATTATACACAAAGGCTCATGCACGTAAAAGATGTGGTCTAGTGTGCTGGCTCTGTGGATACAGGCGCCTGCCATGCAAGCTTCGACCTGAGTTCTACCTCCATATAAAGGTAGCAGGAATGAAATGACTCCACAAGGTTGAACTCTGACCTCCTCCCATGCACTTTGGTAGCAGATATGCCCGCTCACATACATCATGTGTATGCACATGCACACTCGGGCAGGCACACACGGATGTGCACAAAATGAAGAGTGGTAGTACTTCCTTTCCATTCTGGTTAGGGTTAAAGGCCCAAGATGGAGTCCAAGTTAGATACTGCCTGGCCAGAGGTAGGCCCTAAACCCAACCATTTTTTTTTTTTTTCATCAGGCCTGTTCCTCCCGCCATCAGCTCTGCAGCCGGCAGACACTGATTTCTTCCCTGGTACCATATCCCTTCCCGGGTTGGAGCCTCCTGGCGGCCCCGACCTCCTGGACGATGGCTTTGCCTACGATCCTTCTGCCCCCACGCTCTTCACGATATTGGATCTGCTGCCCCCAGCACCACCACTTGCCAGTGCTGTGGTGGGTAACGGAGGTGCAGGGGCCACCATTGTGGAGTCTCCTGGCCCAGAGCCCCTGTCGCTGGACTCTTTTGCAGCTCCGGGCCCCGGGGATGTTGGTACTGCTAGCCTTGTGGGCAGCAACATGTTCCCCAACCAGTACCGAGAGGCAGCCTTCGGGGGTGGCCTCCTATCCCCAGGGCCTGAAGCCACGTAGCCTCTGAGGTGACAGAGGAGGCACTGGGAGAGGCGTGTGGTATAGCACTCCATCCCCGAAGCCAACCTTGATCAGTCTTCCAGCTTCCTCATCCTGAATCGGACATCTGCAGTGCTGGCGAAAAGATGGGGAGAGCTCCTGTTTTCTTTGAGCCCATCAAACAGAATGCTGAGTTCGAAGAGGAAAAGGGGCTCCTGCAGGTGGACCCCTTCTCAGGACAGATTCTCAGAGATTGTACAGAGGGGAGGAGGTAGCAGATCCCCAGCCTTCTTCCCTGATCCTGAAGAACGGGGTAGATTGTTTGTTCAGTTTTCCCAATAAAAATTAGTTTTTTGAGCCTTTGGGGTCTTGTCTCTTCTTTGCCTAGGACACGCTAGGTTTGTTTGGGACAAAACAATTGTTGCTGAGAGGCTGCCCAGATGGCTCAGCGGTTTAGAGTTATTGCTGCTCTTCCAGAGAACCTAGTTTCAATACCAGCATCCACATGGGAGCTCACAATGTGTGATGGCTATTCTTGGTGGTCAGCCGGACTATATCTGGAACCCAAAAATGGATGGCATGCATGTGAGAGATTTTTTTGCTTAAATTTGAAGTAGGAAGATCCTAATTCTAATCTGGATCTTGAGATGGGAAAACATACCTTTCATTTTGTAAAGATTTATTTTTTTTTATTTTATTCATATGAGTACACTATAGCTGTCTTCAGACACACCAGAAGAAGGCATCAGATATACTCCCACATATACATGTATAAGTATACATATATATGTATACATAGCCATGTATATGCACGTGTAAATATGTGTATACAAAGATGTGCATATATATGAGATTAATTAAAATGATTTATAGGAAGATGTGCATATATATGAGATTAATTAAAATGATTTATAGGCTGTGGTCCAGTTAATACAACAATGACAGGCTATGAACAGAAAGTCCAAGAATTCAGTAGATGCTTAGTCTACAAGGATAGATGTCTCAGCTGGTCTTCAGCATACACTGGAATCCCAGAGAAGGTTGTAATGCCAGTGAAGAAATGGATTTGCTAAAGCTTCCTTCTTCCACACCCCTATATAGGCTTCCAGCACAAGTTTATGGCCCAGATTAGATCTGAATTAAAAGTGTGTTTTTTGGAGAGATGGCTCAGTGGTTAAGAGCACCGACTGCTTTTCCAGAGGTCCTGAGTTCAATTCCCAGCAACCACATGGTGGCTCACAACCATCTGTAATGGGATCCGGTGCCCTCTTCGGGTGTGTCTGAAGACAGCTACAGTGTACTCATATAAATAAAGTAAATAAATCTTTAAAAGAATAAATATTTTAAAAAAGATTAGGACTTCAGTTAAGAGACTAGTTGTGAGCCACAATGTGAGTGCTGGCAGTTAAACTCAGGACCTTGGCTAGAGCAGCCAGTGTTCTCAGTCGACTAGTCATCGCTCCTGCCCCTAAAAGAAATAAACCTTTTAAAACAACAACAAAACGTGCCTGGAATACTGGGCTCCTCTTCTGGCGCTTCCCAGATCCTGCCACCCTACAGGCCCCGCCCACAATTGAACCAGTCTGGAGAACCAATGCCCAGAGCCCTTCCTCCCGACCGCGGAAGTGCCTTTTGTGCCGCGCCGCCTCTCTCCTTCGCGCAACCTCTGACTTCCGCTTCCGGTGCGGGTCGTGAGCGCGCGCGAGCGCAGCAGTGGGAGGCGGCGACTAGCCGGTGAGTGCAGGCGTCCAACCCCGACCTCCCGACTTCGGAGCGGTGGCAGTCGGGCCTCACCCTTGTCCGAGGCGCTCCGGGGATTGCCGTGGGTGTGTGCCGGACCGCGAGGGTGCCCCGCCTGCTTCCGTCCTAACAGGCCTCAGGCTGCGCCCCTCGCCCCTCCTCAGGCCCGAGTCCAGGCTTTGGGGTTCGGCCCGGACCCTGGTCCCTAGACGCAGCCCCTGCCTCTCACCCAGGACCGCAGTCTCTCTTTTTAGCCTGCATGCCTGGCCCGCTTCACATCCCTCCTTTAGATTTCTGCAGCCTGCCCGTCTTCATCCTCTGTCCACGCCCTTCACCTGGCCTCACCCCCCTCTCCCGAGCAGCGTTCCCCTGCTGTGCTGTTTTCTCTCTCCACTAACGCGTCTTACAACCCTGCTGCACCCCCCAATCCCCCGCACCATGCGTGGTTCCTGCAGAGGGATCTTTGGGATTCTTATGAGCCCAGCCCTGGCAGCTGGGCTTTATTCCAGACATTTCATTTAAAAAATTTTTTTATTTCCAAATAGCATCTTATTATGTAGCCTTGGCTAGCCTGGAACTTAGCACGTAGACCAGGCTGGCTCCAAACTCAGACATCTGCCTGTCTCTGCGTTCCCACTGCTGAAATTAAAGGCATGCACCATCACTTCCAGCCAATTTTTTTTTTTTTAAATTAAAGCAGGATCTCCATATTTAGGCTACACTGCCTACTTAACCATAGTCTTTCATATGGACTTGGGCACACAGAATCTAGGATGATTTCTTTCCCGGGAGGAGGGCTTACCAAGTCCCAGAGAGCTTTCTCATAGTTCTGCAGCTACTGCCGCAGGACCGTTAAGGAACCCTTTTGTGCACTTGACCTCCAGGCCTGCAGGGGAGACTTGGGATTTAGCATCAGGATTTACACCAACTTGTTAGAGGACTGTATCTCGGCCCAGGTGGTCTTTCCAGTCCCTTTGACATGTCTGGTGCCCTTCTCGCTCAGGTAGAGGCCTCGGCACGATGTGGCATGAGGCTCGGAAGCATGAGCGGAAACTTCGAGGCATGATGGTGGACTACAAGAAGAGGGCAGAGCGGCGTCGGGAATACTATGAGAAGATTGTAAGTGAGCAGACTTCAGCATGGGGTGGGTGGGCTCCAGAGGGAAGGGCCCTGGGCTTGGAAGTGTGGCAAGGCCAGAGCCCTTTTCCTCAGAATCCTAGTCCACCCCCTTTCCACAGTGACCACTTTCTGTGGTATTGGAGATAGAAGTCTGGGCCTTGCACAAGCCTTCAACCCCCTGAGCTGCCCTTACCCCATCTCTTCCAGACGATCTTGTTAGGCAACCCAGGCTGGCCCCAGGCTGGCCTCAGACTCAGTCTCTTCCTGCCTGTGTCTCCCTGCTCAGCAATGGTCATTTCTCCAGCCTAGTGGTTGGGGTGAACTTGAGGGCTTCTGTTTGTGTCAGCCTACTGTGTGTGGTGCACCGGCGTCAGAGACGAAAGACTGTAGCTCTCTCAACATTCCAGGAGTATGACGTCTCCAGAACATTCTCTGCTCCTCCAGCACTGTGTTTCCAGTGTCCAGAACAGCTCAGCCGTTCTTGAGGCTTGGCTTGGCGTCTTAGCAGTAGTGCCATCAAGATTCACTAGAGGTGTCTGACTTGTCCCCTCTTGTTTGATACTTTCATTGCTTTTGGAGAAAAAGACGTAAAAAGACAAAACCAAACTTTATACTTTGGCCAAAAAGTCCTTGGGGCCCCTGCATGGCTTTCTTGGACATCTTTGCTGGTCTCTTCCATATCTGCCGTCATAGGTACAGCATTGGTCTGTGATGCCTGATCTTGTCTAACTTGCTTGGTTTTTGGACTGTCTCCCAGTGTGAAGTGACAGTTGCCTACCTGGCTCAGTTCTTTATCCTGTAGACATCCTATTAACTACACTGTTGCTGCTCAGCCCTCTGTTCCTTTGTCTTCAGTCTTGTCTCCAGAAACCCATTCAGCAGATGAGAGAGGTCTTTGTGGGTGTAAAACTGGCCCCTATGGCTCCTGAGTGTCCTTGGGAGAAGGCCAGTTTCTCCACTGTGGCTTTCGAGGCTGTACATAGTTTGGATATTCTCTGTGAGCTGCTGAGAATGGAAGCCAGGAAAGGGCTTCTATCTGGCAGGGGGCTCTACCACCGAGCCACGCCTCCAGCCCCTCACTAGGGGATTCTAGTGGAGAGCTCTACCGTTGAGCCATACCAGTAGGTCCCTGCTGTTCTGGTAGGTTCTAGGCAAGCAGTTTGCCACTGAGCCACTTGGCCCTTAGTTTGATTCTTACCTCTTCTCCAGAATCATTCTGCTCTCTGCCTGACTCCCTTGTTCAAGTTATCCTGGCCTTCTGGCTCTCTCTCTCTGTTGCCTGATATTTTCTTCTGTGTGCAGAAGGACACACTGTATGGAATCGAGGCTGTAGCAGAGGAATGCGATATGAGCAGATGACTTTGTCATTGGCAGACATTTGTCCCTTCAAGGAAGTTTTGTTCTGAGGTCTGCGAGAGCTCTGGAGACTCTGGCTCTCGTGTCTTCCCTCTACCCAGCAGAGAGGAAATGAGAGAAAGCGGGCAGGGACTCTCATGTTCCTTGGTGAGAGATTTTCTGGGTGTTTTCCCATCACTCCTTGTCCCGATGACCTGAAGGCCCTACAGGCCCATGCAACCTCAGGAAGTAGGGATGTAGATTCCCTTCTAGCTGGGCTTGGCCAGATGTGTGAGGGCACCACTGAATTGGGGAAGTAGAGATGGGAGGTCTGTCAGTGGAGAGCAACTGGGTGCATCTTTCTCACAGGTTGATTGGGGGGGGTTGCCTGTGTAGACCAGTGTGTACTTGCCTGTTGGGTGTTTTGTGAGTTTTCCTTGGGGTGACTTCACTATTGGCGGGACACAACATCTTACCAGAGAGAACTTGAAGGTCAAGCCTAGTGACTTTGGAGTGTATTTGGAGTTACATAACAGAGCAGGGAGGGCTCATGCTCATCACCAGAAAACCTACCCCAGCATGGGTGAGCTCCCTGCCACAGCTACAAGTGGCTCTACCGGTGTCCCCTGTCTGTGGTCCTTCTTAGCACTGTGCCATTGTGGCAGCAGCTTCGTGACGTGGTCCAGTTAGTAGTAAATTTCAGAGCCACGTCAGTGCCATTAGCTTCCCGAACCAGGAGGGAATGTCTGAGCAAGGAGGAGATGGCCACACTACCTGTGTGTCACAGTTTGTGTAACTGAGGCTCAGGGAGGGTTAACTTGTGGGGCTGGGATGTTGCTCTGTGGTGAGTGCTTCTTAGCCAGATCTACCCGTAGGCATACAAAGAAGAGAGGAATAACGGATTCTTAGCCCCTGTGATTGCTGGGTAGAGTGGAATTTGGATTTGGACCAGTGGGTGGGAGGCACGGAGGGGAGCCAGGGGAGGGGGTTCAGGCTCGCCTCCCTGTTGGCAGGGAGCCTCCAGCTTTTGTTCAGGGCATTGATGAGAGACAGTGTTCGCTGGGTGACGGGAAGAGCCTGGCAAGTGTCTGTGGGGCTCTTTGTGATGTGGATCATGTAAACAACCAGTGTCCGCATCCAGATGTGTGGAGCCTAGCCACTTTGGTTGCTGGGGTGGTGTAGGGGGAGTGGGGTGAAGAAACCAGGCTGGGCTGTGGCTGCCTGTTGGAGATTGTGAGTGGCTAGAATTGGATCCCTGATCATTCTTAGTGACTGCTTTTCTTCAAGTTTTATGACTTTCCTCTCACTAGTCCTATTCTTGTCAACATTTTTCCTTTTGAGATTGGAATTCTCTAAGTTGTACAGGCTGGCCTAGAATTCACTATGTAGCCCAGGCTACCCCTCCAACTCACGTTCCTCCTGCCTCAGCCTCCTGGGTGCTGGGATTACAGGTGTGTGCCTCTGTGCCTCTTCTCTAGTTTGCATAAAGAAGTGCAGTCTACAGGACCTGATGGGGCACACTCTTAATTCTTGCATTAAAGGGAGGCAGAGGCAGGCCTGATCTCTGTAGCAGGTTTCAGGCCACTGCTACGTAGTGAGACTGTCTGGAAGGAAAAAAGGGAAAGAACTACAATCCCTTTTTGATGTGCAGGTGGGAAGTACATCTGGAAGGCCCAGCTGGCCCTCTGCTGGGCTGGGCATTGCCCTGAGCTCCTTGTGCCTGCCCTTCCCATATGTAAGGTCACTCCTGTGGGTGCAGGGCTGTCCTCTACATTGGACTGTGAGTCTTCGAGGGCGGGGCTTGAGCTGTCGGATCTGGGCATCTGCTGGTACTGCGGAAGCCTTCGAGGAGGCAACCAGTGGCAGGGACACGCCCGCATGGACCCCGGCCCCGTCTGAGCCCAGAGGGAGCACAGCCTGGTGGGTGAGAGCGGACTCACTTGGTTTGTTTGCCTCCGATGCTGAGGGTGGAGCCTGGAAATTATCCATGCGAGGTCCATGCCCCACTCCGCCTGGACTTTGCATCGCAGGAAGATTCTTTGCCGTGTGCCTCACAGCCAAGAGTTAGGAGAAATCAACTGTGTGGGAGATAGCTCAGTGGTTAAAGCGTGAAGGCCAGTTCGCATGGTGGCTTGTCTGTCCTTTGGTTCTCCAGATCAAGCTGGCTAGGCAGATCAGCCCGATCACCTCACTTCGGGTTTGAGTGGGAGGCCATGGCTTAGTGAACAAGGTGGGGGAGTGATGGAGGACCGTCCCTGACATGTGCCTCAGGCCTCCACTCGCATGTGTGCCTACATGTGCCCACACTCACACAAATATGCACACAGATAAAAGTGACTATATACGTACACTGAGGCTACTTACCTCACATCCAGTGTGGAGCACAAAGCCAATGACACACTGGAGGCAGAGGCTGGAGGTCTGTGAGTTCAGGTCACAGTAAACTACATGGTGAGACCCTGTTCCAAACAAACACACAAACAAACCCCATGAAAGCCAGAAAGCCAATATGGCTGGTGTCTGCACCAGGTGATGCACACACAGGGTGGTAGCTGTTGGCTGTGAGGAGAGAGGGGAGTTCCTCAGTCCTAGAGTTTGCACTTTGCAAGATGAAGCCATTTTGGAGCTGGGAGGCCTAGTTCACAGAGGTGTGTGTTAGTTGATACACTGTGCACTCTGGCAGTTAAGGGCTGGGCTGTGCTGTCAGTCAGAGGGGGAGCACTTGCCTAGTATGGGCGAGGCTCTGGGTTTAATCCCCAGTGCAGCAAAGAAGTTAAAATGAAAATAGTTGAGCCTAAAATTGGGACAAATGAAAGGTAGAAAGGAGGCAGGCTTGTCTGCAGTTGGACTACTTCTGCCTGGTGCTGTGTGATTGATTTCAAATGCAGTTTCCTCATGTGGGAAATGGGCGTCTTTATGGTTGCAGAGATTGAGTTGGGAATGTTCTCACAAACAATGCTGTTTGTGAGAGGCTGGTTGTTAGGGCTCCTTGGCTTTTCCACAGTGTCACCCCTCCCCCAAGCATGCTCTGGTCTGGGGGCACGTTACTTGGGCTCTGTGCCTGTCACTTCTGAGATGCAGATCCCTCCAGGGGCTCTCACACACTTGCCAAACTCCATGCTGCACCTGGCAGTCCCTCCAGCCTCGGTTTCAGACTAGCCGGAGGCCCTGTGTCCTGAGGAACTGAAGAAGGCAGGCAGATGGAGGCCCCAGGACTTTCCACGGTGAACTTGGTCTGGACATGGAGCTGGGGTGTCATTGTGTGAGCATCTTGGCCACTGGAAGGCTGTGGCTTCTAAGGGCTGAGTCTTATGTCAGAGAGGATTCTTTTTTTTCTCTTGCCTGATTTACAGGCCTTCAGAGTCTTTTGGGGACCAGGCCCAGGGGACAGACACAGCAGTGAGCAAAACAGATCTCTGCCTCCTGGGAGGGAGGTCCTGCTTCATGTTCTTTGGGAGGCAGGTGGTGATGAAGCTAGCGAGGCAGAATAGCAGGTGCTGGTGGCTGCCCTGAAGAAAACTGGAGGACCCACCGCTCTCACATGGGGTTGCTTGGGGCGCTTTCCGAGGTGTGAGGTGAGGGAGAGAGTAGCCCTACTAAAAGGGAACAGCCCAGAGGCCCATAAGCCTGGACCAGAGGAGCGGAGGAAAGTCAGGGAGACACCCGGAGGATGCTGGGAAGAGATCATGGCTTTGAGGGACAAGGAAAACATTGCAGAGAGCAGAGTAGCCACTAGCTCCAGGGAAAGGTGGCCGGTGGACTGCAGGACCCAAGCAGAGGATGTGCTGAGACAATCCTGTGTCTCCCTGGTCATGTGACCTGACCCCAGTGGCTGCTGGGCCAGGGCAGTTGTGCTCTTGTGATGTGTCTTATGGATCTGTGACCTTTCCCCTGGTTCCAGGATGCAGGCTTGAGGATGGTGGACAAGGTAGGTTCTCACTTAGGCGTCATTTTTTGGGCTAGTTTTGGTTTGTTTTATTTTTTATTTTTATTTTTAAAAAATATTTATTTAATGTATGTGAGTACACTATTGCTGTCTTCAGACACACCAGAAGAGGGCATCAGATCTCATTACAGATGGTTGTGAGCCACCATGTGGTTGCTGGGAATTAAACTCAGGACCTCTGGAAGAGCAGTCAGTGCTTTTAACCACTGAGCCATCTCTCCAGCCCTTGTTTTATTTTTTTAATTATTTGTGTCAAAGGCAGGAGGTGGTGGCGCTCGCCTTTAATCATGGCACTCAAAAGGCAGAGGCAGGTGCATCTTGTTTAAGGCCAGCTTGGTCTACAGAGTGAGTCCCAGGGCAACTAGAACTTCAAAAATAAACAAATATGGGCTGGAGAGATGGCTCAGTGGTTAGAGCACTGACTGCTCTTCCTGAGGTCCTGAGTTCAATTCCCAGCAACCACATGGTGGCTCACAACCATCTGTAATGGGATCTGATGCCTTTTTCTCTTGTGTTTGAAGTCAGCTACAGTGTACTCATGCATATAAAATAAAAATAAATAAATCTAAGAACAAAAGAAAACAAAATATGTTGAAATAAAAGAAGAAAGTGTGTGTGTGTGTGTGTGTATGTGTGTGTGTGTGTGTGAGAGAGAGAGAGAGAGAGAGAGAGTTATGTACAGGCGTTTATTCGAGTATGCTGGCACACGTAGAGGCCTCAGACGATGTTGGGTATCTGCCATAGATGGTCCTTCATCATGCTTTTGACACAGGATTTCTTCCTGACCCTGGCCAGTAAACAGCCAGGATCCACGTGTCTCTGCCTGCCCAGTGATGGGGTTATAGGCACATACTGACATGCGTGGCTTTTTACACGGCTGTGCTCTGTGCTAACAGCTTTTTTGAGCTATAAGTGCCGTACCACACAGTTTACTCATCAGAAGGTCACGGCTCATTGCTGCATTGTGGCTTAGTGATAGGATGCTTGCCTAGCATGCTCAAGGCCCAGGCTTCAGTCCCCCACACCGCACGAGCAATGTTGTCAGCGCCTTGCATATGCTAGTGAGCCCTTACTTCCTGTCCTTCCGCACCCTCCGTTCTGGGGAGCTCCTCGGTGTCTCTCCACTTGATGCAGTGTTTTGGGCTTCTTCCCTCTGGCCCTGTGTGTTCAAGGCTCGGCTGTGTTGTAGTAGATGGCATGTTTGATAACCCACTTTACACAAGTGGTCTGCTGGGTTGTTAGCACTTTGCGGCTCTGTGAGCAATACTGGCGTGAACAGTAGCATGTGTAAGATCTGTACCTAGAAGCGGGGCTGCTGGGTCGTGGTGATAATCCTCTGTGGAAGGTCTTTTCTGCAGTGCTGAGGGCGGAGCTAGGGCCTCCTGTGAGCACAGGAGTGCGGCACAGCCTCAGCCTGCGCCAGCTTGTGTGGGACGGACTTTCTGTGCTGTCATCAGTTCCGCCGCCTTTGCCCGTGTGCTGTTGCTGCACCAGGCCCAGGGCTTGCACTTTGCTCCAAATGGACGGCTTGGAATGGGGGTGAACAGTTAGGGCTAATACTTGACACAGTGTATGTCTGTAGCTCAGGTAGGCTTTTAATTTATAATCCTCCTGCCTAAGTTCCGGGATAGCTCGGCCTGGCTGGCAGGACGCATCAGCTAGAGCAGAGTTCAGTACCCTGGCCACGCCTGGGAGGACTTAGTTCCCTGTCCCTGAGGGTGCATGTTGGCTCACCTGTGAGGTGTGGCCCAGGGATTTGACCCAGAAGCCAAGTGACCATTAGGTCTACTTAGGGAGGCGTGGTGGGCCTTGGTTCCTTGGTGACCTCTGACCTGTCCATCCCTGCAGAAGAAAGACCCCGCCCAGTTCCTGCAGGTGCATGGCCGAGCCTGCAAGGTTCACCTGGATTCTGCAGTTGCCCTGGCTGCGGAGAGTCCTGTGAACATGTAAGACAGGAGGGGTATGGAGGGGACACATAGTGTCAGACAGGAGGGGTGTGGGGGGACGCATAGTGTCAGACAGGAGGGGTGTGGGGGGGACGTATAGTGTCAGAAGGGACTCGGGGGTACTCTTGAGTCTACAGTAGAGGCTCGGATAAGGTCAGACTTGTGTGAACTGTCAGAGAAGGAGTTAGGGCCGACTGAAGCTCTCGAGGGGCAGAGGGCTGGTTGCCGGAGGGGCCTGGTTTACGTTTCTTTCTATTGCCCGGCTCTGACGAGTGAGGTCCTCGCTGTGGACTGGCAGGTGGATGACTTGTTGGGTCCTGGACTCCAGCTGTAGCTTTGGGTGGATGACAGAGGACTGAGTGCTTGGACTCTGAGTCCTGTGTTCTCCCACCTCAGGATGCCCTGGCAGGGAGACACCAACAACATGATCGACCGCTTTGACGTCCGTGCACACCTAGACCACATTCCTGACTACACACCCCCACTGCTCACCACCGTGTAAGTGCCCTTCACCCTAGCCAGAAGCCTAACTACCCCCCCACCCCCTTTTCTGATGCTTGGGGCTTTGGTTCTCACCTTCTCTTTAACCCCACTATTCCCCAAAGCTCCCCGGAACAGGAGTCAGACGAGCGGAAATGTAACTACGAGCGGTACCGAGGCTTGGTGCAGAACGACTTCGCCGGCAGTGAGTGGCGGGGCGGGGCGTGGGGCGTGGGGGCCTGAGGCTGGACCACCTAGACGAGTCACCCAGGTACTTGCTGCTGGTTGCCCTTGGTTCTGTCCTGGTCTGTATATCCTCTCTCCCTTTTGGGTCTTCGTCCATGAAACTGGCACAAGGTCTCTGTGGAGTTAGAGACTTGGAGGTCTCCACCCAGCCCTTCCCTCTGATTCTCTACAGAGTCCTTTTCCTAAAAAATAAGGGAGGAGGGTACCCACTTCATGAGTGAGGGTCCTAGGAAGAAACTCTTCCTTGTTGTGAGCAAAGCCCCTGAACGTGTCAAGTCTGGCCTGTTCCCTTTTGTGAATGAGAGGCAAATGATTCAGGAGTGAAGGACTTTGCTGGGCTTCCCCAGGAGGAAGTGGGGATGTGTAAGGCTCTGGGCACCAGCCAGGGAACTGACTTAGTATACTCTTGTGGAGTACCTGCCGTGAAAGCCTGAGATTGAGTTTGGCCAAGAGAAAAGAACCCACTCCTGAGTTGTCCCCTGATCTCTACACACATGCCTTGTTACATGTGTACGTGACATGCATGGGCAGGTTCAGACTCTGGTTCTGTGCCTAGCATTGCAGACAAAACAGATAGCACCCCACTGTGACCCTGCATGGCTTGCTGCAGGGAGAAGAGCTCTGGCTCCCCTTCCCTCCTGTGTTTTTGGAGTTGGAAGTCCAGGGCCACACACACAGATGCTAGGAAAGTGCTCGCCTGTCGAGCTGCACTGATAGGCCTAGGGATATTTTTCTTGCTGTTTGTATGTTTGAGACATGATCTTACTCTATAGCCGGAGCTGGCCTGAGGCTCATGACCTCCTGCCCCCACTCTCCTCAGTGCTGCAACTGGTCCCCAGGCAAGGACCCCTGCGTCCATTTTGATGCCTCCATTTTAGACAGAATTCGTGGGTCCCTGGATATTATATCTTCCCTGCCTCTGCCAAAGCATGGAGAGCTTCCTGTTGGGTGCCCTTGGCCAGGGTCTGTTAGGTGTGTGCATGGGTCTGAAAGCCTTGCTTCGGGCTGACACAGGTGACCCTGCATGTGGGCTTCCTAGTCCCAGACAGCCGTATCTCTAAGATGCTTTTATGTGCTTAAAGTCAATGGTTGCCGCATCCTAGCAGGCAGTGCAGCCTTAGTCAAGTTTGTCATTTGTTACCATGGTGTTGTCAGTCCAGACCACATGGTTCCCTGCAGCTGGAGCCCAGCCTTCCCTTACTCCTGTAGTCATTCTTACAAGCAGTGTGTCCTGTGCTGCTGGGGACAGGGCCCCGGGGAGAGCCACTGCATAATCACATTAAGCTAGGTGGTGTTCCTGAAGGGAAAACAGACAGCGGGGTAGATTTGTGCTTTCTGCAGGGCCAGGAAAGGTATAGATTCCAGCCCCTGAAGTAGGGTACACAGAGGTCTTGGAGTATGGGCACTGAAGACAGGCCAGAGAGCTGTGGGAGAGGGCAGCAGGCCTTCTAGGATATGGAGACTGCGCAGGAGTCAGGTGTCTGTCACAGCTGAGGGACCATGCTTTGTTACCTGGCACAGAGCCCCAATGTCACAGACAGAAGAGCTGAAGCAGCAGGCTGCGACTGTGCCCAGCACCAGAGCTGCTCCAGAGGCTGAGGCAGGGAGATCGCAAGTTCAGGGCTTGCCTGGGACAGCCTGAACAACATTGAGACCCTGTTTCAAAAAGAGGGCCAGGATGTAGTTCCATGGTAGAGGGCTTGTGGCTCAGTTGTCTTGTGCTCCTCACCCGATCCCCTACCAAAGGAAGGAGAGCTTAGCTGAAGCCTGCAGAGGGAAGGGAAAGGACTCATGCACCCCAGAGTGGGGCTGAAGGGAGAATGTGGCTACCTCAGTGCCCTGGGAGTGTAGGAGAGCATGGCCGCCAGACACCATGCTAATAGAAGCTAACCCACAGGCATGCTTGTGGTTCTGGGGGCCAGAGAGGCTCCATGACAGTGGTAGGAGCCCCTAGGCCCAAAGTACTCACTGTCAGGGATCCCACTTTACAGAAGAGGGAACTGAGACACGGGTCAAGGGTTAACATCACGAGCCAGGTCACAGTGTGAGTGGATCATCTGGCCAATGTTATATACTGTGATCACTCGGGTCCTAGACAGAATGATTTGAGATGGGTGACCCTGCCTTAGCTGTCCCCCTCCCTCCTGTGTCTGTGTGTCCCACTCCACCCATGTGTGCCTGGCTGGGCTGACCTGTGCCTCTCCTTGCCAGTCTCTGAGGAGCAGTGCCTGTATCAGATCTATATTGATGAGCTGTATGGGGGCCTGCAGAGACCCAGCGAAGACGAGAAGAAGAAGTGAGTCGGGGTTTGGTCTGATGGGGTGGGGACTGGCACTTGATGGGTGCAGGCTGCCTCCATATATGTGGAGAGGAAGAGACAGCAACAGTGGACAGGCTCTGCCCAAGCTTGTCACTTCTCCCTTGCAGAATGGGAGGTATGAGTCCTGTGGGGAGGCCTGAGGAAAGGCAGCCCCTTGGAGTCAGCCTTAAATCAGGAGCTGCAAGGGACATGGGTGATGGGAAGTCATGCACTTCTGATGCCAGGATGCTGTGAGTTTACAACACAAGCACTGACGTCACTCTGCAGGGGCCTGGAAGCATCAGTGTTGCCAGGCATCAAAAGCCATTCTGGCTGGGTGCTGCTGCTCAGATCTGGGAGCAACCACTTATAGGATCTGCTTCCTGACCCTCAGCCTTGGTTCCAGGATAAGGGTGCTAGAATGAGGCAGGATATAGTGACAGTTGAAGTCAGCAGTGGCCTCTCAGTGTGGCCCCTGAAAGCAGAGCTGAGGTACAGTTTGTCCAAGATGACTCTGGGATCTGCGCTCTTGGGACCTATGGCAGGCAGGAGTGTATCCTGATAGAGTAGTCCAACGTGGACAAGTTTGGGTAGTCCCGGACAATGCCTTAGGCAGGAAAGGTGAACAGGGAGGACTTGAGGCCCTGTACCAGGACAAGAATGGGAAGGACCAGGCCGGTGTGGGGTGGGCTAGAATGGAAGAGCTTAGGTGGATGTGTAAGGCTCACCTGTGGTCCTGCTCCTGCTGGGGACCCCCTAGTTCATGGTTCTTTCCCCAGGCTGGCAGAGAAGAAGGCTTCTATTGGCTACACCTATGAAGACAGTACTGTGGCCGAGGTAGAGAAGGTGGCTGAGAAGCCAGAGGAGGAAGAGTCGCCAGCAGAGGAGGAGAGCAACTCGGATGAAGATGAGGTCATCCCCGACATCGGTGGGGTCCCCTCTCTGCCCTCCCCACCTGCAGTCCCTGGGCATCGGTTTTATGTCTCGTCCCTCACCCTCTGTGGGGTACCCGTGCTTACAAGGCCTTCCCCCACCTCAGCTACAGGGCCTCGGCCTCCGGCTACTTCCAGCTTTCCCTGTCCCTTCTCTTGCCCGCCCTCATCCCCTGTGTGCAAATCGCCCCCCGCCCCCATTTCTGGGCACTGATCTAGAAGATTCTCCCACCTAGGAGCTGGCCCTTCCTCTTCTGCCTGGGCTGGCCTTGCTTTGCTCTGGGAAAGGGACCTTCCCTATTCCTAGAGCTGCCCCTCATCTTCCAACCTCTATCCCTCATACCCAATGGTCACCTCCCCCCTCTGTGGGCGTGCCCATCGAGAAGACTGTCACTGTCCCTCTGTCATACTCTTTCTGTGCACATTCCGACTTACCTCCAGGCAGAGCTGAAGTTCATGTCTGTCCTTCCTACCCTCCCTCCATGTGTCGCTCCGCTGCCTGCTCCACCTCCATTTCTTTCCATCTCCCATCCTCTTCTTTCCTGCACTCCATCCACAGACTCAGCTACCCTCCCCCACTGCTCACTGCTGTGCTGTGTGCTGTGCTTGGGCCTCAGAGCTGTGCCAGCACAGCTATGTTCTCCCTGAAGGTGCTCCATCTGGCAGCCCTGCCCCAACTTGGGGTGCTCCCCCCTCTTCTCCTGAGCCTTGGGTCCCTGACAGCCTTTCTCTTGGTGCAGACGTGGAGGTGGATGTGGATGAGCTGAACCAGGAGCAGGTGGCTGATCTCAATAAGCAAGCCACAACCTACGGCATGGCTGACGGGGACTTTGTCAGGTGAGCGTGCTGGCCCTGCCCTGCCTCTGCATCACATGCCTGCTGCCAACAGCTCTTCTCAGTGAGCTATGACTTTGTGGCCCCCGCTTTCTGCAGAAACAGATCTTGTCATACGTGACCTGGAAGCTACTCGTTCCTTAAGGACAGCACCCCCTAGTGGTCAGCCGTATGCATTGGCTCATATGATAAAGATGAGCTGTCCTCTGTACCTGGTCTTGCCCACCAAGCACTTTCTCTACATCAGTGGCACCAACAGACCAGAAACTTGTTTTTGTGTGGAACAGGGGTCAGCCCTAGGTCCCTGCCCTAGTGTGACCTAGAGCCCTCTAGCACAGGGGGTCCGCTGTCCTGTAGTACAGGGTGTTGTAGTGACCTCAGCCACAGTATTATTTCCATTACTGCCTCATAACTATGGATTGTGATGTAAATATTTTTGGAGATACAGGTTTGCCAAAGGTGTCAGGACACAGGTTGAGAACCACGGCTCTAGTGCTTTTGTCCTGAATGGATGGATTAAAGGTGTTTGCTGCTGCCACCACCACCCGGCCCCCACACACACTCACACACACATTGCCCATGCACATGCAGGTACCAGAGGAGGACATCAGATCTACTGGGCTGTCAACTTATTCCCCCGAGATACCTCCAGATAGCGACTGTCACTGAACCCAGAGTTATGCTGGCAAGTCCCAGCAATCCTCCTGTCTCCGCATTTCACAGTTACAGGCATGGAATAGCACACACACCTAAGTTTTCTTGTGGGTTCTCCTTTTTGTTTGGTTCTGAGTTTTCTGTGTATGGGTGCTTTGCCTTTATATAGTTAGTTCTGTGCACCACGTGCAGGCCAGAAGAGGGCGCTGGGTCCCCCGGAGCTGGAGTTACAGGTAGTTGTGAGCTATCAGCTGTGGGTGCTTAGAACTGAACTCAAGTTCTCTGGAGAACAGAAGATGTTCTTAACCTCTGAGCCATCTCCAGCCCCAAGTGCCAAACTCTTCTAGACCAACACAGAGGGGAACAGTTCCAGGGCATCAGGACCCTCTCCTGACGTCCAGGAGCACCAGGCACACATGTGGCCAACAGACATACGCACAGGCAAAGTACACAGAAAACAGATCAAAACCCAGCATTTTTAGGTGCTCAGTAAAATCTATTGAACATATCAGAGAAATTAGGTGTAGTAGCACACACCTATGATTCTGCAGTCTTGCTGAAGCAAGAAGGTCATGAATTCAAAGCTAGCCTGATAGAACAAGACCCCATCAAAGGGACGGGCAGGAAGGGACAGGACAGGGCAGTGCATTGCCTACACATCCCTTGGCTACTAGGATTACATGGTGAGTTCAAGACCAGCTAGCCTGTAACAAGCAAAGCCCTGACTTGGAGAAAGGACAGAGTTATCCAGGGATCACGGAGTAACATCAGGTCCCTGCTGTCTCTGCTGTCTTTTCCTGGGCACTGCCCACTCTGACCTATACCCTTCATGCCAATTCTAACTTCCTCTGCAGGATGCTACGGAAAGACAAGGAGGAAGCAGAGGCCATCAAACATGCCAAGGCCCTGGAGGAGGAGAAAGCCATGTACTCGGTGAGGTCTGGGTAGAGTTCGGGGGCAAAAGTATATCTCCAGTGAGGGCACACCCCTCACCATCTTGGTACTCCCCATCTAGGGCCGTCGCTCCAGGCGACAGCGAAGAGAGTTCCGGGAGAAGCGGCTAAGGGGCCGAAAGATCAGCCCTCCCAGGTAGGACTTCTCCCCTGGGCGACAGCCCTCCTCACCTGCCAGGGACTCAGGAGTGGAGCCTGGCCTTGGCTTCAGCAGAGAGTTGTAATGATGCCCCTGGGATGACATTAATGTGAATGCTCTACTTGGCCACCTGCTCTCACCTCCCAGTCACCCTGCTGGACAGGAGGCTCCTGGGGATGCCTGGGGGAATTGTGACCAGAACTCGGCCCAATGACACTCCACCTGTGCTGGTCAGTGTCAGGTCTCCAGGGTCTAGATAAGGGGCTCCAGTTCCTCCATTGCAAGTGGACAGAGGCCTAGGCCCTCTTGAGAGGATTGGGCAGAGAAGAAGCTGGGCCTGGGAGCCCTGGGCACCCAGAGCAAATGTCTGGTAAAGGAAGGATTGGAGTGGCAGTGGTGGGAGGTTAGCTCAGGCCTCAGGCTTCTGCACTCACGAGCGCCGCCCTAGGAAGTCACTTGCCCTCACTTGGACTGTTCCATGAAGAACAAACCCTCTGATTTGAGGTAACTCACTGAGTTAGGTTAGGCAGCATTGTCTGGGACTGATCATCATGGCTTCCAGTGTGGCACTGGAAATAAGGAGACATGTGGGACCCCCACTTTGAGATGGGGTGCACAGTCTGCAGCACTGGGGTTCAGGGTCGATAGGCCCAGGTTTACACCAGGCAGCCTGGTCTCAGCTCTCCTGTCCTTCCCTGTTCTGTCCATAGTTACGCCCGCCGAGACAGCCCCACCTACGACCCCTATAAGCGGTAAGTGTCAGTGCCCTGGAAGAGGCTGTCATTGTTGCTGACCTTCTGGGTCATGCCTGTGGCAGATGGCATTCTGTGGTCTGTGGGTAGGGGTTGGGTCTACATTAGTTTTGATTTTCCAAAAACTTTTAAAAATTCAGAATCTCCTTTTTTCTTCCGATGTTAATGCACAGGCTTGTGATAGAATCTAATGATATAAAGGAATGGAGATTGGGTGTCTTTCACACACGGTTCCCAGGGGCTCCAGCGTGCTGTCCCGGGGCTCCAGTTGTAGAGGGCAGTCCGTCCTAACACATACCTCCTTCTCTCCTATGGCCAGGGGGTGGGGTCTGGTGGGCCAGGGGCCTTTTGTGTTAGCTTGCCTTTCCCTAGAGGGAGTTCCAACTAAGCCCAGTGTTTCATGGGATGGAATTAGCTTGTCAGGCTTTCGGGCAAGAGCCTTTGCCTTCTGAGCCATCCCGAACCAGCCACAGACTTATTTATTTTTTTGAGACAAGGGGTCCCTCTCTCTCTTTGTAGCTCTTGACCTCGCAGTGGATGTATACCAGGCTGGCCTTGAAACATGCCACTAGGGCTCAGGTGCAGCTGGGGTTCTGAGTGCTGCCTCCCTTTTGCTCGCCCTCTGGCTGCAGGTCACCTTCAGAATCGAGTTCCGAATCCCGCTCCCGCTCTCGATCCCCGAGTCCAGGCCGCGAGGAAAAAATCACTTTCATCACCAGTTTTGGAGGCAGCGATGAGGAAGCAGCTGCTGCAGCTGCTGCAGCCGCCGCATCCGGGGCTGCCTCAGGGAAGCCCCCCGCGCCTCCCCAACTGGGTGGCCCCGCTCCAGGCCGTAATGCCAGCGCCCGGTCGGTAACGCTCGTGCCCGCCCTAGCTGACCGCCGGGAGGAGGGACGGGCCCTCTAGAACAGTGTCGCTGACAAAACCCCGTGCTCCCGCAGCCGCCGCTCCTCTTCGTCCTCCGCCTCCAGGACCTCCAGCTCCCGATCCAGTTCGCGCTCCAGCTCGCGCTCCCGCCGTGGCTATTACCGCTCTGGCCGCCATGCGCGTTCTCGCTCCCGCTCCTGGTCCCGCTCGCGCTCCCGCTCCCGGCGCTACTCGCGCTCCCGCAGCCGCGGACGGCGGCACTCAGACGGCGGTTCCCGCGACGGACACCGCTACTCACGCTCGCCAGCCCGGCGCAGCGGGTATGCGCCCCGCCGAAGGAGCAGGTCTGTGATCTGGCCTGGCGTTAGGGCTAGAGCAGGTACTGGGGAGGCGGGCCTGGGATAGCCCAGGACAGCCCCTCTTCTCTTAGGAAGCACCTGATTGGAAGCCGGACTAAGTTGGTACCTAAAGTATGGGGCGGGGCATGGAAGTATCTCCTTGGCTTTCACCTGGACTTCTCAGTCTGTAGGACTTGGAAACCTCCAGGGCCAACCAAACAGCCGGGTGGGTTCCCAGGGGACAGGAGCGTGGGCTGTGGCTCTTTTTAAATTTGGTTGGGGAAGCAGTGCTGGAGAGTTTGGATAGGGCCAGGCTTAGTGACAGAGCTGGGACAGAGCTAGAACATCCATAGCTCCAGGAGTCATCAGTCGTTCATTAACTGCCAGAAGAGCCCTCAATTTTTCTGTTGCTCTAAGAAGGCTGAGTATACACGGTACTGAGGACGAGTACTAGTCAGCCCAGGGAGATTCATTATGGGCTTGGAAACTGGTTTCTGGGTCTTCCCTGTAGCATGACTACAGGGCAAAGGCAGGGGTGGGGGGAATGGGGTTTATCACAAATTGGATGCCAGCCTGTGGTGACTACTTTCTTGAGAATACTACTGGAACTCCGAGCCGGGAAACCCTGGGCCGTTCAGCCTGTGCAGAACTTGTAGATTGGTGTGGGGTAGGGTGCACCAGAGGTGTGCAGCAAAAGGGAGGCACCCAGTGCCCTGCGCTTCCCCAGGATGTTAGCACCTAAGTATCTAGTGTCCGACATAGTCACGGTGTGGGGTGAACACTGTTCCAGAACGTGTCCAGGGGCTTTCTAAGGGAAGTATGTGGGAGACGTCTCTCCCCTGCAGGAGGCCTGTGGATTTGGACATCGGAGTGACTTCCGGTAGGTCCCTGAAGCCTCACAGCCCTCCTCTGTTACACCTAGGAGCCGCTCCCGTTCAGGTGACCGCCATAAGCGGGTGGCCCGGGGCCCCAGGCACCATAGCAGCAGTCATAGCCGCAGCAGCTGGTCCCTCAGCCCTTCCCGAAGCCGCAGTCTGACCCGTAGTGGAAGCCGCAGCCAGAGCCGGAGCAGAAGCCGCAGCCATAGCCACAGCCAGAGCCAGAGCCACTCGCCATCGCCCCCGAGGGAGAAGCTGACCAGGCCGGCAGCGTCCCCTGCTGTGGGCGAGAAGCTGAAAAAGTGAGTTGAGGGCCTGGCTGGAGCTGAGGGGCCCCCACTCAGTTTATTTTGAGGGGATGTGACAGTACCCTGGCAATTCTGGGAGGTGTGTGCACTTAGTGTGGGGTCAGTGCCATCATGGCCTTGACTTGAGTAGGCTGTCAGAGAGGGATGAGGTCCTACCTAGGTTCTTGGGGCTCAGGAACATGTCTTGAGGAGTCTGGAGCCCATGGCTGATGCCAAAGGCCTATGATAAGAATCGCATTACCATTTTTTTCTCAAAACCCAGGACCGAACCTGCCGCTGGTAAAGAGACAGGAGCTGCCAAAGTCAGTAAGAATTTGGAACTCGCCCGTCTAATTCCCGTCAGCAGCAGTGTCCAGAGCTGGGCCCGGTGGGCCTGCAGGGGGCCCGGGGGGAGGGGAGAGCCAGCCCAGGGACTGGGGAAGGGCTACCCAGGCAAATTAAGTCCCATCCCTGCCTCCTATGGGGCTCCAGCTGGCCCCCAAGTCCCAGACTCTTGGCTGAGGTGGGCTGGGTGAGCTCTGGGCACCCACGCCTATCCCGCCCCTTCTCCCGCAGCCCAAGCTGACCCCACAGGAGAGGCTGAAGCTGCGGATGCAGAAGGCTCTGAACCGCCAGTGTAAGTCCTACCTCTGGTCCAGCTGGTGCTGTGGGAGGAGTGGGCTGACCTCACTTGAGCCTGCCTGAGTAGGTCAGGCTGGAAGGGACTGTGAGCCTAGCTTTCCCCCTCCCCCTCCACAGTCAAGGCGGATAAGAAGGCAGCTCAGGAGAAGATGATCCAGCAGGAGCACGAACGGCAGGTCGGGCTGTGCGCAGATGGGCAGGGCACAGAGGTGGAGTGGGGGGCTGGACCACCCCTCACTGCTGTTTCTGCTGCAGGAGCGGGAGGATGAACTGCGAGCCATGGCCCGAAAGATCCGAATGAAGTAAGGCCCCGACCTGTGGTTTCCCCAGCCTCCTATTGGAGCCCTCTGGCTCCTTTCTCTGGTCCCGAAGCCATTGCAGTCCTCTTCCCCTGGCAGCCTGTTCTCCAGATGCCCTAGGCCTTTCACCTTCTGACCTCATGTCTGAAAATTATCCTAAAACTCCCCGGCCTTTGGGTGGGTGCCTGGCAACTGTGTCCTTGTGTTTGATGCCTAATAAGTGGTGAGGTGAAGCTGACTGTGGCGCGTCCCTTGGCCCAAGAGCTTTTCTTTCTTCTCTTTCTCTTCTTCCACTCTGTGTTGGGCAGTTGTCAGAGCCCGGGCCCAGATCATAGGCTTGGGGTTTAGTTTCCGCTGTCTTAAGTCTCTGATCAAGTGGCTCTGGGGTGGGTACCTATCCTTTTGGACCCTCAAGTGGGTTGTCCCCTCAGTGCCCACCAAACTAGGCAGCTAGGATTACTTACTACCCGAAGACCTCAGTTGGCCCAGGCTCTTTGGCGGAGCCAGTTCTTTCTGCTTTGTGTTATAGTGGAGGAACAAACATTTTGCTTTCTTGAGCTCAGTTGTCTTCCTCTGTGAAACAGTGGTAGGGGTGGTCCCATCTCTGTGGTAAGCCATGCCAACCAACTGCTGTGGGAGGGAGGGCCTGCTACCCAGTGCCCAGTGCTGCTTTTTCATTTCCTTACAATATACATACTGTGCATTTTTGTCTGCTTTTTTGAGATAAGTGTGTGACAGTGTAGGCCTAGGTAGCCCGTGACTCACTCTGTAGCTCAGATTACCTTGGAATTCATATCAATCCTGCCTCATCTTCCCTTCCCAAGTGCTGGGATTACAGACATGGAAGACCAGGTCTGTGTTGGTGTGAGTGGGGGAAGAGTGGAGGGAGTGTGAGCCGACCAGTAACATGCATGTGCGTGGTGGTGGGATAGCGTGTGGATAGCGGGAACTTGAGGAGAGAACTGGTTTTCGTGCTTGTGGCAGTGCTTACTCTGAGCTGTCCTATCGTACGTCATTGTGTGTTGCACGCTTTTTATTGAGTGTCAGACATCACTGTCAGGTGGAGGAAGAGGACAAATGTGTTTCATGTCTGTACAATTCCACAGAATCAATCCTAGCTACACAGACAACTTTCTCAAAGACAGAACCCTAGAACCTTCACTGGGGACTTAAGCTGGCTTCTGTTCGTTGGCCATGTTGGCTTCTGGTGCTTTCGGCCGCTTTACCTCACCACCTGTCTGCATGGTCCTTGTCTGAGTCTTGCTTTTTTTGCTCTAGGATCAGGGTTTTTCTCACAGAAGCCCCCCAACCCCCAGAAGAATGGGGCACAGACAGGGCTGCCAGGTTTCCCAGTCCTGGCTGTGGGGAGACATGCTAGGTCTGGCTGTCCAGGCGGAGGTGCTGTACTCCCAGCCGGTGCTCACCCCTCCCTCTGGTTGCCTCCCCTCTCCCCTTGCAGGGAGCGAGAGAGACGAGAGAAGGAGAGAGAAGAGTGGGAGCGCCAGTACAGCCGCCAGAGCCGCTCGCCCTCCCCACGCTACAGTGAGTACTTCCTGCAGTGCCAGGGTGTTGTAGTGAGCTTACAGTAGAACATGGAGAAATCCTGCTTCAAATAAAAAGTTCAGTCAGGCAACTGGGGTAGAAGAATCGTCACCAAACCTCAGGGGTCAGCCTTGACTACAAAGCAACCCCCCCCACACCCCAGCAAGAGGCCAGCCCTATAGAGCCTGAGGTAGGAGAGTGACTTGATTTGGTGTTTGGGAGCAGCCTAGATTACACAGGGAGACTCCATCTTAAGTCCTAAACAGCCAGGTGTTACAGTGAATCCCCTAGGAAGGCAGAGACAGGAGGATCTCTGACTTTGAGGCTAGTCTGGTCTACATAGCAAGACCCTGGTCTCAAAACAAAACAAAAAACAGTAAGACACTGAAGCACAGTCTGCATCCATCCCTTTAATGCTAAGAATGTGGGGGGAGGGGCTTGATCCTGGCAGGCATGGCCTGGCAAGAGTGAGCCCAGCACAGGCACTGAGATAGCCCATCAGAGGCTGGCTGACATCACATCACCCTCTTTTCTCTTTAGGTCGAGAGTACAGTTCTTCCCGCAGGTGAGGCTGCTGGCCCAACCACCACTGTGACGGACCCTCCACCCGTGTCTAGAAGTCCCTCCCTTTATTTGGTGGGGCTGTACTTGCTCCCTAGGGAAGGCACTCCTCCCTCCACACTCCGGGCATGTTGGTGCATCCCACCCTCACAGTCTTCCCCTTCTCTGCAGGCGCTCGAGGTCCAGATCCCGAAGCCCCCATTACAGACATTAGGCAGAAGACTGATGGGGGCTGTTATGCTGCTGGATTGCTGTAGTGAAATAAAAGCTAACATTATTTAATGGATTTCTCCACGTGCTGGCCTCTAATTTAAAACTTCCAGGCTAGATGCAGCTGGAGGCTGCTGCAGGTGCTGTAGCCTGCAGGGTGTGGTGAGGCCTGCAGGGGCAGGAGGAAGGGCCCAGACATGGGACATGTGTGGACAGGGCCAGTGGATGACGGGCTAGGACTGGACTGCGCCCAGGAGCCTCTGGTGACAGGTCCAGGCCTCTCCCTGCCCCTGGCCTCACCCACACCAAGAACCGGGAGCACGGCTTTCTGTGCCAGTCCTCCATTACCCAGGGCACTCACCCCCCACTCTAAACCGGTCTGTCCAGCTGTCCACACTACAGAGGGGGAGCATCCCACCTCAGACACCCCAAGAAAGCCAGGCACACAAATGAGGGGGAGATGGATGGTTTATTCCCCCAATCTTAAGTGCTTAAGTCCCATTTGAGGAAGGGACACCTGTACAGAACATTTCTTAGGCCATCTCCGGGTGCTTCTGCCACAGGTGTTTGTCCAGTGTGGCCTGCAGGCCAAAGGGCACAAGGCAGTGCGGGCACTTGTAGACAGTCTTACCAGTGCCCAGACCATGGGTGCGGCGGTGGCGGTTGAGCTTGCTACTCTGGGTACAAGCATAGGGGCACTGGTCACAGACATAGGGCCGCTCTCCAGTATGTGATCGCCGGTGTACAGTCAGGTTGCTGCTGTTGGTGAAGGACTTCCCGCAGAACTCGCACTGGCCCCTGGACTTGGGACCTGACTTTTTATTCTTCCCAGGTGTTGTCTTCTCAGCCTTTCTGGGAACAGTCCTCCCTGCTTTGACAGCGGCTCCCTTGCCAACAGAACCTGGACCCCCTTGAGCTCCATTGCCAGGGGCCCCAGGTTCCTGGACTCCTGCTGTGGCTGCAGCCCCAGCCCCGGCCCCAGCCCCACCAGCCCCACCAGCCCCAGCCTTCTCCACATTCTGGCCAGGGAGTGTGCTGGCTGGAGCAGCTGCAATGGCAGCCGGTTCAGGAGGGGCTGCTGGGGTTCCAGGTTCCTGGCTACTGGCAGAAGTGGAGGGGCTCCCAGGTGTGGGCTGCCGATGGGTCTTCTTGTGTCTGTTTAGCTTGCTGCTCTGACTGCAGGAATAGGAACACTGGTCACAGGAGTAGGGTCGCTCACCAGTGTGGGACCTCATATGGACCTTGAGGTTGCTGAAGGAGCTGAGCGTCTTCATACACACGGTGCAGGTCCGCCGGGCAGTATTGTCCGCTGGACGGGGCTTTCTCTCAACCGGCTCCACCACTGCCACGGCTGACATGGTTGCAGCCACCTCAGCCAGGCCCAGCAGAGGATCCTCTGGGGTCTCCAATTTTTGTGCCTGGTAGATAGATAGCCCGTGGTCCCACTGGGCGTGCCAGAGCAGCTTCCAAGCACTGGTGTACTGCCTGCCACAGTGGAGGCAGCTCAGAGCCTTCAGCTCGTTGGGTTCTGGAAGGAGAAGAAGGGACAAGGAATTACTGCTGGGCCAACGGTGCCACCCCAATGGGATTCTGCATGAAACAGATGCTGCCCTCAGGAAACCTCCTGAAGTGTAAACAGGTTTTGCTGTTCATAGTAGAGGGGGGCCACCATGGCACTGGGGAAGCAGGAACAGAAGCTCAAAAAGCAGATCTTAGAGCTGGGGCCTGGCCCAGAAACACCACTTGCTTGGGGGACGTGAGCTGGTATCTGGATTACAAATTTGATGTTTTTCTAGGCCCATGCTGTCTCAGAACACTCCCCACATCTACTTGACTTTAGATTGCCCAATCCCAGACAGTCCCAGATGGGGGCCTTTCTTTATGATACCACATGCCAAAGCTAAGCAGAGACTTGTCAAACCTAAGGCTTTCTTTCCTTCCTACCTGTGTACTCTGGGGCTAGACCCATCCTCTCCACCTGTCTCCTGCTAGAGTATGGGAATATGAGGGGCCCCTTCCAGGGTTGTGACCTCAAATAGGGAGCAGCTGAGAGCTTTGGTTACTATGAGCTGAGCCTCAGATATCAAAACATAGCGTAAGCCAGAGGTGGTGGTACACGCCTTTAATCCCAGCACTGGGGAGGCAGAGACAGATCTTTGTTGAGTTTGAGGCCAGCCTGAGAAAGCCCTTCCCAAAAAAACAAATAGCCCACAGCTATCCAGGCCTATAACAGTAATACCAACTGCCCAGCTAGGATGAGACCCTGTCTAAAACGTTAAACTCTTCATCGACCCACACCAAGTGCCCACAGGCCATTGCTGGAATAGTTATTCAGATGAAGCCATCTTGGCCCCTCCCTTAACCAAAGCTGATTGGAGTACAGACCCTTCCTGGCCCAGCCCCAAATATAATTACATTTCCCAAGCTCCACCTGGGCACCACATGAGCCGGGGGCTGGAAATTCAAGTTCGGATCAAGTCTTAAAACTCTCATAACCAACAAGAGCTCACTCGACCGACTAAGGACCACACAGTTTTAATTCCTCCCCCATATACAACTCAAGTATGCAGCACCCAGACCAGGGGCTTCCCAACACTCAGCTGGGGAGATCCCAGCAAGGGGAACAAATCGGATTCCCTGGTTAGGAACTGACTGAATCTCAATGAGAAGGATAAAAACACAGTAGGTTCATTCGGCTCCCCAGACCACTGTCCCATCCTCTGCTAGGTCCCTACTGCCAACCCTGGTCCAGCCACCTGGTCAGTTATTTCTGTCCACGGGAAAGGAGAAGTGAAACTAAATTAGGGGTGTATGGCAAAACCCCGGGCCAGTCTTCTGGGGCTGGCCACACCTTGTGGGGTGGCCTTCCTCCGCTGCCCAGACCCCGCCCCACCTCTAGTCCCTGCCCTAGGACAGGCAAGACGAAGCCACGCCTAGGTTCTACCCTAAGGGGAGCAAGGAGAAAGGGGAAGTAATGATTGGTGTCCCATCTGTCCACCTTAGCTTTTCGGCAGGGCAGGAAGCCCATCTCTGGAGCAGGAGTGCACTGCACCCTGAATTACTTACCTGAGGCGGGGCCGGTGGCTTTGAGGAGCTGACAGCCTTGTTTTTTGTGATCCACGAAAGCAATGATGGCCTCTAATGGGAAGATCTTTCCGCAGCGGCCGCAGGTCAACAGATCTGTGTGTTTGTCGGTCCAGGGCTGGCGGTCTGCAGGGAGGAAGCGGGTGGTAAGCTGTGGGGTGGGGTGGAGCCCGGCTCCGGGTGAGGGCTCCAAGGTGGAGGGAGAGGGGAAACCCGGAGGTCAGAGGCCAAGGCTGGGGAGGACAGGCCGGTACCAGGGCCATCCCCAAGTTCCAATGCAAGCATGGGCGAGGGCTTGGGACTCACCGGAAGGGTTAGAACCCAGAGGCGTCCACGGGGCACACGTGCTGGGCGCGCAGAGTGGGCGCGAGGTGGTTTGGAGGGGATGCTTTACATCCAAGAGCTCCGGCCTGGGTATGTCCCTCGCGGACCAGAGCTCCTTCGCCAAGGACTCCAGGCTGCGTGTCCGCTTCACACCAATGATGAGATCGGGCATTTCCATGTCGTCGTGGGGCTCTGGGTCTATGCGGCGAGGCACGCGGCCGGCCTTGCGGCGGGACATGGGGCGAGGACGCAGGTCGGGGCAGTGCGCTCGGAAACCAGGCGCCCAGGTGAGTGACTGGCTCCTAGCTACCCGCGCCGAACTTTTTAACACGTGCTGGTCCTGCCTTGTCTCCGCCCCACTAGGGCGGGGTCTTTTCGGGGCCACTCACATTCAATCTTCCCCGCCCAGCCCGCTGCCCCGGGGCTAGTTCGCAAATTGTGCCCTCCTCCCTTGGGCTCTATTTCACCCAGGAGGATGACAAAAGCTATTCTCAATGCCTCCCTCCTCGCCCCCATCCCCTGGCTCAGGTGATACCTGAGGCTCGAGATGCCACGCCTCGCCCAAGCGAGAAGAGGTGGACATCTCTCACTAGAGGGGAAGTATACTAAGAAAATTTCACTTCAAACCTTTCTTTTTTGTCTTTTAAGCCCAAACTAGCTATGTAACGGATGATGGCTTCGTCCTTTTGATCTTCTTCCACATCTCCCACGGTGGTTTTACAGGGGTGCATCACTATACCTGTATTATGTGGTGCTGGGCGTGGAACTCAGGACCTCCTGCACGCTAGGCAAGCACTCTCCACCCACTGGGCTGCATCCCATGGTTCCGCACCCTATTTCTCTAGTACCTACCATTCCATAACCCGTATGATGTGGGGATGGATGGAGGCAGTGAGAGGTAGTGACCACCACATAAAATGTCTGTAAACCGCACGCCTTTAATCCTAGTGCTCAGGAGGCAGAGGCTGGCAGATTCTCTGAATTCGAACCCAGCTTGTTCTGCAAATTAAGTTTCAAGACATCCCGGGGCTACACAGAAAAACACAGTCTCAAAAAGCCAAAAATAAATAAATAAATAAAATAAAAGGACCCCCCAGCTTTACCACTACCCCAGTGCTTCCTGGTAATCTCATGTGCTTGAGAATCACAAATTCAAAATTCAAGGCCTGATGGGGCTGTTTTATAGTACATAGTGTACCCTTTGTTCAGACAGGTGTCATGTGGCCCAGTCAAGCTAGGAAGCAGGCAGGGGTACCCCATAAGAGGGCTTCAGTTTTCTGCCCTGTACCAGGATTTAGCAAGCAGGACAGATTGGACACCTTTGAAGGCCGGGTGGCCATGCCTATCTGTAATGGAGGTTGTGGAAGCCAGTTTCCGTCAGCGACATAGGAACTTTGAGACCAGTTTGGTTGGGTACATGAGACCCTGAAACAGTTTTTTTTAAAAACACCCCCCTCTTTGGTTTCGGTGATACACGTTGTAATCCCAGTATCCATAGATTCAATATTCTATGGAATCAGAGGCAGGAGGATTGCCCAAGAGTTAATGAACAGCCTGGTCTACATTATGAGTTCCAGGCCAACCATTCATGGTATTATCTAGGGAAATCTTGTCTCAATAAATAAATAAATATGAAGACCTGAGTTTTTTGAGGGAGCCAAGAAAAGCCAGGAAGAAGCCTATGCATTCTGAACTAACAAGATGGGGGGCAGGAACTTGGGGCAGGGTCACATCCAGAGGGTCTTTTGGCTACTCTGAGGTTAATTGGTTTTCTTGGTACTGGGGTCTGGGGAGGTTTGAGACAAAACAAGTTTTTTTCTTCCTAATACCAGGCTAAGAGTTGAAACCAACCAAAGGGTCAGCTGTCCTCTCTGCCTCCCTCTGGGGACCCGAACTTCCTCAGATAAGAATTCTTTCAGGTGCTCAGTCTGAAGTGGCTACAGCACCCTACCACACCCTCAGTCCTTTCTGATTTCTCTTTTCTTCCTACCATCCACCACTTCACAGTAGAGCTGTTTGCTGACTGTCCTCCCCCACCCACCTACCCACCCACCACGAGCTCCCTCCGGTAAATTCCCATAAATTTAAGGCCCTGGTGTGTCCAGCCCCAGGTGTCCTCAGGCAGTGGAGTGAATTCCAAGGCCAGGCTCCGAAGTTCCTCATATTGTTATTCAGGCAGGGATTCAATTGTCCTCCTGAGGGCCCAGGGCCTCCCTGGCCAGCATATCTAAATTAGCCACACCCTGCTGAAGGCCTTGCAAATTACTCCCTAAGACCTCCATCTGTTCCCAATTCCCTCGAAGCCTTGAAAGCCTCAGTAGAGGCTGGACCCAGAGCACCCCCAAAGGTGACCTTTGTTTTTGAGACAGGCTTTCTCTGAATAGCCCTGGCTGTGCTGGTCTCAAACTTGAGAGATCTGCCTGCCTCTGCCGGAATTAAAGGCGTGTGCCACCATGCCTGACACAAAGGAGGCTTTTTAAATGTTCTTTTTAAAATCAGTAAATTAATCCCACTTATGAATCTACTTTAAAATGTTTTGCTATTTACTTAGTGTGTTTACGTATTACCACAGCGTGCAAGCAGAGGTCAGGGGACAATAATCAGGAGGTATGTCTCTCCTACCATGGGGGTCTAGGGAGTGAACTCATGTCCTTAGGTTTGGCAGCAAGCTCTTTAACCCACCAGTCTCTCTTTTATTTTTTTCCCCTTTTCTTCATGTGTGTGTGTGTGCCTGCCCATAGGAGTTAGGGTTGTTTGCTTGTTTGTTTGAGACAGGGTCTGTCTATGTAGCCATGGCTGTCCTGGGACTATGTAGAGATCCATCTGCCTCTGCCTCTTGCCTGGTATTTTCCCTCCCTTCTTTCCCTCATTTCCTATCTCCTAGGCTGTCTCCAAATTTACAGGAGTTGTCCTCCCTCTGCACACACCTGATTTAATCACTGAATTTTAAGCCTTGCTGTCATTATACCCACTGTGCTCATTGTCCCTTCTTTTGGGGGTGCAGAGGAGCGTAACATAGAGCCTTGCACATCTCAGCCAAGTGTTCTATTACTGAGTGATCCGTCCAGCCCCATCCTTTACCCTTTATCTTTGGTGACAGGCCAAACCTTGTAGCACAGGCTAGCTCCTAGCGTAGGCTAGTCTTCAACCTGAGAGCCTCTTGCTCCAGCTTCACCAAGTATTAGGTACACATTTAGCCATTTTTTCTCGTGCTGGGGATGGAACTAGGGTTTTATCATGCTAAGCAAGCCAAACTGAGTCATGTCCCCAGTCCCTCTCAGGGATCCTGGCTTATTTATTTACTAAGTTGTAGCTTATTTTGTTCTGTTCCCCCAACTCGAAAGAGAATGAACCTCTTAAGAGAGCATCTATGGGATGTCCCGTTCCTAAAGAGCCCCTACTCTTTGAGTAAGATGGGACTTTCTTCTAAATCTGGTTAGAAAGTCCTTGGCCTCCCCGTTGGCTAGAGCAGGCAGGCCCCCCCCAGCACCCATGCTTTCATGATTCAATCAACACCTATATTGGAGGGGGACACTCTTCCACGGATATTTGCAACGCGCCTGTGTGCCAGGCAGTAGGGGAAGCTGCAGTCCTCTTCCTGCCTACGTGAACTCTGTGGGAATGCAATCAATTCTGCTCGGCTGAGATCATTGGGGTTTCACATGCCCCTATGCAGGACCTCGGTTTTTCCCTTTGTAAACGAGGGTTGCAGAGAGGATTGAAGGACAAAATGAATGACCTCTGTCCATCCTAGCGGCACATCCCTGGTACCTACAGGCAGAGATGGGGAGGGATGGATGGAGGGGTACCTCCCAAGCAGCTGATAGGAAATTTCTATTCTCTGAGCAGCATCAGCAGCTGATGCTTCTTCCTTCTCCTCTTTCTGCCTGTCTTTCCCTCCTTTCTTTGCGACCTGTTCCTCTTTCATTCTATCTGTAACTGATCCTGATCTTCTTGCCTCTGGCTGCCAAGTACAGAGATTACAAGTGTGAGCTACTACTCGTTTCTTCTTTACTCCCCACCCCACCCCCAATTCCCCTTTTCGGACGAGGCCTTATCTGTATGTAGTCCAGGTGGTCAGGCCTCGTTCAAACTTTGACAACCCTGCCTACTTCCCGAGGGCACCCAGGATTCCCAGCCTGGGAGCCACCAAGCCCAACTTTTTGAACCTCTGTTTCGTGCTCCCCATGGTGGGCATCTTAAATGTCCCTAACCCACTGGTTGGCAGTGACCAGCCCCGGTCGGGTGACCCAGGAGCGGCCGATGAACATGTGGGGAAAGTGGAGTCGCGGGCGGAACCCAGGCGCTTAGGACTCGGTGCCCACCCGGACCTCTGCGGCGGTTGCGCGGGCGGAACCTAGGCCGTGGGGGCTCCGCGCCTGCCGGGACCTGTGCGGCGGCGGCGCGGGCACTAGAGCAGCGCCTGAAGCGACAGGCCTCGGTGAGTACGCGTGGCCGTGGAGCTGCGGGGAAGGGACGACCTGAAGAAGGGCTGGGCTCTGACGCCGGGCGGGGCGGACGGGGTGGGAGGTGGCTGCCCTGAAGCGGGTGGACATTCTTAGAATTTGAAAAGGAGGACGCTGGGCGGCTGGGAGGAATTAAAAGGAAATTGACCCGCCCTTGAGAGCCGGGAAGGGAGCAGATCCTGCCCTGGGGCTGCTCACTCTCTCACTCGTGGCCCCCTGTGGCGAATTTGCATAGGAGGTCGGGAGGACCGCGGACATTTACCTTACAGTGTGTAGGGAGAAATAGGTAGCTGGTTAATTACGGTAGGCCTTGTCTGTTAGCCTGGAAACTCAGTTAGTTTCCTGTCCTGTTAACTCAAAGTAGACCTAATGACCTCCAAACTGACCCATTCCTCTCTAACCTTCCTCTTGTTTTGTTTTCCCCTGAGACTACAAGGCAGAACTGAATAGCCCCAGACTGAACTCACTGTGTGTCTCTGGGTAACTGAATTTTACCTCCCGCCTTCATCTGTCAAGGGCTGAGATTACAGTCCTGTACGAACTACCACACACGGTTTAGGTTAAGCTGGTGAAAGAAGCACTTTTCATGCTTTCTGTACAAATAGTCTATCAATTGAGCTACATCTTCGGCTCTCCCACCCCTATTAAGCCCACACCTCTCTCTCCCTGTGTAATTGAGGCTGCTGGAAAACTCTTAGTGTAGCTAAGACTGAAAGAAAAGTATCTGCTCAGAACTTTAGTGACCAAGTTTTCAACACAAAGGAGATTTATTTGCCCCAGAAAAACAGAGGACATAGAATAAGAGACAGAGACAGGAGATAGAGGATGAGGGAGATGGGGAAGGGATCATGGGAGAGGGAGGAGGTATTTGTCCCAGAGGAACAAAGGCCTGCCTCTGCACAGAGGAGACAGACATGGCCCATAGACAAATGACAGTTTATAAAGACACAAGGAGAAATCCTGTGTTAGGATGAGGTGTTTGATTTTAAATAGGCCTGTTAATTAGGTGAGCCAAAGGTTTGTTTTCTTTTCTTTTTTCTTTCTTTCTTTCTTTCTTTCTTTTTTTTTTTTTTTTTTTTTTTTTTTTGATTGCTGGACTTCAATACTTTGATAGGTGTACCTTGGTATTCAGCCTCAGGAGAAGGAAGTACCCAAATTAGGGACTAGACTTTGGTGGCTGACTTTAGGAATGAAATCTAACACTTTTTTATCAAGGCAGAGGGAATGGGGGAGAAGGGCCAGGCCTGCCAGAGTTGCTCTCAACAAACTGGCTGGCCTCCCTTCAAAGACTGGCCTGGGTCTGATTTTTTTTTTTCTGTTGTTGCCTCTCTCCACTCTCCCTGAGGCACCAGTGATGGCCTGTGAACAGCTACCTGTTCACTGACCAAAAGTCTGTCACCTGCTCGGGCTAACGGACTACTTAGCCAGGGATTGGGATGTATGGGTTTGGAATGTAACCTCTGGGCAGGAAATCCATCTTCTCTGGATCAGAGACGCCAAGGTCAGGATCACCAGGAAGAGGGTCAATTTAGCTAGGACACTAGTACATGTTCTGCCTGACTTTTCTCAAATCTTAGTTGGTTTTTTTTTTTTTTTCCCTCAACAGGGTTTCTCTATAGCCCTGGCTGTCCTAAAACTCACTTTGTAGACTAGGCTAGCTTCGAACTCATGAACTCAAAGAGACACACCCCCAACCTGCCTCTGTCCCCTAAGCACTGGGATTAAAGGCCTGTATCACCACAACCAGCATAAACCAGTTTTTGTTTACTTAAATCTTCCCACCTTATCTCCAGAACGGTCAGGGTGCCGTTGTGTTAGCCCGAAAAGCCGGGGAAGAACGCCTACTCCAGCAGCCACAGTTAGCTGCCTTTGCTGATAACTGCCAGCCTGGACCCAGCAAAGGGATATCTAGCCTCAGGTCCATCCCAGCAAATGGAGGTTCTGGATATGATCAAATCTTGATTAGTTAGAGTCTCATTATATGGCTTAGGCTACCCTAAAATTTGAAATTCTTGAGCCTCAATCTCTATAGACTTCCAGGATCCTAGGTCTGTACCATCACACCCCATTCATGTTTTTTTTTCCTCTATTGTGGCAAACACGGCTCTTCACTGTTCCCCTATCTAATTCTAAGAAAGATCTTTGATTCTGGCTTGGTTTCCATCCCTTGTATAAGTAATAGCCCTTGCTATTAGGACGATTTTTCTCTCTTAAAAAAATAATTAATTATGTATAATACAGTATTCTGCCTGCACATACACCTGCAGGCCAGAAGAGGGCACCAGATCTCCTTATAGATGATTCTGAGCTACCATGTAGATGCTGGGAGTTGAGCTCGGGACCTCTGGAAGAGCAGTCAGTGCTCTTAACTCCTGAGCCATCCCTCCATAAGATCCTTTTCTTAAAATGTTCAAGTATTAGCCTGCGGTGGAAGGCAGATTTGGGGCATTGGCCCCTGACTGAGTTGGAATGACAGTGAGCAGATATACTTTTTAAATGCAGGTAGCTGGGCTGGGTGATGCTGTCTCACAGTCCCAGGTCCTCAGTCTGGGACAGGAGGATCAAAAATCTGCCACATGGACTGAGGAGATGTCAGTTTGATCCTAGCAACCCAGTTAGTGGAAGGAGAGAACAGAGGAAGGAGAAAACAGACTCTTTCCTGTAACATGTCCTCTGACCCCCCTTATGTGTGTGTGTGACCTCCCCCCCCCACTGTGCCATGTGGAGCATGCAGTGTGTACACACACACACACACACACACACACACACACACACGTACACATACAACAACAACAGCTTGGTTCAGCTACAGGGTGAGTTTAAGGTCAGCCTGGGCACTTAGTGAGATTCTGACTTAAAAGCAGTCTGGGAGGCAGGAGTGTAGCTCAGTTGGGGAATATTTATTTAATCCCAATACCCGATAAACAGGGCCATGGGGTCACAGGCCTGTAATCCTAGGATAGGGGAGATGGAGACAGGAGGATTAGACTTGTTTGTTTTCTTTCATTCTTTCTTTCTTTCTTTGAGTTAGGGTTTTTATCTATAGCTCTGGCTGTGTCCTGGAACTCCCTCTGTAGACCTGCCTAGCCACAGAGATCAGCCTGCCTCTGCCTCCCCAATGCTGAGGTTAAAGGTGTGTGGGCCACCATTGCCAGTGAAGGATCAGACATTTTAGGCCACTTGGGGTCACATGAGACACTGTCTCATAGATAAATAAAAAGGCTTCAGGATATAGAGTACTTGCCTAAAATCCACCTGTGAGGGCCTGAGGGTGTGGTTCTGTGATAGCCTTACCGAGCCTGCTAGAGGCTCTGGATTGTCCCTGTCCCACACTCACACACAGCCTTTAATCCCTTTAGGCTTAATCTTCCCCATCCGTCGCAGGGCCTTGGAACCTGCCTGGAAGACTTATTTGACCTGCACAGCTTGCTGAGTGCTTTGCATGCCCCAAGTAGCACTGATCAGCAGTTCCTCTCACAAGGGCCTTTGTCCTGGATTCCCTGTCCTTCCTCATTTCCACAAGCTTATGCTCTAGACAGTGAGCACAGGGTTCCTGGGAAGGGGTAGCTCATGTTCCTCCTTGCTCAGAGCAGTATGTGGGTGCCCACTCTCAGAGTGGACATAACGCAGGTATGGGTGACAAGGCTCTATGCTCAACCTCCTCGCTCCAACCCGCTGCCATACCTCAAAGTATGCCCAGGCTAGCCTCAAGCTCTATTCTTTCTGCCTAGCCCTCCCTGTGCTGTACTGTAGGTGTTTTCTCTGCCATGGCTCAGTTTCTTATTTGATCCAGGACTGCACTGTGGTGTGACTGACCGGAAACTGTTCCCAAGCCCTTCTGGAAACTGTTCTATGTTACTCCTCCCTCCTCCAAGACTGGCCTCTTTCTCTCCAAGGAGGATCACCAAGTAGAAACCAGCCTAGGCTTCAAGGCAACGCGCTGTAATCATATCTATCTCAAAAATGCTGATCCTCCTCATCTCCCCTCCCCCAGGGCTTATTGTGTAGCCCTGGACGCTCTGTAGACCAGGCAGGCCTGGGCCTCAGATTTTGATTACATTTATTTATTTGTGTGATATTAAGGAACACAGGTTTCAGGCTGGAGAGATGGCTCAGTGGTCAAGAGGCACTGACTGCTCTTCCAGAGGTTCTTAGTTCAAATCCCAGCAACCACATGGTGGCTCAAAACACCAATGTACATAAAATAAACAAATAAAAAAAAAGGAAGTTTTGAGGAAGTCTCTCCTCCCCCACAGGGTTTTAGCTACCTAACTCAGCCTGCCAGTCGGACTGCACTCTTACCCTCTGAGTCATCTCCTTTCCCTCACATAGCTCAGGCTGGCCTCAGGCTGTTTATGTGGCCAAGGATAACCTTGAACTTCTGATCCTCCAGCCTGCGCTTACAGGTGTGTGCCCTAACAGTCAGTTTTAGGAAGTGCTGGTGTTCAAACCCAGGGCCTCCTACATGTTAAGAGAGCATCTACCAGATGTAGGTGAGCTACATTCCAATCCTATTGCTGAGCCTTCACTTTTCTCTTGCAGCATTTTAAATGGGAATGGATGTTTTGCATGCACGTATGTCTGTGTACCATGGGAGTGCCTGGTGCCAAGGAGTCCAGAAGAGCACAAAATGGATCCCAGAAGCTAGAATTACAGATGGCTGTAAGCCATCATGTAGGTGCTGGGAATTGAACCTGCTTTCCCAAGTGCCCTTAATGACTGAGCCACATCTCTAGCCCCCTCACTGCTGACTCTTTGATTGTACCAAGAGGCCAGTAGAAACCAAAGTTAGCCATGCCCACAGCCCCAGCATTAAGCCTAAGTAAGGTTCAGAAGTACAGTCTCAGGCCAGCCTTGTCGAGGTACTGGTTTCCTTCACACTGGTGAAGGAAAACCTGCGTTTCCTGGAGGGAGCCTCCTATCAGGAGCACACTACTCTAAAGGACAGATGGGGTAAATAAAGTGTTGCTACAGGATGGAAGCCTGAAGCACAAGAATCACCTGAACCCAGGAGTTCAAGACCAGCCCCCAGCCCAAGCAATGTGACAACATTTCATGGGGGTGTGTGGTTTGACAGTATAGAGTGAACAGTATAGCGTTCCCTCTGCATTGTTTGTTTGTTTGTTTTTCAAGACAGGAACTCACTCTGTAGACCAGGCTGACCTCAAACTCAAGGATCTTCCTGTCTCAGCTCTAGAGTACTAGGATTAAAGTCCTGCAGCACCACATCCGGCTTTGGTCAGCTGCTGGCCTGGCGTGGGTGTGTGGAATCTTGGGTTTAATTTTAGTACTATATAAAACAGCTTGATGTTCCAGGACTCGGGAGGTAGCAGGAGGGTCAGAAATTCAAGACTAGCCTCGGCTGCACAATGAGTTTGCAGTCAGTGTGGGCTATCTGAGACCCCTTCTCAGAAATAGTGGTTTGAAACTGCGAAAAGAAATGGTGGATCAGTGAGGTGAAGGGGGAAAGTGAGCTTAGCACCCCCATGTCCCCAGGGAAAAGCAATGAGTGCAAAGGTCCTGTGGTAGGGACCTTGTATTTGCTCTACCTCAGGAGTACTAGCTGGTGCAAAGGTAGAGAGGGGACAGGAGATGAGGTCATGGGGTGGCAAGGTTAGAACTTGCACTGTGAGGACTCCAGTTGAGGGAGGATCCCAGGGAATGGCCCTAAACAGAGGTCACTCTGGGATTTAGTTGTAAAAGTTAATGTTTGTTTGTTTTTAACCAGTATACATGTGTATGTGTGGGTGCATGTCACAGTGCATCTGGAGGGAGGACAGGTTTTGGACTCTGTGGGTTCTAAGGATTGAAATCAGGCAGCCAGGCTTGGCAGCAGGTTTCGAGACCTGCTGAGTCCTTTACTGTAGCAGGACCCAGTTTACAGACTGAGGAAAACTCTGGGCTGGAGTAGGATACCCGAGTCCTCTGGCTTCTATGCCCAGGAATGGGTACAGCAGCTCACACATGTACATCCCTACACACAAACAAATCAGCCAAGCTTGACAGTCTACACCTTTAATCCCAATCCCAGGGAGGCAGCAGCAGGCACACTAAGGTCAGCCTCATCTAAACAGTGAGTTCCAGGGCCACACGGTGAGACTCTGTTTCAGAGAAAGGGAGGAGGTGGAGAGAAAAGAAAAATTTAAAAAGAATACACCATAGGGAGGGTGGAGTTAGGAGCCCAGTGGGGAGGTCACTGAGACAGTCCAGGCATGTGATGCTGAACGCAAGAAGGGACAAAGCAGAATGGTAACTCCGGTGGGTTTGGGATGCTGATGCCCTATCTAGGTCTGGTTGGCCTTGAAGTCAATCCTCCTGCCTTGGCATCCCTAGTGCTAGGATTATGAGACTGCGTCACCACACTTAGGAGGGACCTTGAAACAGTGCAGATGGCCTGAGATCACAGGACTTAGGAAGGCTGAGGCCGACTAGATGGAAGCTTCCATGTCAGTGATGTCCTGTGCCCTTCTCCACCCCTCCCCAGTGAGTAAGGTCTCACGGCCATCACCACCAAGCTGACAGCCTTCATGTGGTCCTATCCCTAGTAATGTAGTGGGAGGAGAGAACTGGTTCCTGCAAGCTGTCCTCTGACCTTTGACTCTACATGTGTACTGTGACACACACACACAAATAAATGCATTTGAGAACAAAAAGCAAAGATACTGCAAATTCTTAAAGTCTCCTGACAGGCTCTCCTTAAGCATAGGCTGTTTCCACTCAGTAGTTGCATTATCTGACAGTCACTGGATCATTCTGGATCTAGCTGTCAGGACTCTGGCTGACTGAGTGAGAAGAGGCTGTGTTTGAGAGGGGCTGTGAATATTTTTCTGACAGTCACCCCCGAGCCATAAAAAAGCTATGATCAAAGTAGACAAAAAGGGGGCTAGGGATGCAGTTAGTGTAGAGCTTGCCTACCATGCAGGAGGCCTTGGCTTCCATCCCCAGCACCCCAAAACCAGAAGCAAACCTGTAATCCTGGCACCTGGTAGGAGGGTCAGAAATTGTGGGGAGCCGAATGCGGACGCCATTACAAGATGGTGCTGGCTCCCTCACGGTTTGAGGTAACCAACTCCATATATAGTAATGTTCCTGTCAGCTAAGGCGCTGCACCCTGCGCATGCGTAGTATATAACCTATCTCAGGCCAATCCGAGGCCTCTGGCGTCAGCAGACTGGTGACAACCAATCATGGCAAGCCCGTATGCGCTTCTCCCTATATAAGCGGACAGCTAGGGTAGTTCGGGGCCCCTTGCTTCCTGCTCTCCCCTTCAACCAAGAGGCTCCCACAATAAAGCGTGATCTGAGAAGAATCCTCTGGTAGTGGTCGTCTTTCCTCGCTGGTCGAGGAGCGAGCCGCAAGAAATTCATCTGGGCTAGGGACTCTCTTACAAAACAACAAAAGGTAAAAGAGCCCCATATGGTGTTAAATACCTATACAGCATTTAGGGTGCCTGTATGTTCGGGGTCAGCCTGAGCTACATAGCAAGGCCCTGTCTCCAAAACCATGTAACAACAGACAAAATTCCCTACCTGGAGTGGAGCTGGGGAGATTGACAAAGGTTCTAGACAGTACAGCTGTGGTCTGGAGGTAACAGCAAAGGGCAGGCTTATTCTGTCCTGGAGCTGTGTGGCTTTAACTTTTTCACCTTCTTCCCAGAGCCTGGGCCATGCAGAGTCCACTGACCATTCCTATGCCGGTGCCAGTGCTGCGCCTCCCTCGGGGCCCCGATGGCTTCAGCCGAGGCTTTGCCCCTGATGGACGTAGGACCATCCTGAGACCAGAAGTCGGAGAAGGTTCTGTTCAGTATCCCCCAGAGTCACAGGAGCAGCGGGCCCGAGCGGCTCTGCGGGAGCGCTATCTCCGCAGCCTCCTAGCCATGGTGGGACACCCTGTGAGTTTCATGCTGCACGAAGGTGTGCATGTGACCGCCCAGTTCGGTGCCACAGACCTGGATGTAGCCAACTTCTATGTTTCCCAACTGCAGACTCCCATAGGCGTGCAGGCCGAGGCCCTGCTGCGATGTAGTGACATAATTTCCTATTCCTTCAAGCTGTAAAGACTGTCTGCTGTTTCTCTTGTGGGCATTGCCACAGTAGCCAGGGCTCTGGCTAGTCCTGGGCCATAGAGTTCTCCGCACCTTCCTGGACTTCCAAAGCTTCAGCAAACTCTGGCTTTGAACTCAGGAACTCCAAACCAGACACCACCTGATGCTGCATGCTGATAACCCTGGTTCTCAAGAGGCTGAGGTGGGAACATCATATATCCAAGACCAGGCGGTGCCACAGTGAGAGACTGCAGCCACAGACATTCTAGAGCTCTCTTGTTCAAGGGGATATTCTGCCTCACACAACTGAACTTTACAGAAATAAACTCCTGAGGCTAGTCCTCGCAGGCTGAGGAGTGTGTAACTCTTCTCGTGTGTGCTTTTGTGTGTGTGTGTTGTATGCGTGCGTGCGCAAAGAGCACCGAAGAGCTTGTAAAGTTGAGCCTCTCAAGCTGTTTCTCCATCTCACCTCCTGCCAAAGAAATCATCATCTGGCTCTGCCTTAACCTTTAAAAGTTTTATTGTTTTATGTGTGGGTGGTTTGCTCACTGGATGTCTGTTCCGCATGCATGCAGTGATGGCTGAGGCCAGAAGAGGGCACCAGGTCCATTGAAACTAGTGAGAGATAGTTGTGAGCCACCATGTGGGCACTGGGAATCATTTGTGGGTCCACTGCAAGAGCAGACAGTGCACTTAACGGCTGAGCCATCTCTCCACCCCACCCTTTTTTAAAAGACAGGACCTGGCTGTGTAGTCCAGGCTGGCTTGGAATTCACAGGTCAGGCCACCATATCTGCTCATTTTTTTTTTTAATTAATTTATTATATTTATATGAACTCACTGTAGCTGTCTTCAGACACACCAGAAGAGGGCATCAGATCCCATTACAGGTGGTTGGGAGCCACCATGTGTTTGCTGGGAATTGAACTCAGGACCTCTGGAAGAACAGTCAGTGCTCTAACCACTGAGCCATCTCCAGCCACCCCTCCCACACACCACCCCCCACCCCCACCCCCGCTTATCGTTTTAGTTGTATCCTATGCTTAATTGTTTTTTGTTGTTTTAAAATTTTTAAATGCAGGTGTTACACCTGTGTGCCACATGAGAATGGGTGCTCATGCAGATCAGAAGATATGCATTTGGCAGGAGCTAGGGTTAAGGTGCTTGTGAGATGTGGGGACTGAGAGAATTCAGGCCCTCTGGAACGGAGTAGCAAGTATTCTTGACTGCTGAGCTGTCTTCCCACCCCTGGAGTAGTATTTAAACGTTAGTAGTATAGTTAGCTCATGCTAAAACTCATGGGGCTAAGCCATGGTGGTGAGGAGTGCAGATCCAAGTGTGGGGCTTGTATTGCCCCTCGTGTCCTCCCCAAATGTGTGACATCATTCTCCAGACAAGAAATTGACCCTTAAATCTATTTTGAAGTGGGCAAGGGTGGCCTTTTACTAGAAATGGCCTTGGTTTACACCAGGTTACAAGGTTCCCTCTGGTGATGTGGTCCACTGGTGGTGTTCACACTTGTGTGACAATGCCTGGAAGCAAATTCTGCAGATTGGTGGTTAGTGTTGGCGTTTTACCCTTCCTCGGTTTGCTCCAGCCTCCTAGAAAGGCAGTCTGTGTCACCTGTTTCAGTCCCTTGTCTTTCAGTAGATGATATCCAAAAGGAGTTCCTAGCTGAGCACAGTGGCATAAACCGTAATCCCAGCACTTGGGGTGGGGGAGGGGGTGTAGAGGCAGGAGGAGCAACATAGCAAGTCAGAGGGCAGCCTGAGTTATGTGAGAACCAGTAAGACCAAACCAAAACAAACAGACAAGAAAACCTAGTTAATGCCTTTTAGTTGAAGTTGAGAATGTAAGTGAAAGCTTGCATTAATTATAGGGGGCTTTTGGTACTTCCCAGTCTCCAAAGTGTGCTAACCCACAACTGTGAAGAGGGAAGCAGTTATCCTTAGGAGTAGCCTCAGCTGCTACCAGTTCACACTGCCGCCTCCCTCCAGTCCCATCCTAGCTCTGTCGTCAACCTTCCTCAAGTCCCGTTCTATGGTTTCAGTCCCTCGTGCCAATGAGTTAGTCCTTAATGAGAAGGGAAAGCAGCGAAAATGCTCAGATGAATCCTAAGCCATAGAATCGATCCTTGGAGGTGTGGCCTAGGCTCACTGGTTTGGTCGTCCGACTTCATCTGGAGCCTTTGGAATTCTGCTCTGCAGTTTATTTTTTTTAATCAGATTCACGAATACTCAGCAGACTCATCTAATATTGTCATTTACACTTGACGCAACTTTGACGAGACAGCGAAGCTAAAGTCTGTTCTGTTGTTTCTGTCACTTGCACGTACTCCTCCTATATTCAGCTTGTCTCTCACGGCTTTTCAGCGCCTCCATCACTTTACCCGGCCCCCAGCACTTGGGTTAGCCTCACCAGGGTCTCACTCTGTAGTACCTGCTTGTCTGAAACTCCCTATGTAATCCAGCCTGACCTGGAATTTGTAACCTTCAGCCTCTCCAAGGCTAAGGTCACAGGCGTGTCACTACCATGTCCAGCAGGTGGTTTTTAATTAATGTCTTTGATCCTTATTTTATATCTTAAGTTATTCATTATTTCTTGTGGGAGTATGTGTAGAAATCAGAGGACAATTTTGTGGCGGCGATTTTTTCACGTGAGTCTCTGGTATTGAACTCAGACGGTTTTAACCGTTGACAGTCCTTTCGCAGGCCGCGGTGCAAAGATTTCTACTGAATTCTTTCCCAAATTACTTCGGCTTGTGACGAATGTGCGGGAGTCTAAGTGTTGACAGCTGGGCTGAGGGCGCGCGCGGGGGGTGGGTAAAGTGGGGGCTGAAACTCGCGCATGCGCGACGCTCCGGGAGACAGCGTTCTTAAGCCCCGCCTCTGTGTTCTGCAGTTCTGGCTCTGCAGATTCGCCGCTCACGTTTCCCTTTCTCGTGGAGCTTACTGCTTTTTGTTCCCGTCTTCGTGTCGCACTCGAAACGATATATTTTTTTTCAGAATAAAGCTTGAGTCGGTGTTATGCTTTTCTCTGTACGCAGCGGGCGCCTCGGCTTGTAGCGAAAGTGTGGCTGCGGAAGAGCAGGTACTCGCGGAGCTCAGCGGAGGCGCGTTGGGGCTCCCAGAGACGACGACGACGACGAACGGAGCTGACGGAGGCGGTGCTTGAGGCAGCGGCGAAGCCCATGCCCCGGAACGGCGGGAGGACCCGGAGAGACGAGTCCGGGGCCCGGGGCATGTCCCCGGGGCCCCCGTGAGGAGGAGGAGGCGGCGGCGGCGATGGAGATCCCGCCGCAGGAGGCTCCGCCCGGCCCCGGCGCGGACGCCGACGCGGACGCGGAGGCCGAGGAGGCCCCCGCCGAAGCTGGGTCTCCCAGCGAGGCCTCTCCCCTAGCCGATGGGCGCCTTAAGGCTGCGGCCAAGCGTGTCACGTTCCCGTCGGACGAGGACATCGTGTCCGGAGCGGTGGAGCCCAAAGACCCCTGGAGACACGGTAGCTATGGCGAGGGTTGTGGGGGGAGAGCATAGGGGTGGGTGGGTCCGCCACAGCACCGACCCCTACGGAGGTGGCCCGCGGTAAATGGCACTTATGGTGATTTCAGCGGTGCCTAGGTTAGAGCTGGAAGCAGAGGGGTTGTCACAGGGAGTATTTGGGAGGCTGGCATCCAGCCTTTGAGTTCGTGGTGCACCCAGGGATAGATGAAGAGAGCCTGTCCATAGTATTGGGGGAAAGGTAAGCGTCAGAGTCTACGGGGTGGTTAGAGCGGAGCAGCTGGTCTGTAAACTAGGAGGCAAAAGGTAGCAGGCTATGGCCATTGCTCTTCTGGCTGGAACGAGGACGGGAAATATACCCTCCGACTGGGTAAGGCGGCTCAGAGGCAGCAGGCAGAAAAGCAGAGGGCGAGGTGGTCAGTTTGCTTGCGTGAGAGAAATTTGTCAGTCTCAGTGAGGTTCAGCTGCAGAACGTGGAGTCCGCTTTTACCAGGATCTTCCTGGGAAAGGACTCGGGAATGCTACCTACTCAGGTGTTTCTGGTCAACAGAAGGTGGCTTATATGTTGGGAGATGGACACAGGCTAATCCTATTTCTGAGCGGAATTGTGTTTGGCTTGGGTGGAGCCTGTGCCCACTGGCCGTGTTCTATAGAAGCTAACCTGCTTGAGAACAGACAGACACTATTGCCAGGCTGTGGGCAGCAGAGTGGGCAGCTAGTAGCTTTGATGTATGTGGGGGTGGGGGACTTGGTTGCAGGAAATGATACACTGTGAGCCCGCCATAAATGCCAGTTTGGCTAGTAATTATCAAAGAGACCAAGGTTAATTTAGACTTGTCTTGGGGAGCATGCCAGGGCTGGGTGGTTTGTTTTAGATTCTGAACTTCTTGGAACTGGTGCTGAGGACAGGAAGAGTCCAATGGGCCCTGACAGAAGCCTGGTGTCCACTGTGGTGAGATCACAGCAGGAATAGGAAAGGTGGAGTGGTGTGGCCATTCAGAAGTGGTTAAAGAAACCTAGTGTGGCTGTATGCAGCTGTGAACCCAGCACTTAGAGGCTACTGGCTGGTTTTGTGTGTCAACTTGACAGAAGCTGGAGTTATCACAGAGAAAGGAGCCTCCCTTGAGGAAATGCCTCCATGAGATCCAGTTGTAAAGCATTTTCTCAAGTAGTGATCAAGGGTGGGAGGACCCATTGTGGGTGATGCCGTCCCTGGGCTGGTAGACCTGGGTTCTATAAGAAAGCAAGTTGAGCAAGCCAGGGGAGGCAAGCCAGTAAGTGACATCCCTCCATGGCCTCTGCATCAGCTCCTGCTTCCTGACCTGCGTGAGTTCCAGTCCTGACTTCCTTTGGTGATATAAACCCTTTTCTTCCCAACTTGCTTTTTGGTCATTATGTTTTGTGCAGGAATGGAAACCCTGACTAAGACAGAGGCTAAGGCTGGACCATAGAGTAGGCATTGGGGGGTGGGGGAGGGCTCAAACCGCATGGTGAAGCCCTGTTTCATTATAAAAAGAAAGAAAGGGGGAAAAAGAAAGGCAGCTAGCTGGATCAAATTCTGACTTTCTCACTTGCTGTCTTGCAACTGCTGAGGAGTTGCCTGCCTCCCCTGAGCCTCAGAGCCCCCTTCCCCAGAGTGACTGACAGGAGCGGTGGTCCAGGGTCTGCCAGAGACTGAGTGTCATCACACATGAACGGAGCCTGGTGAGGGTGAGCCTCCTACACCCACGATGGTGGTGGGGCCTGGAGAGTTGAGAATAGTTCTGGGCAAAGTTTCTCGCCCACAGTTTTTCTGAAAAGGCCAAGCCTTTTATTAAGTTTTTAATTATTTTTAAGTTTTTGTTTTTGTCTTGTTTTTTTTTTTTTTTTTTTTTTAAGATTGTCTCATGTAGTATAGATTGTATGTAGTTAAGGGTGAGTGAATTTCTCACCTCCCTGCCTTGCTGTCCTGAAGGATTGGATTACACTCATTTTATGCAGGACAGGGGATGGAGTTAGGGCTTCTGTACTGCTAGACAAGCTCCATGGAGCCACACTTGTGGCCTCATAGATTTTTTTTTTTTTTTGAGACAGGCCTGAATTGAGTAGTCCAGGCTGATCTGGAGACGATTATGTAGTCCAGGCTGTTCTCAAATGCATGACAGTCCTCCTGCCTTAGCCTCTGTCTCCAAGCTCTAGGATGACAGGCATGACCCACCATGCCTGCAAGGTTTGTCTGCTGAGAAAGCTATTTTTTTCCCTTCCTACCTCCAGTTTTCTTTGTCTGCAAATGGAGGTGCTAATTTCTTAGTTGTAAGCTTTAAGCAAGTCTGCTCTTGTAAATTCCTATCCTGTAAAGCAACTAGCTGGATTGCTGCTGTTAAGGGTGACAGGTACAGGTGGTGGTGACTCCCTGGCCAGGGAGACTGACTGTCTTTCCCCAGCTTTCCAAAGTGACCGCAGAGACTGCTTAGCACATTCACCCTTTGGAAGAGAAGAGAGGCAGCCATGACTTCTGGCTGGGAATGAGCTTAAAGACTTGGTCTCCACAGGGGAGGGAGTGAGAATTTGGCCAGCTTGGACAGAGATTTGCAGAGCCATCAGCATCTAAGGGCAGGTACCCAGGGGATAGCTGGGTTGTTTATGGCCTAGGAGCTGTTGAGGATGGGAAGCTGGTTGGGCTCAAAAGGTTGGTGAGAGCCTAGTTGAGAGACAGGTCTCTGCGGATGATCCAGCCTAGATCAGGGATGGCAGGTGGTGTGTCACAGTTGGTGTGTGGGCCCTTCTATAGCATAGGGACATATAGTTTAAGCCATGGTACTCATGGAAGCATGATGACCCCAAACAGTGTCCCTAGTGTCAGGCTTTGGAGAGTTTGAATTGAGGACTTGGTTGTTTCAGATTCATTCCTAGACAGATGGAAGGGCTGACTGGGTCTGGGGGGTGTTGGGAAGTAAAGGGAGCCTGGGGTAGGGGGCAATTCTGAAGGAGTCTGCTAGTACCAGATCCCCCTCAGCCTCATTCTGGGTATGAGTGCTGGCTGGGGTATCTGGCACTTTAGTTGTCTATCTGAGGGCCAGAGCCCGCTCAGGCCTTGAAGTGAACTGATCTAGGAACCCATCCGTTTCCTTATAAGACTAGGGCCATTGGTGTTCTGTTACCTGTTTTCTCTTTGGTGTCCCCAGCAGGAATGGGAGCTGACTTTCTCAGCCCCACCTGGGTTTTGTAGCTGTGTGACAAGTGAGAGGAAAGTTTGGGGTGGGGGGCTGGCTGTGTGTCTATAAAGCAGGGTCAATGGGCTCCGCTCTGTGGTGGCCAGGGTCTGTGAGACGAGGATGCTATGGCTGGGGAGCAGGAGGCAGGTGTGTGGGCAGGAAGAGAGACTTGGGGACTAGGGAGGTGGTGGAAGTTGTGAGTGGATGAGAGGCAGGGCCCTAGTTCTTTCCAGGAGCCAGGAACCCTTTCAGACCAGACCACAAAAAGTGCCCTGCCAGGCGCTGCTAGATCCTGGGCTTTGCAAGGCAGGCTTGTGAGAGAGACTTGTGATCTAAGCACATGACACCGATGACCCTGCCTGCCCTCCCTGTTGTCCCCACCCTGCAGCCTGCTAGTGGCATGAGGCCAGCTCTCACTCGGTCCTGGGCTGCCCACCCGGAGATCTCTTGTGACGTTCCAACATGTGACCATTCCTGGCCACCTGCAGTAAGGAAAGAGGTGGTGAGGGCTGTGGCCATGCGGGGGACAGCCATACTGTTTGTTCTCCCTGTACTCCTGGAACTGGTTTGTCAGGTAAAAGCACAACTCTCTTAGTTCTGGGAGCGCTGTGACAACAGCTGGGGAGTAGGGCATGGTGGTGACCTGGTACAGTGCAGCTGTAGGATAGTGGGGTGCAGTGTGGAGCGCAGCTTAGGAGCCACAGTGCATCAGCTGCTGTTCCTTGTCTCCCAGCCTTACACTCTTCACTTCCCCCAGCGCTTGCCATCGACCCCCCCACTTTCTCTCAGGCTTGCTCCTCGAGATGAGGGCCATACTCTGCGGACAGGTCTAACCCTCCAGGCCCAGCCTTGTTTGAGGGCATGTTGCTGAGAGCATGATGGGGCACCAACATGACAGGCTGTCAAGGCAGCAGGCTCCCGTGGGGCATGGCTGGCCTGTTCACGAGTGACTGCCCATGGACCTGGGTGGCCCCCAGTCTCTTTACCCTTTTAGTTCTCGGTTTGTGTGTCTGGGCTAGCCCCACTTCAGAGGAGAAACCAGTCATTGCTCTGACTCCAGTCTGGTTCTGAGTACAAATGTGGGAAGGGATGAGGTTTTTTAGGTCTGATGACCTGTGATGGCGTTTGAAGGAAGTTCTGGGGCAGTCAGTCTGGTTTGTGCCAGGACAGGCAGGGCTCTTCCCTCAAGGTACCAGGCAGGTGTTGGCAATACTCCTGAGCCCCGCTGAGGCACTCAGAGCTGGCACTGAGCACAGTCCCTGAGCTGATAGTGCCTCCGGGGCATTGCTCCAAACGGATTAAGATCTGGGAGCCACAGGCCTGGGCTGGACCCACTGCAGGCCTCAGAGGCTTGGTTTGGCACAGCCCTTCCTAACTGTCTCTCCTGTGCTCGGGCCCTTCTGAGCAGACTGCAGGCTACAGGGTGACCTTGGCTGGCCTCCAAGTGCTCAGTGAGGGGAGTGCTGACATGCTGACACAGGTGACCGCAAGAACTCAGTCGATGGCAGTTGTCTTCTGCAGTAGAGCACAGGGCCAGGCTGACCTTAGTGCTCACCATGACCAAGTTCCTGCAGGTGCTAACCTTACTTGAGTCTCATGGCCACCCCCCATGGACAGCTATCACTTTGGCAGTGAGGATTAGGGGCAGAAGTGAAGTGACTCTCCTGCCTTTGTCACACTGCCTGGGAGGGGTTTGGCTGGGACTGAGACCCAGGTGGCCTGCTCCTGGAGCCTGTACTTGTGCAGGACTAAAGGCAAGCTGTTTCACTCAGGTGATGTGTGGTCTTGTAGGGCAGTAACGGGAAGAAGAAGACAGTAAAGGGCTTTGACTTTGGACACTCAGGAGGAAACTGGCTCCTAGATGGCTTCAAAGTCCTAAGAGGGCTGGGCGGCTCCGTTCCTCTCCTCTTGGTGAGCTGCTTACCCACACCCTCTGCCCTTAAGATACACTTTTGTAGTGCTGCTGTGCATTCTTGCTTCATAGGTAACTCGGTGGCAGTCCATTTAGGGACTAGTTGAGGGGAGAAGATGGCAGGAGATCCTAGAGTGACCAGTGTACCCCTGGCTGTCCTGGAACTCACTATGTAGACCAGGATGGCCTTGAACTCGGAGATCCACCTGCTTCTGCCTCTGCTTCTGCCTCTTAGGTGCTAGGATTAAAGGTGTGCACCTCCACTGCTCAGCATAAGCCATTATTTTAAAGAGATTTCTCTGTAGCTTTGGCTGGCAGCTCTGTATAGACGAGTCAGGCCTCAGAGCTCCTTCTGTTTCTCTCTGTCCAGTGCTGAGACTAAAAGTATGAAATACTGGAAAATTCTGCCTCACCCTCCAGGATTGTGTGCAGGAGCCACTATGCTTGGTAGTTGATAGTTTTTAATTGAACCCAGTGTCTCCTTCATGCTAGAGTCGTGCTCCTCTTACAAGCTGCCTCCTTGGCCAACAGTAATTGGCTTTGGTCTGAGCCATTACTAGTTACTTGTCATACCTGTGAGGTGCCTAGTGTGTACCACCTCCATCCTCCCCTAGGCTCTTTGTGGCCTTCCCATCTCCCCATCTCCTGTTAGGTCAGTCTTGATCTGCAGTATAGCCCACCCAAGCTTGTGAGGGTTTGTTTGTTTTTTGTTTTTTTTTTTTTTTTTTTAACTTTTGGAGACTACCATGTGACTTCTTGTAACTCCACAGACCCCTCAAGTTCTTAGAATTCTGTGTAACATTGATACCTTGTCATTTGTTAAATCCAGAAAGTTTCTTATTCTAGAGCAGTTCTGGTAGGAAAGTGTGGAGGTCGAGTGAGGTGGGCTTCCTTCTGCATCACTTGCACCAGAGGTAGTGTGGGACCCAGTGACCATCTCTGCACCGAGGCTGTGGCTTGTTGGCTTCTTTACCTCAGCAGGCAGTCTGTCTGTAGGTGAGGGTGACTTTGATCTAGACTAGAACAAACAGGCATGCGGTGCAGACTAAGTGTGGCTCCTTTTCTCAGTGATGTGACCTCCCTCCCTCCTTTTGCTGTGAAGAAAGCAGGTGACTTGTGGCCAGGAGCAGTTTGCCTGAGGGTGACATCAGCTCCTCTACCCAGAATGCATGACCTTGGGTGGATGGGTAGTCCTGTGCCTCTGTTTCCCTTGTTGTTAATACCTTGAAGTTTCCAATCAAATTGTTTAGATTTGGAGGAGGGAGAAGCCGGAAGCTGGTAAAGAGAAGCATGCAGCAGTGCACGGCACACCAGTGCTGTGGCAGCCCTTCTGTAGAATGGCCCATGGTGCCTTTGGATGCCACTATAGGTCCAGGCCTGTCCTCTCTGAGGGCTGCATCTGCATAGGTGGCTTCTGTCTCTGGTTGGTGTGGGCAATGATGTGAAGAGACCCCAATTTTAGGAAGGAGCTCCAAGGCTGGGTGCCAGAGTCCTTAGATAGATCCACAGGGCTTGGCTGTGTCCCCACATTGGGAAAGCTCCTTGAAGGCCAGGTTCCTTGGAGATGCTAGCCCTTCATAGTACCCAGCCTCCATCGTGGGCAGGCTGGGCAGTGATGATGGTGCACAGTCAGCCTCACATGTTGTCTTCTCTTCCCTTCCTCCAGGCAGCTGTAAGAATAAGCTGCCTGAAGCTTGGGGGTGGCAGTTGGGAAGTGTCTGCTGCCACTGCTCCTGAGCTCATGTGACTGGCACACACCCTCTTCCTTCCCAGCAGGAGCCTACAGGCTGGCGATTCCAAGTGGGCATCACCTCCCTTGGTTTGGATGGGTGACCCCACTTGAAAGCTGCAGCTTGAGACACAGGGGCTCAGACTTATGATCATTTTACACACATCCCTCCCTTCTTCCTTTCAGTCTCAGGGCCCTGTCTGTGCAGAGGGCCACTGGGACTGATTCCCCAGAGAGAAGGGAGGAGCTGGGAAAGGAGGTGCTGCCAGAAGATGAAGGAAAGCCTTCACAGCAGAGGTTGGCTTTTCCGGCTTTGGCTTTGCTGTGGTAGCGTGGTGATGGTAGAAGGCAGTGCCGGCGGTATTGGGAGCAGGAGGATACTCTCTTGCACTCAACCCTTACCAGGTCTTGACTGTGTTACTGATTTAGGTCATCTTCACAGTAGCAGGAAGCAGGGTATGGGCCCACTGGAGTGCCAGAGCCACCTAGGGTCTCTTCAGGAAGATTTTAACACTTTGCTTTCCCCTGGGGTGTCTTCAGAGTTCCAGGGTAAAGCCCACACCGGTGCCCCGCCCCTTGCCCAATGTACCCTTAGACTGAGGTGCCCCTGCTGATTCCTGCCTTCTTGGTCCTGTTCATTCTCCCATTTGGCTCAAATGACACGAATTCCCGAGTCCCCACACACAGTGCTGCCGTCCTCACATTGTCATTTTGGCTATGTCTCCACTAGGCCTGAGCTGCAGGGGCGAACCGTCCTGCTCAGTTGCCTTCTGGGAGCAGGCACAGGCCTCAGCCCTTGGGAAAACTGAAGGGCTTGTGACAGTGTGTGTCTGTGGGGACCTTGGAGCACTTAAGATGTGAACAGGGTTGGGAGGAGATGATCAGCCCTCCCTTTCTCCTTGTCTCCCTCTCTCTCCCTATCTCCCATTTATGTATGTGTTTTTCAGACTGGGTCTCACTGTATCCCAGGCTGGCCTCATTTTCAGCATCTTCCTGCCTCATCTGTGCTGGGATTGTAGATGTATGATCACTCTTGGCCCTTCCATGTGTATATTTGTTTTTAAGGTAAAGTCTCATACAGTCCTGGGTGGCCTCAAACTTTAATTTGAAGATGATCCTGAACTCCCAATCCTTTTGCCTCTACCTCTCAAGCGATGGAATTGCAGGCTTTTATCACCATACTTGGCCCTTGTATTATTGTTTTTAAGAATCTGTGTAGCCCAAGCTGGACTGGGACTCAAGAGCTTAGCCTCCTGAGTTCTGGGACTCGACATGTTCATCTGAAGCTGGGATTTGTTCATGTCTTTGTCATGGGAAAAATGGGAGGCAGAGGCAGGTGGATCTCTGAGTTTGAGGACAGCCAGGGCTACACAGGGAAAGGATGTCTAAAGGGCACTCCCTTTCTCTTCCTTTTTGGTGGTGAGATAGTACATTGCTCCTGAGGTAGTGCAAGGGGTGGGCTCATGGGCTGCTAAGGTAAAGCCAAGATCATGGAAGCTGCACAGTGGAGTGAGGCCTGCTGCTACTGTAAGGAAGTCCTGAAACGCGGGCTTTAGCTGAGAAAGGAGTTAGGGCAAACGAAGGTCATACACCCAGGCCTCGGTTCATTGCTGCTTTAGCAAATTGATATTTATATTTCAAATATCACCATGTAAAGAAATGTTAGCTCTGCATAGGCAGGTGTGAATTGTTTTCTTTCTGATGTTTACAGTGGCACTGGTATAATTTTGATGTGGGCGAAACATGCCATGGTACACATGTAAAGATCAGAGGACAGCTTTATGGAGTCCATACTTTTTCATTCCATCTTTATGCAGGTTCTGGGGATCGAACACCAATTGTCAGGCTTGTCAGGAAGCACCTTTACCCTTTGAGCCAACTTCTTGGCATGTGCCACCATGTGTTGTGCTGGAATTCTTTTTTTTTTTTTTTTTAATTATTTTTTTAAAGATTTATTTATGTATTTATTTCATATGAGTACACTGTAGCTGTTTTCAGACACACCAGAAGAAGACATCAGACTTCATTACAGATGGCTGTGAGCCACCATGTGGTTGCTGGGATTTGAACTCAGGACCTCTGGAAGAGCAGTCAGTGCTTTTAACCACTGAGCGATCTCTCCAGCCCTGTGCTGGAATTCTTAACTCTCAGCTGGCAAGTGACACCACTCAGGCTCCAGCATGAGGGGCTCCTGTCTCTTCCAGCACTTGTCACTTTCTGTGCTGTGTCCTCAAGCCCACCTGACTTTTCTTCAGAAAGACTTAAGATCTGCTCTCAGGTGACCTGTCCTTCCTTAACCCTAAACCGTGTTAGGTACTTTCCCAGGCTGCAGTGAGGCCCACCACTGATTGACAGGTTGTCATATGGATACTGGTGGCAGCATCACCCTATAGGGCACCGCAGGTTTCCTGGTAAGGTATGGGATTAAGAGGAAGAAGTGGGTTTCAGTGCCCTGTTCTCATTGGAGTTGAATCTGGTTCAGAAAACACATTAGCCTCAAGCTCAGTCATTCCCTAAAGATCTGAACCCGTGTAATGCCTGTGCATCTGACAGAGGCAGCAGATAAGGCCCTGATGTCAGTCCAGAAGATGGTCAAGGGCTGCTACCTAGAGAAGTGAGAGGCCCCAGGCCACAGACACTCAAGGACTGGCCCAGCTATTTTGAAGAGGGATGACACATTGCTTTGCACCCCCTTACAGAGGGTGGACAGGGCCAGCAACAACGCATGGAATTTTGTCTGAGCATTTAGGGTTACCAGGGGCCTGCCATAGGCGTGTAGATGAATAGTGGCGGGGATTGGAGCTCGGGTCAGACTTCAGTCCCAGGGCCTGGCCACCTTCTTTTTTTGAGACAGGGTCTTGGATTAGCCTAGAACTCGACAGGTAGGCTAAGTTAGGTGGCCGCTGAGCCCTACACAGGTCTGCTTGTCTCTGCCTCCTCAGCACTGGGATTACAAAGGCATGCTACCATACCCAGCACTTTGGGTTTTCATATTTTATGTAGCACATGTGTGTGTTTTCTATGTATGCATGTAAGTGTGCACATATACTATGTGGCAAAAGACCAGAAAATGGCATTGGATCCGGAAGACCCAGTCCAGTTTGCTCTGCCTCTGAGCAGCTGAGCCCTTCAGAGCCTGAGTCCAGAGCTTTTCCTCCTCAGGGCAGTGCAACTGTTTTGCTCGTGGACAAACTGAGAGATAGTTCCTCAGCCCCGCCCAGTGCCAGGTCTAAGTGGACAAGCCGCCTGCTTAGGCTGCAGCCTTTCCTTTCACGACCCACACTGGCTTCCTTGGGGTATTCTTTTGTCTTCCTCTGGTGCTCACTGCCTTGCCTATCCCCAGGTCTTCCCTTGTGTACTCTTAGCTCCCCAGCCCTGGGTAAATATTTGAGGGTAAACAGTGGGTGTGCAACTACTGTTTGCGAGATGCAGCTGGGCTGGGACAGGTGCGCACCTCCCCCTCTCTGCAGGGACAGCTGTTTGCTCTGCTCTCCACCACCTGGTCACCAAGGTGTCTGGCCTTGGACTTATGACGACGGCTGCTGTTTACAAAGCACTGGCCCTTTGCTCCCACTCTTACTGCGTTGGCTCACTTACTGCTTCTAGAAGTCTGTGTGTATGTGTGTCCTTGGTGGCTTTCTGGATGTGGAGACCCAAACATTAGAGAAGATACAGGGCCATCAAGGAGAGGAGGCAAATGAGAGAGCGGTCAGTACCTTGCTATTGGACCACATTTCACTCTTTCTGTCTCTAGAACCTTCTGTCTGCTGCTGTGTCTTAGGTGACACAAGCCTGGCCATCACAGTAGTTCAGGTCCCTGGCACAGGGAGCTTCTAAGGAGCCAATGCCTGACTCCCAACTGAATGTTCTCACTAGGTTACTGTATCCTCTTTTGTGAAGGTGCATTCATGTCCCGAGGCAGAATGTCACCAGTGTCTTCAGATGCACATGTCCTGAAGCCCATATGCAACACAGCAGAAAGCTTTCAGTAGAAAGCTCTAGTCAGGGACAATCCTGTGGTGAACTCAGTCTCTCCTCAGCACCAGGCTACATGTACTCTCATAGTTGTTCAGACATTCACCAGCCAGATTAAGTGCTGGGTGTGATGCTGGACATTTAGGATTCCAGCTTAGAAACCAGACAGCTCCCATTCTGTTCTGTTCTTTAGGCTTGAGGTGTGAGGCCTGGGATCTGTGACACCCACTGCAGACCCACTGTGGGACAGTATACAGGTGTCCCTGAGAGAGGCAGTGTGAGGACTTGGCAGAGTGCAGTCCTAGCCTGAAGGCTTGCTAAGGAACCTGGACCTCACTGAGCATGGTGCCCCACTGCACCCCCACCCACCCCTGAACCCGACCATGCTCCTCCCCTTTCTGTATCACAGGCGCTCTCAAGCACTGCCAAGAACCTGATCTCTTTAGGGCAGCAGCTCTCAGCTGGGCATAGAAGTTTAGTTTTTCTGTTTTTACCACTTTTAATGTGAAGTTGTTAGTCCCACCACAGGGGAGGAAAAGCAGGCAGAGAGAGGACCACGAGCCCAGATAGTGTGTGGCCAAAATGGCTGAATTATATAGGAATCTGAACCTGGAGGAAGGGAAGTCCAGTTCTTGAGCTGGAAAGTTTTAGGATAGGGGTTCAGGTATGGAGTGATATGCACTCCAAGTTTGGGACCTGACACTATAATGAGACACTGTAAAGTGTCCTGGAAAGTAAACAGTCTTTTCTGTGATACCCTTCAGCGAGCGTGTCCAGCTCTTCCTCCTAGAAAGAAGGAGCTCAGCATCTGAGCATAAGACCCTTTTGCCTCTTGTTTTCCTCTGAAGTGCAAGTGAGATTCTCACTTGAGGAGTTGACCCAAGTTGGCAGAGGAAGCTCTGGAGACAGCCTGGCATGGGTTCATCAGTGTGTGTTGTTCACCTGTTACAGCCACAGTTGTCATGTCAGCAGCCTGGCCTCTGCCATCGGCACGGCCTGACATTCCATCTGTGCCCTGCATTCTGCTCAGAGCCTCTGCTCTGCAAAATGGCCTCTTGGAGCCACCAGGCTCTCTGATGCGGTCAGCCATGCCTGCTTCCCAGCCATGCCTCAGGCCCGTCCAAAACCTTGGATCACGTGAGATGGTATCCATCCACCTCAGAGCATGCTTCACTGGATGCTTCTGTTGCCAGGCCCAATAGCTTGTCATGGGGGACGAAGTTGGGTCACCTCTCCTGTCCCACAGATGACAGTCTTGAGCAGTTCCCCTTCTCAGTGGCCTCTCTGCACCAGGGCCTTCAGTGTTACTTCCCTCTGTAGTGGTCTGCCCCACCACCCACTCCTGCCACACTATTCTAAGGACAGATGACAGCTGCTGTGCTGTCCTCTGTGTCCCCACCCTGAGGCTCCCACAGGGCTGGGGGTGGTGCTTGCTGCCAACACAGTGTGCCTGCTGAATGAAGGAGCCCTGTGGCGGGAGCCTGGGGAGCCACCCCCTCGCCATTGCCAGCTGCCCGCTTCTTTGTTCCATAATAGCAACTAAGTGTTGCCAAGTGTGGGGGCTCTCAGGATGGTGCCCACAGATCACCTAGGGCCTCATTAACATCCAGTCAGGCCCTAGCTGGGACCTCCCAGGTGAAACAGTGCTCTCTGAGCCTGGCCCTCCAGGTCCCCCTGTCCCATAGTGGGCACCAGGGATCAGGGAGATCATTCCCAATAAGGACAGCATGGAGTTAGGGTGTGGGTTAGTGAGCAGCTCTGCCTCTATGTACACTCTACCCCCATCGTCCCATTGTTGTTCCCTGTGAGAACCCCTACAAGAAGCCCATTTCCTACCAGTTCCCAGCTGCTGGGGATGACTTGACACTGCACCTTCTCCCCCCACCCCCCGTGCCTGGATGACCCTGTTTTCCATCTCCACCCTTGCACCTGTGTGCACATGTGAGGCCATGTCTCCAGGCCACCAGTCACCTGATGCTTAGTATCACATTCCTCACTGTTTCTGTGAGAGCCACAGCAGCCTGTCCCTGGAGAGACATGGGCCCCACTGCTGAGGCTCTGCTTGCCAGCCATGCCACAGGGTCCTCTTAAGAAACTCAGATGTCCCTGGTGGCCCTTCCTTGAATGACAGGTTCTATATTCCCACCCACCTAACTCCATTGCTGAAGCAGTAAGAAGACAGAGCTGGCTTCTTGTTTCTGAGCCCTGCTTCTGTCTCTGTGACTGGGCAGATGTCTGGCCCCGTGGCAAGGCTTCCTTGTAGCAGATGGAAGTGTGCCTATTTCAGGGATCTGTCCAAGACCTGGCTAAATGAAGTCACCTGTGGAAAGTCCTTAGCCACGCAAAGAATCTCAGAGCTTGAGAGGCCAGGGGCTTTTCCTCCTTAGAAAGCCCAGGTGGGCCCTCAACTCAGGACAAACAAAACCACAAGTGAGAGAGTCCCACTCAGTCTCCAGCTGCTTTCTGTCACCTCATGTCACTAGCCCCTGAGACTGGGTGCCCTTTCAGAGAGGTTCTTGGCAGAACAAAGATCAGAATGTGGCTTTTAATCTAAGTTGTCACCTTGATTGTCAGCTTTCATTCTTCTGTCAGATTAAAGTGAGCAGAATGCAGTGGCACATAGATCTGTAAGTCCAGCATTCCATTCCAGAGGCTGAGGCAGGATGGTCAGCCATGGTAGGTGCATGCCTTCAATCCCAACACTGGGGAGGCAGAGGCAGGCAAATCTCGGGGTTCAAGGACAGCCAGGGCTACAAAATGAGACCCTGTTTCAAATGAAACTTTAATTTAAAATTACATTATTTATATTGTTTTTGAGGGGGCAGCACTTCTCCCAGGGCTTAAGTGGAGTTAGAAGATAGTTTGGTCGAGTAGGCTCTTGTTCCACTGTGGGTCCAGGGATCTAACTCAGGCTTGATGTCAAACTAACCAGCATGGGGTTAATTTAAATGAATGAGGAGTTTTAATGAGGGGTTACCTGGATCAAGTGGGGCTGTGGATACATGCGGGTACTTCCTTGGTTGTCACCTGAGATAGAACACGGCTTATGGGCTGCGCCTCGATCTGTGGGGAGCGAGCTAGTTGGCAGCACAGGTACATCACCTCTCTCTGCCCCTGGCTGCCAGTGTAGGAGGTGCCGATGGGGTGTGACTGGTTTGTCTCACGCTCCTGCCTGTGTGGCCTTGCTGCAGTGAGGGACTGAACATAGCCTGTAGCTAAAGCCACACCCTCCTCTATGGTGCTTTCATTACGGAAGGGAAATTAGAGCACCTGCTGTGCTGAGTGCTTGCCCTAAGTCTGGTCTGTGCTGGCCGGCATTGCTGCGGACCAGCTAGGGCTCCTGTGTAGTCAGGGAACGAACTTGTAATCAAAAGCCTTTCAGTTGTGTGTGTTTCTGTGGTTGCCTGAGGGCTGTGCCAGCTCCTTGTGTGATGCCTATGGCCTGGAGCTCTGTCATGCTGCTGTTGGGAGGAAGAGGAGGAGGCCGGGTCAGGCAGCACAGTGAGGACTGTGGCTCTGAACCCACTCCTTTGCCCGCAGCCCAGAATGTGACGGTGGATGAGGTGATCAGTGCCTACAGGCAGGCGTGCCAGAAGCTGAACTGCCGACAGATCCCCAAGCTCCTCAGACAGCTGCAGGTATGGGGGCTGTGGACACTGGGGGGCGGGGGTAGTGAGTGGGTGTGTGCACATGTACATAGCACAGCCCTGGAACCTGCCCAGCTTGCCCCCCACCCAGGGCCTGTGGAAGGACAGCTGCAGAAATACCTAGTTCAGCTGTGACATTAGCAACAGTCCAGAATTACATAAAATGATAATTACCAAGTCTTTCAGCCCTAAAGAAGTCCTGTCCTCAAAGAAACGCCTTAATCTTGTCAATTTAGTCTAAACTTCAAAATTCATTCCTAAGTTATAAACCCAGGATCAGCCTGGGCTCCAAGGCCGGATTCAACAAACAAGAACAAAGTAGCAAAAACCTAAGTGTGTGCTTCAAAGGTGGTTATATGCACCCTGACGTTTAGGAAGGTAAAACAAACTGGCACTGCCTGTCATCCAGCAGCACACATCCCAGGGCAGAAGCAGGAGGATGGAGCTCAAGGTCATTATCGGCTACACAATGAGTTTGGAGGTCAGACTGAGTTACGTGAGATCCTGTCTCAAACCAAGCTGGCCAGATGGCTGAGAGGTAGAAGTCTGTGTCCAGCCTGACCACCTGAGACTGCTTAGCCAGGACTCACATGCCAGCTAGAAACAGAGGGCTACACTTTTACATGAGCACAGTGATATGTGTGGGGCACACACGTGTGTGCGTGTGGAAAAATGGTTTAAATATAGCCATGGAAAGTAAAATTGATTTCTCATTTCTCCTGCATACCCCAGGAGGGCCCCTGGGCTCAGCCTGTGGGGAGATTTGTACAAGCGGGGCTGCTGCTCGGGAGTGCAGGCACCGAGAGCTGGCCAAGCTAGTGGAGCTAGTGTGAACGCAGGCACACTCTGCCCACTGCCTCCCTGCTTTCCTATGGTCAGCCCTTGCCCTATCTCCACATGGGGCCCTTGCAGTGCCTGGGACATTGTCCTCGCTGGGTTCCAGGGCCATGTGTATCCTGCAGAGTTGGGAAAGTGAGGTCTTCCTTGCCACTTCCAGGGAAAGACAGCCACTCAGCGTGGCATCAGAGGCAAGGATGAGGGCCGAATAGACCTGAACCTAACCAGACAAGTAGGTTGCCAAGCCAGCCCAAGCCTCTCTGTTCTGGGGCTTTATCATGGTGCTCAGTGGGTGACAGTGAAGCCCAGAGAGGGACCTGACCTACAGGGAGAGTCTGGGAAAAACCCAAGCCAGTGTCTTTGCTTTGTCTGCTAAGTACCACAGGGTGGCTCTCAGTCTGGACATGGTGGATGGTCTCAACCTCACTCCATCAGCTGGAGTGACGCGTCTGTGGCTGCCTGTTTGGAGGCAGATTCCTCTCATGCCCTAGGTGCTCACAGCTAGTTCTGATTGTCCTCCGGGCCCTCATCCAGCTGCCATCGTACTGCAGGGCCCATTGAGCCTTGGCTCCCCCACTGTCAGTACATCCCACTTTTGGGGTGTCTTACCTGCCTTGACCAGCTTCATCCCGCTTTCTTAGGAGTTCACGGACCTCGAGCAACGCATCAACTGCTTGGACCTAAAAGGTATGTGTTCCCAAGGATAGCAGGGGTGGCCCAGGGTGCAGTGGTTTCTGCAGGAGTCAGAGACTGGTGGTAGTTGTATGGACTGTCCACGTAAAGATGCCTGCCCCTTCCCAGGGGAGAAGCTTGACTACAAGACCTGTGAGGCTCTGGAGGAGGTCTTTAAGAGGCTGCAGTTCAAGGTCGTGGATCTGGAGCAAACCAACTTGGATGAAGATGTGAGTACCCACTGCCACCAGGCTCCTGGGCCTCTTGAGACTTGGATGGGGAGAGGGCAAAGGCAGGGCCTGTGAAGACCAGAAGCAGGTATTTGATATGACAGGGGTGGGCCTGAGGCCCTGAAGGTGAGGCTTGGGAAGCAGGGGGAGGGGGAGGGTGGCCACCAAGAGCTATCCTGGCTTTCACACTAAGGGGCTGATGGGTATCTGGGAATCACAACCCCTGAGGGCTGTGTTCTTGAGTGTAGCTTGGAGAAGAGCTCTACCCTCCCGGGTCACACAGAGCATACCTGTCATCCTGAGGCTGCTTTCTGCCCGGCACCCCTCCTGTGGTACAGCCCATGTGTTTCCCTTGGCTACCTGACCTGAGGCCAAGCCCACATGTACCTGCCTCCAGGGTGCCTCAGCCCTCTTTGACATGATTGAGTACTACGAGTCGGCCACCCACCTCAACATCTCTTTCAACAAGCACATTGGCACTCGGGGCTGGCAGGCTGCTGCCCACATGATGCGCAAGGTGGGTACCTCATAGGTGGTAGGAAAAATGTAAGGACGCACCTACCCCAGGCCCATCTCTTCAGTCCTCCTACAGGGTAATACACCATCCTTCCTTTCCCCTCCTTAGTATGACCTTGGGAAGTGGCCCTGTCGCAGCCCTGGCTTACTCAACAGTGCGAGGCTGGGGCAGGGAGGAACCCAGATGCCAGCTGGGCCTCCTGAATGACCTATCCCCTGCCTTGTCCCTACTAGACAAGTTGCCTACAGTACCTAGATGCCCGCAACACACCCCTGCTGGACCACTCAGCACCCTTCGTGGCCCGTGCCCTACGCATCCGCAGCAGTCTGGCAGTGCTGCATCTAGAAAATGCCAGCCTCTCCGGGCGGCCCCTCATGCTGCTGGGTAAGTCTGTGCCCGGGAGGCCTGCTGCTGGGCAGGTGAGCCAGGACTTGAGCTGGCCAGTCACTGCCACCCACTCTTCAGCCACAGCTCTGAAGATGAACATGAACCTGCGAGAACTGTACTTGGCGGACAACAAGCTCAATGGCCTGCAGGACTCAGCCCAGCTGGGCAACTTGCTCAAGTTCAACTGCTCCCTGCAAATTCTGGACCTTCGGAACAACCACGTGCTTGACTCAGGTGCGCTGCCTCCTACCGTGTCCCCGCTGTTAGCCAGCACCTTCTGTGCTAAGGTGGGAGATGGCGAGTCCAAGCATGAGCTCTCTCAGTGCTGTCCTCAGTTTACAGAGGGCAGGGTGTGCTGGCCGTGAGAGCTCCCACAGCCAGGCCGAGCCCTAGATCTCTCTGATGCAGCTCGAGCAGAGGTACTCTCAGGGACGACCAGGCACTGACCACCTGCCTCCCCTAGGTCTGGCCTACATCTGCGAGGGCCTCAAGGAACAGAGGAAGGGGCTGGTGACCCTGGTGCTGTGGAACAACCAGCTCACACACACAGGCATGGCCTTCTTGGGCATGGCGCTGGTGAGTCCAGAGGCCTTGTTCATTGGCCTCATTTGGCCTGGCCCCTACGCATGATTAATCTTAAATCTTTTATTACAGTGTGTGTGTGTGTGTGTGTGTGTGTGTGTGTGTGTGTGCGCGCGCACACGCGCGCGCACATGTTTGCCTTTTTTGGAGGGCAGGGCTTCAAGACAGGGTTTCTCTGTGTAGCCCTGACTGTCCTGGACTTGCTATGTAGACCAGGCTTGTCTTGACCCAAACATCTCCCAAGTGCCAGGATTAAAGGCCTGAGCCACCACTGCCTGTCTAGGCCGTTTCTGTAATTGAGTGTTTTTGTAACGGACTATGTAGGACAGTGCTTCTGTACAAACTGAATATGTTGGCTTAAAAAGTTAATATTTCTGAAAGCAGTAAGTGTTTAGTCTTTTTAACATCATATAACATAAAGCAATTCCAGCAGAGACAAACACTTTCAGGGGACGGGGCACTTGTGTGCTACTGCCCAGGTCCCCTCCCACAAAAAGGCCGTCTTCAGGGTCCTGATAACCATTAACAAACAGGCTGGGGGTCAGCATAGGAGGGATTTGTTTCCCGGGTCTGTAGTAGTAGGATTGTGCTGAGAAGCCCGTCAAGAGAAAGAGTGTGTGTGCCTTGGCTCCTTTTCCCAGCTCCCTTCCTGACATACCTTTTTGGCCTTTCCTCCACCCATGGCTGTCTTCCTCACCGTCCCCGTGCCGTCCAGCCACACACACAGAGTCTGGAGACACTGAACCTGGGCCACAATCCCGTTGGGAATGAGGGTGTACGAAACCTGAAGAACGGGCTCATCAGCAACCGCAGTGTGCTGCGCCTCGGCCTGGCCTCAACCAAGCTCACATGCGAGGGTAGGATGGGGGCCAGGCGCGCTGGGGCCAGCGGGGCTCACAGGGCGGCCGGCCAGTGGCCAGGCATGGGGCCCTTGGCCAGCCCCTGCGGTCCCCCTCCCAGGCGCGGTGGCCGTGGCAGAGTTCATCGCCGAGAGCCCCCGCCTCCTGAGACTGGACCTCCGGGAGAACGAGATCAAGACAGGCGGGCTCATGGCGCTGTCCTTGGCCCTCAAGGTGAACCACTCTCTGCTTCGCCTGGACCTGGACCGAGAGCCCAAGAAGGAGCCGGTGAGGGTGCTGGCTGTGTACCAGTGCTGTCGTGGGCAGGGGCAGATGGGAGGGGTGTGGGCCAGGGTCACACAGAGCCCTAGCGAGGCTGGTCCCACAGGTGAAGAGCTTCATTGAGACGCAGAAGGCACTACTGGCTGAGATCCAGAATGGCTGCAAGCGCAACTTTGTGCTGGTCCGAGAGCGCGAGGAGAAGCAGCTGCAGCTGTCAGCCTCTATGCCTGAGATCACCATCACCGCACCCCAGCCCCTGGAAGAGTCTGGGGACCTGCCAGCCATGGGGGCTCAGAATGGGACCCCTACCCCTGGGCCTGGCCCTGACTCAGACTCAGACTCAGACTCTGACAGGGAGGAAGAGGAAGAGGACCAACCAGACCAGCAGAGGGATGAGGGGGGTGCTGACCAGAGTTCCTCAGCCCCCTGCCCTGCCCTCATACCCTCCACGGACTCCCTAGGCCCTGGTGACAAGAGCCCTCCAGGGAGCCCCTCCTCCCCCACTGAGCAGCGTATTTCTGTCTCTAGCCCAGGCCGAGGCCACAAGGTATTTGTGGTGACCCGGGTGGAGAGTCCACCTGAGAGGCCAGAGCCCCCTGTTCCTCCCACCTTTGTCTCTTCTCCTCCACCCTCTCCTCCCTCCCCGCCTGCCTCTCCACCATCTCAGACCATGGACATCCAGGACCCAGAGTCATCTGAGGCTCAGCCCCAGCCGGAGCCTTCTCAGGCAGGGCAGCTACTGCCCAATGGCCTGAAGCCTGAATTTGCCCTTGCGCTTCCCCCAGAACCACCCCCAGGACTGGAGGCTAAGGGAGGCAGCTGCAGCCTGGAGCACGGTAAGGAGTGAGAGGCAGGGGGAAGGCTATCAAGGAAGCATCTGCCTGTAGGTGGGCTTCAGAGGGCTTCAGCCTCCTGCTCTGCATAATGGCCCATAAAGGCATAAGGAAAAGGGTTTGGTTTTGGGTTCCCACCCTGGGCCCCAGATTTCCCACTGGGTGGGGACTGTGTGGTCTGGAGGGACAAAGCCAAGTCCCCATCTGCCTCTAAAAAGCTGCCACCTCCTGCCTGCAGCACTGCACAGCTCCCAGGGTGTCAGCAAGCTGGAGGAACTGCTTCTAGAGGCCAGTCAGGAGGCCCCGCGGGACACACTGTGACACTGTGAGTAGATCCTGGCTGTGAGGACTGGAGAAACGAGCTGTGAGCCCTGTTCTCGCTGCCTCCCCGCCCCTCCGTTCTCACTGTTCTTCTCCCCTCTATTCTCACCATCCTCTCCCCCACCCTGTTCTCACTGTCCTCCCCCTCTGTTCTCACTGTCCTCCCCCTGTTCTCACTGTCCTCCCCCTGTTCTCACTGTCCTCCCCCTCTGTTCTCACTGTCCTCCCCCTCTGTTCTCACTGTCCCCCCCATTCTCACTGTCCCCCCCATTCTCACTGTCCTCCCCCACCCCATTCTCACTGTCCTCCCCCTCTGTTCTCACTGTCCTCCCCCTGTTCTCACTGTCCTCCCCCTGTTCTCACTGTCCCCCCCATTCTCACTGTCCTCCCCCCACCCCATTCTCACTGTCCTCCCCCTCTGTTCTCACTGTCCTCCCCCTGTTCTCACTGTCCTCCCCCTGTTCTCACTGTCCTCCCCCTCTGTTCTCACTGTCCTCCCCCTCTGTTCTCACTGTCCCCCCCATTCTCACTGTCCCCCCCATTCTCACTGTCCTCCCCCACCCCATTCTCACTGTCCTCCCCCTCTATTCTCACTGTCCTCCCCCATTCTCACTGTCCTCCCCCTCTATTCTCACTGTCCTCCCCCCACTTCTCAATGTCCTCCCCCTCTGTTCTCACTGTCCTCCCCCCGGTTCTCACTGTCCTTCCCCCACTTCTCACTGTCCTCCCCCCACCCCATTCTCACTGTCCTTCCCCTGTTCTCACTGTCCTCCCCCTTTTCCCACTGTCTCCCCCCCGTTCTCACTGTCCTCTCCCTGTTCTCATTCTCACTGTCCTCCCCCTCTATTCTCACTGTCCCCCCTGTTCTCACTGTCCTCCCCCTCTATTCTCACTGTCCCCCCTGTTCTCACTGTCCTCCCCCTCTATTCTCACTGTCCCCCCTTCTCACTGTCCTCCCCCTCTTTTCTCCTAGTTCCTTTGTTCCGGACAGTCTGTGATGAGCTGAAGCCATCCCCAAGGATCTGCTGACTCCCCGCCTAGTCCCCCAGGAAACCAGGTGGAGCCTCCAGGCCTCACTGCAGCAACACTACAGCCACAAGGGGCACAGGGCTGGGAGCAGCTGCCTGGACTTGAGCACGGATTTATGTCTGCCGCTCCCCAGGCTGGGGCTGGGGCAGACAGGAGGAAGAGGATCCAAGGAGCTCTCCAGGCTCGGGGATGCCAGCCACAGGCTGCCCTGGTCCTGGAGGGCCCGGTGACCAGCCTGTCCTGGGAGGAGTAGGAGTCGGGGTGGGTTTCGATGGCTCCTGACCCCTCAGGACCTGGCTGGTGAGCATGGTGGTAGTTTGCCAGCCCCTGTGGGGTGGGGCCATTGAGAAGGAACAGAGCTTTTTTTTCTAAAGTGCAATAAAATCTATCAGGGAGCTGGGCACGCAGCAGTGTGGTTCTGCGCCCTGGCAGGCACTACGACCGTGGGCAGTGGGTGGGTGGATGGTGAGGGTGGGCTGGGCTGGGCCACTCCTGTTGGAGCAGCTCTCGTTGGAGCAGCTCTCACGCCTTTTCTAATAAATGGAGCTGGGTTCACCATCTGCCTCTGTTTCCTACCGGACCCAGGTACTCCAGGGGTGGTCACAGTACCCCTGTTGGTTTGTTGCCAGGGATCCCCAAAAGAAACCCAGGAGGCTGGACACACCTTGTTTCCCCCTCTCAACCCCCACCTCAGGAAGCACACCACAGCTGCTGCTGTCCTGCCCCAGGGCAGCCAGCCTGGAGGTTCCCGCGGCGCAGGGTGAAGGCTGTCGGGGCTGAGACAGCCGGTCCAGCCTGTCCTCTCGTTACCCCATTTGTTGAAGGAAGAGTGTGCACAAGGCCTGTGACTGCCTACTCTGTCACTAGCATGTGCCTGGTGCTAGTGGGGTGCTTACCGCCTTCCTCTGGATGCAGGCTGCCACCTCATGGTGCCCATGTCCTATGGTGTCATAACCTGGGAGTCCTCTGCACCTCACTACTGTATCTGTCAGTAGCATCTGCTTGTTTGGGTTTTTTCCCCTAATTTTAGGCACGTAGGTACAGGTATACAATCAGTATGCCTGCCGTGGCACACTCGTGGGAGACTCGGTATTTCTATTGCCTGTGAACGTGGAGAGTCTCCTGTGTCTGCATAGGAACACTGGGGTCACAGGCACCCATGCTGTGCTGGCTGGCTTTTACATGGAAGCTGGGGTTTGAACTTGGGTCTTCAGGCTTGTACAGCAAGCTTTTTTAATTCACTGAGCTGTCCCCCTCAGGCCATGCTGGGTCCTTGTTTGGGAGTGGGGTTTGGGGGAGCCACATAGTAACACTGCCAGCCAAGTCACTATCTGTCACACACCATCTCTTAAGTACCCAGGAAACAACCAGTATGCCATCAGCCATCCTGTGTGAGCTCCAAGGTGCATCCTTTTTGGGGTCATGGGGGGCATGTGGGAGGGGATTGGGAGGAGCCCCACCAGGCCATACTGCTATCAACTCCTTCTGGGCAAGGCTGGGGAGGGCTGAGGTATCCTGCATTCTGGGGAAAACCTCCCTGATGGAAGTCATGATCCTACAGTCCCCAACCAGGGATGTGGTCCCTGTATTAAGTCTCAGCAGCTCTGGCCCAGGAGATACACCACCTGTGAGCCTGGACTGGACTCTTCTTGGACCTGGCTGGCTCTGTTTGCAGCAGCTCTTAGAATGACATGTAAAATCAGTCTTTCCCAACTACTACAGGGTCAGGTGTTTACCTCAAAGGAATGCTGAGTTCCTAAGTTCTGGGAGCTCAACTTGTGACTCTGTCAGGAAGTATTCCTCACCATAATGACCATGAATCCCTCAGGATGACTCCAGAACAGTGTGACAGTATATAAAGGGGCAATTGAGGGCCAGAGGGCGAGGTTCAGTGGTTTAGTATTAACAAACATGCCCCAGTTCTACCTTTAGCACATCCAAAAAATACATGTAACAGACACACGCGTCACCTGTAGACCCAGTTACTCAGGAGGATGGAACAAGGTTCACTGGAGCCCAGAAGTTCCAGGCAAAGTCACCTTCATACGCTGGAGACAACGTCAGGCAACAGCCTCAGCCGTTCATGGCCTGTCACTTTCAGAGCAGATGTGTCCACCCGGCAGAGCGCTCTGGTTTCCAGGGCCCTGGGATGCAGGCTGGAGGTAGAGGCTGTCATTTGGCCACATCTTCCCTCTGGAAACTCAGCTGTTCATCTAGCTTTTTGTTTGGAGACACTTTCTCTGCGCAGCCCTGGCCGTCCTGGAACTCTGTAGATCAGGCTGGTCTCAAACTCAGATCCACCTGCCTCTGCCTCCCCAGGGTTGGGAGTAAAGGTTTTGTGCTGCCACGACTTGGGTTTGAAGCTGTAGTGGGTCCTAGTTACCTGGACACTCTGACCCAAGAAATGTCCCTACCCATGCTTCTGGGGCTCAGCATAGAGGCAGCCACTCTTCACCGTGTGACTCATGGACACCACCATTGCAAGCATGTGCTAGCTGTCACCCCTCGTCCTGGGGCAGACGGGTCTTGTCTACTCAACCCATTGCAGCAGCAGGAAAGATACAGCACTGGACTTCCTTCTGGTTGGTGACAGCTCCTTGGCCAGTGTGAGTTCCCACAAAAGCCATGTGGTATATGGGGACAAAGTCTTTAACATCCTGCTCGGATACACCTATTCCAGCCTCAACTTAAGTATGCTGAACCTGGCAGAGGGGCAGAGAGACATCAGACCCCGCGATGCCACACGGACTGGATCTGACTAGAGCCTCCCCACCCTTCAGCAGTGTGACCTGCCTTGCTGTAAACATTTTGTTATTGTCTTGGTTTTTTGACACAGGGTTTCTCTGTGTAGCCCTGGCTGTCATGGAACTCACTTTGTAGACTAGGCTGGCCTCCAACTCAGAGATCCACCTGCCTCTCCCTCCTGGGTGCTGAGTGGGCCCTCCACAGCCCAACTGCGGATACTTTTATTATTCTTGCTTTCATTTCTTAAAAATATTATTGCCTTAGACTCTTATTTTATGTAGGTGAATGTACTGTCACTGTCCTCAGACACACCAGAAGAGGGCACCAGATCCCATTACAGATGGCTGTGAGCCACTATGTGGTTGCTGGGATTTGAACTCAGAACCTCTGGAAGAGCAGTCGGTGCTCTAACCACGGAGCCATCTCTCCAGCCCTTGGTTTTGTTTTTGTTGTTTGTTTTTGAGATGGGGTTCTCCCCCTCCCCTTTCCTCCCTCCCTTCCTCCCCCCCCCACCCCCCCCCCCGTCTTTCTCTCTGCATGGCCCTGGCTGACCTGGGACTCAGCTGCTGGCATACTTACCGAGAGGGGGTGATGTAGATTAAAAGGACAGCTTATGGACATCGGTTCTCTATTCGTGTGGTGCTCTTGGGTGTCAGGCTTTGCAGCACCTGTCTGACCACTGAGCAGTCAGTCTACCTGACTCTCTCTCTCTCTCTCTCTCTCTCTCTCTCTCTCTCTCTCTCTCTCTCTCTCTCTCTCTTTGTGGGAGGGTAAAATTACCTACTTAGATTTTTAAATTATATTTATGATTTTTGTGTGGCATCACAAATGTGACAATTGGGTGGCAGCTTGCTGGAGTCGGTTTCCCCTGGTTTAGGACCACACCTGCTTGCCAGGCTTGGCCACGGACACACTGAGCCATCTTGCTGGACTGTGGGACTCTGGGAGGGAAACAGTATAGAGGACTGGTTGAAGCCCAGGCTGGGTTTTTGACTAGCACTACAAAATGTCCCCCCCATGAAGGTCGTTTGACCTGCAGGGAGCTCATCATGGCTCTCCTAGCCATGGTGAAATGCACCCGTTGGCTGAGTGTGTGCTCAGGACCTCGAGCTGTGGGCAGAGCTTGTCATCCTGGGTAGACTGGAGCTTTTCAAGATCTCTAAGGTGCAGGCAAGGCTGTCAGCCTGAGGTCGGGGGCACAGCTACCTGTTTCTGCTGCCTGGCGACTCGGAAGACTTCCCCCATACAACATGCTTCTCAGAAACACAGTGACAACTGCACAATACTGCTGCCGGGGGGTGAGGCTGGGGTTTGGGGATTTGTCTGTCACAGGGCCTCTCTTTGAAGTCCTGGTTATTCTGAACCCCATTGTGTAGAACAGACTGACCTTGAACTCACAGGGATCCTGCTTCTGCCTCTTAAAGATTTGTTGCTTTCTGTGTATGAGTGTTTGCCTGTGTGTGTGTGTGTGTGTGTGTGTGTGTGTGTCTCCACCATGCATGTGCAGGAGCCCACAGATGCCAGGAGAGGTTGTCAGATCCCCTGGAACTGTGTTGGGTCAGGTTCTCTGCAAAAGCAGCAAATGCTCTTAACTGCCAGACTGTGTCTCCAACACACCTCAGAGGGTTTGACCCTAGCCCTGATGCCGTCTTTCAGTTATGGGTGGAGGACTTGGTTCCTGGAGGGTGAGTGCTGAGACAGATTTCAGACAGTTGAGTCTAGCCACTCCCACACCAAATATGGAAGTTTAATGGGGTATGGAGAACCCACTATTCTTTTGTTTGTGTGCACGTCGTCTTATTAAATGTTTATTTTATAGGTGTGTATATATGTGGGGGGTGGTGCATGTGAGAACATTGACCAGAGGAACCGAAAGAGGACATAGAATTCTCCGGAGCTGAAATTAAAGGTGGAGGCAGTCAGGACCTCCTGACATGGACTTTGGGATCCGAGGACGGGTCTTTGTGTTCTTTTTTTTTTTTTTAATGTATTTATTCTATGTATATGAGTACACTGTAGCTGTCCTCAGACACACCAGAAGAGGGCATGTGATCTCATTACAGATGGTTGTGAGCCACCATGTGGTTGCTGGGAATTGAACTCAGGACCTCTGGAAAAGAAGACAGGTCTCTTAACCACTGAGCCATCTCACCAGCCCGGGTCTTTGTGTTCTTAACCACCACCATCGACCACCCCACGGGGCACATTTTCTTTTTGTGTGTGTGTGTGTCCATCTGTGGAAATCAGAGGACAACTTGTGGGAACTGATTCCCTTTCCACCCTGTGGGTCCTAGTGGTCTAATTCTGGTTGTCAGGCTTGGCAGTAAAAGCCTTTATTGGCTGACTGAGATAGCGTCTCACTATCCAGCGCTGGCTACTTTAGAACCCAGTAGACCAGGCTGACTTGTTGAAACACAGAGATCTGCCTGCCTCTGCCTCTCTCTAGAGTACTAGGACAGAAGGCGCAAGACTTGGCCACGTGTGGACCTCAGATCTCTAATTCAGTGCTTAGTTAGTTCTGATGCTCCTTCCCCACCACACTGGACGAGAAACCCCAGCCTGAGTGTGCAGCTGCATATTTCACCACCGCGGACTCAGGAGCACCCACAGAAGGGACACTCGTGCTGATCTCTGACCACATTAGCAGGGAAGCCACATACACTTGATGCTCTCCTGCCTGGCTTTGCTCTGACACTACATTCCCCCCGTTTCCCAAGCCCTGTTCCTCAACTTCTGCTGGCGATGTGGCTTCATGGTCGGTAACCAGGCCCAGCCGGTGCCCCAGGAGTGACTTGTAAAACAAGTGCCTCACCAGTGCCTCTTGGACCTGCCTATCTGGGGAAAGCAGGGCTGCTCCGACCCACTTGGCTGAGGCCTAACGCACTTGCTGAGGGCTGGAGCCACCTGGTGAGGTCACAGGCACCGCCCTGGGAAGTGCCATTTCCTGCCCTGCCCACAGAGGGCAGGCTAGGGTGTGGGGACAAAGGCCCGGGATCCCCTGAGGCCTGGGTGCTCCCCTTTGTCTGAGTCAACTTGGCAGCGTCTGCCCTTCATCATCCCTGCCCCCGCAGCCTCACCCACCACCCCCGCAAGCCTCCTACCACCTGGGATGCCAACTTCAGTTGCCAGGATGCAGTCCAGAGGTCTGGCTCCCCGAGGAGGAAGTAATGGGGCAGATGGCATCCTCACCTAGCCAGAAATCCAGGACATGAAAGACAGCCCTGGCTTTTCACAGCTTCCTTTATTGCTTCTTTGACTCCCATGTTCCTCACCGACTCCTCTGTTCACTCAGACACTGGTGTAGCAGCTCCCTACTCCAGGAAGCTAGTACCTGCCGCCCTTTGGCTTCCAAAGTCATCAGGGTGTGTGGCTATCCCCCTACCCCACTGCTTGTGAGCCCAGCCAGCCCTGACCTCACAGCCTCATCAGGACAGGCGGGATGTTGCTGTCCCCCCCGTGACTGATGTTCTCCAACCAACACCGAAGCGGCCTGAAATTGAAGGACTTAGGCCATCGGCCTTGGTTTGACCCCATGTGTCCGGTCCCGGGTCTGATGTGCCTTTCTACTGTGTCCTGATCCTTGGCCCGCCTGGGACGTGCCTGCGGCAATAGTGGCTCTAGAACTGGCCTGGGGACCATCCTGGGCTGGGGACTTGGGCGGGCTGGGCGGCTTCAGCGCTCTGACGGCCCTAATGAGGCCCATGCGACGGCGGATGGAGTGGTCCAGGTTGACTGTGCAGCGCAGCAAACTTTGCGCCTCGGCCACGGTGAAGGGGAAATCAGTGCCCAGAAAGCGCTCAAAAAGCTCGGGGTCGCCATCCAGGTCCAGTACGTTCTGCAAGGCCTCGGTCATGGTGTGCAGCTCGCGGCTGTTGTCGCAGAAGACGTCCCACAGACGCGCGCGCCCCTCGGGCGCGCCCCCTGCCTGCTGCCGGTCCTCCAGGCATTGCAGCACCCAGCTGAGGCGACAAGGCCACTGATTGGCGAGCACGACCCAGGCCACCGCGTGGCGCGGCGTGGGTCCCACGCGGTCGGGCTGCTGGTGCTGCTGCTGCTGCAGCAGGCGCACGGTGATGGGCACCGTGTTGACGATGCGCCGCATGGACACCACGTTGTCGGGCACGTACTCGTACAGGCAGTCGCCCTCGTCGTGCAGGCAGCACAGAGCCTCCTGGATGCGCCGCGCCGCCTCCGCGTCCACGCGCCCTTGCGTGCGCTCGGAGTCTGCCTGCGTCTCCACCGCCAGCAGCTGTGTGCCCTCACCTGCGCCCAAGTCCCCGGGGCTCTGCGGCTGCATCTTGATCGTCAGCTCCCGGAACAGCAGATCGTCCCGGCTGCGCACCGCGTCGTACAGGAACTGCAACTTGGTGCGACGACCCATGACCGGCACCGAGAAGGGAAGCGTGACCGTGCGGTTGAGGAACAGGTAACCGTTGTCGGCTGTGCCCTTCATGTTACCCGCGCTCTCCAGGCACGCGGCCAGGATGCTGGGGTCCACCACCAGGATGAAGATGAAGGGCGCGTGGCTGTCGGACAGCAGAGTGTTGATGGCGTTAAGCACGCCCACCACGCGCTCTGGGTAGCACGTGTCCAGCCCGGTGACCTCGAGGACCACGCGCAGGCGGCGTCGCTGGTAGATCTCCAGAAAGCACAAGAAATCAGTGAGCAGCTCCACCTCCTTCTTCACCTCGCACATGAAACCCAGCTGGCTGCCGAACTTCTCACGCGATACCAGGCGCTCGATCTTCTTGCGCTGGCTCACGAACAGATGCTTCCCCACAGAGTACACGGCCATGAGCAGCCCGGAGCCGGACAGCGTGGTGGCCGCACCACCCAGAGCTTTGAGCACGCCACGCTCTGTGTGGCCCGGCGCGTGGCCTCCCAGCGACAGGTACAGCAGCCCCACGCCCAGGCACAGCGCAGCCAGCAGCGCCAGCAGTGCCAGGCACACGCGACGTCGACAGTGCCACTCGCGATGGCAGAGGCCCTCGCGCGGGCCACTGGGCTTGTTTCCCAGCACCGAGTACACGCTGAAGGGCAGCGCGCCGTAGTGGTGGCGGATGCCCTCGCACAGCGTCGTCACCAGCCCAGCCCACAGCTTGTCGGTGCCCGCGTACTGCCAGGCGCTGAAGCGGATGAACAGGAAGCGCACGTTCCTGCGCCGCAGGTGCAGCTCGGTGATCACCGGCTGCAGAAACACCAGGAACCACAGCAGCTGCGGAACGCCCCAGCCGCGCACGCGCCGTGGCTGCCACTGCACGCGCTGCAGCTCCTCGCTCTCACGCTGCGCCGCCTCCTGCTGCATCAGCGCTGGGGGAAAGGAGGGAAGGTGTCAGAGACTGTCGGGGAGAGGCTGGTGGTGCATGCAGATGGAAGGGGGAGGCCTAGAGGTTAAGGATAGAAAGTAGGGACCTCTCCAGGAGGACAGGAGGGAGGTAGAAAGAGTCAGGACCAGGCAGGAGTGTGAGACAGCCTGGATTGTCACAAGGAAGACAGGGCCTTAAGTTGTGGCCAGTCCAGGAGTTGGGCAGATGGAGAAATAAATGAAATGACTGGGTACTAGAATATTGATGGGTAGATGAACGAATGAATGAAATGCTCTTGTATGAGAGTATGGATGGATACATGAACAAATGAATGAAATGCCTAGGTGCAAGATGACGACTGGACACATGGATGTATGGATGGATGATGGATGGATGGATGGATGATGGATAGATGATGGATAGATGGACGGATGCTGGATGGATGGATGAAATGCTCTGGCACAAGATGAATGGATATATGGATGAATGGGTGAAATGTGGGAAGAGAATGAACAGGTACCGCCTGTGTCTGTCTCGGGCTGACTGCCCCTTCTCCAGGGAGCCTGCCGGTGACTAGGCTCCACTCTTGGTGTCTGAAGACACATATGTGTGTTCCAGGGAGGGCAGGGCTCTCGCTATCCTCTTGACCATTCTTGGATCTCCCAAACGCCAAGGAGGCCATGGCGGCATCCGAGCAATGGGTGGTGAGTACTCTGGGTCAGGATGCGAGGCCCGTGATGAGTGATCAGGGCAGTCATCTTGCCCGTGACCTAGCCCAAGGTTGGAACTCAGAGACATCCTTTTCTGCACCCTTGTCACAGCACGGGGGGCACAAATGGACATCAGCAGGGCCTGAGCTGCAGCCATGGGCTGAGCATTACCAGGGCTACTGTGGGGAAACTGTGTGTCCATCAGGAAAGTTCGTCAGGGTGGATTTGGTGGGGATGGAGGTGACAGGAAACAGGTGTGACTTGGAGGACAGGGCAGGGACCTGAAACCGTGCTTCCTGTCCACCGCCCACACTCAACACACGCAGGTACTCACTCATGATTTTGTCCAACATCAAGTGAAGACGGCAGCCGAAGGGAGCGTAGAAACCCACTGTCACGGGGACGGGCACGTGACACAACGTTTTAGCCAGACAGCTGCAGTAGACATCATCCTCTGTCAGGATGTCTAGGGGTAGGAAAGGGAAATTGAGTCAAGGGGACTGGTTGAGTGCCACCCTCCTTCCTCCCGTGTGTCTTCATGCTTTCAGCCCTTCTCTGGCCCCTGCATCCTCCTCCCTGCATCCCCAAGGTGACCCAGGTCAAAACCCTACATGGAAGGACTTCTCTGCTTCTTCTAGGTGCTAGCCCCGTTCTGTCTTCAGCTCCGAGGCCCAGAGGCTTATGGAATATGGCTATCTTGGTCCTATATCTCTAGGCCTGCTCAGCCCCTCACATGCCTGTGTTTCTCCTAGGAAAATCTCATGGGCTTTTCTTGGGGCACAAGACCCTCAGCTGCCAAGACACCCTCACACCCTCCAGAGCCCCCTCCCCAGGCCTGTGAGCTTCTTGTGACAGGACACTAGGGGAATCACAGATCCAGAGTCATGGATACTAGTCAATGTCTGTGTATCCAATGGCCACTTAGGCAAAAGTTCCTCGTCCAGAGAACCTCAGGCCCAAGCGTTATAATGTCCCCTCTTCAGGGAGCACCCTGTCCCCTGAGAACTGCTTCTTGAACCTAGAATTAGGGTGTCTTAAAAGGTGGGCCCAATCATGGAAGCTGAGTCAGCCTTATGGGGCGTAGTGGGCTGCGGAATGGGACAGCAGCAGAGCCAGGAGGAAGCATGGGATAAGGCAAACTGAGGTGACAGTGACCTGTCTGGGCAGGCCTTGTCCCCAGCCGTGCCTAATCAATGGGTGATCTCACTCGACTAAGCCTCTTTTTTCCTGGGTATGAAATGGGCACCCCAGCCCCGGGCGCCATGAGGTGACTCCTCACTCATTACTGCTGCATCCAGGTGCCCTCACCTCTGTTACCACCACTCCCGATGGACTCCTGGCCCCATTCTCCGAGGGACACCCCAATCCTATGCTTGTCTCTCCTTGGCTGTGCCTGGAGCAGGCCACCTCAGAGCCTGTGCCAAATATGACCCTGCCTTCTGGGTTGTACCCTAATGAGGTCTGGTATGATGTCCCCATTACAAGCCTAGGGCCCCCTTTCCTACTGTCATTTGTCCTCAGAGTGGTTGTCACCTAGTGATCCTACAACTCCTCACTGAGCTGTCTTCCTAGGTTGTGCTGTATCAGGTGACCACACCCCCATCACCGAGTGCTCTCCCCTTTAACCTCCACTCTCCACCTGTGTCACCCTTCCCAACCCCCAGCACCAGAGCCGGCCAACAAGCTGCCCCAGGTCCTCATCACCCCCTGCCCCCTTTCCTCCCTGGCCTTGTGGGCCAGTGGAGGGAGGCCAAAGAAGAGAGACAGCAAAGGCAGGTCCCCAGCCAAGGGTGCAGAGGCACCAAACACAGGCCTGTCCCGGAAGTCAGGGACCCCGATAGTTGAGGCAGACACCCAGGAGTTGGCATGAACACCTTCCTGACAGGGACCAGAGTGTGTGTGGAGTGAGGACAGGCCCAAAGTGCCAGCCAGGGAACAGAAGGCCCAGGCAGAAGCAAGGCAGATAGGGACGTAGCCCCAGAAGGAAGGCCTGGGCTGAGCACCGGCGCCGTAGGAGGTGAAGGAGCCGCAAGATGCGGGCGCAGGCAGGGGCCGCGCCTCTGTGGGCTCGCTGGGCTCCAGGAGGGCGCCGGCTGCAGAGGGCAGGGCTGGGCCGCTGTTGGCTGTGGCTGACACTGCGGTGGGTGAGGAGGCGACAGGCTGCGGGGCGCTGGCTGGTCCCATGCGGGCAGCGGAGATCCCGGGTGACCCCTTCTGGGCCCCGTGAACTGGACAGAGCCGCTGCCGCAGCGGGCTGGAAGGGAGGGGTGGGGGTTGTCGCTGCTGCTGCTGCCGCCGCTGTCGCTGCAGAATGAGGGGCTGGGGACACCGGCGACAGCCGCCGCCACCTCGGTGGCTGCAGTAGGTTTGCTGCCAGTGAGCCTGGGGGGACAGCTGATAGGGCCCATGGGTGTGAGTGGCCACCGGGTCCTGGTACAACTGACGGCAGCATCCTGGAAGGAAGGAAGTGGGGGTGACTGGGACTGAGTCCCGGTCCCCCTGGGGACACTGGCTTGAACCAGGTTGTGCTGTTTGTTGAGGCTGGACTGGAGCATCCGTAGGAGCCCCAGTGGCCCCAGAAGTGAGAAGGGGGTCAAAGGACCCAGGGGAGGGCAGGGGCATAACACACAGGGTCTGTGCTATTCAGGGAGGACAGAGAGAGGACACCCCAAATCCTGAGACTAATTTCCTGTATGCCAATGGGGTCCCCCTGCAAAATCTCAGGATGAGGATGGTTGAGGGCTTGTCTAGTCAACAGTGGCCAGAGAGGTGACCATGGAGGTGGGAGGGACAGGCCAAGAGCTGAGACTGCAGGTGGGCCCTGAGCTGCCAGACACCAGGCGTCTGTGACAGTCTTAATAGGAAGTCACGGTCCCCTTCTTACTTGCCTTGGTCATTGTGGAACCCTGAGCCACCAACTCAGACACACCCAGGGGGTCCCCCACCCCCCGCTGCCTTCCCTCCTCCTACAATATAGCATGGAGATTAGCAGACAGGACTCCCCTGCTCCCACCCCTGATGAACACTCAACCTTTGGACTCCACAGAAGACAGGCAAGGTGACATAAACCTGTAGTCTCAGGTTCATGAGGGGCTGGGCCAGGAGTGTTTGAACCTGGGTCAAAACCAGCCTGGGCTATAGAGTGAGACCCTGTCTTAGCCCTTTTCAGTAAGACCAGCTCACTCTGTAGCCCAGGCTAGCCTGGAGTTTGCAACAATCCTCCAACCTCAGCCTGGGAAAAGCTGGGACTTCAGGCTTGTGCCTCCGTTGGCTCCTGTGGCTTTTCTCCCTGGAGCCCATTTCTCCCTTTGTGCATGAATTCAGCACCCAGTACCTCCCCCCCCCCACCTGCCACAACCCACCCCCTCAAAAATGAACCCTTACCTTTCTGGTGCCCCAACTCGGGATCCAAAAAGTATCGTTCATTGGGGACCCGGGCATTCTTGGTGAAGTGCACATTGTAGTTCTTATGCATGGCGGGCCGTGACTTCAGTAGCCCGGTTCTGTAGAGAAGGACACAGTGTTTAGTGTGGTGGGTTCCCTGGTTCTAAGATGCGCCACCCGCCCCCACCTTGGACAGGCAAAAAGCACAGTAAAGATTGGCAGTGGAAGGGGGAGGCTGGAGAGATGGCTCAGTGGGTAAGGGCACTGAGTGCTCTTCCATAGGTCCTGAGTTCAAATCCCAGCAACCACATGGTGGCTCATAACCACCATGTGAAGAGATCTGGTGTCCTCTTCTGAGTGTCTGAAGACAGCCACAATGTAATCATTCATTTTTTTTAAGATTTTTTTTTTTTTTTTTTTTTTTTTTTTTTTTTTTTTTTTTTGAGAGGGGGTTTGTTCCCTGGGTCACTGGAGTGAGCACAGAATCGAGAAGTTTCATGTCACATGAAAGACAATGGCCAGATGGCTGGGGGTGACTGTGGGGCCGGGCGGGGAGTGCAGAGGTTACAGGGTGGGTGGGGGAGGGATAGAGGAGGCTGAGGCAGCATAACCCAGCCAGGCTAGACTGAAGTCTAAGAGTTAGGAACTGCCCAACACGGTGGCTCGTGCCTTTAATCCCAGCACTCAGGAGACAGAGGCTGGGGGGACCTCTTGTGAGTTTGAGGCTAGAAAGAGCCACGTGGTGAGACCTTCTCTCACAAAGCAAAAGCATAAACAAACAAACAAACAAACAAACGGGGGACTAAACAAGGAGATGGAGAGAAGGGGGGGGGGTCTGGGAAAACAGGCGGCCTTCTGCGGAGTCACGGGCCGCCTCTGGGGGGCAGCGTGTCACACGTTTGGATAATGAATCAAAGCTGCGCTGGGGAAGATACGGACGAGAGAGAATCTGCGTAATTAGGGTTGGGGGCCAGGCCAGCGGCCCCACCTGCCACCGCACACTCCCCCCCCCCGCGCCCATCCCAGTCTGAGCCTTCAGTACCTACCTGGTGACGGCCCCGCGCCCCGGCTGCCTGCCCGTGGCCCCGCGCAGGCCTGGCTGGAGCCCAGTGGCGCCCGCTCGGCCGGTTCTCCTGCGTGTGTCCCCGCCCTTTGGGCAGGCGCCTGGCTTGCTGCTCTCTAGGACTGGGTGCCCGATAGGATGAACTCAGGAGGGGTGGAGAGTCCGCAGCAACCCTCACACCAGGTTTCTGGGCACCTCTTCTGGTAAGGAGGAGGCCGAATGACTCTCAAATAGATACAGTCTGCCAGTTCCTCTGTGGCCCAGCGGAGTGACTGTGGGCCAGTGACTTCACCTCTCTGGGCCTCAGCTTCCTCATTGCTGAATAAGCCAGGCACCTGCTTTTTGAAGCTGTCAAGCAGACGAGTCCGCCCAGCCTGGGGCTGGCCCTTGGGTACAGCACTGGGTGACCCACTTACCAGGTGCTGCTGTGGGTGGGTGCCTCACATAGTACCCTGGCAACGGCACATGTAGGGAGTGGCTCCTGAGCCTGGCCACTCAGTAGCCCCTTTTGTCATCACATCCCACAAAGCTGTGGTAGTGCCCACTTCACAGAGGAGAAAACTGAGGCCCAGAGACACAAAGCCCCTCCCTTGCCCTACCAGACCACACAGAGTGGGGAGTTGAAAGTAGGTGGTGACATGCGGGGCCCTGCCCTGTGTCTAATAGGATCAAGGTGGTGCTGGGCAAAGGGACACTAAACTGTACAACTCTTTCCTTGCCCCTTCCTTAGGGACTGTCCCCTGGGAGTCGTCAGGGATTGTAGAGGTGAACCGTGGCATGCCAGCTCCTGCGCACAGGGAGATCCGAGGCTGCTGGGTCCTGAAAGGGGACTAGGGTGGAGCTGACCAGGCAGGGGTCACTATGCCAGTTGGGGGACAAAGAGTTTAGTTGTAGGAGACTGGGGAGGAGCAGGCTAAGGAACATGGCATCTGGACCACAAACCCCACAGAGGTGGATGTCCTACCCACAGGGACACAGCTGAGCCTGGTGACATACATCTGTCATCACTTGGGAGGCTGAGGCAGGACCATTTATGAGTTCAGGACCACCTGAGCTACATGAGACCTGCCTGAGTTTATGTGAGGTCAGAACACATCAGGTCCCTGGAACTGGAGTTATGGGTGGATGTGATGTGTGGATAATGGGAATCTAACCAGGGTCCTCAGCAAGAGCAACAATCTTCTGACACATCTGTCCCACCCTGAGAGGCATTGTCTTAGGAGTGGCAAATTGGAGCGATGGCTCAGTAGTAAACAGCATCAACTGCTCTTGCAGAGGATTAGATTCAGCTCGAGAACACACACACACACACACAATTAAATTAACAGGAGAGCCAGAAGCCCTTGTTACTTTTCAGTCACCTCAGTTTGCAATCCCTGGGCCTGGGTGATTACCCATGCAGCAGTAGGCAATAGAATTCAGCCTTAAGGGCTGGAGAGATGGCTCAGTGGTTAGAGCACTGACTGATCTCCCAGAGGTCCTGAGTTCAAATCCCAGCAACCACATGGTGGCTCACAACCATCTGGAATGGGATCTGATGCCCTCTTCTGGTGTGTCTGAAGACAGCTACAGTGTACTCATATACATACAATTAAAAAAAATCTTTGGGGGAAAAAAAAAAAAAGAATCCAGGCTTAAGTCCAAGGGCAGCCCCAGATGCTACAAATACAATCAGAATGGGGTGACGGGTCTGACCTGCTGGGCTGGGGGCAGCCCTGGACTTGTTGGCTGGCAGAGCCTCTGAGCTGAGCCAGGTGTACCTAGAGCTCACAGGGTGGGTGTGGGTGTGGAGGGATGTGTGATAAGCCACTGCACAGATCTGTTTCCACATAAAGAACCTTTATTGAACATGTCTGGGTGACATCCTAATGTCCCTCCAAGCCCATTCTGAACTCATGGGATGGTCCCACCTCCCGGGACCCTCCCAGTCCTTTCAGTCCCTAGTCTGAAGCACATGTGACCTCCCCAGAGCCTGTGAGCTCCGTCTTCAAGGTCACAGGCAAAGGTGGACACTGAGGCAGAGCCGGGTGCCATATTCTGAGGATGACGTTAGAGCAGGGCAAGCCTGGGGTCCTCACGACTTCTGGATCACCACCTGGAACTTACCTGGAACAGAAGGGCCAAGACAGAAAGCCCATGAAAGGGCTAGCTGTTCACCCAACTCTGCACCAAGAGCCTGGGTGGCCCTGGCAGTGAGTGGGGTCACAGGAGTACTGTCCTACCCAATTGGTCCATATTTCACCTCACCAACACTTTGGTGATCTGTTTTCCCGCCCCAAAGCCAACACTGACACCACGTTTAAGGGAAGCAAAGCACCCAACCCCCAGTGACTTACAGGCAGGCAGGGAAGCCACGGAGGCGGTGACCAGGCTCTGGAAGCCCAGCGTATGAAGGGTGCCGCAAAGAAGGCCGCAGGTGAAGGCCAGGAACTGGGGTGGGGGTGGAGGGCAGAACACTGTGGGAAGAGGAGGAGCCAGACCCCAGCCCCGGGAGAGGCCTAGCAGGGGTGGGCAGATGGGCACGTCCTGTTCCTCACCAATACCTTGGGGGCTTCCTCTAGATACTGTGACCCCGAGCCCATGGTGACAAGGAGGGGGAAGTTGTTGTCCTGCAGCACATAGGTCCCCTGGCAACAGAAAAGAGGTTGGGGGCTGGGTATGAACAGCGGGGGTGGGGGGGAGACCCCAATCTTTTGGAGGCACGTGGGACACTCTGTCTGGTCATGTGACATTAGGAAGCTGAATCTCTGGCCCTTGATGTGGTGGCAGGGAATGACCGCAGTATGGGGATTCAATGGGACTATGGGGACTTGCCTGGGACAAGAACCATCGTGTCAAGGCCACTAGCTGACTGTGGAGGGATCACTCCCAAGGGGCAGGTGACATTGAAGAAGTAGCCCTGCCACCCATTGTAGTCCTGGCTTCCCGTAGGGGCTCCAGGGAGAAGGGGTAGGTAGTAATGCCAGCCCAGGGTTCTTGCCTCCTGCGTCCCCAGTGCCCCTAACTCGGAAGTCAGGAGCCAGAGCTGGGCTCACACACCCACCTGGTGGTTGGTGCGGAGCCCGTCCATATGCTTTTGGAACATGGCTGCCCACAGGTCTTTGCACAGGAACTTGAGAGCATCTAGCTCCTCCCTAAAGGCCGGTGTCTCCCGAGGCAGCCTGGATGAGGACGTGGAAGGAAGCTGAGCCCACACAATACATGAGTGGGCCCAGGAAACCTTCCCCACCCTAGGTCTTGTGAGCAGGAAACCCAATTTCAGGTCTGCCCACCCTCCCAAGCAGCAGAGGAAGGCAGGTGGGGCTGGCTCTCACCTCTCACCTAGAGCCTGGCCCACGCGGAAGCCCAGGCCCTCCAGGACCGACAGGCTCTTCTTCTTTCCCTAGACGGCCAAGAAAGGGAGGCTGTGGAGGACACTGCTCAGGTTTCTTCCCAGTTCTCAATACCTTGACCAGGAAAGCCCAGCTTCCAGATCCTTCTATCAGATCCCTGGAGGAAGTGCTGGTCTCCTGCCCAGGTTAGGTCCCCAACCCCATGCTGTTCCTGTGAGGTGGGGCCTGGCTGCCAAGTTTACCTAGGCCACGAGTGACCAGAGCAGGAGGGAGTCAGGGGCTGGGCAGGTGTCCATGGGAATGCTGTTTGCCTTCAGACCGGGTGGTGAGCGGTGGGGTTCAGGGGGGATTGGATAACTAGGGCCAGCTGGGCTTGGGAAGGGTAATGAAGCCACTACATGCCTGTCACCTGTCACTCCCACTCTCTGGGCGGCGGCTGCGGGAAGGTCATGTGTACCCGACTACGGAGTATATTTGTGATCAGCATGGGCAACAGGGCCAAAACCTATCTTTAAAAAAACACAAGACGATAGGCTATCCCTGTAGACCTGACATCAGGGAGTTGGGAGTGGGAGGACCAGGGGCATGAGGTTATCCTCAGCCAGAGTGAGTTGAAGCCCGGGCTGAGGCCCCGTCTCACACAGTTACAGGAAAGAGTTGGGGACGCGGCTGGACAGTAAAGGTATTCACCTAGTATTCCCGAGACCTTCAGTCCACCTCAATACCACCAAGTTCAAAGGAAATGCCAGCTCAGCGGAGGGGGCATGGGTGAAGGGCATCTACATCTCAAATCAAGGTGTCAACTGGCCAGGCACAGGGTACAGGCCTATGAGCACACTGCTTGGGAGGCCAAGGCAGAAGAAACATAAAATCATAAACAGCTGGGGCTACATATGGGACACCCAGCACTCTGGAGACAGAGGCAGGTGGATCTCTGTGAGTTTAAGGCCAGCTTGGTCTACAGAGTGAGTTCCAGGGCAACTAGAACTTCAAAAATAATAAAAAATAAAACAAACAAATATGGGCTGGAGAGATGGCTCAGCGGTTAAGAGCACTGACTGCTCTTCCAGAGGTCCTGAGTTCAAATCCCAGCAACCACATGGTGGCTCACAACCATCTGGAATGGGATCTGATGCTCTCTTCTGGTGTGTCTGAAGACAGCTACAGTGTACTTATATAAAATAAGTCAATCAGTGAATCTTTAAACAAACAAACAAAGCAAACACAATGTCTCAGTGGTAAAGATGCTTCCTCCCAAGCCTGAAGGTCCAAGTTGCTTTCTGGAGTCACATGGCAGGAGAGAATTGAGCACCAGAAGCAGTCCTCTGGCCAGGTGTGATGGCACACGCCTTAAATTCTAGCAACCGGGAGGCAGAGCAGGTGGCTCTGAGTTTGAGGCTAGCCTGGTCTACAGAGTGAGTTCCAGGCCAGCCAGGGCTACACAGGGAAACCCCGTCTCAACAACAAGCTGCCCCTGACCTTCATATTCATGCTGTGGCCCACTTCCTACAAAACAAAGGAATGTAATTAAAGTCACATCACTGGGGAGCCAGCACCCCAACAAAGATAAGGCTTCCCCTAGGAATACGGCGAGGGGGGCTCTGTTAGCCTCCTCCTGATCATTCGGGGAGGAGAGGGCAGACAGACAAGGGTGCATGTTCACGTGCATGCACGCGCGCACGCGCACAAACACGCGCACGCACACGCGCACGCACACACACACACACACACACACACACACACACACATACATACACAAGCACCACTATGACTTGTAGGGCAGCACCTGGGAGACCCCTGTTGAACTAGTCACCTCTGTGCTGGTGTTCTGAGTGCCTTGCCACACATAGGAGCTCCACCAGGAAGATGGGGTCTACGTCCTGGTTTCTTTGCGTGCAAAAGGAAAGCAGCCCTAGTAACTGTCCCTTGGGACTCTCAGGGGACATTCAAGCCACAAATCAATTTGTCTTGTTGTGACGCCCTGCACAGCATCTGTGTTCATCAAAGGCAGTGACAGCCCTGGCCAATGTGAAGCCATCAGCTGGAGAAAGAACCCCGTAAAAGAAGATGGCTGTGTTCCAAGATTCTGGAACCCAGAACTGCCTGGTGGTCAGTGAGCCTGGAAGCTGGGGGCCACTGTTTCCCTCCACACCAACTCTACCACCAAGGAACACACCTGTGTCCACGTTCCCTACGGTGACAAACAAGGAAAGTCCAACTCTTTGTCTCCCAAGCTCCACTGCCAGAGGGTGGCTATCTGCCCAGTGCGGATTAAGGCTTATTATAAATAGAAATGTGTCTTCTGTCTGGGAACAAAATGATCCAAGGTGGGGTAGAAACCCCCAGTTAATATTACATATTTACCACAACAGTGGCAGGTCCACAGGAGGTGCCCCCAGACACTCTGGTTGCAGACACAGGGCAGGCTCACCAGCTCAGCCGAGAGAGCAGAGGGGCCGGAAGGATCGTCAGCGAGCTCAAGTCTCCTTCCACAGACTGAACACTCCCTGGGGTGGACATCCTGGGCATCGGCTTTAGTTTCCCACACGGGCGATCCTACTCAGTGATGGTGACAGAGACACAGCTGAGGTCACTGCTGGCCTCCCTCTCTGCCTGTCCCTGGGCAAGGGTCAATTTAAGTATCTGCTGAGCTGAAGGGTCAGGAGCAAGGGGACAAGGACAGGGGAGAGGGGACAAGGTCAGGGGAGAGGGGACAGTAGAATGCAGAGGGGAAGAGGCAGGGACACCGGGCAGAGAAAGAAGCCCCTGTCCCAGACATCTCGCTGACATGGGAACAGCACAGCTCTTGGATTATTTCGAGTCTCTTATTCTCCTGGAGGGGACAAATCAGGGCTCTACTGCCCCTAAAAACAGACCCCGGCAGCTACGTGCTCATGGTGGGGAAAAACAGAGGCTCTTCATAAAGAAAGCATACTGGGAGAAACGTGATCCGTGCTGGGACACATGACATACAGTAAAAAGCCAAGATCAGTTGGGTTGGGCAGGCCCCTACCCAGGGACACAATCTGGAAGCGAGGGGCTGAGGTTTTGTTATTGATTCTCCCCAGGGCCTGTGCAGCTTCCAAAACTCCAGTCCTGAAAACCAAGACAAGTCGTTTGCTTCAGGTATTGTTCTAAGGACCTGAGCACTTGACCTTTACAGGTAAAAATTGCTAAAGTCCTTTTACGAAATGGGGTGTTTACATATGGCCCACACACAGTCTCCCACAGATCTTGCTTTATTTTTTTTGTGTTAAGGATTGAAACCTAGCTCATCGCTGTGCAATTCTAAGCAGGTGCTATTCTGCTGAGCAATGTCCACAGTCCCTCACTGGGGGATTCTAGGCAGGGGCTCTACCACTGAGCCACGCCCCCAGCCCCTCACTGGGGGATTCTAGGCAGGGGCTCTACCACTGAGCCACGCCCCCAGCCCCTCACTGGGGGATTCTAGGCAGGGGCTCTACCACTGAGCCACGCCCCCAGCCCCTCACTGGGGATTCTAGGCAAGGGCTCTGCCACTGAGTCACACCTCCAGCCCCTCACTGGGGGGATTCTAGGCAGGGGTTCTACCACTGAGCCACGCCCCCAGCCCCACTGAGCCACGCCCCCAGCCCCACTGAGCCATGCCCCCAGCCCCTCACTGGGGGTTTCTGTACTGGAGCTTCACTGCTGAGCCACGCCCCCAGCCCCTCACTGGGGGATTCTAGGCAGGGGCTCTACCACTGAGCCACGCCCCCAGCCCCTCACTGGGGATTCTAGGCAGGGGTTCTACCACTGAGCCACGCCCCCAGCCCCTCACTGGGGATTCTAGGCAGGGGCTCTACCACTGAGCCACGCCCCCAGCCCCTCTCTGGGGGATCCTAGGCAGGGGTTCTACCACTGAGCCACGCCCCCAGCCCCTCACTGGGGGTTTCTGTACTGGAGCTTCACTGCTGAGCCACGCCCTAGCTTTCTTATAGACTATAAATCCTCTCTAGATGATTATAATGCTAATACAATGTAATTACTAAATAGTTATAACATACTGTTTAGGAAAGTTTTTAAAAGTTTGTAAATAATCATTAGAGCTGTAATTAACTAAAAAGACATCTCTGCCTCCAATTCCAGCACTCGAGAAGCGTAGGCGGCAGGATCATGTGTTAGAGAGTAGAACAGTATATAGATGAGGGATCCTGACTCCAGGGACGCAGCACTCTGGGATGACTGTACCACACTGGGGCACAGCATGAAAACCAGACACAAGGAGGGCCCATAATCCCAGGACTTTTCCAGGCAGAGGCAGTAGGTTCACCAGAAGCCAGCCTGGGCTATACAGTGAGAACCTACTTCAAGAACCGTTCGAGTCGGGTTGGTGTGGGGGATACTCAGGGAAGAAAAGCAAGAAAAGAGGGAGCAGAGCAGTCTCTACAGCAAGTCTTGAACTCTGGCGTGGTCATGGTAGTTCAAGCTGCCCTATAGCCTATAAAGTCAGGAAAGTGCCTGAGACCTGATGCTCAGGTTACGTTCCCAACAACTCTGTTATCTCAGCTGTATGAGTCCCAGTACGGACACAGGGGCAGCAGTTTGGAGCCACGAGGACAGCTTCCTGCAAACTCCTACCTGTGCAGGCTCACAGAAAGCTCTGTGAGCTTTATTGAGAGTCAAGGTGACACAGAACAGAAAGAAAGCAGGCTCTCCCTTGCCTCACGTGCCTCAGCGCAAAGCAGCCTCTAGGTGACCTCCCTGGGATGGGATGAAAGACAATTGGGAGGACAATGGGAGTATGACACACAGGAAGGGCACAAAAGAACACATAAGTGGCAGGAACTATTATGAGTTACAAATTTCAGTGATCCCAGCACCACCTTCCACATCACCGGGTGGGGTCTTTTCTCATTACTGGGACAAATCCGTACTAAAACACTCACTGTGTGCTGGGGAGTAGCGCGATCAGCTCGCACTTTAATCCCAGCACACAGGCAGGGGGACAGATGAGACGGGGAACGGGTACATTTTCTAAGGAGGAAACGGAAGGATAGGAAGATTAAGATGTGGAGTTGCACACGAAGTGGGTGGTGAGGCGAGTCCTCATCCGAACCCAATAACAGCCAATTACTCTAATTATCAACGGCGCGGCGCCCCAGGACCAGGCCTGGAACTGAGCGCCTTGCCCCGAATCATCTCGCTCCGCCTCAGCAAGGACCCTGCCATAAGGTTCGATCACACCCCACTACTCCACCCCGAGGCTACGGCATGCCGCTCACCCCCGAGCCAGGGTCCGGGTCTGGAGCCCACAGCTCTGCCACCATCTCGGTGTGCAGAAACTCGAACAGCACTGCGTCCGCCATGCGCAGCCTCTCGCTCCATACACCTGGCCAGCGCTTCCCACTCCCATTGGTCAGCTCGAGAGGCAGGTCCGATATGATTGGTGCTCTGATTTAGCCCCGCCTTGGCCGCGCAGGTTAGCGTCTTCCGCCCTTACTTCGCTTCCCTCCCTGTTTCAGTCTTCGGACATCCAATTGGCTGAGTCTCTGATTCGTGTGAGGGTCTATATTTAAAAAAACAAATTCACGGGTTTCACAGAATTTTCTTAAAAACAAACAAACAAACAAATAAACCCACAACGCGGAAGCGGCTAGTCTAACTGCTCTCCTATTGGCCAGACCTCGACTCACGTGACGATGCGCGGCGAGAACGCCTCACTTCCGCCAGGCGGCGGATCCCTCGGGCTCGGAGCTTCGGAGACCGGGTATGGCCTTCCGGGACTCTGGTGTCGGTGGCTCTAGTTTAGCGTCCCTTCGGGCGGTCGTCCTTTCTGTGTTCACCCTGGAGGCGATGCGGCCTAGTTCTAGCTGGCCTGGAGGACAGTGGAGGGTGTGGCCTGTGCTGGCGGACTCTGGGAACTCTTGGTTACAAAGCTTTTAAGACTGTTTTATTACTGTCAGCGTTATTTTGAGACAAGGTCTCACTATGTATGTAGTGCTGGATGGCCTGGCACTATTGTAGATCAGGCTGATCTCGAACTCACAGAGATCTTCCTGTCTCTCCTCCGGTGCTGGGAATTAAAGGCCTTATTATTTTATATTATTTAATGTATATGTGCGTCCCACAGCACGCGTGTAGAAGTCAGAGGGCAACTTTGCGGGTCCCAGTTCGCTTCCTTCGCCATTTGGGTCCCGGGATTCAAACTCTTGACATGAGGCTTGGCTGCAAATGCCTTTCTCCTGCTAAGTCATCTCTCCTAATTCCAAGGCTTTGCCTGGCCGGTCCTCAGTTTCCCAGGATATGAATGATAGAGATGCACATGGGTTACCATGTGCACACAAGTGGAAACTGAGGCCGAGCCAGGACTGGCTGGGGTGGCGTGAAGGGACTGGGACTCAGGATCTCACGTCCTCGTAATTCCTCTTCTCCAGCTCCGTGCCATGGCGTCTTCTCAGGGTCGGCGGAGACGGCCAGGGACAGTGGTGCCCGGGGAAGCGGCGGAGACCGACTCGGAGCTGTCTGCGTCCTCGTCCGAGGAGGAGCTGTACCTGGGTCCCTCGGGCCCGACGCGCGGTCGTCTCACGGGGCTGCGTGTGGCCGGGGAGGCGGCGGAGACCGACTCCGAGCCTGAGCCCGAACCCACGGCCGCGCCGGGAGGCCTGCCCCCGCTCGTGGTGCAGCGCGATGCGCTGGAGACCTGGGGCACCGAGGAGACCCCTGCCGTAGCGCCTGCGCGCTCGCTGCTGCAGCTCCGGTTGGCTGAGAGCCAGACGCGCCTGGACCATGACGTAGCGGCTGCGGTGAGCGGCGTGTACCGCCGTGCGGGTCGCGATGTGGCCGCCCTGGCCGGGAGACTGGCGGCCGCTCAGGCCACTGGGCTGGCGGCCGCTCACAGCGTGCGTCTGGCGCGCGGAGACCTCTGCGCCCTGGCCGAGCGCCTGGATATCGTGGCTGGGTGTCGCCTGCTGCCGGACATTCGAGGGGTGCCAGGCATCGAACCCGAGCAGGACCCGGGACCGAGAGCCTAGGCTGTTACTGTGTCCCCCACTTGACTCTGCCTCTTGGTGGACATTCGTACCACCTGTGGCGTCTGACCGTCTTGTTCCTGGATCACCGAGGCCTCCAGTGCGTGGTAGCTTTGGTTAATGCCCACAGAAGCCGGATTCTAGCATCTTCATTGGTTTGGCCCGATTAAATTCTTAGCACAATTCTGTGATCCCACAACCCAAGACTCGGCCCAGGTTCTGTGGATATCACTTGGCTTAGCTCCCACCTCTTCATTCTGGTCCTGTTTCCTAAATTCAGCTTTACTCTTAGGCAAGTCTGGGGTTTGCTTTCTTTTGTTGAACCACTCTAGTCTAGGCTTTGGGGGTGTGGGAGTATCCCTCTAGTTTACATCCCTAAATGATGATGATCACTCCTGATCCGAGAATACTTTCCTCTTACACCATCGTGGCCATATGCAGACCAATCTAGGTCTGGGTAGTAACCCTAACTCTCTGGCGTTTGGGTCTGGGGCAGCACCCCCTGGTGTTTCGATCGCTATAGGAGACGACTCCACACATAGAAATCTACCACACACGGTTTCTGGATTTTAAAAGGACTTGGATTTCCGACCTCTACGGGCACCGAGGATAATAGGTTCTTTTTGCTTCTTACCGAGGATAATAGGTTATTTTTTGCTTCTTTGGGTCTTGGCTTTTTAGTCTTTTGGCTTCTTTTGTCTCCGTCTTAATGAGGATTCTCTGAGAGGTTAGGCTCCTTAACGAGGCAGCTTGGTTAGCGGGATGAGACTAGCGTATTACCAGAACCCTGGGTTCCGTTCCTAGTACCACCCTGCTCCAAAAGGAATAAAGAAACTAGCACATTCTTAGATATCTCTGTCCCCTTTAAAAATTTACCCTCTTAGTTCGACTACCAGCTGACACGCTGTTTTGTTCTTAAGTCAACTAGAGTCAGGGTTTGTATTGAAAGTTAGGGGTGGAGGTTGGGGATTTAGTTCAGTGATACAGCTCTTGCCTAGCAAGTGTAAGGTCCTGGGTTTGGTCCTCAGCTAAAAAAGAGAAGAAACCAAACAAACAAAAATAAACCAGACCCCTTTCCTCCTCAAAAACATACTGGTGCATGTCGGGCAATGGTGACACACACCTCAGTCCCAGGACTAGCTGGGAAGAGGCAGGCAGATCTGAGTTTGAGGCCAGCCTGGTCTACAGAGCAAGTTCCAGAACAGCCAGGGCTACACAGAGAAACCCTGTCTCAGTTAAGGAAAAAATAAAAATTGTAGATTTTGTGTGTGTGTGTGTGTGTGTGTGTGTGTGTGTGTGTTTGAAGGTGTGCTTACACAGTACATATGTATATGCAGCTGTGCCTGTGTTCAGGTGTGTCCATGTGTGTGTAAGTAGGTGTGCCTGCATGTGTGTAGGTGTTCCAGTATATAAACAGGTGTGTCTGCACCCATGCAGGTGGGCCTGTGTTGCGTGCTTGGGTGTGCATATGTGAACAGCCGTGCTCACGTATATAAGGGACTATATATGACAGTATCATATACGATGTACTGTCCTCTAAGCCTTGTCCTCTCAGAAGCTCTGCTGTGCTGGCCACCCTGGATGGACTTGGTGACCTTTGAGTGCCCTAGAGGAAGGGAGGACAAAAGGGCTGTGCCTTCTCTTCCCGAGAGGTTGTTTACAACTTTGCCTGTAGCAGGGAGTGAATAGATGTAAATAGGTGGGGAAAGGAGTGGGGAGGGGCTCCGTGTACACAGCCACATGCAAGCCATTCCTTTTTTTAAGATTTATCTATGTATGAGTACACTGTTGCTGTGCTCAGACACACCAGAAGAGGGCATCAGATTCCATTACAGGTGGTTGTGAGCCACCATGTGGTTGCTGGGATTTGAACTCAGGACCTCTGGAAGAGCAAGTCAGTGCTCTAACCACTGATCCGTCTCTCCAACCCAAGCCATTCCTATTTCGTGCATAACTTCCAGTGGGGGTGCTCCTGCTCATAACCCCTCACCCTTGCTCTGTAACTAAGCTTAATAAACTCTGGTTCCCCTGGATAAACTTTGGTGGACCAGTGTCACGGTTTGTCACTGGGACTGTAGGAGAGAGGGCTAGACATTGATTAGTCTCCCTAAGAAAGGAATCTGAGCATGGGGTTGATATGGGAACATCATCTTCAGTCAGCATATTGTTGGTGTTATTATTAATTGCCGTTATATTATTCCTGGAGACAGTCTCTCACCAAGCCTGGGTGCTCAGGGTTCCTGCTGGACTGGCTGAGCTGGGAACCTCAGTGCTGCAGGACAGCCAGCCCCACAGGGCTGTGGCTCTAGGAGCGTGCACCAAGCAGCCATCCAAGAGTGCCTGGGATTGTCCTGGATCGGGGGTTACGGGCATGCACCTTTGGTGAGGACCTGAATTCAAGAGAAAACACAGGCAGAAACGTGCCTGTGGGTTTCCCTGAGAGTTGCAGTTGGTTGCCGACGGGACATTTGGGGTCAGCTGGGAGGCTCAGCTCTGGGCATGCCTGTGGGGGTTAGCTTGATCTCCCTCACTGAAGCAGGAAGACCCGCCTACTGCGCTTGGCACCATTGGAGAAAGGAGCTGAGTGGCAGCCTGCCTTCATCTTCCTCTGCTTCCTGCTGTAATGTGACCAACTGCTTCAGGCTTCTCTTCCCTGGACGTTTCCTCCATGTGGGACTGGACCCTCAAACCTTGAGCCAGTTCCAGCCAAGTAAGATTATGTCGAAGGCAGGTTTATTGGGAAGCCGCTCTAGGGTGAGTTCAAGGCTCCAGAGATCAAGGCGAGGGAAGTGCCATGGACAGAGAGGGAGGAGAAGGGGAACAGGGAAGAAAGAGAGAGGACAGGAAGACCAAAGTGTTTGGATTATATGGAGGGGAGCCTCTGGAGGGAAGGCAGCCCAGCCCAGAGGCTGGAAAGTTCAGGATTGGTGGTGGGGTATACCAGTTAGGGATGGAGGGATGCTGGAAAACCTGGAGGCCAGGTCTGCTTTGGTGTGTAAAATAGGAGGCTCGGTGCCTTGTCCCAGGGTCAGAAACCAGACAAAATCCCCCTTATCAAGGCATTTCATTGAGGGAGAAGAAAGGAAGACAACTGCTACTGTACCACGTGGTTTGTTTATCTTGTTTATGTTGTCTTCAGTCGCATCCACACAAGCACTACGGAAAGAGGCGCTGGGGTGTTGTTTTCCTTTGAGACAGGGACCTGATATGTTACTATGTAGCCGGAAGTGACTTCCAGTGCACTTTGTAGCCCACCTGACCACAGACTCTCCCAGTCCTCCTGCCTCAGCATTCCAACGGCTGGATTGATTCTAGGCATGCCCCATCATCACTCCAGGAGATAGTCAAAAACTAGGGTGCTCATTTCCTCAAGGATAGAGGTGAGGGGCCTGAGAAAATGGCTCGGTGGCTCAGAGCTCTTGCTTCAGACACACGTGAAACTGGGTTCCAATCCCCGATGCATGAGAAAAAAGGAAGGCACAGGTGCACATTCCTGGAACCCAAAATGGGGGTGTCAGAGACAGGCAGACCCTCAGAGCTTGCTGGCCAACCAGCCTAGCAGCAGAGGACAGTGTCCAGTTCAGTGGGACCCCATCTCAAAACAGGCTAAGGGCAGTTCGGGGCAACAGAAGAAGACCAGGCAGCTCTGACATCCCCACGCGCCCATGTGGGAACGCACACCACGTCCATAAACTGTGCACGCGTGTGTGTGCGCACACATACAGAGGGTAAGGTTAGGCAGCGTCTCCATCCAGGACCTGGGTGGATCCAGGTTGTGGGTGAGCCAGGCTACAGGCAGAAGGAACTCCTTATCAGTGCAGAGGTGTGGCTGGGGCTAGAGGCAAGGGGTGGGCACTAGGTGAGGACAGGGGTGGGGTTGAGGGCCTGAGCCCTCCCACTTTATCCCGTCTGCTCAAAGTATGAGACTTCATCTCATCCTTGGAGATCTATGTACACATCTATCAGAGGCCGAGGTGGATCCATCTATGTAGGCGGCAGCCCCATGCCAATCTCCTGCATGGGCAGTGCTCTGAGATGATCTTCCGTGGGTGGTTTCAGTGACCCAGCATGCCCCGTGAACACAGCAGGCACCCTAGGCGGGTCTCACCCTAGGTAGATTCCGAGGTGTGATGAAGCCAGTACCCAGCGATAGGAACCTCAGTTCCCAGCTCGCTGCGCTGCTCCCTGGCTCTCTGCCGCCCTCTGTTGGAAATCCCGAGAAGACAGGCTGTTGCCTGTGGGAAAACCACCGTAACAGTTTACCCTGAGCCTGGTTCTGACCCTTCACCGTCCCTGGTTCCAGTTTTTCAAAATTCCCGGGGTGGGGGAAAGTACAGCCACCTGAAGCTTGTGGATGATCTAAATTTTTTATTGGAGTATTTTTTGGAGCGGGCGAGGGCAGGATCTCATATATCCCAGGAACTCCCTGGGGATAACCATAGACCCTGTCATTCACTCCATACATATACATACATGCATGCATGCAGTACAATGTGTATATACTCTATCTATCTAAATGCATATATGTTTGTTTTGAGACAGGGTGTCTCTGTATAGCCCAGGCTGTCCTGGAACTCACTCTGTAGACCAGGCTGGCCTCAAACTCAGAGATCCACCTGCCTCTGCCCCCTGAGTGCTGGGATTAGAGGTGGCACAGCCACAACTAGCCTTATTTTAGTTTTTAAAATGTTTCCTCTGTGTGTGTGTGTGTGTGTGTGTGTGTGTGTGTTACGTGCCTGATGCTGAGAAGACCAGAAAAGGACATCAGATCCCTTAAGACTGGATTTACAGAGGTTGTAAACATCCATCCGGGTGCTGGGACTCCAACCAGTGTCCTCTGGAAGAGCAGTCTTTGCTCTTAGTCGGTCAGTCATCTCTCCAACCCCAGGAGGACATTTGTCTTTTAAAATAGTTTTACCGAGAGCCACAGCTAGAGGCAACTAGAAAACCACCTGTCTGTTTTTAAAAAGACTTAGTGCGTGTGTTTGTGTTTGTATGCATTCTGTTTGTGTATGTATTACTGTATCCGTGTATGTATGTGTGTGTGTTTGTGTGTTACTGTATGTATGTGTGTACATTTGTGCGTATGTGTGTGCATTTGTATATGTTTTTGCATGTATGTATGTGTTTATGCGTGTGTGAATATGTGTGAATGAATGTGTGAGTCTGTGTGTGGTGTGTGTGTAAATGTGTGTGATTGTGTGTATGAGTATATATGAGTGTGTGTGAGTGTATATGAGTGTGTGTGGGTGTGTGAGTGTATGAGTGTGTGTGAGTGTGTGTGTGAGTGTGCATGTGTGTATGATCATGTCTATCCATGGATGTGCAAATACTCCTGTGACACTGTGCCTGGGGAGGGGACAGAGCACAACCTTGGGTGTTGGTTCTTCATTTCTACCTTGTTTTCGACAGACTCTCTAGTTCACTGCTGCAGACATCAGGTTAGCCGAGACAAAAGTCCCAGGGATTCTCAGGTCTCACTAAAGGAGTACTGCTTATGGATGCCCTGGGAGGATTCGAACTCAGGTCCTCACGCTTGTGATTAACCCCCTTAGGGCCCCTGGTTCTGACCTTCTAGATGTTCTTTTGGAGTTTATAGCCTCTGTCTATGGTCTATGGCTGATCCAAGATGACCCACAGGGACATGGCAGTGACTCACACAGGGCAGGGGAACCTTAGGACAGCGAGGCCACAGTCTCCCTGCCTGGGCTCTGAGTCTCCCTCAAGTACATCTCCCTCTTGACCCTGCCTCAGCCCCTGAGTGCCGGGCAATAGGCGCAGGGTTCTCAGTAAATAATCAGTTTTGTAGAAAAAAGAGTTAAGTAAATGGAAGACTGAAGCTGGGCTTGTGTTTCTTCACAGGGCTGCCGTGTCCTGGGCTCCCCCGTCTGGCAGCCCTTCCTCCTGCCCCAGGCCTTCCTGTGGCATCTGTGGGCAGGAGCTACAGATATGTTCAGAACCTTTGGTATGTCTGAATATCCTATTTTGCCTCCTACTGAAAAAACAATAATTTAATTGGGTCATCGAGATGGTTCAGTAAGCTAAGGCGCCTGCCAGCACGCCGGGCCTGAGTTGGATCCTCAGATTCCACATGGAGGAAGCAGAGAACCAACACTTGCTCTCTACACGCATGCACACACACACCCACACACACACACACACACGAATACATAAATAGAAATGTAACACAGATAGTTAAAGGGCAGAGTTGGAAGATGGGGGGAGGGGGAGAAGCAAGCCCTGGCTCTAGATACTGTTTATAAGATTGCAATATTCTGAAGTATTTTCTCTTAACCAAAGCGGAAATCAAAATCAAGAGGATATCTCAAAACACCGCAAATATTTGGAAAGTAAATAGCCCAGAGGTCAAAAAGGAAGCTAAAAAGGAAAGAAATTATATAAAACTAAATGAGAAAAAATAGGAAGGGGAGAGCGGGGTTGAGAAGGGTAGGTGGGGCTGGGAGACAGCTTGGTGGGGTGGGGACGGGGTCTGAGATGGTTCTATACGGGGCCTTACATTGAGGGTGGTGAGATGGCTTGGGGGGATGAGACAGGCTTGGAGGGGGAGGGTTTGCAGGGGTGACATGTTGAGATGCCTGCTGGGTAAAGGCATAGCCAAACTCGATGCTGAGGGTTTGATTCCTGGGACCCACGCGATGAACTGGACACAGGAAATCATCTCTGACCTCAGCCAATACACAACGAACGAACAGAACAAAAGCCAGGCATTGAAGAACGTGCTTATGTCCACACTTGGAAGGTTGAGGCCGGAGGATCAGAAGGTTCCAGGCCAGCTTCAGATAAGTATGGGTCACCCACGATTGTAAATCCAAACATACCTTACAGACCCGAAAGGTGGGCTACCCCTCCTCCCGACTGTGCTGCAGGGCGCCGAGGGCAAACATCAGGGAGTGTCTTTAGGGTTCTGTGGATTTAATCAGTGACATACCCACCTCCCCTCAGATGGGAAGTTGGGGAATATTCTAGATCAAAACAGGAAGGCTGGGGCTGGAGAGATGGCTCAGCAGTTAAGGGCACTTGACTGCTCTTCCAGAGGTTCTGAGTTCAGTTCCCACCAACCACAGGGTGGCTCACAACCACCTGTAATGGGATCAGATGCCCTTCTGCTGTGTCTTTAGATAGAGACAGTGTGCTCCCACACATGAAAAAAACAAAACAAAAAAACAGGAAGGCCACTTCCAATCTTCTTGGGGAGAAAGTGTTTGTTTATTTAGTGCAAGCTCACAAGTGGAAGTGTTTCTAAAATATCTTCTGTAAGGGTGTAAACCATGTCTACCTCCTACCAAGGTTCCAGTGACAAACTGAGGCACATTTTTCCCAAAGTTCACCTGGGGACCCAGAAATTAGGCTGCCTTTCAGAGTTGGGGTGAAGGGTAACTGACAGCAGCTCTGTGTAGATGGAGCCCCGCCCCGAGTCCTTTCCAGCCACATGTCCCTCTCTGAGGCCATGTGCATTTAGAACAGAATTGTATACAACTGGCTGGGAGGGGCTGCTGGCCACTCAGGGGAGGGTCCCATTACTTTTCTTCTTCAAGGGAAGGCCAATGGTGAACTACCCCAGCTGTGGTGATGTTTTGTGTCTGCCCTGCCTGGCTATGGAAGTAGTTTGGCTTGTTAAATGCTCCAGTAGAAAGCACAAAACCTGGTAAGGGTTGTATGTCCTGCCTGGTGAATCCTGAGGACCAGACACAGGTTGTAAGCGGAGCAAGTAACCTGGTCTCCAGTCTTTAAACACGCATGCAGGATTCCCTCTAGGGCCCCTTCACACCCCACCGTTCCATTTGCCTGTGGGTGTTTTATGATGCCCTCCTGCAACCATGTTAACCCAAGTGCTCTGTCACGCCCCCAGCCCCTCCCTGGGAGATGTGAGGTAAGGGTGTACCCACTGAACTACAGCCCAGCCCGGCTGGCCTTCAACTCCGGAGCATCTCAGCTTCTGGCACAACAGTATGTCTGACCCCAGGTGTCTCTGGATCCTGGCTCCAGTTTGTTTGACTGAGTGAGTTTGATCTGAGCCCGTTCAGAGAGGAAGGCTTCGAGGTCAGTGACTCCCTCTTCCATCTAGTTTGACAGCATTGGTTGGGCCCATGTGAGCCCAATCCACTCTTGTTCAGTTCCTCTGGATAAATTCGGTTCTCTTGGTGTGCTATTTTCTTTTGGTGTGATATTTTCAAGGCTGATCTGTCTCTTTAATGATTTGTTATTTAACAGGTTTTTGTTTGCTTGTTTTTGAGACAGGGCTTCTCTGTGTAGCCCTGGCTGTCCTGGAACTCACCCTGTAGACCAGGCTGACCTCAAACTCAGGTTTACCTGCCTCTGCCTCCCGAGTGCTGGGATTAAAGGCGTGCACTGTCACTGCCTGGTGATTATTTAAAAATTATAATTTATTTACTCATTTCATTTGATGTGTTTGTACCACATGGGTGCCTGCTGTTTGAGATTAGAAGGTGGCGTCAGTCCCCTGGAACTGGAGCTAAGTGCAGTTTTGCTGGCACACACCAAAAATCCAAGCACTCGAAAGAGAATCAAGTTCAAGAACACCCTCATTTTATAGTGAGTTCAAACCCAGCTTAGGTTACCTGAGACCCCCAATTGAAAAAGCAAAACCAAAATATGCTTGGTCTGAGAGACTGGGGTCTGACTGCAAATATCTAAGACAAGAAGCCAGGCATGGTGACACACACCTTTAGTCCCAGCACTCAACAGGCAGGGGCGGGTGGATCTGAGTTCAAGACCAGCCTGGTCTACATAGTAAGACCTTACTCTATAAGGGTAGTGGAATTCTACATTGCATTTGTTATTCCATTTTATATTTGTGGGTGTGTATGTAAGTCAGAAGACACTTAGGACTGTTTTCTCCACCATGTGGGTCCTGGGATCAGGCTCAGTCTGCTAAATCTGGTGGCAGGCATCTTTCCCCTTCCTGATCCCACAGTTTTGCCTCAGCCCCTGAATGCTGGGATGACAGCCCCGTGGTCGCCAAGCCAGCCGATAAAGCTGTGTTTGAATGACAGGGATAACGAGTCAGAAAATGACAGCCACGACCACACCGAGATTAAATACATGTGTAATTAATTGTGCAAGTGCTCACAGCCAGTCCGCCTCTCCTGCACATCAGTGACATTGACGGGTCACTTTCAGAAGGTCGAGGGAGGAGGGACATCCTCTGGGCCTCTTTACGAGGCTTGGGCAAAGAGAAGTGAAGCAACTTCTCAGGAGGGACAGGAAGTACAGCGCAGAGACTGACACCTTCCCTCGTGTGGCCGGCGGCTCCGAGTCTAGAGCCGAGAGCCGAGAGCCGCCATGTTGTTGCCAAGGTCCAGACGTGCGTGAGGTTCCAACCCCAGCCCCTGTGCTGACCCCTGGCTGCCTCCTCTTTCTGACTTCTTAAGGAAAAAATAAAATAAAACATAACCAGAGCCAGGAAGCATCCATCACGGGCTGTCCGGCTGAGGCCGGAGGGGCAGAGGTCAACAGGGAGGTGACCTCAAGGACTCTGTGGGGACTCGGATCCGGCTGGGCTCCGACTTGAGAGGCTGGAAAATTTCCCACCCTAGAGATTTTCCTGCATCAATCCAGGAGGGCGTCCTGGATGCCGCCAGCCCAACCCCCCAGCTCCTTCCTTCTGGGCAAGGTTTGGGGAGGGCCGCGCCAAGGTGGCACAGGAGACCTAGAACATCCGACACCGGGATGGATAAAATGGTGTTACCTGGCTCAGAACCGACAGAGCTCAAGGACTCAGTACCAACGGGCAACTGAGGATCATCGGATCATTTGTGGCTTCCCTAGGAGTTGGACCCCAGCCCTGGTGGCCTTGGGTGTGTGCAAAAGAGTGCTTGGCCCTGGGCCCTGTTTTCCCGCCCCTGCACTTGGGACTCAGCCCTTCCTAGTGTTAAATAGAAACCTCTTTATTCTAAGTATCTACCATTCCTTAATACGTTGGATTGGGGCCAGACCTTGAGGTGAGGGGAAAGGAGGTAGGGCTGGGATATTTCTGTAGAGCCTTCCAGAAGGCTCCCAGCCATGCTGGGATACGGGGGAGGGGGGAAGGGGGAGGGGAAGGACCCTGGCAGCCTTGGGGAACTCCTCTCTCATTCTGGCCTCAGTTTCCCCTCTGAGGGGAATGCTCAGGGCTGGATGGGCTATCTAAGGAAACTTCCATTCCAGAGGTCGGTGTCTCAGGCAGGGAGTCACGTGGAAGGGAGGAGGGCGAATCAGCGATCGGCTCGGGCTCTAACTGGTGATGGAGGACGAGGCCGCAGGGGCAGACAAGCCAGATTGGGCCTGGCCAACCGGGACACTGGGAGGCGTCCCAAGAAGAGAGGGAGGCCGAGGCAGAAAGATGTGCGGGGCACAGGGATGTCAGCAAAGAAGGCGCGGTCCCGAGAGGGTGATAGGGCACCACCTTCAGATAGTTCCAGGTCGCGGGCCACCGCCAGGATCTCCTGACGGGCAGCTGTATTTCGAAATCCTCTGATATCAAGGAGGGCTGCCACGTGTTTCCGTCTGTTGGGAGGGAGAGACATGAGGATCCTGGGACCCAGACAGGTACCCAGCCCATCTGTGTATCCCGCTTGAACTCTGGAACTCTCGTCTCATTTCCTGGTGTCATCTTGTTCCCATCTCTTGAAGACATTTCCAAATTTTCCATGTAGAATTGTTCAGAGCTCTCACCTCCAAGCTCAGTAATAAAATCTTTTTTGTTTAATGTCTCTAAGCCTCATTAACTTAGCTTTCAAATTTCACCCTAACTTACCTCAGCAGTAATAGAACATTTATAGTGAAAGCTGAAGCTAGGATCTCACACCTAGGAAGTTCTCTAGGCAGGGGCTCTACCACTGAGCCACGCCCCCAGCCCCTCACTGGGGGATTCTAGGCAGGGGCTCTACCACTGAGCCACGCCCCCAGCCCCTCACTGGGGATTCTAGGAGGGGCTCTACCACTGAGCCACGCCCTCAGCCCCTTACTGGGGGATTCTAGGCAGGGGCTCTACCACTGAGCCACGCCCTCAGCCCCTTACTGGGGGATTCTAGGCAGGGGCTCTACCACTGAGCCACGCCCCCAGCCCCTCACTGGGGGATTCTAGGCAGGGGCTCTACCACTGAGCCACGCCCTCAGCCCCTCACTGGGGGATTCTAGGCAGGGGCTCTACCACTGAGCCACGCCCACAGCCCCTCACTGGGAGATTCTAGGCAAGGGGTTCTACCTCTGAACCTTATCTCTAGCCCCCTTTTTAAAGTTTTGTTTTCAGGTAGCGTCTCACAAATTATCCAGGTTCGCCTTGAACTTCTCCTGAGTTGGTAGGTTTATACACACCAGCTGCTACTTCCCAGCTACTTCCCATTTGGTCCAGATGTTCTCCCATTTGGCAGATGCGGCAGCAAACCCTTAGTTCCCTCATCCCTTTCTTCCCAATGGCCTCACTCAGCCTGAGTGTCACCCCATTGAATCCTAACCCTCTTTCTGCAGGTCTGGTTTGGAAGCTTTCCCACTACTGATATCCAAACCTGTCTCTTTATTTAGAGCATTCTTCAGCTTTTGACCCCTAGAAAACTCACTCCGCTCCTAACACAGCCTGCAAACGAGGGCACCTCTGAAAATTCCATGAGTGTTACAACTCTCAGTCAAATCATCTTTGTGCTCGGAAGCACCTCTACTCCCCAAGCCTTTACCCTACATCCAAGCTACGATAAGTTTCCCCTGCAATACCATCTCAGCTCCGCATCCCTGAGGCACCACAGACCTCCAAAGCTGGTGTGATCTGGTGTGATAGATCACACCTGTGATCCCAACCTTGAGGTAGGAGAATTGCCGTACACTGAAAGACAACTCAGGCTGCCTCGAAACAAACAACCCTGAAACCCGGGCTGGTAAGATGCCTTGAGGTGCTTGCTGCCAAGCCTGAAGGCCCAAGTTCAATCCCTTGGATCGACATGGTGGGGGGAAAGAACTGGTCTCTTACAAGGTGTCCTCTGCCCCCCCATGTGCACTGTGGCATGCATGCTCCCCCCCCCCAAATAATAAAGAGAAGAAAGATGCCAGGCATGGTGGCGCATGCTTTTAATTCTAGCACCCGGGAAGCAGAACTCTGCAAGTTCGAAGCCAGCCTGGTCTACACCGTGAGCTCAAGGACAGCCCGGGCTACACGGAGAAACCTTGTCTTAGAAAACTAAACTAAACACAGTCAGCTCTAAGAACAGCTTGGCAAGGGACCATTCACCATTTAGCCGTGCCTGAACTTAGCCTACATTTGAACTCTGATTCAACTTTAGAAATCCCCTCTGAGAATTCTGGGAACCCTTGCTATCCCGCGTACTTCCAAGACAGAATCTTCTCCCTTGACCCCAAGCCTTCAGACCTGGAACTGTGACCTCCTCCACTTCGTTCCCGTGGAGCCTGGCTGCCCCTATAGCACCGCAGTGCCAGAAAGCCACCCCCTCACTGCTACTTCACCGGACCACTGTCTGTCCCTCACAGGTGACAACGTCCTGTCCTGGATTTGAAATCAGGTCTTCTGGTCAGGGTTCAAGTCCCAGACTGTGTCACTTGACAATTGTGAGACAGACCCTGCGTCCTTCGGGTGAGTTCTTTTACATTTCTAAAAACCAAAACAAACAAACCAAAAAAACAAAAAACAAAAAAAACAAAAAAAAACAAAAACCAAAAAAACAAAAAACAACCAAAACCAAAAAACCACCACCAACAGAAATCATACTTTTACCATTTCTACAATTCCCCTGTGGTACTGTAAATGGGACTTCTGTTTGCTACGTGATTGATCTACCACTGAACCATCCAGCCCCTCCCTGGGGATTCTAGGAAGGTGCTGCCTATTAGCCACATCCCTAGCAGTTTTTAAGTTTTATCAAAGTTAGCCTGTCTTTTCTTTTTTTCCTTCCTTCCTTTCTTCCTTCCTTCCTTCCTTCCTTCCTTCCTTCTTCTCTTGGCTCTCTATGTAGCCCTGGTGTCCTGGAACTCAGAGATCCACCTCACTCCTGCCTCCAGAGTGCCGGGATTAAAGGCCCGCGCCACCACACCCTGGCTGGACTGCAGCCCTGACAGTCAAACTGTCCTAGACAATGATGAAGGTGTAATTCTCACAACCAGCTCACAATTAGGGTACTACCATTCCTGGACAGCAGACAAGGAAGGTCTGGTTAAAAGGAACTGGCCCATCTAGATTTGGACGTGCCTGCTGCTGCCTCCCTAGTGGGTACCCACAGGCCCGTGTGTCTCCCGTATCCCCAGCGGTTCGCTGCAGGGCCAGCCCTTCCTGCCGCCGGGCGGCCTGCGCCCCCCTTGCCCCGGGCTTCCTGTGGCCGCTTGTTTGTTTGCGAGCAATGGTGGTGGCGGCGGCGGCGGCAGAGGGAGGGAAATAGTATTAGGAATGCCCTGGTCCCAGCAGGAAACAGCCGTCAGACACGCTCTCCGCCGCCACCCTGCCTTGGCGCGGGCCAGGAAACGCTGGGACGGATGCCAAGGAGACCCGGGGCTGGCTGCAACTCACCTGATGTCTGGGTAGTCCCGCACCAGCACCCCGACCTCCACCTGAATGCTGGGCGTGTCCTCCAACTGCAGGATCTCCGCCAAGTGCGGCACCACCTGGTCAAGCCAATAAGCCTGGGACTCCTGTGGGAACAAGGGCTTCAGAGTCACCCAATGGAAGCTCCTTCTCCCCTGTACCCTTTCCATGCTGAGCCTTCCTCCTGCCTGGCTCTTCAGTCTTCCCCTCGGGTAAAAGGGATCAGAAGGCAGACTGGCAAGGTATGAGCTACAACCTTTGCTTATATGATGAAGAACCTATTATATAATCTGTTCCCGAGTTTTTACCGATAATCCTAGATTGGGTAACAGGACTTAAAATCTGAGTGGCGCATGCCTTTAATCCCAGCACTGGGGAGGCAGGGGGATCAGGAGTTCAGCAGCCATCTTCGGCAATAAGGAGTTTGAGGCCAGTGTCTCGTGTGTGAGACCTTGTCTCCAAAAACCAAAACAAAACAAACTTAAACAACAACAACAAAAAAAAAAAAAAGCCCACACTAGGGAGGCAGAGGCAGGGGCATTTGGGGCTGGCACATAGTCAGAGGCTATCTCAAGAAACAAGAGCTAGGGCACAGACACTTGATAAACCAAGGCCCTGGGTTAATTCCTCATGGGGAGGGGGGTGTAAGATAGAGTTGTCCAGGTGGGGGCTGAGGGCCAGCATGGCGCCTAAAATGTCCAGAGGGCCATCCTGTTTTCGTTCCTAAGGCTGCCTGTAAGTCCACAACAATTATCTTGAAAATGTTTCAATAAGTAACACTATAAACTCCCAAGGACATTCCCTACAGCGGCAGCTGGTGAGTTCGTGGGCCACGCCCCCAGCTCTTCCCCAAGACAACTGGACAAGAAAGATCTGGGACATTTTTGTTGTTTGTTTTTAAGACAAGGTCTCGCTGCATAGTTCTGACTGGCCTGGACCTCAAAATGTAGATCAGGTTAGCCTCTGAATCGTGATCCTCCTGCCTCACATCCTTCCCACCGCTGTGATTACAGGATTGCCATATCTGGCTTTTTTTTTTTTTTTTTTCCCTTAGTGACTGCACACCTTCAATCCAGCACTCAGGAGCCAGGGGGAGGCGGGTCTGTGTGATTTTGAGGTAAATTTGGTCTACATAGCAAATTCCAGGACAGCCAGGAGTGCATAGGGAGACCGTCTTAAAAACTAAACAAAACTTAATTTAAACGTACGGGCGTTCCCTTATACCTAGGCACCTCTAGTACTGGGTGGTAAGTATGAATCATCAAGAACCGACTTTCTGTGGACAAACTCTCCCTCTCGGACATCCCCGCACCCCACTCTCCCCCTCCCCCCCCCACCCCCCCCCCCCCCCCGGCCCAGTCCGGCACTCACCAGCCGCCGGAACAACCTCTGCAGCTGCGCCGCGTCCTCGCGGAGCCTCCCGACCACGCGGCTGCGGGTCCTCGCCGAGCGACAGCGCAGGCGCCCGCGGAGCAGCGGCCGCACGTACTCCACAAGCGCCCGCCGGTGCAGCTCAGCCACCAGAACCTGGGGACAGGGGGAGACCGGGAAGCGCTTAGTGCGCTCCCACCCAGCTGGCTCTCAGGGGATCCTCGTTCTACCCTCTCCCCACACGGTTCGGAAGTCAGACTCTGATCCCCTAACCCTACCAGACACTAAATGATACCCGACACACACCACCTTCCCTAAGGTGCGCCAAACCCCAGGCTTTCCCAAACTCTTCCGCCCTAACCTGTCCCTGCACCCCAGTTTCCAGGGGGCATGCCTCCCTCTGCAGGCCCCAGATGAGGAGCCACCTACGTGCTTCCAGAAAACCAACTCCTCACTGTAGGTTCTCCCCCAGGACAAGAGCACCCTGGGCATCTCTGTCCCTTCCTGTCAGCGCACCTGGTACGGTTCATCCTGCATCCTGCGCAAGGCCAGGGCCTGGGCGCCGAGTGTCCCCACAATGCCATCCAGAGCTTCGGAGCTGCTCAGCCACTTCCTGCGCATCAGCTTGTTGAAGTGAGGCTGGGTAGGATAGTGCGGAGGGAGGTTTCAGCCTTCGCCCTCCCACACTTCTGTTGGGAAAATCTCGCCCCACCCCTCACTTTTATGCAGTCTGTACAGGCTGACCTTGAACTCTTGAACTCCATCTCCCAAATCCTGGGATTACAGGTGTGTGCCACCACACTCGGCTGGGGATACTTTATTTAAACTCTTCCCAAGGGAAAACAAAAGGCAGTGAGGCCCTAGCTCCTGAACTGCTAGGGCTTAAAGGCTGTCAGGACACAGTGTCAATAATGGCTGCCTGGGGGAAACTCCACAATTCAGGACTGAGGACTTTAAACAGGGATGGGAGAGGAGGGCCAGGAGCCCTCAACGGTGTAGAGTTCTGATAGCCATGAGCTTGTGAAAACTGGGTCACAGATCAAATGTGGCCAGAGAGACCATTTGTGTCTCATCCAGGGCTCAGTGCAAAGTGAAAACCTACACACACATGTAGGCATGGTGCCTTTAATCCCGGCACTCAGGAGGCAGAAGCAGGCACGATCTCTGTGAGTTCAAAGCCAGCCTGGTCTACATAAGGAGTTCTAGACATAGTGAAACCCAATTTAAAGACAACAAAAACTGGGGGCCCTCCTTCAAAAACCATTAGGACTTTCAGAACTTTGTTCATCGTCTTTATCATCATCATCATCATTATTATTTTGGTTTTCTCTGCGTAGCCCTGGCTGTCCCAAAGTCTCTCTGTAGACCAGCTTGGCCTCAAACTCAGAGATCCACCTACATCTGCCTCCTGACGGCTGAGATTAAAGGTGTGAACCTGCTTTATCATCGTTGGTATTAATTCAGTCTCTCAGTCACTGGGTCAAAGTGGCAACTTCTAATTTGTTTGGAAAGTCAGTTATGTCAAATGATGTTTTCCTGGGGGCACACAGGTGAAGGACATCTTGCTAAAGCAGACACGTGAAAGACTGTTTTCCTATAGTGTACACGCGAAAGGACCTGTGACGAATTTGTATAAATCTGACCCCACAGACAGTAGGTTTGGTTTGTTCCGCCTCGTTATTCTTCACTAATGACACGCGTGTCTTGATTCGCTTTAAACAGTGTTGTTGAGCTCCACTTGTGGTAACGCTGCCACCCCGAGAAACTCGCCCAAGAACTTCTCATGAAGTTCCTGAGGCAGCTTGTCTTGGACCAGATGGCCAGCCTTGCAGTTTCCTCAGGATTGACCTACAGCTGCTGGTTCGTGTGTGGTGTCCGCCTGCCTAGAGGACTGGTCTGCAGCTGCTGAGCTGTATTTGGTGTTTGCTACGGGACTGAACTGCTGACAAAGAAGATAGAGCCCAGCCCCACAGAACTAACCCTGAACAGGTCCACTTCCCCCACAGCCTAATAACTTTTCTCTTTCGCTACCTCTGCTGGGTGGTGGGCAAGAAGAGAAGTTGAATGTTCATTAAAAATAGGCTGCAAAAAATGTATGCCTACACTGAGTGGTATCCTAATCCTTAATTTTCAGAGTGTCGGGTACCCCTAGCCAACCCCAAGTCCTATGCAGCAGAGGATGATCTTGAGTTTCTGGTCCTCCTGCCTCCACCTCCTGAGGGCTAGGATCAGACAGACACCACTGTGATCAGTTACCCTGTATTTATTTTGAGATAGGGCCCCACCATGCATCCCAGACTAGTCTCTATCTTAGGATCTTCCTGCCCCAGGCTACCCCAGCCTCTCGAGCCTCCAAGGTATAAAAACGTCCCCATGAGGTCCTCACACAATGTGAGAGGAGGAATTAGGCCTCCCCTGCCTTTCATACATGTGTTCTGGGGAGCTGTGTGCCTCAGTGACCAAGTCTTATTTCCTAACCTCACCCCCTCTCTTCCTCTCTCTCCTACCAGCAGCATTCTCAGACCGTCTGTGCCTCTAATTTCCTCTCTCAAAACCTGCAGTGAGTAAAGGCCAAGGACCTCTCTGGGAACAAAGACTCAAGTCTGGAAGGCTAATACGGGGAAGGGTGAGGCTAGCCTGGGCTACATGGTGAGTTCCAGGCCAGCCTGGGCAACATAATGAGACAGGGATTGGGAGTGGGGGTGGAGGGTTGCGGGGGTGGGGGGGGAGGTGAGAGTTGGAGATGAAGCTCAAAGGTAGAGAGCCCCTGCTTAGAATCCCCCAAGTAAGGAGCTGGGGCCATGGCTCAGTGGTAGAGCCCCTGCCTAGAATCCCCCAGTGAGGGGCTGGGGGCGTGGCTCAGTGGTGGAGTCCCTGCCTAGAATCCCCCAGTGAGGGGCTGGGGGCGTGGCTCAGTGGTGGAGTCCCTGCCTAGAATCCTCCAGTGAGGGGCTGGGGGCGTGGCTCAGTGGTAGAGCCCCTGCCTAGAATCCCCCAGTGAGGGGCTGGGGGCGTGGCTCAGTGGTAGAGCCCCTGCCTAGAATCCCCCAGTGAGGGGCTGGGGGCGTGGCTTAGTGGTGGAGCCCCTGCTTAGCAAGGGAAGTTCTGAACTTGGTCCCCAGCTCCTTAAAGGGGCAGGAAAAGCAAAGGTCTGGCATATCCTGCTGCAGCAAGGGCTTTGGGACCAACAGGGAATCAGTACTGGAGTCCCCGGGCCTCATCTTTTCCCCTTCCTGCAACAGACGGGTGGAGCTACGAACAGGTTGACTCTGAATTCCTAGTTCAAGGAAGCCTCCTGCCTCAGCCTTCCTAGTAGCTGGAAGTACAAGCTTACTCAAGCACATCCCTTGACAAGTCACTGTCCTGTTGCATGTATGTACATGTGTATGTGTGCATGTATGTATGTATTTAGGGACAGAGTCTCATTCCGTAGCTCTGGCTGGCCTGGAACTTACCTTGTAGACTAGCCTGGCCTCAAACTGCTTCCTGAATGCTGAAATTAGAAGCGTGCACCAACCACCACGGCTGGGTAGCCACGGCGAGGTATTTTAAGTGGCTAATCAGACATTTTTGAGTTAAAGATTTGAAAGGATGGAGGAGGAAGAAACACCCATGAGGTAGGTAGGGCATCCAAGCAGAGGAATCCAAGGCCTGTGACCCTGAAGTGGGAATGTGTCAGGGGCAGGTGTTCTGGTCTAAGTGGCACAGAGGTCTCAGAACAGCTGACCAGGGTCCCCTGGGGCGATGGCTAGGCTTCTGGCTTTTTCTATCGGGGAGCTGGGAGCCTAGGATGACTTCTCCGTGGAGACAGGGTCCATAGGGCCTGTTCGCATCACCTACTGAATGGCCCTTCCTCCCTGCTGCCCACACAGGATCTGACCCTGTTCTTACATAGCCTCCCTCACAGCATTCAAAAAGGCCCTGGGGGAGGGGGCGGGTCATGAATTTGTGGGACCTGGGAAGGCACTCTGCCACACCCTCCCACTTCTTCCTTCCTATGCCCCCTAATCTCCCCTCAAACAGTCCCAGCACGGCCGTCATCCCCAGCCCTCCCTGCTTCCCCGAACACTGAGTCATGGGTTGGAAGGAACTGGGGGAGCGTTTCGAGCGATGCCAACCCATCCTGGCGCAGCCCCGCCCCAGGCGCCCCGCCTCACTCACCTGTAGTTCCTGGAACAACAATTCGGCAAGGACACGATGGCAGAGTCGTGTCACGCGGTCCAGAGCAATGGCTGAAGCTTCCCGGGCCGGTTCACTTTCAGGGGGCCCCACCCTGGCCAGTCGCTCAGCCAGAGATCTGTGAGGACCAACAGGCTCGGGTCAAGACCTTTTAAAACCTGAGCACCCATGCTGGGGCCAGCCCGGCCTGGGGTAGCAGATCTGTGATCCCAGTTACAGAAGCTGAGGCAGGGGGGTGCAAAGTTCAAGGGCAGCCTACAGAGTGGCTTAGGACTAGCTTGAGGAAGGCTGGAGAGATGGCTCGGTGGTAAGAGGAGCCAGGGTCCCAGCACTCACATGGCAAATCACAAGCGTCTGTAACCATGGAACCCCATACCTTCTGACCACCGAGAGGACTGTGCTCACATGCACATGCGAGAACACAGCACACACATGTAAACACACACACACACACATGCACACATGTGCACACAGACACACATTCACACACTCGTGCATATGTGCATACACTCAAACACACACTATACATGCATACACACATGAACACACGCATATACACACACGTGCAAATGCATACAGGCATATACACACACAAGGACCAAAAGGACCAAAATAAATCTTTTTCTGAAAGACAGAAAGAGATTAAAGGTCCATCCATTTCAATTTGAGGGTAAGACTTTTTTTTTAAAGATATATTTATTTATTATATATAATTACACTGTAGCTGTCTTCAGACACACCAGAAGAGGGCATCGGATCCCATTACAGATGGTTGTGAGCCACCATGTGGTTGCTGGGAATTGAACTCAGGACCTCTGGAAGAGCAGTCAGTGCTCTAACCACTGAGCAATCTCTCCAACCCGAGGGTAAAACTCTTGCCTAACTTACTACTGCTTGTATTGGATTACCATCAATGGGGAAAAAAACAAAAAAACAGAAAAGAAACAATATATATGGGCTGAAGAGGCAGCTCAGTGGTTAGAGCACTGGCTGCTCTTCCAGAGGTCCTGAGTTCAATTCCCAGCAATGGCTCACAACCATCTGTAATGGGATTCGATGCCCTCTTCTGGTGTGTCTGAGAGACAGCTACAGTGTGCTTATATATAATAAATAAATACATCTTAAAAAAAACAATATATATGTACACAGTCAAATATTTAGTTACCTATACTGTGGAAGAGAATTCTGATTACTGTGAGAGAACTCTAAGAAACCAAGACAAGAGGCTTGTGAGGTTGGTTTCTTTAAAAACCAACACAAAATGGCTCTGGATTCAGCTTTTGTGCCCCTCCCGGGTGCTGCAGATTGAAGTGAGCTCACTTCAGATTATTCACCACAGCTGCCTATTGATATCCGTTTCTATGCCTCTGTGGAAAAACATGTTTTGACCAGGTGTGTGGCTTGTCCGCCACATGTGGTTTGTCCTTGTGACTGGACGCTTTATTGCTGTGACTCCTTAGCCCCCAGAATATAAATCGCCTAATGCTCTGAACAAAGATGGCCGCTGCATGAACCTCAGTCTGCCTCACTGACCGGTCCCATTCTCCAGGGCAAACTCTCCAGGTTCTTCACGGAGACAAGGTTTCTCTGTGCATCCCTGGCTGGGATTAAAGGTGAGCTACCCCACCAGACATAGTGATGTCGTTTAGTGCATCGGTAAGAAAGAGTACCTATCTGTCAGAGAAATGTAAGGTTGTTTTCAGGGTCACACGAGGCCCTGTACTAAACCCAATCTATAAGTGAATAATTTAGAATTATATATGCATTGGGTCACATCTGTTTAGTCAGAGCACTTGGGAGGTCGAGGAAGGTGGATCTCTGGTTTACAGAGCAAATTCCAGGACAGTCAGAGCTACACAGAGACTCTGTCTCAAAATTAAATGCAAGTTAAAGTCAAATTTAAAGCAAGTTAATAGAAAAGAAAGGTGATGTAAAAACACAATACACATATATAACATATATACAACATATACTATATATAAGACATATATAACATTATACAATATATACACTATGTATGAGTGTGTACAGGTGTGCACGTGTGCTTCTTTACATGCATGTGTGGGGCCCAGAGGTGATCATCAGGTGTCTTCTTCAGTTGCTTAAAAAGATTTTTATGTGTATGGCTGTTTTGCCTGCATGTATATCCATGTCTGCCTTTGTGCCTTGTGCCTTTGGAGGCCAGAAGAGGACGTCAGATTCCTTGGATCTGGAAGCCTGGGAATGCAGGCACTGGGAATCGAACCTTGGCCTCTCCAGCCACAACCTCAGCATTTGAGACAAGAACGTCTGGACTGTGCTACCCCATCCAAGCACTGGACATCACAGATGTGCCCCTGGCTTTTACAGGGGCTGCTGGGGATAAACACTCACTCAGGCCTTCGTGAGCGATATCGTCCTCACTCTTGGAGCACAGCTTCGCTACTTCTCCAATTCTAACACATCGGTATTCTCCTTAACCGGATGAGCGCCACAATCCGGGCGCCGGGCGGTCACGGGATTCCCAGGATTTCACAGACACCATACCTCTGAAAGCTCCTTCTCAAACCTGATGATACCCACCCAGGAACCTCCCTCAAGTCAGCTGTCACCCAGGACTTCCACGCACTATCCCCGTGGATGTTCTCACCTCAGGGGGGGCCCACAGTTGACCATCGAGATAGTCCTGCTGATGTAGGTGTCAGAGGGCAGCTCACGGATCCCCGGGTTCTCGTGGAATCGCTCCACTCGTTGCTGGAAGCTGACAGGAGAGAGGATGAGGAGCACAGGTGGTACATCCCAGTGGTCAGGGTCCCATGCGGGGTACTCAGCCTACCCATTACAGCAGACCCTGCTCCCCAGAGTCTCTGACCTTCCTTTTCTTATTTCCAATCACCAGCCCCAAATGCTGGAGATTGAACCCAAGATTCTCATATGTTAGGCAACCCATTTAGGACTGAGCAACACCCCTAGCCCCTTACTGAACTGAGCCATCGAATATGTATATTTGAGATAGGTGCTCTACCACTGAGCCACGCCCCCAGCCCCTCACTGGGGGATTCTAGGCAGGGGCTCTACCACTGAGCCACGCCCCCAGCCCCCTCACTGAGAGATTCTATACAAGTCTTCCGGTGCTGGGCCACGCCCCCAAGATTATTGTTGGCTTTCTGTCCTTTCTTCTTCTTAAAGATTCATTTAATTTTAATTATGCATACGAATGTATCTCGGCGCCTGAGGAAGGCTACAGACCTTGGATCCCCTTGGAGCTGGAGTCACAGGTTGTGGCAAGCCACCTCACAGTGGGTACTGGTCCGCATGCTCACTGAACCCTCTTACTGCCATTTATCCTGACCCGCCTCAGTGTGAAGCTGATCCGGAGGGTCAGCCCCCTCTCCCTGCTGCCCCTCACCTCTGCAGGAACTCTGCCAGCCCTCCCAGGCAGCAGTAGGCCATTCTCTCCACAAACTCCTGACTGATGTGGGGCGCTCTCTCTGTGTGCTCTTCCAGCAGCTGTATGGAGCAGGAGGAAAAGGAGACACGTTATGGGGTCGCCTTCCTCCCGTCTCAGGGCCCGGGCGAGCCCACCTTCATCCTCCCACCTCACAGACATCCTGGGCCAGGTTGCTGGGTCGGTAGTCCATACTGCTCCACTGTTCCTCATCTTCCTGCAACACTCGAAGAAGGGCTGCGCGGGTCTGAGCCTGCAACAGGGGGATGGACCAGGAGAAGTCAGGCATGGCCAGGGACTTTGCTCTCTCCTCCTACTGGTCCTCACTGTGAAGGTCTGGGTTCAACCCACAAACTCCTAGGTGGAAGAGAAAACTGGCGAGAAACTCCCCAGCCTCTGCCTTCCCTGTCTGGGGTCTAGGATGTCAAACTAAAATCCTGTGAGTTGGTTTTTGGAGTTTCTTTCTTTTTCTTTTTTGTGGGTATGGGGGTGGAGGATATATAAGCCAGGGAATGGTAGTGGTCCATGACTTTAATCCCAACACTTGGAACACAGAGGCAGGCATATTTCTGAGTTTAAGGCCAGCCTGGTCTACACTAAGAAAACCTGTCTCAACAACAAAAAAGCCAAAGGCTAAAAGACTAACAGGTTGGGGGAGTGGCTCAGTGGTAGAGCCCCTGCCTAGAATCCTCCAATGAGGGGCTGGGGGCATGGCTCAGTGGTAGCGCCCCTGACTAGAATCCTCCAGTGAGGGGTTAGGGGCGTGGCTCTATAGTAGAACACTTGCAAAAGGCCCTTTCCATTGCAGCAATATGTGGGGAGACTCCAGAGGTTTGTGTATCTGATTCCCTGGTCCCGTAGAGTGTCTTCAACCCGAGCGAGAGTAACTTGACATACGTGATTCCAACAGACCCATCATTAACTACCTGGTTGTTTTTTGTATGATTGTTTTAAATAGAATCCCACTGTGTAGCCCTGGCTGGTCTGCAACTCCCTAAGTCGCCCGGGCTGGCCGGAACTCATCTGCCTTGCTCTGCTTCCCGGGGGGCTACGCTTAAAGGTGTGCCAGAAGTCTTGGCCATTTGTTGATTTCCCGGCTCAGATGTGTGAGCACGTTATATCGATGCTGGGTTCCTAGGAGCATCCGGGCCTTGCCGTGAGATGCTGGAACTGGCTTTCTCTTGCTACAAGGGTTGACATAAATGAAGTTAGTAATTTTTTTGTGTGGCGGGATATGCTGGAGAGGTGACACAGAATGTAGAAACAGCAAATGTGGTGGTGCAGTGGTGGTGCAGGCAGTAACCTCAGTTCTGGGGAGGCTGAGAGAGAAGAATGAAGACTTCAAGGCCAGTCTGAGTCCTAGAGTGAGACTCTGTGTCAAAAGGAAAACATGAAGAATAAAGAGACAAGGGCTGGAGAGATGGCTCAGTGGTTAGAGCACTGACTGCTCTTCCAGAGGTCCTGAGTTCAAATCCCAGCAACCACATGGTGCCTCACCACCATCTGTAATGGGATCTGATGCCCTCTTCTGGTGTGTCTGAAGACAGAGACAGTGTACTCATATACAATAAAGTAAATAAATATAAAAGAATTGAAAATAAAGAAAATAAAGAGACAAGAGAAAAAGAGAAAGATGGAGAGGCAAGGGAGAAAAGGAGATGAAGGCAGAGAGGGAGGGCAAGAGGAAGAGAGAGAGGATGGAAGGAAGGAAGGAAAGAAGGAAGGAAGGCTATTAGCAAAACTCAGGTCACCACAGGGAAAGTGCAGCTAGTGGGTAAGGGGCGACCTTCCAAGCCCATTATGTCCCTTCCCCATCCCAAGTGGCCCCTTTGGAGGTACCTTCACATCTGTGACACATTCATCTTCCAGACCCCGCAGGGTGCCAGCAGACAGGAGGGGCCCCAGCTCCCCGTTCTCCAAGGCAACCACATCTACCAGGCCCAGGATCTCCCTGGGATGAGGAAGTAAGAGACAGAGAGAGGTCCGTGAGAGGTGGGGCTGAGCCCTGGCCCCTCCACGTGCCCCACAGCCTCAGTGTTGGTGACCCTGGGCCACTCCCTTCCTCTCTCAGGCCAGCCTTCCTCATCTCTCAAAGGAAGCGTTTAGAATTATGTTTCCCTTGGCTCCAGCACTCTGAGTCAGATCCTCTGATGGATGGTGCCTGGGCAAGGCGCAGCTGTCAAGTAGAGGCTTGACTAGCTGACAGGGGAAGTCTTGCCTAGGATCAGCTTTGCCAGAAGGAGGCTCCCTTCCCCCACTGTCTCACCTGGCTGGGGATGAGGGTGGGGGTAGGCAGTGGGGGCTGGCAAGGGGGCTTCCCAACCCAGCTCCACACTCACCGCTATCAGGCAAGCTGAGCAGACACCCACTTCACACATGCCCTATCACGCGCGCTCAGAAGACTTTTCCTTATGGGATCTGCCTTCTCAGAACTGCCATCTTCCTCTGATTCTTAGCCCGTGCCTTATCGCTTTCCGGACTCATATCCTGCCTCTACCTGTCACGGGTATTCTGAGAGTTCACTGACAAGAATTCCAATGGCTACCGGCTTTTCCTTCCTACTCTTTTCACGACAGCATTCTGATCTTTTCATCTTTTAAAGGGACTGTGTAGCCCAGGCTATCCTGGATTTCACGACGTAGACCATGCTCACGTTGAACTCATGACTCTCCTGCTTCTGAGATTACAAATGTGTGTGATTATACTGGGCTCCAGGGACCTCGTTTGGTTACATCCTTTCATTCTCTGATGTTTGAACATGGCTAACTTCTTTCTTCCCAGGGAGGGTATAAAGCATAACGTATCGGGTTATCTCCATAGCATGACCTCCAGTCTCCCCTCCCCCAACGGTAGTCCATGTGGAGATTCAGAGGCTTCATAGATACCAGACTCTAGAACTAGGAGAAAGGGCCCATGGCGCTGTAACAGAACTCCACAGTGTGGGGCAGTTCAAGCTTCCTTAGCACTGCCTGCTTGGCTAGGAGAGCTGTCAATCTGCTGCTTACTGCCCTTGCAGAGGACTTCCGTTCAGTTCCCAGCATCCACACTGGGTGGATTTCAATTGCCTGCCAGGCCAGTGTCACAGGGTCCGACCCCACTTCTGGCTGCCACTGGCATACACATGCACAGACACACAGAATTAAAGGGAAAAGAAGTCTTTTTAAAAAAAAATAACTGTCTAGCCAGGTATGGCGGCACACACCTTTGATCCCGGCACTCGGGAGGCAGAGGCAGGTGGATCTCTGTGAGTTTGAGACCAGCCTGATCTACACAGTGAGTTCCATGGCAGCCAGGGCTACACAGAGAAACCCTGTCTCAAAAACAAAACAAAACAAAAGCAGAACAAGAAAACAAAAAGATCTACCTAACAGGTTTGTCTCTCTAGATACTTCGAAGGCTGGGAAGGATAAATTGGAAGTTCAAGGCTTGCCTGACATACAGTGAGTTCGAATCCAACCTGGGCTACAGACTAAGGCCCTGTCTTACATAAAAATAAAACAAAAACAGGCTGAGGTTGTAACTCAGTGTACACTGCTTGTTTAGTACGCGAGAACATGAAAGGCTGTAATTTAATTCCCAGAGTGGAGGAAGAGAGAGAGAGACAGAGACAGAGCTACTACTTTTGCTTGTTTTGTATTTGAGACAAAGTTCCTCTGTGTGGCCCTGGCTTTCCTGGAGCTCTCTCTGTAGACCAGGCTGGCCTCGAACTCAGAGACCTGCCTGCCTCTGCCTCCTGAGGGCTGGCATTAAAGACATAAGCACATTGTAGCTCTGTGAGATCTATTTATCTTAAAACTATTGCATGTGCTCATGGTCAAAAGGGACAGACAGGCCACCTGCACTCGGAGCTCACTAGCCACCTCTGTGACACCTGTTCTCTCCTTCCATCCTACGGTCCTACTTCAGGCTTGCATAGTGAGTATCTTTACCCCTGAGACATTTCCCTTGTCCTTACAACTTTATCCTATTTGGTTTGGGACAGGATCTTTCTCATACCTTTGAACGTTCTAGAACATCTACACTGACCAGGCTGTCCTGGGTATCATCTGCCTCCACCCCACACCCCAGTGCCTGGGATTCAGGCAGGGCCACCACACCCTGCTGCATTCTCGAATTCTAAGACTCTGAGGGTTAATGGGACAGAGATTTACAGTGCTAAAATCTTGGGACTAGTATGGCGGACAGCTAGTGCCATTCGAGACATGAATTTTAGTTCATCAGGGACTAGAAGGGCCCACAGCACTGAGCTACTAGGGGTGCTGTGGGCAATGGAGCTGAGTGCTCAGAATGTCAACACACTGGGTCTGGGTCTGGAAGGACCACAGTGCTAAGATTTGAGGTCCCCAAGAGGCAAAGCATGAGCAGAGCGTCACTGTGCAGACAGCGCTAACGCCCCAGGCCTGGGGGAACCGAGTGGCTCAGAATCAGGGAATAAAGAAGAGCCAGCATGGGCACCCCAGGCCATCAGCACAGTGTCATAAGATGGTCCATATCTGCTAGGGACTAATAAGTCATAGTGTCACACTTGGAATCCCAGCACTGGATTCCTAATTAGCTTTAACTACCAATTCAACAAAACTTGAATCCAGAGAGGAGAATCCTCTGCTAAGGAACTTTTCAGATCGGTCTCTGAGGGAATATCTTGTTAACTGACATAAGAGGGGCCAGTCCACTGTGGGTGGCCCCATCCCCTAAGCAGCAGGTCCTGAGTTGGGGCGATGGCTCAGTGGTTCAATGCACTTGCTGTGGGTTCTTTTTGTTTTGTTTTGTTTTGCAGAGGTTCCCAGCACCCATACTGAGCACCTTACACAGGCTGTAACTCCAGCTCTAGGTGAACGCAGTGCCTTTTCATCTACCTCTTCAGGCACCCACATGCCTGGGGTGGGGGATACATATGCCCAGATACACAAGCATATAAACAAAATTTAAAAAGAACAGAAAGAAGAAAAAGTAAAAGAAAAAAGGCTGGGTGTGGCAGCGCACAGTTTTATAGGAACCCTCAAGAGGCAAAAGCAAGTGGATCTCTAAGTACAGGGCCAGCCTAGTCTACAAAGCAGAACCCTGCCTGTCTCAGAAAACTTCAAGCCAGCCTGGGCTACATGAAACCCTATCCCTAAATCCAATTCCTTCAACTTGGTGCCTAGGGTTAAGGTGCGCGCGGCCCGGGGCGCCCCGGGCTCACCTTGGGTACACTTGATTGTGCCAGTGCAGCAGCGCGTAGCGATCGGCCAGCGGGAGCCTGCGGCGCGCCGCCGCCCCGAGCCACTCGGCCAGCGCCTCGTGGTAGCCGCGCAGGTAAACGGCGCCGGCTCGCAGCCCCGCAGGGTAGGCGGGCGCCAGGCGTCCCCGCACCGCGGCCACGTCCTCGAGCAGGCGCGCGCGCAGCGCCTCCAGCTGCCCAGCCAGCGCCCCGCGCGCGCCCGGGGCCGCCGCCTCCTCCAGCCGTTCGCGCGCCGCGCGCGCCACCGCCTCGGCCCAGCGCGCGCGCAGCTTGCGGGCGGCCCCGGGGCCGCGGCGCGCGTCCGCCGCCTCCTCCTGCAGCAGCACGAGGCCCAGCTGCGCCACCGCGCCCGTGCCGGGCCCCGGGGCCGCCAGCGACTCGCGCACCAGCGCCCAGAGCTCGCGCTGCAGCGCCTCGTACAGCAGCGCCACATCCCGCGCGCGCCGCCCCGCGCCCGCCTCGGCCTCCGCCGGCGCCTCCGCCTCCAGCTCCAGGATGTGCTCGTCCGCACGGGCTAGCTCGCGCCTCTGGATCAGACCCAGGATCTCCAGCACTGTGCAGGGCGGGAAGAGAAAGGGTGTCTGTCGGGAAGCGGGGCAGGTGGCCCAGTACCCGCAAGAGGATGAGGTCAGGGCATGCCACCCAAAATGAGAGGGTGTCAGGGCTTGGGGCAGGTTCACTAGGTTCCCCCAAACATGAGAAAGTGAGGGTCACTCTTGCCTTTAACCTCAGCAACTGCACTCAAGAGAGCAGCCTGGGCTACAAGGTTGAGGACATGTCACAAAATACTAACAAACAGGTGATATGGACAAAAGTGCACGCTGTCAAGTTGAACGACCTGAGTTCCATCCCCGTTCCCAGGACCCACATGGTAGAACTGATTTCTGCAAGATTTCCTCTGACCTCCACATACGTATGCGCTGTGGCACACATACATACACAGACAGGCACGCGCACCCACACAGAGGGAAGAGGGAGGGAGGGAGGAAGGAAGGAAGGGGGCTGCCTACAATCCCAGCTCTGGGGAAGTGGATGCAGGAAAAAGGAATCCAGGGTCTCTGTCCATCTTGGCTGCACAGCAAGTTCGAGGCTGTTCTAGGAAATACAAGTCTGTCTCAAAAATAAATTAACAACAACAAAGAGTGAGCGCCCCCAGAAGAGAATAAGATGAAGGAAGTCAAAGTTGGAAGGAAAAAGATGGAGGATTGAAGCCAGGGGCTTTGGAGATGAACCAGCCTGTGCCGGGTGTGTGTGTATTGTGTGTGGGGGGGGGGGGGACAGAGACCACAAGAACAGTGACACACAGGAGAACCGAGCAAAGCTGGGATGATGTGGTTTTGAACCTGTCATCCTAGCGCTTGGGAGGCTGAGGTAGGAGGATTGCCTTGAGTTCCAGGCTATCCTGGGCTATGTTCTGAACATCAGGCTAGGCTGAGCTGCCCAGATAGGAAGCAGGATGTGAGGGAGTTAGGGGGACAGGGTGAAGAAGAAGGGAACAGTTACAGAAGTGACCAGGGATAGAGTGTTTGGGCACAAGGAAGAAAAACACTGGTGGAAGGGACTGGGACACAGAGAAGGGTCTCAGGTGTGACTTGGGGTGGCGTGAGAGAAAGTAAAGGAGAGAGAGAGAGAGAGAGAGAGCCATAGGAGAGGGGGCAAGGGACAGGCTGGGCAGGGAATGATCGAGCAGAAATGAAGTCTTTGGTCTCTGAAGGCAGGGTCACATTCTAGGAATATGGGACTCACGGCAGAAAGGGGAGGAATAGGTTTGAGAGGACTAAGGTAGAGGCCAAGGGGGGGAGGGTCCCGTTGGCCAAGAGTTACCCTCAACACCCCCCCCCCCGCTTCCTCCCTGGCAGAGGAGCTATTTCCTGAGCTAGGGCTATTTCTGCCCATCCGTTTCCAGAAGGCGGGGGCTCCAGTCACCCCCTCCTCACCTCTCTACTGTGCCCTCCCAGTCCCCAGGGAGACAGAGCTGAAATAGCCTCTGTCCAGGATGTGGAGGGCATCAGAGGACAGAAGAGGCTCCAGGAAGGCCCCCCCCCACTCTGATGCATAAAGTGGCGGTGGGGTTGAAACTAAGGGGGTGTTGGCACAGGGCTGGGGAGTAGGACGGGGGCTTGGGGGGCTTTGGGGAGAAGGCAGAGTGATGTTTTAACAATGGAATGTGCTTGCATTGGGATTTGCAGACTGAATAAGAAAGCCAGGTCCCATGGGAGCAGAGATGTAATCCTGTCTGCTGGGGACCCTGAGGCAGGAGAAAACCTAAATTCAAGGATAGCCTGGGCTACTTTGTGGAACCCTGTCTCAAAATGTGGGAAGAAAATACAAAAAGGGGCCAAGTGTGGTGGTCCTGAGGAGGATTGCCCTGAGCTGAAGGCTAGCCTCATTCACAGTGTGAGTTCCAGGCCAGGCAGAGTTACACAGTGAGACCTCAAAACCAAACGGGCCGGAGACACTATTGGAGTTAAAAGCACCGGCTGGTCTTGTAGAAGACTCAGGTTCAGTTCCCAGCACCCACAAGGTGCTTCACAACTGTCTAAAACTTCACTTCCATGGGAGCCAATGCCCTCTTTTGGCCTCTGGGGGCACTGTATACACGGAGTACACAGACATACAAGTAGGCAGGCTCAAATAATAATAACAATAATAATAATAATAATAATAATAATAATAATAATAATAATAATAATAAACAAAATCCCCAAACACAAAAGGGTAGAAAGCCATAGATTCACTGTCCCGTACTACAGACAGACAGTGCTGGGCAGTGGTGCCCCACATCTTTAATCACAGCACTCAGGAGGCAGAGGTAGGTGGAGATTGGGGCTAGCCTGGTCTACAGAGTGAGTTCCAGGACAGCCAGGGCTGCACAGAGAAACCCTGTCTAGAAAAGTAAACAAAACAAACCAAAAACAAGAACAAAAGAAAGGTAATTGAGTTCATATCTTTAAGTCTGTCTGCAAGCCTATCGAATGCCTGAGCCATCTCTCCAAACCTTGCTTTCCCCTGGATTCTGGAGGTGGGATTCTGGCTCTGTCTTTCCCGGTTAAGCTGTCTCACAGGCCCCAGGAACTAAGAACATCGTGGCGAAGACGGTCAGGAAGGGAGAGATGCTGAAGAGACATTGGGCTATGACATGGGAGTAGGGTTGAGGATGGAGAGGTGTGGGGTTATAGGTTGGCTGTGTCCCCCTAAGCAAAACTATGGCTTCCAGCGTTCCAGTATTTCCAATGTGACCTCATTTGGAAATGACTCTTTTTAGAAGTCAAGGGCATAGGTCCTAACCCAAAGATTAGTGTCCTCTAAGAACAGAAAATTGATGGTCAGGGAGTCAGCTCAGCAGGTAAAGGCACTTGCCACCAATCCCCCTAGATTTACACTAGAATCTAGGAAATAGAGAATTGACAAGTTTGTTTGACAGCCCCACCTCCATGGGCAGACAGAGACAGACAGACAGACAGGCAGGCAGACAGACAGACAGACAGGCAGACAGGCAGACAGGCAGGCACACAGACAGGCAGACAGACAGACAGGCAGGCAGGCAGGCTGACAGACAGACAGACAGGCAGACAGGCAGACAGACAGGCAGACAGGCAGACAGGCAGACAGGCAGGCACACAGACAGGCAGACAGACAGACAGACAGGCAGGCAGGCTGACAGACAGACAGACAGGCAGACAGACAGACAGACAGGCAGACAGGCAGGCAGACAGACAGACAGACAGACAGAAACGAGAGGAGTCACAGAGACAGTCCCACAGAAGGATGGAAGATATGAAGGATGAATCTACAATTTCAAGGTGCCCAGATGCCCAACAGCCAACCAAAGCTTGGAAGAGGCGTGAAAGAGTCCCCTGCAGGTCCCCTGAGAGGCGGCAGCGCGCGTGGGGGAGGGGGGAAGGGGGGTGTCTGAAAAACAAGGTTGGACTTGACATTGAAGTGAAGCTTGAAGGTGGATGGACCTGAGGTTCAGAAAAGGGGCGGGGATGAGGCTGTGCAGCCTGGGTTCCAGCGGGGTGGGGGTGGGGTTGAACTCAACTCAGGGCGGGGCTTTGAGTCTGCGGTGGGGACCGGACTGCACTAAGTTGGGGAACATGGGGGCTGGAGAGATGGCTCAGTGGTTAAGAGCACTGTCTGCTCTTCCAGAGGTCCTGAGTTCAAATCCCAGCAACTACATGGTGGCTCACAGCCATCTGTAATGGGATCTGATGCCACAGCGACAGTGTACTCATATAAATCTTAAAAAGAAGTTAAGAAAGTTCGGGAACATGAGGTCCATGCTAGCTGCACTTCTGGAGGTCAGAAGTCAACCCAGAGAGTCCAGGCTCTCCTTCCACCGCTAGATCAAACCCAGGTCATCAGACTTGGTGGCATCAACTGAGCCATCTCCCTGGCCCCTTTTCTTTTTTTCCTTTCTCTCTTTCTTCCTTTGCTTAATGTGACTTCCGAATAATTTTTTTACTTATTACTGTTGTATGTGTGTTGGGGACTGTGTGTATGTGTATGCGGCACCACCCCCAGGGTTGATACAACGGTGAGGCGAAGGGCCCGCACCCCGGGCCTCCCCACTCACCTGACAGTGGTTCCTTTATTTTAGGGGGCTCCGGGACTTTGGGTGGAGGCTCAGGGGCTGCCTCGCCTGCAGGTACCAGTCTCTCTGCCAGGGATGCCCGCCGGGGCTTGGGCCCACGTCCGAGTCTCAGGAAGGCCAATCTTCGAGCGGCTTCCCCTGCTGGCTCCTCGTCGCCGTGGGTTCGGAACCCCTGAAGCCGGTTTAAGAGGCCGAAATCTGCTGAGCTCCTCCGTATGCCCGGCGCCAGCACCCGGCCCAAGAAAGAGCGGACTTGCCCGTCCCCGGGGCTGCCTGCCCGCCTGCCAGAGGTCCAGCCCAGCCGGAAGGGGGCCAGACCAGCCAGCTTCTCCAGTGTGGCCCTTCGGCGGCACGATGTCCCATTGGGCAGTGTCCCCAGTTCCCCGTCCTCTTCTTCTAGCGTTGGAGTGTCTTCAAAGGGGTTGCGAGAGGACCGCAGGGGCAGAGTCCCTGCTCTCGGCACCTTAGGGTCTCCCACCCCCAGGTTCTTCAGGATTGGCATTTTTGACAGGGGGGCACCTGCAGAAAAATAATGACCGAGGTGGTGTTAATGGCATTGTCCCTGTGTGCTGAGGACTCTGAATAAAAGGTGCCAGACACAGGTCTTCACCCTTAGAAACACCAGAGGCTTCAAGCCAGCATCCTGGCACACCCTAAATTCCAGCATATGGAGCTGAGGCAAAGGAATTGAGAGCTCACTCCGGGTAAACCAGGGATGGTATAGAATCTCAAAACTATGAAGACAAAGCTGGGTTTGACAGTAACCTCTGCAATTCCAGCACTGGGGAGGTGGAGGCAGGAGGATCACCCAGTCTTTTAAGTTTTTAAAAGCCAGTTTGAACTAAACTATAGCTTTTCTTTCTCACACATACATAATCTCTCTCTCTCTCTCTCTCTCTCTCTCTCTCACACACACACACACACACACACAGAGCTGATGATATTAAGACAAAAGGATGTGTGCGGTTACTTATGCCTATAATCCCTGCACTCAGGAGACAGAAACAGGAGGTTGACACCTGCTCAGCAGCATGATCTACATAGTGAACTGCAGGCCAGCAAGACTAGATGAAACCCGCTCTCAAAACAAACAAACATCAACTGTGAGCAAAAAAATATAATAGAGGTGTGGCTCAGCGATAGAGTCCCTGCCTAGAATCCCCCAGTGAGGGACTGGGGGCGTGGCTCAGCGGTAGAGCCCCTGCCCAGAATCCCCCAGTGAGGGGCTGGGGGCGTGGCTCAGCGGTAGAGCCCCTGCCTAGAATCCCCCAGTGAGGGGCTGGGGGCGTGGCTCAGCGGTAGAGCCCCTGCCTAGAATCCCCAGTGAGGGGCTGGGGGCGTGGCTTAGTGGTAGAGCCCCTGCCTAGAATCCCCAGTGAGGGGCTGGGGGCGTGGCTCAGTGGGGCTGGGGGCGTGGCTTAGTGGTAGAGCCCCTGCCTAGAATCCCCCAGTGAGGGGCTGGGGGGTGTGGCTCTGCCCAGCACTGACAAGACTCTGAATGTGATACTTGATACTGTCAAAAACAAACAAACAAAAAAACAAAAAAACAAAAAACAAAAAAACCCAAAACCAAACCTTACTAGATCCACTTTGTGCAGGCAGTGGGAATACAGCTGTAAGTTACACCAGGTTCTGCCCTCACAGGGCTCACACCACAGCAAGTCCCGTCCTTCTCTAAGCTCCCCCTCTGATCCATTATCCCTCCCCAGGTCCATCTCACAGTTGAAACCTATGACCATTTCTTTGCCCCAAACTCGGGTTCTTTGTTCAGACTGCAATGTAGGCTGGCCTGAAACTTGTTATGTGGCTTAGGATGACCTCAAACTTGAGGTGATCCTCCTGCCTCAGTCTCCTAGGTGTGACTACAGTTGTACAGTTCATTTCATTTCTGAGGCCAAATTCATTTAGCTAGTCTCAAATTCCCGGTCCTCCTGCCTCCAGCCCTTGGATTACAGCAAGCACCATGCCCTTTCAGCTTCTTGGCTCTTGTAGCTCAGCTACGAAGACTTCACATAGCATCCACCTGATCCTCCCTCTCCAGAACTTTCTATAGCTCCCCACAGCTCTTGGTGCAACATTCAGGCTGCTCCCCCATATTAGCCCAGGGGTCTGCCAGCTGTGCACCTCACTGGAACTAACACATCTTTCGGTTCCTTTCCTCTGGGTCTCATGGCCGCCTGTCTCCCCACGCGGAGACAGCTCTTCATCCTTTAGATCTCGGTAGCTGCCTCCTCCTGGAAGTACCCCTGACCGCTGGGTCTCTTATAACCCTCGGGCTCCCTGAGTTCTCTCTGTAACTGTGGTGTGGGGACAGGTCTGATCTGGACTGAGAGCCCAGCAGGGACAGGGCTGGGCCTGTGTCATTCACGCCTGTGGCCCTGGCTCAGGCACTCTGGAATGGGTGCTGACAGGAAACAAAGGAAGGAAGGAGGCAGACAGTCCATTCCTTGGGGGGGAGGAGGTTGTGAGGAGCAGGCCACACAGGACCTGAACTCTGTGACAAGGGACTTGGATTGTTTCCCAAGGGCATTGGAGAGTCATAGAAGCATACCATGTTGACTTATTTTCCGTCCTGTGTATAGGACTCGGGTCTAGTGAATGTTGGGTTGTGCTCTAGGGCCAAGGTATAGCTCAGCCTTGTGTCATCCTATCAATAGTGTGTGTGTGTGTGTGTGTGTGTGTGAGCACAGTCACCAGAGTGCCACAGCGCTCATGAGGTCAAAGGACACTGGGACATCTAGGATAACTAGGGATTCAAAGTGAGACCTTGTCCCCCAAAACAACCAGACTGGAGGCTGCAGAGGCAGCTCAGTAGTCAAGAGCACTAGCTGGGACCTGGCTTCGATTTCCACCACCCACATGGCAGCTCACAACCGTCTGAAACTCCAGCCCTAGGGGACCCAATGACCGACCCTATCCTGGCTTCTTTGGGTACCAGGTGGTGTACAGACAGGCAGGATGTGCGTATACAGAAGACAAAATTAAAATGAAAGAGAGGGGTGGCTCTCGGTGGCTGTATTTTGCCATTTGGCGCTTCCCTTTCCTTCCCTTAGGTCAGGAACTCGAGATCTTTCTGCAGGCATAGCCCCACCCGCTCTGGTTCACTTGGTTTAAGGGCTTCGTAGTATTCCAGACAAAATTGGGTAAATAAACCATTAAATGTCCACTTTTTCTCCCCCGTGGAATAGACCCACAGCTGGTTTTGAACTGAATAAGTGTGTGAAGCGGGTACTGGAGATGTGTGGATCCGTGGATAGGATGCCTTGGAGAGAGAGTCTGGCTGGGGGAGGGGCAATCTTCCATCTTCCAGATTCTAAACCTTCACTATAGCTTCTCAGTCCTTCTGTTTCTAAGACACACTGTTGTCAACGTCCCTCCAGTCTCCTTGGTCCCCTACCCCCAGTGAAGCAGTCACCATAGTGACGCTTTGCTTGGAGCCCCTAAGACGGTGAAAAATCCATGCGCATCGCCCCTCCTCCCCATGCACACACCGATTTATTAGTCTTCCCTTTTCTGGAAGGCTTCAGCATGCCTTACCCCCCCCCCCCAAAAATGGCTGGGGAGTGAAGGGGAGTTGGGTGAGAGGGAACAGCGGGGTGGCTCAGCGGGTAGAGGCGCTTGCCATCAACCCTGACAACCTGAGTGTTACCGCTAGGACCCACAGAGTAGCCGGCCTACAGAAGCTGTTTTCTGACCTCTGCATGCGCACCGTGGCACGCGAGGCCAGGCTGCACACAAACAGACCAACTGTAATGAAACTGGCTCCCTCCCTCCCAGTAACAGCTACAGTATCCCCACAAACTACCTCCCTCCCGAACCGCTGGATCCAGCCGAATCCAGTCCTGCCCAGACTTTATCTGCCACTCACTCAACCGGTCTAACCCCCACTCCCAAAGCTGGCTGTGGTGCCCGTCAAACCATTCCCAACACATTCCCAGCACACTCCCGAACTGGCAGCAGCCTATACCCCCAGCCTCCCCCTCCCCTTCCCCTTCCTGGCTCCGACACCTCCCTCGGCAACCTGGCTCCGACATCCTGCCCTCTCCAACGCCCTCCGCTGCCTCCCGGTGCCCAGGCCCCTGACTCACTTCCGAGCCTAGCTCAAGCCCCCAGCCTCCCGCTTCTGCAGGATGTCTAGGCCACCAGCGTTTCCCTCTCCCGGCCCCTCCTCCTCTTCCTCGCTGCCAGCCTTTCCCTAAACCCTCCTCCTCAGAATTCCAGACGCCCTCAAGACCCTAGCATGGATCCGGGTGTGGTGGTACGGCCTCCTGTAATCCCAGTGCCCGGGAGGCTGGGGCCCCGAGGACCACAAGCTTTTGAGATTTTTGAAGACGGGTTCCGTAGTGAGACCCCGTGCACAGACCCCGAATGGGAAGACTATACCTTTAATCCTAGGGAGGTCAACCTGAGTCACGTGAGGTCAGAACATCAAAAGCCAAGGCAGGGGATGTGGCTCAGTTGGTAGGGTGCTTGTCTGGCTTGCCAGGAACCCCGAATCCCCACCCCCGCTGATTATAGCAATGGTGCAGGTTTATAATCCACGCACTCTGGAGAGAGAGGGCAAGACCAGAGCGCCAACATCATCCTTGGGCGTATAGAAATCTGAGGCCAGCCTGAGAGCAACTGAGACTCTGTGGGAATCACCCCCCGCCCCCCCACGCTGTTTTATCTAGACAGGGTTTCTCTTGTAGCTTTCGATGGAACTCACTCTGTAGACCAGGCTAGTCTTGAACTCACAGATCCACCCACCTCTGCCTCTTGAGCGCTGGGATTAAAGGTGTGCCTCCACTGCCCCGCTGAAGAAAAATTGTTTTGTTTTTTTAAAAAGCCCATGTTTGGAAACATATCCTTTTAGGTTAAGCATCCTTACGCCTGACTCCGACAGCCACATCACCAGCCCGGGGAAGCCGCTATGTCTAATCCTAACGGTGCTTGCTCACTCTCTCCCTTTAATTAATTGATTTTGTGTGTGGGCACACGTGTCATCGTGTGCATGTGGGGGTCAGATGTGGACTTGCAATAGTCCTCCCTGCCCTGTGGGTCTCAGGGATGGAATCCGGCTCCTCAGGGCAGGCAAATGTCTTTACCCGCTGAGCCATTTTGACAGCCCTTCCTTCTTTCCTATTTATTTTTTTTATTTGTTTGTTTGTTTATGGAGTCGAGAGTCTCTATCTGTAATCCAGGCTTGCTCAAACTGGCCAGCCTCCTGCCTCAGCCTCCTCCCCTCCCGAGCGCTGCCCTGCAGGTGTAAGCCAGGCTTTCTGGTTGCTGCAACCCTCCTCACTGGAGGGGGCCAGGCGCTGGATGCCTGCTCAATGGGGTCCCCCATCTAGCATCAGAGTGTCAGGGTGCATTAGACCTAACATCCCCTATCTCCTCAGCCATGAGCGCTCCCAAGTTTTTCCTACCTCTAGACCTCCAGGCCTCACCTGCCCTCTGTCTTCTCCCCGACACTCACCAAACCCAGACTTCAGCCTGCCTCTGCTCACCCAGCCCTCCTGCCTTCAGGGTTCTGATGAGGATCTTTGGAAGCAGTCGGGGCATGCATTCTTCACCCGGATACTCACCTTCTGTCTGTGCCTGTCCTTCTGTCCCTCTTGCTGTCCAGTCCCCAGACTACTTGGGCCAGGACTGCTAAGAGCTTGGATCTGAAGGGGGGGGGAGGACAATTTCCTGTCAGGAAGCTCCTCCCTCTCTGGGGCCAGGGGCTGGAAGGCCCCATTATCTGTCTGCCCTTCTAGGCTAGGCTGTGGTTGGGCCCTGCTGTGACAAGGGCCACAGACCCCTGTCCCCGCCCTCACCCCCCCTCCCAGCTTTGCCGGAATCCGCCCGCCCTCCTGCCTGCTTTTCACGCCTCCCAAGGTAACAACATCATCCTGTATATCCAGGGGAGACACCCTGAGCTGGACAGGGGCCCACAGCTGAGCTCTAGAGTAATGGAGGTGCGGAGGCGCGAGGGGGCATGCGTTCCTCTTGTGTCCTCTGCTGGGGGACCCAGTGAGATAGCCCTGGTATGGCTTTTAGAATGTAGCCCTCAGCCAGCAGGGTGGTGGTGGCTGGAGCCTTTAATCCCAGCACGGGAGGCAGGGAGGTAGGTGGGATCTCTGAGTTCCAGGCCAGCCTGGTCTACAGAGTGAGTTCCAGGCCAGCCAGGGCCTCTGTAGCAGGGTCCTATTACTCTTCTGCCCCTCCTGTGGGCTTGTCATAACCACAGAGCACATTCCATCAGAAGTTGTACTCAACTGCATCTGTCTCCTTTTTTCTCTCTTTGAGACAGGGTCTCACTATGTAGCCCAGGCTGACCTGGAACTCACAAAGATCCTGACTCCCAAGTGCTGGGATTGAAGGCATAGGTCCCCATGCCTGACTCTTTATTTTGTTTTTAAGATTTATTTATTTATTTTATGTATGGGTACACTGTGGCTGTCTTCAAACGCACCAGAAGAGGGCATCGGACTCCATTTCAGATGGTTGTGAGCCACCATGTAGTTGCTGGGATTTGAACTCAGGACCCCTGGGAGAGCAGTCAGTGCTCTGAACCGCTGAGCCATCTCTCCAGCCCCTGAGTTTCTTTTTTTAAGCACAATATTTATTTATGTCTGTGGGTGACTACAAACATCACATGCATGCAGTGCCCAAGCCGACCAGAAGGAGCCGGTTCCCCTGGAATTGGAGTTACAGCTGTTTGTCCACTGCCTGTGGTTGCTGAGAATTGAACCTTGGTCCTCTGCAAACGCAGCCAGTGCTTCTAACTGCTGATTCATACTTTTATGCCTTGCAATTTAATGGATCTTTTTGCTAGCATCCGATTTCAGAACATCTCTGTCTCCTTGAAGAGAACCCATGGACTCCCGCAGCCCTCCCTCTCCCCTTTCCCAAAGCCCGGGGAAACCCGGAATCCAGGGCTCCGGTGTCCCAGCCAAGTCCCTGGCTTTTGAGTACTTCGTAGGAACTGTATTGTATGATGTGACCTTTTGTGTCGGGCTCCTTTTTCAATGTAACATTTTCAAGCACCATCCACTTTGTAAGCCTCAGTCTCCACCCCTTGGAGATGGAGTTTAGGAATCAGTGGAAAGGGGAACAGTAGGACCCTGCGTGAGTAGAAAGGCAACCACCTGCCCCCTGGTGGTGAATGTGGGTACTGCAGCTGTCAGAGCTGGACCATTCTACTTCTTATCGCTACAAAGCTCCTAGAAACACACCCAGAGCTCTTCCCTTAATACCTTCTAGTTCCCACTTTTATTAGTTTATTTGAAAATAGCGTCTCACTATACAGCCCAGGCTACCCTGGAACTCACTCTGTAGACCAGGCTGACCTCGAACTTAGAGATCTGCCTGCCTCTGCCTCCCAAGTGCTGGGATGGCAGATACGTGTTACCAGCATGGTGACTTGAAGTATTTTATCTATTGTGATGGTTTGAATTTGCTTGCCCCAGGGAGTGGCACTATTAAAAACTGTGGCCCTGTTGGAGTAGGTGTGTCACTGTGGGTGTGGGCTTTAAGACCCTCACCCTAGCTGCCTAGAAGTCAGTATTCTGCCAGCAGCCTTCAGATGAAGATGTAGAACTCTCAGCTCCCCCTGTACCATGCCTGCCTGGATGCTGCCATGTTCCCGCCTTGATGATAATGGGCTGAACCTCTGAACCTGTAGGCCAGCCCAATTAAACGGTGTCCTTATAAGAGTTGCCTTGGTCATGGTTTCTGTTCACAGCAGTAAAACCCTAAGAAACCTATATTTGTACTTTGGTTTATAGTGACACCTTGGCTGCACTATTACGGAGAAAAAAGGCAATTGCTGCACTTAAAAGATGAGGGTTCTGGGCTGGAGAGATGGCTCAGTGGTTAAGAGCACTGACTGCTTTTCCAGAAGTCCTGAGTTCAAGTCCCAGCAACCACATGGTGGCTTACAACCATCTGTAATGAGATCTGATGCCCTCTTCTGGTGTGTCTGAAGACAGCTACGGTGGACTCATAAAATAAATAAATAAATAAATCTTGACAGAGAAAGAGAGAAAGAAAGAGAGAGAGGCATGAGGGTTCAAATTCCTAGCACTTGTGAATCCGAGGCAGGAGGATGGAAAGCTAGGAGGTGAGCCTGTGTTCTATAGTGAGACCATGCCAGATGCTTATCTCACATAAGTAAGTTCAGGATTTGGGAAGCCGAGACAAGAGGTTGGCCTGAAGTTCAAGGTCAGCCTGGGCTACAGAATGAGACCCCGTCTGAAAAGTACTTACTTGGCAGGGGAGTTAGCATGATGAGAAGGTGGACTCCTCAGTTTCCCCGTGTGGAGCTGACTGCATAGTCTGTGGTAGCAGAGGCCATACAAGCTCCCCAGGTAAACAATACACAGGCGACTTCCAGAGCTGTAACTGGGTGATTGGGTGAGGGGTTCACAGTCTCAGCCCTTCCAGGTGGAGGCAGGAGGATCCAGCCCAACCTTAATCGAGGGAGCACCTGGGTTACATGATGACTGGTCCCAAAATCAATAAATGCATAGGGTTGGCAGTGGGGTGTGGGGCGAAGGTGTTTGCAGTTAAGGTTGGTGACCCAAGTTTGATCCTGGGTCACCCAGAGAAAGAGGAGAAAACTGACTTCCAAAACCTTTTCTCTCAATACCACACACACACCCCTCCCAAAAATTAACAACTTGTTCAAATGTAACAATCCCAGCCCTGCAGTTCCCTCTTCTTCTTCTTCTTCTTCTTCTTCTTCTTCTTCTTCTCCTCCTCCTCCTCCTCCTCCTTCTCTGTAAGTTTTATAGCTTTTATGTTACACACACTGTGACTGGGGAAGCCAGAAAAGGGTACCAGGTACCCTAGACCTGGAGTTACAGGTGGTTGTGAGCCACCATGTGGTTGCTGGGAACTGAACCCAGTTTCTCTGGAAGAGCAGCCAGTGCTCCTAACTTCTGAGCCACATCTCCAGTGCCCACCCCACCCCATTTTCAGTACAGTTTGCTTCCTTGCATGTTTGCATAATTTACCTTCTTAAAATGCGTATGCTTAATAGCCAGCCCTATAATCAGCTGTTTTCCTGTCTCATTTGTCTGACAGGGTCTCATGTAGACCAGGCTAGTCTTGAACTCACTATGTAGTTGAGGCTGATCCGGAACTTTAATAAACCGTCCAGGATATTGTAACATCTAATTTTCACAAAGGGAAACTGAGGCTCAGGAAGACTTTCTAAGACAGCGAGACAGTGGGCTCTGGACCAGGGTGATGCACCCATTCCACACCCCCACACGTTCTTTTCTCTCACAAGGTGCTGTGTGTTCTCATCACAACCCCCCCACCCCCGTCTGTTTGCCCCTGCAAGTCAACACCTGTTTGGACTTCCAGCAAGCTGGACAGGAAAGCGAGGCTGCCTCTCCTTCATTGTAAGACTGGGAAGGTGAAACCAGCCAAGGCTGCTGGTTACCTACCCTCGCTGCACCTGGGGCTGACCTTGAACCCCTGACCTTCTTCACCCCAGGGACTGCCTTCAATTTTGGCTTTTGTTTTCTGAGGGGGGGGGTGTCTTGCTGTGTATGGTCTCAAACTCACAACAATCCACTATCTTAACCTCCCGAGGGTCGGGATGACAGGTACGCAACCTGTGCTCCCTCCACCCCTTCTCCCTCCTTTCTCGCTGCCTCTCCTTTATTCCTTTCTTCGGCAGACTTCCAGAGTTGGAGTTTCTCTTTGTCTCTTTAGTTTCCTTGGCGCCTGATTCTGTCTCCTCTCTGTCTTTGTATCTGTGTCTCTGTCTCTGTGTCTCTCAGTCTGTGTGTGTGTGTGTGTGTGTGTGTGTCTCCCTGTCTCTGTCCCCTTTCTGTCCAGATCCTTTTGTCTCTGTCCTTGGCTTCTCTGTCCCTCTTTGTGACTCTGCTTCTTCCCACCTCGTGTCTGTGTGTCCCCTCTCCCATCTCTCAACATCTCCCTCTGCTCTCTTCTCCGCAACTCTCAGCCGGTGACTCTGATTCTCTTGTGAGAACTTGCTGGAGACCGGCACGCCCAGACCTGCCTCCGCCCCCAGAACCCCGGAGCCAGCCCAGGCCTGTGCCTTTAAGAGCCGGCGGCAGGGGGCGGAGTCTCCAGCGGCCACGCCCCTAGTGCCCCTCCCCTTGACGTCTCTTCCTCCCCAGCCCCTTGGTCGCCTCCCTCCGCCGCCGCCCCGGGCCGGCTCCGCGCCCCCTCCCCGGCCCCCGCCCGTGCACCCTCCCGCCTGCCCGCCGCCCAGATGGCGCCCCGGGTTCCCCTTGCACGGGGCCACTAGGACCCTCGGTGTCTCCTCCCCTCCCCCGTCCTGCCCTCTCTCGCTCTCGCTCAGCGAGGACTCGGGCGTCCACGGCGCCCAGCTTTTGAGCTCGCGTCCCCAGGTCGGCTGGGGGGGGAGGGGAAGAGAGGGGACCCCGGGATCCCCACCCCCCCCACCCGGCCGCCCCTGTCCCTTTCCCTCCTGGGACCCCAGAGAAGATGTCTTCGAGGACGGCGCTGGCCCCGGGCAACGATCGGAACTCGGACACGGTGAGTGGGGCCCAGCCCCTTGGGGAACCCTGCCTGAGTCCAGCCATAGTACCCCTCGCCCTCCCGGGCCACTGACCCCACCAGTCTTGACTCCTTTCCTGGCTCCACAGCCCAGACCGACGCTTCCCATGACTTTGAGGCCTCTCTGCTCCCTCTCCCGACAGCCCCAGCCCAGCCTGACCCCTAGGGGCGTCCCTGTCTTTGGACCCTTCTCAGGTCCCTCTGCAGAGCGCTTCCGCCCGGTCTCTTCCCTCCAGGAAGCCCCCTCCCCTGCCCACCGGCAGCCCCTCCCTTCCTCCGCTGCCCGTCTGTCCCCGGCTCGCCCGCAGCCTGGCTTAGACTCTTCCCGGATGGCACGGGCCCCTGTTCCCCGAGGCGCAGCGCTGTCTCCCCCCATCCCCCCTCAAGGCCCGACCCGGCCTGGCCCTGCCATCCTCCCTGCTTCTTGCCGAGTCGAGGTGCTGGCTCTCATGCTACCCCTGGCCAGTCCCCAGATCTGTCTGGGCTCCTGCGAGCTGCCTCCCCCAGGAAGCCAAATGGCACCTGGGCCCAGGGCCCTGCCCGCTTCCTTCAAGGTGTCTCCACTACCCAGCCTGACCCTGCTGTGCCAGGCTGCCCTGTCCTTGGGTCCTTGTCGCCTTTGGGGTTCCCTAGATGCGACCCAGGCGCGTCTGGTCCTTCTAAGGGGAAGCCTTAGCTTCCAACCTACGGGCTCCCATCCTGGGCTAGGGTTCCAGGCCCCTAGGTTGAATCCGGCCTCCTGAGACTTCCCAGTCTCGCCTCCTTACCCCTCCCCACACTCCCTGCTAACTAGAGCCCCCTTTCCTTGCTGGATGCTGGACTTTCTGGAGGAAGCCCCCAGCTTCCTGCCCTCCCCAGGCCCTCCCCTCTCCCTTCACTATGCCCATGCCTTTGACCTCCCTCTGCCTGGGCCTTTAGCCCTGACATCTGGGAGTTTACTGAGCCCAGATCCTCTGGTTCGGGGACTTCAGGCTGCACCGTTTCCCATCCCAGGGTCTTCCTCCCTTCACAGCGGCAGGGCAAGACTCTGCTGTCCCTCGGCCAGAATTCTGACTGCTTTCCAAGTGTCTAAAAGTCAGCTCACCGGATACATTCTCTCTTATGCTGGTTCCTTCACCCGCCACCCTCACCACCTTCAACACGGACCTGAGCCACACACTTTTTGTTTCCGGATAGAGTTCCTCTCCATAGACCAGGCTGGCCTTGTGCTCACAGAGATCCACCTGCCTCTGCCTCCAGAGTTCAGCCTGAGGCTTTTATCTGTGTTTCTAATGCATATGGTGGATATTAGATAAAGCCCCTCTGCCCCTCTCCCCTGTTGGCTTAGGTTTCAAGTTGGAGGTCTCAACCAGGCCCACCCACTTTGGTTTCTCCAGCCATTCCAGAGAGGTACATGGTTCCCGAGTCTTGGGTTCGAATGCTACCTCCATGTGCCAGATTGCATTGTCTCTTCAGGCTATTGGCTCTCCTTCTCTGAGCCTGATTCCAGCCTTGGAAAGTATGTGTGTGTTGGAGGGGTGGGGGGGGTAACAACTTGAGTCCCGCAAAGAATTACCAGAGACATGTGGGTGAAGGCTGGTACACACGCGGTACTCATGGCTGTTGGCTGCTGGCATGACTGGATCTGAGTCAGAAGGCGGCGTGTTCTCAACTACAGCTGTCATTAGTTGTCAGGCAAGCTCCCAGAGTCTGCTCCGGCCTCAGTTTCCTTGTAAGTGGGTTGATGGGGGCACCTCCCTGACAGGTCACGTGTTGTGATTGTCGCTACCTTAATTATTCAAGTAAACTCAGGTTCACATCACCCTACTGTGTGACCTCAGACCAGTGACCTTACCTCTTTGAGCCTCTTCCCTGCGTTCCTGAGATTGTTGGGGTGTAGTGGGGGTACTGGGATGGTTAGTTCTGTCTTTTTTTTTTTTTTTAAGATTTGTTTATTTAATGTACATGAGTACACTGTAGCTGTCTTCAGACACAGCAGAAGAGGGCACCAGATCCCATTACAGATGGCTGTGAGCCACTGTGTGGGTGCTGGGAATTGAACTCAGGACCTCTGGAAGAGCAGTCAGTGCTCTAACCACTGAGCCACCTCTCCAGCCTTAGTTCTGTCTTTTGACTCCAGTCTATGAAGATAACTTTGCCTAGCCTGGAAGTGATCTGTCTCTTTCTTTCTGCAGTCTGAGGTTGTAGACCCCTCCCCTGCTACCTGCTAACTGTTGGGATACCCACAAAAGGTCACATTCTTCCACACCAACTTCTAGAGCTAAGAGACCAGGGCCAGCTTCCCTGTGTTCCCTAGCAACCGGCACCAGTCTGTCTGTTAGGAGGGATCTGGGCCAGCTGGTGGTACAGGCCAATTTTAGCTCCTGCCCCTGACCCCTGGGGGTGTCCTCATCCCCTGTCCCAAGCTACCCCCTTGCAGGGGTCCCTCAGTCATACAGCCTTCAGGGAAGTGCCTTCCTGCATCTGAGGGAGCCCCCTGGCTACAGCCAACAGGGGTTCTTCCCAAGGCTCCTAACTCAGCAGGGATCAGAGACCTTATCTTCTATCTCTACCACCGGCCTGCTGCTCCCGGGGCCCTGAGCCATGAGCTGCAATGCTGGCATCTGGGAGGATCGACACTCAGAAGCCTGCAGCGCTTTCCGCACTTGAGCTTTGGGGGAGACCTTCCGGGTCTAGACTTGAGAATGGTCACTGTATCTGGACTCACAGGAGCTGGGGTACCAGTGCGGTGAGCCTGGGACGGTTGAGGTGAGGGTACCAGCCGCAGATAATCTTACTCTTTTTGTTGGCTGTGTCAGCGTCTGTACCTATCCATAGCACAGGACTGAGAGTTAAAGTCAGGGTTTTCCACATGCTGAGCAGGGGCTCTACCACTGAGCCACACCCCCAGCCCCTCACTGGGGGATTCTAGGCAGGGGCTCTACCACTGAGCCACACCCCCAGCTTCTCACTGGAGGATTCTAGGCAGGGGCTCTACCACTGAGCCACGCCCCCAGCCCCTCACTGGGGGATTCTAGGCAGGTGCTCTACCATTGCATTATGTCCCCAGTACCTACTTTTTTTGTATATGTATGTGTGTGCAGGTATGCTCACCTATGGAGGTCAGAGGTCAGTTTTGAGCATTTTTCTTTATTATTCTCCTCTGAAACACTTCCTCTTCACTAACCCTAGAGACTGTGATTTCAGATAGACTGGTTGGCCTGAAGCACCTGGTATCAGCCTATCTCTACCTGCCCCACCCCCACCCCCTCCCCTGCAGGCGTGTTCCACCATGCCCAGTTTTACGTGGGTGCTGGAATCTGAACCCAGGTCTTCACATTGCACAGTAAGCACTTTTCTAAGCGAGCCATCTCCCCACCCCAACGCCTGGCTCTCATTTTAATTTAAAAGTTGAGATAAGATCTTGAAAACTTGAAATCCTCCTGCCTCAGTTTCCCAAGTAGCTGAGCTCACTAGCTTACTGTACCACCCCCCACTTCCCATGTGGCTTTCACTAGGAGGACGATACCATTGGCCAGGTCTCATACAAACAGGCCCCTCACCTGAGCCCAGTGAGGAAGGCCCTGAACACCCACAGACTAGGGAGAAACAAAGGCTCGGATAGATAGGTGCCAGCCACATGCACCCAGCTTCCTCATAAGGACGATGCCCAAGGTCTATCTGAACAATGGAGTGAGTTCAAGGACAGCCTGGGCAACTCAGTGAGATACTGCCTGAGACAAGTAAAAGAACTGAGGAGATAGTTCAGCAGTAGAGAACTTGTTAGTTAGGGGCTGGGGGCGTGGCTCAGTGGTAGAGCATGTCTCTAGTTTATGAGAGCTGCACACACAATAAACATGAAAATGGTATAGAAGCATGAGTCAGTTTAATAGGATACCTAAAAGGAACGTCTGTTTGCTAAAACGGCTGTGTTCAGATCCCAGCTCCAGGCCTCAGTTTCCCCTCGCCTGTAAAATACGGAGATTACCACATTAGCTTTCTATGCTTGTGAAATGCAGGTCGTTTCCTCGGCCCCCTGGCTGTCCAGCCTTCTCCCTTCCTCCCTGTCCTGTGTCCTGCTTTCCTCCAGCCATGAGGACACGAAGGGAGATCAGCCAGGGCCTCTGGCTCTCCGAGCCGCAGCCAAGAAAGGAAGGCCCAGTCCCTGGAGGTTTCCAATCAGGACAGGGCAGCTGGGCCCGAGCAGGTCACCTCATTGGGGAGGCTGGGGAGGGACAGGCTGGCAGGAACAGAGGAGATGATGGTGTGGGAGATGGCAGGACAGGGTGCCTGTCACTGTCAGGAAGGGCGGCAGTTAAGATGAAACAGTGTTTTGTGGAGAGGTGGACAGAGTAGCCAGGGTGAGATGTTGGGCCGGATAAAGAGGTCTGCCGTTTGCTGGGAAATCTGGGGCTACAGTGACGGGGACTGGGGACAGTGCCCCCCAATCTGTAGAATATGATCTAAGACCCTCCCAGAAGCTCCCGAGATGTGACTATTCCAAGCTCTGTTTCTCTCTTCCCTTGTAGAAAGAGATGGGCTTATGAGGTTAATTATAAATGAGGTACAAGCCAGGTACGGTGGCGCAGGCCTGCCATTTCTGCGCTTGGGAGGCTGAGGCAGGAGTATCAGGAATTCAGGGCCAGCCTGGGCTACATGAGATCCTGTCTCATCTGTGACATAAAGCCAAACATACATGTATTTCCAGCTCTTGGGAGGCTGAGGCAGGAGTATCAGGAATTCAGGGCCAGCCTGGGCTACATGAGATCCTGTCTCATCTGTGACATAAAGCCAAACATACATGTATTTCCAGCTCTTGGGAGGCTGAGGCAGGAGGTTTGTTAAATGTTCTGGTCCAGCTTGGGCTCCAGAGACTCAGTATCAAAGAAATTAAAACTAAATAAGTAAGGATATCGCAAGAGATTAACAACGTGCTGAAATAGAGGAAGGCTAGTGATAGCGAGTTTAAAGCCATCGTCAGTTAAATAGTAAGTTCAAGGCCAGCCTGGGCTACACAAGGCCCTATGGGGGGGAGGAATCTCAAAAGAAAGGGAAAAAAATGCTAAAATGCCTTGTAACATTTTCAAACCATAAAAAGCTAGGACATGGGTATCAAGGAGACCACCGTAAAATGTCAGCGATGGCTGATAAGGAGGTAGGGACGTGTTCATGGGGTGTGGAGCTGAGGTGCTGGGAGGCCAGGTATGACACAGGCCTGTAATCTCAACCTTGGGTTGGCCAATCCGCCATGCCCGGCCCGTACCTAATTTATATATAATTTACCTCATCAGCTCCTGTCTACAAGGAAAGAGAGAAACAGAACTTGGAATAGTCACATCTTGGGAGCTTCTGGGAGGGTCTTAGATCATATCAGGAATTCAAGGTTATCCTTGGCTACGTATTAAGTTTGAGGGCAGCCTGAGCTATTAGAGACCCTTTCCTACTCATTAACCCACCCCAAGAAAAATAGACTTGCGGCTGGCCCGGGAACATTGACAGATGTTCGGGTGCTGGGATGTGTGCTTGCAGGGATGGGCTGTTGGGTCTGCATGAAGGTTGGCACTGGAGGTTATGGTCAGCAGCATTTGGGAGAACGTTGTCTGGAGACGTTGGCAAGACCAGGAGCAGGAAGGGAGGGGAAGGGAGCAGCCAGGCAGGCTTATCTGAGATTTCAGTGGTACATCTCAGAGGCTCCTACTGTATGCACTGCTAGGGACGGAAACCGGGGACAGAACCCTGAGCCTTGTGCCTAGGAGCCAAGTGCTCCGCCCAACCACTGAGAATGTTCCCCAGCGCTTGGCTCTCCTTGAGATGGGACTGTGTGACGCTCAGTGTGGTCCACAGTTACCATCCCAGCCATTAAGACGTGGAGCCAAGAAGGTAGAGCATGAAGGCCACCCTCAGCTATGCAGTCAGTTCAGAGCCCACCTGGACCCGGGGCCTCGACAAAAGTAGTAGCTTGCTATGTAGCCCAGGCTAGCTTAGAACTCGTGTAGTGCAGCATGACCTTTGCTTCTGATCTCCCTGCCTCCACTTCCAAGTGTGTGTCACGCCTGGTTTATTTGGTGTTAGGAAGGAATCCGAGGCAGCTGCAGCCCATGCGGGAGACCTGTGTGGAATAGGGAGGCTCAAAGGACTTGCCTTGCCCAAGTTTGCAAAGGGACACCAAGGCACAGTGGCCAGAGCTCCAGAGAGCCACCCTGGCTCTGGGCTGTCACTGTGGTGAGAAGGAACTGGAATGGCTTACTTTTTTTCTCTCCACCCAGCATGGCACCTTGGGCAGTGGACGATCTTCAGACAAAGGGCCATCTTGGTCCAGCCGTTCCCTGGGTGCCCGTTGCCGGAACTCTATCGCTTCCTGCCCCGAGGAACAACCCCATGTGGGCAACTACAGGCTGCTAAGGACCATCGGGAAGGGCAACTTCGCCAAAGTCAAGCTAGCACGGCATATCCTCACGGGCCGGGAGGTGAGTGGGCCCTTGTTGGCCGAGGGGTTGAGGTTGGCAGTGGGGGGGAGAGGGGAGATAAAGAGGCAAGGTGTGACGTGAGGTCCAGGTTGGTCCTGGCTGGCCTTCTTACCTCAGAAAATTGCCCAACTTGCTCAGAATTTTAAAGGTGGTTTTGTTTTGTTTTGAGACACGATCTCTGTGTAGCCCTGGCTTTCCTAGAACTTGGTCTCTAGATCAGGCTGGCCTGGGACTCGGAGATCCATCTGCAGTACCCACAGAGGCCAGGAGGCGACAGCTCTTTTGGAGCTTGAGTTAACAAGCACTTGTGAGCTGTCTGGCATGGGTGCCGGGAACCAAGTACCCGTGGAAGAGCAGCACTCTTAAGAGCTGAGCCATCTCTCCATCCTCTCTGAGTTCAGAATTCTCCTGAATAGTCCCAGTAGGAAAAGAAAACCCATCAGAAGGGTCTCCGAACTGTCCAACTGTCAGGAAGTCACCGTCACAGGTGTTGCCTCCCTCCTTGCCTTCCTCTTTGGTGTACTTTTCTTGTATTGTTTGTTTGTTTACTGGGAACGTGTGTGAGAGAGACCAGAGCAGGACATCTTTGCTTTCCAGCTGTTTGCCTTGGGATGGGTTCTCTCACCAAACCGGAGCATGTGGCTTCAGCTAGGTTGTCTGGGCAACGAGCTCAGCATCTACCTTCCTGCCCTGCCCCCTGTCCGCGCTGGGGTTCTGGGCTGTCATGGCTGTGTCTAGCTTTCTTAACAAGAGTGCTGATAGTTAATACCTAGTTCCTCAAGTTTACGAAGTACGTGTTTTACTTTAGCTCCAGCCTGCCTACTTCGTTTTTTCCCCCAATTATTTTACTGGTTAATTTTGTTATTTGATAGTTTCATCTATCTATCTATCTATCTATCTAATATTTTGTTTGCTTGTATGGGTTTTTTTTTTTTTTTGTGGTTGTTGTGTTCTTGTGAGACAGGGTCTCGCTATGTAGTCTCCACGCAGACCAGGCTAACCTCTGAACACCCAGAGATTAGCCCGCCTCTGCCTCCTGAATGCTGGGATTAAAGGTGTGTGCCACCATTCCTTTGTTTGTTATTTAAATTTTTTTTTTTTTTACAATTTATCTTTATTTTACATTCATTGGTGTTTGTCTGCGTGTCTTTGTGAGGGCGTCAGAAGCCCTGGAACTGGAGTTAACAGATAGGTGTGAGTTGTCAGGTGGGTGCTGGGAATTTACCCAAGTTTTCTGGAAGTGCAGCCAGTGCTCTTAACCACTGAGCCACCTCTCCAGAGCCTGTTCGTGTTTTAAGAAACCAGTCTGACTCTGTGGCGTCAGGCTCTCATCCTTTTCACTCTGATTACATGTCTATAGCACACGTGTGCCTATTGACTGTTTTCTGTATGAATTTGGCCACAAAAGCAGTAGGTCCATGGTACAAAGCTTGCCTAGACTCCTCCAGCAATGGTAGAGCCCCAGCCTAGAATCCCCTAGTGAGGAGCTGGGGGCGTGGCTCAGTGGTAGAGCCCCTGCCTAGAATCCCCCAGTGAGGGGCTGGGGGTGGGCTTCGAGGTAGAGGGGGTCCCTTTCTGGCTTATACAAGGCCTTGGGTTTGATACCCCGGAGCACACACAACCCAGAACTCTCAGACTCACGCTTTTAATCTCAGCACTCAGGAGGTAGAGGCAGGAGGATCTCTGAGTTCAGAGGCTGGCCTGGTATAGAGTGAGGTCCAGTGCACTTAAAAATCAAAGCAAAACAAATCCTAAGAGCCAGAACGGCAGGCTGGTATTACTCAGCAGTGTGAATACAAACTAAAACCCTTTCCTTTCTTAGATGGGATTTTGCTAGATCGACTGCGGCTCAAATCAAAACTCATTCCGTTTCTTTTTTCTTTCTCCATTCATTTATTCTGGGAGTGTGCATACGTAGAGAGGTCAAAGGACAACGTGCAACACTTTTCTATGTCCTCTCACCCCACCGGCTCCACGGCTCAAACTTGGGGTGTCAGACTTGTGGCTTTTGCCTCTGAGCCACCACACACACACACACACACACACACACACACACACACACACACACACATTCGTCTCAAACACAGTTTCAGGGGTGGAATCGGCACCACCGTGTGGTTCCAGCGCTGGCCCCTCCCAGGAATGCCGAGTTGTTTTTCTTCCCACAGTTTATTCCTGTGCCTCGTCACGCTCACAGATGAAAGGAGCTATATGAGCTTCTCAGTACTGGCATGGAAAATGCTTGACAAAATTCTCAAAGAGGGAGCCCGGCAAACGCACAGGGCCGTTCCCCACGGAGCACAGGCTGTCCCCATATGTGGGGGGACGGCTCCATTTCAGAGGTTGCTTTTTTCTTTTTTTTAATATTTGTTATTTTTTTATTTTAATTTTTAGTTTTATTTTTCCTTCTGAGACAGGGTCTCCCTGTCTAATCTTGTCTGGCCTGGAACTCATCATGTAAGACCAGGCTGGCCCAGAACTCAACCAAGATCCTCCTGCCTCAGCTTCCCAAGTGCTTGACCACACCTGGGCTAAGACTCACATATTTGAATTGTGTGTCTATGTTTCTGTTAGTGGGCATGTGAAGTTTGTGAGCCACCAGGTGGTGCTGGGAACTGAACCCCAAAGGGCCCTGTGCACACAGTCACTGTGTTTAATATCTCTCCGGCCCCTTGTTAGCCTAGGGCTTGCCATGTGGACCAGGCTGGCCTCTGAGTTTATTTGCCTCGAAGTTGCTGGCACTGTAGGCCTGGACAACTATACTTAGCTTAGTTATTCAATATTTTTATAAAAAATTTCTTTTGACACAAGGTCTCATGTAGTCCAGGCTAGCCCCAAACGTGCTTGCTTGTGGTACCTGGGCTGGGGGATTTTTGACCTTCCCACCTTCTTCTACCTATAGGTCGCTATCAAGATCATTGATAAAACCCAGCTGAACCCCAGTAGCTTGCAGAAGGTGAGGCCCAGAGAAAGCAACAGGGTGGGAACACGGTACCGGGTGAGAGCTGGGGTCTGACCAGGCCTGGAGGGGGAAAGGGTCCCCCCTCCCCCATTCACAACTGTCCTTTCTTTCTGGCCTTGCCCAGCTGTTCAGAGAAGTTCGAATTATGAAGGGACTCAATCACCCCAACATCGGTGAGGAGAGGCCGGGAGCTGCCGTGGGTAGAGCCCTTGGGAAGGAGGGTGGGGCTGTTCCAAGGTTGTAATGTCTGGGTAAGATTAGCCAGTTCAGGGTCGGTGAGAACCCTGGCATTCGTGGTCATTAGCAGAGGTGGGCACTGAGGGGAAAGCAGGGCAGCCCCGCCCGGGTGTGGTGCTGACCGTGTAACTGCCGATTGCCAGCAACAGGGGCGCAGGGCCTCGGCCCGAGATGCTGTGTAGAGAAGGGGAAGCTGGGCAGCATGGGAAACCTGGCTTTGCCTAGGAAGCCACTGAGGGTTCTGGTGGGAGGCACTCGGTGATTGGCAGAGTCAGGGACAATGACCGGCTCTTCCACGCTAACCTAACACCTCCCCCTCCCCCCAGTGAAGCTTTTTGAGGTGATAGAGACGGAGAAGACACTATACCTAGTGATGGAATATGCTAGCGCAGGTGAGGCTCTGCCCCGGTCCCTGCTCCCACATTCCCCAGACCTCTGTGCCCTGCTCTTATCCCCCCCACCCTCACACCCTGCTCTCACATCTCCCCCAGACTCCCGTACCCTGCTCTCACATCCCCCCACATCTTGCTCTCACAATGCCTCCCCCATTGCACCCTCTGGCTCCAGCTTTCACCCCTCTTGCTCCCTGCAGGAGAAGTGTTTGACTACCTCGTGTCGCACGGCCGCATGAAGGAGAAGGAGGCTCGAGCCAAGTTCCGGCAGGTGAGACGGGGCGTGCTGCCTCCCTGGGAAGAGGGCTGGGTAGGTGAGTTGTGTGCAGTGCGCATGCCCACACACAGGGGTGAGGATGCACAGGAACCCAGATGGGAGGACGCTGTGGGGGGCCAGGGTTCAAGTGGTGGAGGTGGGTGTACAGGTGAGTGTATGCTGAGGCCCGAGAGTGGGGTGGGAAAAGTGCTGGAGTATTTGTGGATCAGGCAGGGGAGTCAGGGGCTCGAGGTCATCCTCAGCCACACAGAGCTTGAGGTTAGCCTGGGTTTCACAAGACTCTCATGAAAGAGAGACAGACAGATAGAAGGGGGAGGACAAACAAAAGGGAAGGCTGGGTAGGTGGCTTGGTGGATGCAGAGAGCTAGAGTTTAGTCCCCTGACCCCGTGGGGTGGGTGTGGCGGCTCACTGTGGCTCCACTAGCTGGGTTGTCCAGCTCCTGGCTCAGGGAGAGATCCCCAGTGAATTGAACAGCACACGGATGTGGACTTCTGGCCTCCACGTGCATGCACACACAAACTCAGAGAGACGCAGAGGAAGGGATGTGGGTCCTTGGGGGAGTGTGTGTGGGTGTGAGGTAGCTTTGTGTATTGGACTGGCAAGATGGGGGTGGGGCTTCTGGGTGGCAGAACCTGTAGGTGCTTGGTATCGGGCATGTGATGGCAGTCCCTAGGTGTGGAGGATTCACCCACTCTCACCCAGGGTGTGGACACTGGCAGGTGAGAGTGTATATGGAAGTTAGAGGACACACCAGTGTGGAGCCCAGATGTGAGTGAGTGGACAAGCAGGTGTAGATGAGTAAACATGCAGTGTGAGGTCTAAGTGTGAGGTGAGTGGACATGCAGGTGTGAGACTTGGGTGTGAGGTGAGTGGACATGCAGGTGTGAGACTTGGGTGTGAGGTGAGTGGACATGCAGGTGTGAGACTTGGGTGTGAGGTGAGTGGACATGCAGGTGTGAGACTTGGGTGTGAGGTGAGTGGACATGCAGGTGTGAGACTTGGGTATGAGGTGAGTGGACATGCAGGTGTGAGACTTGGGTGTGAGGTGAGTGGACATGCAGGTGTGAGACTTGGGTGTGAGGTGAGTGGACTTGCAGGTGTGAAGCCCAGGTGTGAGGTGAGTGGACATGCAGGTGTGAGACTTGGGTGTGAGGTGAGTGGACTTGTAGGTATGAGACCTGGGTGTGAGGAGAGTGGACATGCAGGTGTGAGGCCCAGATGTAAGGTGAGTAGTGGACATCAGGCGTAAGACCTGCATGTGAGGTGAGCGGATATACGGGAGTGAAGAACAGATTTGGGGTGAGACGATCCACAGGTGTGAAATGAGATTCATGGGTGTGAGAAGCATCTCAGGGTCTGTGGCCTATGAGTGGACACCACTGTATTTAGTACTGGTGTGAGGGCACCTTCAGGGACAAGGATTGTAGCCCTGGTGAGAGTTGGGGCCACATACATGTTTCCCAGCCTGGGACACTTTGGGAGTTCCCAGACATGGTTCGTCCTAAGGTCTTGCTACTACAACCAAGGACATGTGTGAGCTCAAACCTGCATGTGTGCACACGGTGTATGCGTGTGTGTGTGTGTGTGTGTGTGTTTGTGTGTGTGTGTGTGTGTGTATGTGTGTGTGTGTATGTGTGTGTTTGTGTGTATGTGTGTGTGTGTGTGTGTGTGTGTGTGTGTGTGTGTGTGTGTGTGTGAGATCGGCCTGAGAGACTATCAGATGTCAGTGTTCAATGCTCTCTGAACCTGGCTGAGCCCCCAGGCCCTCAGCTTGTACTGGGCCCGGAGGCCAGCTGTGCTGTGGGTGGTGGCTTCATGGGCTCCGAGGGACACAGCAGACCCTGGCCTCACACATGGCGTGTGTTCAACCGTAGATCGTGTCAGCGGTACACTACTGTCACCAGAAGAACATTGTGCACAGGGATCTGAAGGTAAGCCCCCCACCCTCCCCGTGACCCCAGCTGCCAGCCAAGCCTCGAGCTCCTGCCTCTCACTTCCCTGGCTGACTGCCACAGCCCCGGGTTCTTTCCCAGGCGTTTGTGCAGCGATGGGAACGCGTGTCCCGGGACGGCCTCAGGATGGCCTTGGGGAAGAGATAGACTATCTGTATTCGGCCTTCGGCTTGCTGTGTCTCTGACCTTCTGGAATTCCTGACAACTTGGCTTTCAGGCCCACGTTACTCTGGGAGCAGAAGCACAGGGCAGGCACAGGGATGGGAAAGAGACCCCTAGGGCCCAACACGCGTGCCTGCTGCAGCCAAGCTCCGCAGCCTCTCAGGGCATCCCCAACCCCTGCACCCCTGCCAAAGAACCACAGAAATCTATGACCAGATAGCCCAGTGGGCTCCATGAAAGCCAGTCTGGGTTATCCTTCCGGAGCACCTACTGTGTGCTGGGCTGCACACTAGGGGCTTTATTTTATTTTTATATCAATTTACTTTTTTTTGATTTTTCGGTTTCTCTGTGTATCCCTGGCTGTCCTGGAACTCGCTCTGCAGACCAGGCTGCCTTTGAACTCATGGAGATCCACCTGCCTCGGCCTCCCGAGGGTTGGTGTATGCCATCACTGCCTTTATTTATTTATTTTATTTTACTTAATTTTATTGGCACTAAGACTTTAAAGACAGACTGTGCCTGAGGACCGGAGATGTTTCACTGTTTTTCAGAGCCCTGGGGAGGGTCCTGAGGTGGTTTTAGTGGATAAAGGCACCTGTTCTACTGTTCCATCAACCTGTGGTCAATCCCTGGGGTCCTACTTGGGGGAAGGAAAAAACTAGTTCTACAGAGTTAACCTTTGACCTCCATGTAATGTCCACCCCCTGTCCCACTCCCTGGGCATAAACATGTAATAATACAAAGACGGGGGGGGGAGCTAGCCCAGTGCCGTGAATTCCCATAATCTCAGTTCTTGGATGGTTCAGGCATGCTAATCAGGAGGAGTTCAAGGCCCTGGGTTCAAGTCTCAACCACAGGGGACAAAAGGGGACCACTTAGAAGTTTAAGGACAGCTAGATGAGACCCTGCCTCAAAATTACAACAACAAAAGCAAGCATAGCTTGTGGGGAGAGATGGACCTACAGGTCTCACCTGCAATCACAGCCCTCGGGAAGATGAGGCAGGAGAATTGCTATGAGTTTGAAGCAATCCTGGGCTCTACAGTAGCCTTTTCAAATAGCAAGCCTCATGCCAGGGACAGGAATCCCAGCACTCAGGAGGTGATTTCCCTGAGTTGGAGGATAGCCTGGGCTATGTAGTGAGGTCAAAGACTTGAAGCCCATCATGGGACGGCTGTGGAAGCCTACGGATGCTTGCTCCAGGAGGCCTCATTTTCTGGTAGGTCGACGGGGAGAATTAACCTGGAGGTTGTGCGCCACCTAGTGGGCGAGACTGGAATTGGTCAAAATGTTTTCCCATGTCCAGATGGAGACCATCCGAAGAACTAAGGCTGGACTGTGGCGCCTCAGATATCAGGGATTAAAAAAAAAAATGTCACCAGGCTTCAGACGTAGCTCACCTTGAGGAGTACTGGCCTAGGATGCACAAAGCCATGGGCTGCATTAGCAACCACACATAAACATGGTGGCGGTGCGGGCCTGTAATTCCAGCGCTGGTAGGCAGAGACAAGGCTGTCTTCACTCTCTGGCTTCTTCCCTCTCAGGCTGAGAACCTGTTGCTGGATGCCGAGGCCAACATCAAAATCGCCGACTTCGGCTTCAGCAACGAGTTCACGTTGGGCTCCAAGCTGGACACCTTCTGTGGGAGCCCCCCGTACGCCGCCCCAGAGCTGTTCCAGGGCAAGAAGTACGATGGTCCAGAAGTGGACATCTGGAGCCTGGGGGTCATCCTGTACACGCTGGTCAGCGGCTCTCTGCCCTTCGATGGGCACAACCTCAAGGTGCCAGGGATGGGGCGGGCAGGGTCGAGCGGGCCTGAGATCACATGTTCAGATAAGGAACAGGGGTGACTCGGGTGCCCGCGCCTGAGGGCCAGCTGGTACGGCCGGTACTGTTGGGGCCAAGCTGTGAGCTGTACAGCTGGTGGATTTCTAATATTGACCTGCTCCGGGGGAAAAACATTAGAAATTTCTGGGTCATGCCCCATTTAAGGCTTTTCAAATCCGGTGCGCGTAAAGAGAGGCAGAAACATGGCAGGAGGCGTGAGCCTCACAAGTACTGACAGAAGGCAGGGTTTCATTTCTGTGCAGTGCCCAGATCAGGGGAATCCACAGAAAGTGGGAACAGACTAGTGGCTGCTTAACGTTAGGATGGGGGAGGGACAGCTGGGCTCAGCTAAAGGGCTCAGAAATTTTGCTGATGGGGCTGAAACTAAGAGCCAAGTAAGCACTCTACCACTGAGCCACGCCCCCGGCCCCTCACTGGGGGATTCTAGGCAGGGGCTCTACCACTGAGCCACGCCCCCAGCCCCTCACTGGGGGATTCTAGGCAGGGGCTCTACCACTGAGTCATGCCCCCAGCCCCTCACTGGAAGATTCTAGGGAGGGGCTCTACCACTGAGCCACGCCCCCAGCCCCTCACTGGGGGATTCTAGGCAGGGGCTCTACCACTGAGCCACACCCCCAGCCCCTCACTGGAAGATTCTAGGGAGGGGCTCTACCACTGAGCCACGCCCCCAGCCCCTCACTGGGGGATTCTAGGCAGGGGCTCTACCACTGAGCCATGCCCCCGGCCCCTCACTGGGGATTCTAGGCAGGGGCTCTACCACTGAGCCACACCCCCAGCCCCTCACTGGAAGATTCTAGGGAGGGGCTCTACCACTGAGCCACGCCCCCAGCCCCTCACTGGGGGATTCTAGGCAGGGGCTCTACCACTGAGCCACGCCCCCAGCTTTCTGAGATATTCTTTTAAAATGATAAAAAATATTCTGAAACTAGTAGTGGTGATAATTGTGTACTCACCTGAATAGCTCAAACTCCTAAGATTTGTGCATTTAATTTTTTTTCTTTTGTTCCTACATTGTTTTGAATGGGATGTGCCTGCCATTCCTGCACTGAAGAGACCAGAGACAGGGAGATGGCACATTCCAGGCCAGTGTGGGAATCTTAGTGACACCCTGTCTCCAAAGGGAAGTCATGGGGAACTGGGGCTGTAACTCAGTGGGCAGGAGGCCCAGGCTTTGCCTCCAGCACCACCAAACAAAGAAAAAGCCCACAAAAAGATTGCATCCGCATTGGCTGGAGGTATCTGTGGTTTTCCAGGCAGAAAACAAAGGGATGAACAAAATAGATCATCTTTATCAGTTGCTGCCTGGGCTTAGTGCTAGGGAGGAACACAGACCCAGATAACTGGAGGTTACTGGGAAGTGTGGGGTGTGTGTCATCAGCTTGATTGGAAGGTGGGTTTTCTGTTGTTTTTGTCCTTTGATGTTCTTGCTTTGAATCATCGCCAGCACACGGAATGGTCGCAGGGGCAGAGTAGAGACACGCAGTGCTTCTCAGGAGGCCCCGGCTGGCAGGCTTCCAGCCCCAGAGCTGGCTCCATACGCACGTAGCCCTGTCTTTATTGATGTGCACCGGACAGTTCATTGTAGACACTGTGTCCCTCCGTCCCTAAAGGCTGTGGTGGTTATCTCCTGAGACTAGAGACATTTTCCTGTGACCGGTCACACACAGGAAGTGCAACATTGAAGCAGAGAGGGCCTCCACCCTAGGCCACAGTTAGACATTGTTTGTCTCAGGAATATTGATTGATTCATGCCCCAGCCCCTCACTGGGGGATTCTAGGCAGGGGCTCCACCACTGAGCCACGCCCCCAGCCCCTCACTGGAGGATTCTAGGCAGGGGCTCCACCACTGAGCCACGCCCCCAGCCCCTCACTGGAGGATTCTAGGCAGGGACTCCACCACTGAGCCACGCCCCCAGCCCCTCACTGGAGGATTCTAGGCAGGGGCTCTACCACTGAGCCCCTCAATGGGGGACTGAGTGATTTGACCTGTGGCTGACTCAAGTTACTTATTTTTCAGCGTGTTCCTCAGTCTGAGTGGTTTCGAATCGCCCATGGGTAGTTGCTGGAGGAATTCCTTAGCAGCTCCCTGTGCCAGAAGTATTGGCTACAAGAGAGAATGTAATGGGCAGGAAATGCCTTTTTCTTTCTGTACGAGGATGAAGCTGAGCCCTTTGACCTTGTTGGCCGGCCCATTCTTTCTCTAAAGGCCCTACACTACTTTCTGTATAACAGCAGCCCTCGTGCTGGTTGAGGCTAAAGTGTGAGGCACTTGAGGTGCCCTTCAGCAAAGAGAGAATGGGCCTTCAGTACACAAAGAATGGAATAATCTTTGTGAACGTCCCGTATGAAGCTAAGGCCTTTTCAAAGGGTCGGGCTAATAGCCCAGCTTCTTGCTATGCCCTGTTGTACTGGCCTCTGCAACTCAGTCATGCTGTTTTTGGTTTGCACACGCATGTGTGTGTGCACATGCATGCATGGTTAATTACTTATGTGTGTTAGAATTCCTGTCTAACACATGCCTGGCAATCGCTTCCCACTGAGCCGTCCTCTCAGTTCTCTGTGAGCGCACGTGTTCTCTGTGAATACCTCAGGCAAGTCCCTTTTTCGAACCTGTGTCTCTGAGCTGTGGGAGCAGAGGTGGCCGTTAACAGTGTCCACTTGAGGGATTGTACACATAGCTAAGAGCACTTGCTGTTTTTCTAGAGAACTCAACCTCCCATGATTCTAGTTGCAGGGGATCTAGCGCCCTCTTCTGCCGTCTGTGGGCAGTACACACACAAGCCAAATACTCACACATATAACTTTAAAGAGCGTCCCACTGGCTGGAGAGAGATGGCTCAATGGTTGAAAGCACTGTCTGCTCTTCCATAGGACCCAGGTTTGGTTCCCAGCACCCACAGGGCAGCTTATAACTGTCTGTCCCTCCAGTTCTAGGGGATCTGATACTCTCACACAGACATACATGCAAGCAAAACACCAGTGCACATAAAATAAATAAATAAATAAATAAATAAATAAATAAATAAATAAATAAAAAAGAAGTATCCCCTTGAATCATGTGTGGTGGCATATAGCTTTGAGGGGCTGAGCTTGGAGGACTGTGACTTCAAAGGTAGCCCCATCTGTTTAACGAGATCCTTTCTCCCGAACCCCAGGGTAAATAAACACATGGAGATCATTCTTGGAACAACATGGCTACCTGGGAGAGACACTGGTGGGGGACAATGGGAGGGGCCGTTCCCATTGTAAGCCTGGCCTGGTCTTTACATACTGGTCACTCTGTGGATGAGCTTGTGCCTTTCTTTGGTAGAGTGGGTGCCTAGCTCGCAGGAAACCTCAGGTTCAATCCCCACCATTAAGAGAGTGTGGGGTCATATACCTCTAATCCCAGCACCTCAGAGACAGAGGCAACATGGTCGAGTTCAATGTCATCCTTGGCTATACGACAGGTTTGAGGTCAGCCTGGGCTATGTGAGCTTCTGTCTTCCAAATCTGAAGGCAGGGGAATAGTTAGTCTAGTAACAGAAACTTCAGGCTGGGCAGGGTTAGGATTGGGGAGGCAAAAGCAGAGGCAGACAAAATCTCATGAGTTTGAGGCCAGCCTGGTGTGCAGAGTGAATTCTGGGACAGCCAGGGCTACGCAGTAAGAGCCTGTCTCAAAATTTTTCTTTCATTTAAAGAAATAAAAGGAGAACTAGAAATCTTAAGGATCTTAGGAACATGCTCAGCTAGCTACCTGTGAGGCCAGTGGAAATCTCTCCATTTCTTCCCCAAGCACCATGGAACCTGGGCATGGAGGCTCGTGTTGTCTTCCCAGGATTCCTGAAGTGAAGCTCTGGGCAGGAGGAGGCTCTTTTCCGTGATATCCTGTCTCAAAGCAGGGGAGGGGAGGAAGACTTTAAACTGGCTAGCTCTAGGGCACCCCCTTTTCACAGACGAGAAAGTGTGGTCAGGAAAACAGGGCTGAGTTTCTTTCTATATTTGGACTGGACTTCCATCATCTCTCTATTCTTCCAGGAGGTCTGGGCCTGGGTGTTGGGGTGAGCCCTGTCTGCAGGGGTGAGGTGGGGTGGGTGCAGGGATGAGCCCTGTCCTGTCCTCATAGGAGCTGCGGGAGCGAGTCCTCAGAGGAAAGTACCGAGTCCCCTTCTACATGTCTACAGACTGCGAGAGCATTCTGCGGAGATTTCTGGTGCTGAACCCTGCAAAACGCTGTACTCTAGAGGTGAGCCAGCTCCCAGGACCCTGTGTGCTCTTCCTGTCTCCTGATCCCTGTGGTTCTATCCCTCCTGCCTGGGGCTGGGTTCAGCTCTGAGTGGAGACAGACAGCCAGGAGGAGGCTCCTGGATGGTCCCTGCCATGTCAGTAATTAAGCTAATGAGCTCTTAGGATGATTACAGGGTGCTGTGGACCCAGATGATGCGGAGGAGGAGGGTGGTAGGAAAGGCTGTGGCAGGGGGTGCAACGGCTGGCTAGGTCTTCACAGCCTCTCTGTTTGGGGGTGGTAGGCTCGGCAGGGAGTCCCTCTTGGAGTCCTGTTTCTGGTGCCTTTCCTTCCTTCTCATCGCTGTCTCCCTTGTCCTCAGCAAATCATGAAAGACAAATGGATCAACATTGGCTATGAGGGTGAGGAGCTGAAGCCATACACAGAGCCCGAGGAGGACTTCGGGGACACTAAGAGAATTGGTGAGAGTCAGGGAAGCAGGCGCTTCAGGCTCAGGGGTTGCAAAAGCCAAGGCTGGTGGCCGTTGCTTCTGCTCTTGCTGGTCGGCACTGAGCTATGGAGAATAGTTGAGGGATGTCTCTCCCTGCACCGTGTTTGAGCTATGTGTCCCCCAGTGAGTGTTTTCCCTGGGCATCTAGTTCTTTATCTAGGAAATAGCAATATTCACACAGGCCAGCTCAGAGCTGACAAATTAGGAGAGGAAGCTGATATACATATATACCTATGTCCAGAATCCCCCAGTGAGGGGCTGGGGGCGTGGCTCAGTGGTAGAGCCCCTGCCTAGAATCCCCCAGTGAGGGGCTGGGGGTGTGGCTCAGTGGTAGAGCCCCTGCCTAGAATCCCCCAGTGAGGGGCTGGGGTGTGGCTCAGTGGTAGAGCCCCTGCCTAGAATCCCCCAGTGAGGGGCTGGGGTGTGGCTCAGTGGTAGAGCCCCTGCCTAGAATCCCCCAGTGAGGGGTTAGGGTGTGGCATTCTTATGACTGTTCTGATGCTATCAGTGTAGCCTTAGGGGTGGAACTTTTTGATTTGTCAAAACTTGGTGGTGTGTGTGTATTGATCCATCTAGTGTGCCTTTGTAGTTCAGACAATGATTGGCCTGACCTGGGTCACAGGCCTACCCTGGGTAGGAGCAGGCAGGGGTTAGCAAACTGGTCTTATTAGGGAAGGAATTTTCTTCGATGAAAACTTGTATCTGGTGGCAGAGTTGGAGAAGGGCAGGTACTACTGAAAGACACAGGTGGAAGGGACAGCCTGGGGAGGAGACTGACCCTTTTCTTCGTCCATCTCCCAGAGGTGATGGTGGGTATGGGCTACACACGGGAAGAAATCAAAGAGGCCTTGACCAACCAGAAGTACAACGAGGTGACCGCCACCTACCTCCTGCTGGGCAGGAAGACTGAGGTCAGAGGTCGGGGCCTTGGGCCTTGGGTGGAGGGACTTGGGGCCAGCCGCATGAACAGGGCTGAGGTGTCTGGCATGTTTTCTCTTGTAGGAGGATGGGGACCGGGGTGCCCCAGGGCTGGCCCTGGCACGGGTGCGGGCGCCCAGCGACACCACCAACGGGACAAGCTCCAGCAAAGGCAGCAGCCACAACAAAGGGCAACGGGCTTCTTCCTCCACCTACCACCGACAGCGCCGGCACAGCGACTTCTGTGAGTGTCCCCATCCCGGAAGCGTAGCCCAGCCTTGATTGGCAATCAGAAGCTAGCTGGAGCTAGCCGCAGATGTCAGGGAAATGGTTCTGGGGGTAGAGTTGAGATCTCACTAGATAATCCAGACCGGCCTCAAATTCATCATCCTCCTGCCTCAGCCTTCCAGGTGAACTGGTGGGCACGTCTCCTGGCTGGAGAGGAGTGACTCACACAGGGAGGGACACTAGGTGCTCCGTGGGTGCCAGGAATTGACTCTGGGTCCACTGAGCCAACTCTTTAGTGCCCAGACAGCTTAGACTGCTTGCGAGCTCACCTCACATGCAACCTAGATTCCGAAGTAGGCTCCGCAAGTGTTGGCCTCTGGAAAAGCTCAGGCACAGGACTCCATGTACAATGTGGCTGCCGAGAGCCCGCCTTCTCATCAGCTCCACACTGATGTGGGGAGTGGCTTTCCCTGGAAGTCTAGTACTTAGTTTCTTTACTGTTGGTGTGGGAAAATATTCTCAGGAGAGCAGCTTAAGGAATGGTGGGTTTATTAGGGCAGGAGTCACTGTCATGGAGAAGCCACAGCTGCAGGAGCTGGTCACATTGTATCCACAGTCAGAGTAGTGAATGCATCTGAGTGGGCATTAGTGCTAGGCTCACTTTCTCCACTCTCATGCAGTTCAGTCTCCAGCCTAGGGATTGGTGCTGCCCACAGTGGGTGTATCTCACCCCAAATAACACAATGAAGCTGACCCTTACAAACCTGGAACTGTCCCCAAGCAACCTAATCCCAACCACCACTCAGGTTCTAGATTGTTGGCAACGCTGACCCTTACAGTTATCGAGTCACTAACCGGTTCCACCCCTCCACCAGGTGGCCCCTCCCCTGCCCCGCTGCACCCGAAGCGCAGCCCAACCAGCACAGGGGACACGGAACTCAAAGAAGAGCGGCTGCCGAGCCGGAAGGCAAGCTGCAGCGCAGCGGGCAGTGGGAGCCGAGGTTTGCCCCCGTCCAGCCCCATGGTCAGCAGTGCCCACAACCCCAACAAGGCAGAGATCCCTGAGCGGCGGAAGGACAGCACTAGCACCCCAGTGAGTGGCTCTGCGATAGTTCGTTTTAACAAGCACTTAACGCGTGTGCACATACCACACACACACACACACACACACACACACACACACACACACATCATCCCCCAGCCATGCCTGGTGCATGCCTATAATCCCAACTCTCAGGAGCCTGAGCAGAAAAATCGTGGGTTCCAGGCCAGCCTTAGAAAAAGATTAAGAAAATATTTAAAAGTAAGGAATTCTTGTTAATTTTTATGGAGTTAACCTCAGGGCTGAGGGCATAGCTCCAGGCAGAGTCCTTCCATGTAACACCCAAACAGGCCAGAGGAAGGTGTGTCCCCCTCCCCATAGAGCTGGAGATAATTACAGTCATGAGCGGCTCCTGGGAATCTGGAGGAAAAAGGAAGAAAAGGGAAAGAGGAATGGGGTGTCTCAGCAGACGCTTGCCTAGGTGCCGGTGACGTGCAGACCTCTCTTGGAGGCAGAAGGATCAACATTTCTATTCTCAGCTACATAGTTTGAACCCAGCCCGGGACACATGAGACCCTGTGTTGCACAAAGGAGCCAGGAAGGACTGAGCAGCAGGAGCTCAGTGGTTAAGAGCACTGGCTGCACTTGCATAGGACCGGGGTTCGGTTCCCAGCACCCACATGGTGGCTTGCAACTGTCACTTCCAGGGGAGCCGTCGCCCTCTTCTGGCCTCTTGAGGGCACTGCACACAGATGGTACACAGGTATACGTTCCAGGCAAAATCAAATAAAATAAAATCTCTTAAAATGGAAAAATAAGGCTGGAAAGGTACTGAAGTTTAGAGCACTGACTGTCCTTCCAGAGGACCTGGGTTCGATTCTCAGTACTCACATGGTAACCAACAGCTGTCTGTACCGCCAGTCTTGGGAGATCCAGTGCCCTCTTCTGGGATCTTTGGGCACTAGGCACACACCTGGTACGTAGGCACGCTTGCCGACCAAACACCCATACAATGAAATAATGGTGATAAATCTTCGGAAGAAAAAGAAAAGTGCATTGCAGGGCGGAGGGAGGCCCAGGAGTGTCTTCTCACCTCTGTCCCCTCTTGGTGTGTCTCCCACAGAACAACCTCCCCCCCAGCATGATGACCCGAAGGAACACCTACGTGTGCACAGAGCGGCCAGGGTCCGAGCGCCCATCCTTGTTGCCAAATGGCAAAGAAAATAGGTATGTGACTCAGTGGCTGGGATGAAGGGGAACTGGCGGGTGGGTGAGCGCACACACATACACACATGCACACACGCACACATGCACACATATACACACACAGAGACACACCTCCACACACCTTCCACACACACACATACACAGATGCACATACATGCACACATATACACACACAGACACACAGACACACACCTTACACACAGATGCACATACATGCACACGCATACACACACAGACATACCTCCACACACCTTCCACATACACACACACACACACACACACACACAGATCAAAGAGGACACAGGAGCATGTGCCATACCCCACCCTGGGTAGATCTCGTCGATGGAGCTCCCACTCGGTAAACCCAGCCAGTGGTGCTGGGAAGGGAAGCTGCCTGGTCCTCCACCCATGAGCCTGGGAACCAAGTGGAGGTTTTGAATGATTCACTTTAGAACTAGAAACTCCAGAGCCCTACATCACCTGGGCTGGGTGGCCTGAGTGGGGCGCACCTCTCAGCTGGAATGGAGCGATCACATAGGAAATGAGTGATCCCGCCATCCCGTGGCGTGGTGCCAAGCTTCTGAAAAGGGATCAGAGCTCAGGGTCAGTCTTGGTTATATAGCTAGTTTAAGGCTAGCCTGAGCTACAAGAACCTTCACCTCCCCCCCCCCTTTTTTTAAGCCAGGCAGTAATGGCATACACACTTTTAATCCTAGCACTTGAGAGGCAGAGGCAGGCAGATCTCTGTGAGTTCGAGGCCAGCCTGGTCTACAGAGAGAGTTCCAGGACAGCCAGGGATATACAAAGAAACCTCGTCTCGAACTCCCTTACCCCCCCCCCCAAAAGTGAGTTCTGGGCAGTGGCTAAGTTGGTAGCCCTCTTACCTGGCATGCACGAAGCCTTGGATCTGACGCCTGTTCTACACCAGGGGAGGTGACAGAAGCCTGTAACCCTGCACTGGGACAGTGAATGCAGGAGGAGCAGAAGTTTAAGGCTAACCGGGGTTGTGTGAGATCCTGTCTCAGTATAAAAAAGAAACAGGCTGGGCTGGAGAGGTGGCTCAGGGGTTAAGAGCACTGGCTGCCCTTACAGAGGACTCATGCTTACTTAATTCCTAGCGCCCACATGGTTACCAGAACATCCGATGCCCCCTTTGACTTTTGCAAGGCATACATGATCACAGCCATAGATGTGGGCAAGACATCCTGCACACAAAAAAATCTTTAAAAAATATAAAAGGGGGAAAAACAAGGAGGGCTCCGTTAATTCAGGCATAATTACCACCTACCAAGCTCTGGCGCATTATTGGCTGGTGCCCAGGGCGTTCCAGGATGTGGCTATGTCATGAGTGTTATGATTTGGTGGGTGTCAGTGTGAACGTGGGACTGATCAGCACAGGGTTAAGAGGGGATATTGCACAAACGCCCACGCCCCCCTCCCCCAGTTTCTCTTGTCTAAATGGGACAGGTGCTAACTGTTCCCGGGTCCCATAAACCTTTAACAGAGTTTAGTCCATAGATGACATTTCACGAAGAGGAGATTGATCGGTAGTTACTAAATAGACAAATAAAAAACTGATAAGGATGCTTCATCAAGCAGCTGCCCTCCGGCTGGCCTGTGTCCAGCGATGGCCTAATTTACTACCAACTGCATTCTGGGTAGATCCTAATCCCTCCATTTGCAGCTGAGAAGAAAGGAGGCTATGATGGAGGTTCCGATTTCTGAGACAGAATTCAAGAACAGGATTCTGTCGACCCTATCCATGCAGGCTCCTGCTCAGGGTTGAGGCCTCTGTGCCAACTGCCAATCTTCCAGCAATCTCTTTGAAGTTATGGCCTAGAAAGGGCACAAAGTATACAGAGCAACGTATTGGACGGTGGCCAGCCACCTGGTTTCTTGCAGCGTTGCATGCTGGGAAATGTAGTCTCCAGCTACAAGGTTGTGTGTATGACTTCTACTAGCTTAAGGGTTTGGATGCCAAGAAAGAAAGGACAGGTGTCTGTAAGGGAGGCATAGTGGCCTCTGAGATGTGGGCTGGGCTTGAGGGTCCCTGGAAAGGTACATATTGGAGGTCTAGTGTTACTCTGAAAGTAATTCATCTTAGAAACTAAACGGTCTGGTTTGGTTAGAACTTGGATGGAAAAATCTGGAGAGTGACCCAGTAAACAATTTGATGATCCAAAATGCCCTGTGACAGCCTTCTGGCCCCACTCTGACTTGTCTTTCTCTGCCCACAGCTCCGGTACCTCGCGGGTGCCCCCTGCCTCGCCCTCCAGTCACAGCCTGGCTCCCCCATCGGGAGAGAGGAGCCGCCTGGCTCGGGGCTCCACCATCCGCAGTACCTTCCATGGGGGCCAGGTCCGAGACCGGCGGGCAGGGAGCGGGAGTAGCGGGGGTGTGCAGAATGGACCCCCTGCCTCACCCACGCTGGCCCACGAGGCCGCACCCCTGCCCTCCGGGCGGCCTCGCCCCACCACCAACCTCTTCACCAAGCTGACCTCCAAACTGACCCGAAGGTGAGCGGCACCAGAAGTGGGGTGTGAGTGGGTGTATGGGCGGGGCCTAACCTGTCTTCTCTGCTTCGCCTTCTGCACCCCCTGTCACCACTCCCACCTCCTTACCCTGCAGGGTTACCCTCGATCCCTCTAAACGGCAGAACTCTAACCGCTGTGTCTCGGGTGCCTCTCTGCCCCAGGGATCCAAAATCAGTAAGTCCTGTCTCTTCTGCTCTCGATGGCCCCACCTCTCCTCTGCATGTCTGACTGTGAACATGCGTGTGTGCATATATGTGTGTGTCCTTAGAGGGGATCCCGTGGCTGTGAACGGGGCACAGCGTCTGTATGTAGGATCTGCGGAGTGTCAAAAAGCATATGGTGTTATAGACAGGGGTGCTGGAGCAAGCCATTTAGCTTCTCTGGTTCTTCTCTGCAATGTGAAGCTAGGTAACCAGAAACTGCCACGTGTGATCACGGCAACTCAGATCACTGCTGTGGAAATGCTTTTGAGTGTGTTACTCGGACATGTACTGTTGTCTGGCGTGACTGTTGTTATAGCTACGGTGTGCCGAGCATGGCTAACAAAAGGTAAAATATTGCTACCCTCACATAGCTAACCCAATCGAGGACGTGGGCCATAAGTTAGTGAAGTGCTAACAGCAAAAGTCCTGCAGTCTCAGACTGAGGCAGGAGGATCTTAAGTTCATGGCTAGGCAGGCTATAGAAAGAGAATTTTTCAAAAACAGTAAAGCAGGCAAGAGTGTCAGAGGGAGGGAAGAACATGTCTGTGCTGTAAATCTCTAACCCAGAATCCCCAGTGAGGGGCTGGGGCGTGGCTCAGTGGTAGAGCCCCTGCCTAGAATCCCCAGTGAGGGGCTGGGGCGTGGCTCAGTGGTAGAGCCCCTGCCTAGAATCCCCCAGTGAGGGGCTGGGGGCGTGGCTCAGTGGTAGAGCCCCTGCCTAGAATCCCCCAGTGAGGGGCTGGGGTGTGGCTCAGTGGTAGAGCCCCTGCCCAGAATCCCCCAATAAGGGGTTGGGGTGTGGCTCAGCAATTGAATACTCCTCAATCTCTGTATGTGTCTGCCTATGTGGGTGTGTTTGTGCCTTTTCTATGTAGGTTTGTCTGCCTGCCCCTTTCTCATCTTCCAACTCCTTCAGTATCTCTCCTCCAACTGCACTAACCATTTCTGTCTGGACCCCACTCCGGATGGAAGGGATCAAATCCAGACTGCAGCTCTCTCAGCAGCCAGGAGGCAGGCGGGAGAGCTGACCCACTGTGCGGGGCGGGGCTGCCTGGAGTCTGGTGGCAGTAGGGAGGGGGAGGGGATTGCTAATGCCCAGATTTACATTTTGTTCCTTTTCTCACTCTGCTAGGGTCGCAGACGAACCTGAGAGAATCGGGGGACCTGAGGTCACAAGGTCAGTGAAGTTCTCACCCTGTCTTCCTCTGGACACCCTTTCTCGTGCTCTAAACCTAAGGTGGTGGAATATTCTGGAACCTTTTCACCTGTACTGAGACTCATTTCCCGTAACTCATGTACCTTCCCATAGTTATCAGAGATCTGAGCCTTGCCTTCCCTCTGATACCTGTAGCTTCTCATCCATTGCCTCAGGACGTAGGCAAATCTAGTCACAGAATTGCTAAGAGTGTTGGTGCAGACCCAGCATGCAAATACTCTTGGAAGCCACTCCCACTGTGTTCTGCATAAATAAGCCATAGCCCCTGTAAAAACTACGAAAAGGTATCACTGTCATAATAAAGTGTTTTATCCAAGCTGGCTCTGGTTGCACAGGTCTGCCAGTCCTAGCAATTTGGAGATCAGGAGGGATGCAACTTCAAAGCCTGCCAAGAGTACAAAGAGCTCAAGGGCAGCCTTAGGCAAATTAGTAAGATCCTATCTTAGATTTTGGGGGAGGGAGGAAAAGAGAGGGCTGTGGTTTATAGAGCCCCTGCCTAGAATCTCCCTCGGCTGGGGGCGTGGTTAGGGCTGGGGGCGTGGCTCAGTGGTAGAGCTCCTATCTAGGATGCCCCAGTGAGGGGCTGGGGTGTAGCTCAGTGGTGTAGCCTAGCTTGCCAGAGACCATCGACTGTGGACCCTGTGTTACTGTTTGCTTTACCCTGCTTAGTTCTCCGGTTTAGAATCCCCTAGAAAATGTAGGTCACATATCAGTATCTAAACCAATGCCGGTGTGTGGTCAGAATAGTTCAGGACTCTGATTGGTCAGCTTTGGTCACGTGCTCATACCTGGCATACATTTATTGGTCAAAACATTAACTGTTCCAAATGAAAGAGAGATAAAGATCTCTTTGCTCTGGGACACCTGTGAGCCACCAGCGACACCATTTCCTGGCTTGGGAGGCTGAGGCAAGCTTGGGCTACATAAAGAGGCAGAAGCAGGCAGATCTCTGTGAATTCCAGACCAGCCTGGTCTACCCTAGAGAGAGCCCTTGGACTAAGTGAGGCTATTGGTCCCTTATAGAAATAGCCCAGCTCTGTTAGGAAAAGGAGCCTTGTTTAAGATTCGGTAGGATGCAGGCTCAGCAGCTCTAGGGAGACCACATCCACACAAACTCCCTCCCCCCAAAATATGAGACACAGCTAGGGTGACTGGGTGATTTGTCATCTGAATCCATTTCTTACAGCCATCTTTTTTCTGTTTGGCCTGTGCTATTGTTAATGTGGTCCTGTGAAGAAGATTACAGCAATCTCACGGTTCCTTTCTGCCCACAGACAGGAGTGGGGTGGGGTGGAGGGAGTACCTAGCTGCAAGGGAGGCTGAGAAATGCAGTCTCAAGTGGCACTTCTTGGGTCCCTGTGCTGATGGTGGGGTAGGGGTGCATCCCCCTTCCTCCACCCTGTCTGATCCTTGCGTTCCTTTCCTCAGTTGCCATCTACCTTGGGATAAAACGGAAACCGCCCCCAGGCTGCTCCGATTCCCCTGGAGTGTGAAGCTGACCAGCTCACGACCTCCTGAGGCCCTGATGGCTGCCCTGCGACAGGCCACAGCGGCCGCCCGCTGCCGGTGCCGCCAGCCGCAGCCGTTCCTGCTGGCCTGCCTGCACGGGGGTGCGGGCGGGCCCGAGCCCCTGTCCCATTTCGAAGTAGAGGTGTGCCAGCTGCCCCGGCCCGGCCTCAGGGGCGTCCTCTTCCGCCGAGTGGCGGGCACCGCCCTGGCCTTCCGCACCCTCGTCACCCGCATTTCCAACGACCTCGAACTCTGAGCCACCACCACCACCGCCATCACAGCCCGGGTCCCTTCTTCTTTCTCTGGTTCCTTTCACTTCCCCAAAAGGGGAATGGGACCGAGGAGGGGGTGCCCCGTACCATGACTGAACTTTCCCTGGATTAGATTGGTGGAGAGACAGTGTGGGGACACATGATCCGATAAGAGGGCTCAGCAGGGGGAGCTGGTACCCTCCTAGGGCCTCTAGTGGGACCCCTCCCCCATCTTGCTCTGCTGCAGGGCACCTGAGGAGAGACTGGGGGGACAGGAGTGAGAAGGGAAACTGAGGAAAATCTCCCATTCAGGGAGAGCTTCCAAGCATAATGGCTGGAGACAAAACTTGGAGGGTTCAGGGAGTGGGGGGGTCACAGGCAGAAACCTTCCCCTCCCTCCTCCTTATGCTCGAACCTCCCTCATGCCCCAGGCTGGCGCGGGGCCCTTTGTACAAATCCGTGTATATACTCCGGTCCCTCTGCAGAGCTCTCTTGGGGAGCTGCCGCTGTCGCCTCCGGTTTTTAAGTTATTGCCCCTCCCCCACCGGTCAGCTCCTCACCTGCAGCCCGTTACTCAATAAACATTAGGAGTCCCTCCAACCCCTGAACCCCTCCCTGAACCGACTGGGGTTTTCCTTCCCAGCCCTTGGCCTGCAGGTGAGCCAAGAAGCTGGGGACTTGACCCCAACCTGTGGTTCTGCTTGCTGAGCCTCTGTTATCTCATCTGCAGAATGGGAACAGTGGGGTTGGAGGGTGGGTCCAGGATTATTATAGAAGAGGGCAGAGCAGAACCCGGCCTCTCCCGTGAGGCCCCAGCCTCTGTGACACGCTCCTCTTGGCCACTCACTCCCCTCTGCCACATTACACTGGACCCAGAGCCTCTTCCTATTCCAGTAATACATGTATTCAATAAAACAATGACCGGTGCCGGCTCCACACTAGGCCCAGTTCTGGACACGAGGCGTACAGAGCCCATCTATGGGAAAGGGGCTGGTCATCAGAACCCTGGATGGCCCAGGGAAGAAGAAACTGAGGGTTCAGAAAGGAATGTCATGGTTTGTGGCTGTGGCAAGGTTGGTTCAGTGGAGGGGCTCCTACTTCTGCAAAATCCTGTGTGACTCTGACCTTTGACCCTGGCATACAGGAAGTAGAGGAAGGATCAGGGCCATAGTGCTTGAGGCCACCCTGAGGTACAGGAAACGGCCATCTCAATGTCTTTACAGAAGCCTGCCAGCACTGAATAGAGGTTGGAAAGGCTTTGGGTGTGCCCCGTCAGAAGTCCACCTGTCTGGCTTTTGACTCCCCCCCCCCCTTTTTAATTTGTGTGTGTGTGTGTATTTTTTTAAGATTTTATTTATGTATGTGAGTACACTGTAGCTGTCTTCAGACACACCAGAAGAGGCATCGGATCCCATTACAGATGGTTGTGAGCCACCATGTGGTTGCTGAGAATTGAACTCAGGACCTCTGGAAGAGCCGTCAGTGCTCTTAACCACTGAGCCATCTCTCCAGCCCTGGCTTTTGGCTCTTAAAAGCACCAGACACATCTCATTTTGTAGCCCAGGCTTGCTTTGAACTTGCAAACAGTATCTTCTGTAAGAACAGCTCCAGCCCTGCCTTCCTGGGACGTGCATCTCAGAAGAGGGCTGACTGGACAGTAGGGGGCCACGGTCTGCCGGGCAGGGGTGACACACCCTAATCCCAGCACTGGGCAGGCAGAGGCAGGTGGATCTCTGAAGTTTGGGGACAGCCTGGTCTACAGAGTGAGTTCCAGGACAGTCAGGGTGCTGGGGGGGGGGGGGGCTCCGGAGGCAAAGCAGTTGTGGCAACAATGATTAGGTTTTCTCTGTCCAAAGTAATGGCTGTGAGTGGCTCTGGGACCAGCAGTGATTTCTTCAAACAGACAAGCCACCTTTGTCACCTAACCTCCATCTTGGTCATTCTGCAAGTTCTTGGGGACAGTCCTGGACCTCAGTTAACCTAAGGCAGGACATGAATTTCTTAACCTCTAATGACTTCATTTGACTTTTTGAAGATTGCGTGTTCCTGTGAGTGGTTTTTCTGGTTGTTTGGTCAGTTGGTTGGGTTTTTTTCTTCCCTGTGCATTCAGAAAGCCAAACAACAGTGTTGGCTCCCCAGGCTGGAGTACCAGAAAACTTTGGGCTGTGGTTTGAGTGCTGGACTGAACCCATGTCCTCTGCTGGGTCAGCAAGTGTGCCTAACTCCTGAGGCACGTTTCTTTAAGACCTGGTGTTGCTACTTGTCTCTGACTGTGCTTGGACTTTTAGCAATCCTCCTGCCTCAGACTCCTGAGAGCTGGAGTTACAGGTTGCTGCTGTCCTCACCTCTAAGGATTCACACCTATTTTGTTTGGAAACAGTCTTTGTACCCATGTTCTCTCTGTTGGCCTTTTGACTGTTCACCTGTTGTAGTCACAGAAACTTGTCAGGGTGCCTGGGTTTGTTTTCATAGAGCCCAGATTGTTCTCTCTGTAACCATGGCCGATTTGAACTGCCAATCCTGCCTCCACCTCCCATGTTCTGGGATTATAGGTATAGGGCACTCACTATGTAGACTGGGCTAGCCTCAAACTCACAGAGCTCCAGCTGCACCTGCTTCCTGAGTGCTGAGGCTAAGCAGGGAGGATGAGCTGCCACACTTGGCAGTAATTGGCTTTTTACATACTCTCAAAACTGCCCCCCACACCTCTTCTGGCTCCTTCCCGGGACCGAAGACTCCAAACCTAATCCATTCCTAATGATAGCTCAACCCATGTGCTCCATCTGGAAGCAGAAACTGGCAGACAGCTAGCAAATATGGGAGCAGCTGGGAAGGAGGGGGAGTGTCAAAGCTTGTTTGGCAGAGAGCTTGTGTGATGCAGGATGCCCTGGTTTGGGTCCTCAGCACCGGCATGTGTCACACATCTGTATCCAGATGTCACACATCTGTAATCCCAGCATTCGACAGATAAAAACCAAAGGATTGGAGCCCAAGCCTGGTAGCACATGCATTTAATCCTGGCGATCAGGAGGCAAAAGCTGGCGGGTCTCTGTTCGTTCACAGCCAGCCTGTCTATATAGTGAGTTCCAGGACAATAATGGCTGTGTAGAGAGACCCTGTCTCAAAAAAACAAAACAAAACCTCAAGGTTTTTCTTGGCTATATAGTGTTTGAGGTCCAACCTGAGCTACGTAAGAAGCTGACTTCTAAAGGATCACCAACACAGGTGGGAACTGTGGCCTATTTTTAAAAAATGATTCCACGTTCATGTATTAACTATGGAAGGGGGCACTTTTGTCAAGACAGCTCAGTCCTGAGAGTTGGATCTCCTGCCTTGACATAGGTTCTGGGACCAAACACATCAGGTTAGCATGGCGTCTGTTTTTCGCCTGGTGAGCCGCCTCTACCGACTGCCTGCTAAGCTGTGCACGGTGGGTCTGCCTGCTAGCCCAGGATTTAGGAGGCAGACTTGGGAGGTTAGTGCAAGTTTGAGACCAGCCTGGGCTACACAATATGATTGAGGCCAACCTAAAGTACGTAGGGATAGCCCATGTCTAACAAAGGTAAGGCAGATGACTGAGTGGATGACAGCCTGTTGTATGCAAGCAAGGAAACTCAAGTTTGGGTCATCAGAACCCACGTTCATGCCAGGCATGGCTGTGTGCACCTGTGACCCCAGCGTGTGGACAGAAACAGGCTGATCCTGGACCCTGGGTCTCCCTCCGCTTAGCTGAAGCAGCATCAGGTTCAGTGAAGAGACTGTCTCAAAGCAGGAGGATGCCAGGTAAGGCAGCAGACATCATTAGACATTCAGTAGGCAGAGGTAGGTGAATCACTATGAGTTCGAGACAAGCTTGGTCTACATAGAGAGTTCCAGGATAGCCAGGGGTGCACAGTGAAATGATTGATTGAGAGCAACAGAGAAAGACACCCACAGCCCTCCTCTAGCCTGTCACAGGCGTGTGTACCCGTGCATATCAGTGCCAAGCATGATGGCGCACACCTCTAATCCAAGAACTTGGAAAGTAGGAGCAGGATCATTAGAAATTCAAGGCTATCCTTAGCTACAAAGGGAATTGGGGGCCAGCCTCTGCTACAGGAGCGGCTGTCTCAAAACAGCAATAAACTGGTAGCTGGAGAGGACCGAAGACAGAACAGACAGGACGCCAAGTGAGACGCATAAGGGAGAAGTCCCCGCTCCCCTCCCTCAGTAGCTGGCACACTCAAAGCTAAGGCCACCACGGACTTTTATTTGTTTAAGGCAGGGCATGGGGCAAGCAGCCGCTCCGAAGCGCCCAAGTGCCAGAGTTTCAGCGGGTGGGCGGGGCTCCGGAGAGGCAGGCTCTCATTGGCCAGAACCCAGAAGACAAAGCCCATTGGTTGGACTTCCAGGGGCGGGGCTCCAGCTGCACACAGCTGACAGGTGCGCTCCGCGCGGCAACTACTTCTGCGCGGGGATCATGTCGTCGATGGACTGGCCCTTTTCCAGCTTCTTCTCCATCTCCACCATAAGCTTCACGCCATCCACCACCAGCTGCACCTGCTCGACCTCGGATGAGCCCAGCCGATCGGCGTTGGAGATGTCGAACACCGCGCCCACCGCAGCCGTGTCCACGCCACCTGCGCGGGAGCAAAAACCACGGAGGCATTGACCAGGGGAGCAGAAGTGCAGGGAAGACCCTGTGCCCAACTGCACACGCCTCGGAAAGTCGCTGTTCACAAGTCCACCGGTTCTCCATATTGGGCACTGCATGACTGGACTTTAGGGTGAGGTTTCAGCTCAACCGTCCAACAAGAAATTATAGCACAGGCCAGCGAAATGGCTGAATGAGTAAAGATGCTTGCTGTTAAACTTGGCGACCGGGGTTCAGTTCCCAGGACCCACGTGGCGGAAGGCGGGAACTGACTTTGGAAAGTTGTCCTCTGACACAAGCGTCGTGAAATGGGAGTGCCCCCTCTCACACAGATCAATTTAAATTTAAAAATATGCCGGGCAGTGGTGGTGCACATTTTTAATCCCAGCACTCGGGAGGCAGAGGCAGGAGGATTTCTGTGAGTTCGAGGGCATCCTGGTCTACAGTGTGAGTTCCAGGACAGCCAGAGCTTCACAGAGAAACCCTGTCTGGAAAAACCAAAAGGCAGAGGAGGAGGAAAAGGAGGAAGAAAGAAAGAAAGGAAGGAAGAAAGAAAGAAAGAAAGGAAGGAAGGAAGGAAGGAAGAAAGGAAGGAAGGAAGGAAGGAAGAAAATATGCCAGGTATGGTGGCACATGACTTTAATCCCAACACTCAGGAGGCAGAGGCAGGAGGATCTCGGTAAATTTGAGTTTGAGGCCAGCCTGATCTACATAACGAACAGGGACAGCCAGGACTACAAGCCCCTATCTCAAAACAAAACTATACATATTATATAATTTACTATGTCCCCCGAACTTGCAGGGACACCCCACCTCTGTAGAGCCCTCCCTGGACGCTGCGGGGCGGGGCGGGGTGGGCCGCACCTGTGCCGCGCTTCTGCAGACGTAGGCGGGTGAGAATCTCCTCAAACTTGGGGTGCTTGCTCAGGTTCGCCAGCTTCACATGCACGCCTCCGCGCAGCCCGGTGCCCAGGTTGGAGGGGCAGGTGAGCACGTAGCCCAGATGCTCGTTCCACATGAAGGGGTGACCAGCCTTCTTGAAGATCTCCTCAATCTGAGAAGGGGAGAGGGCGCCAGGAGTTGGACTTCAAATGCAGTCTGCCAGGGGGGTTCTGAGGGGCCAGGTGTCAGTTCATAGGTGAGGGAAGGGCTCCCAGTGACAAAGATGGGGGCTGGTTTCAGACCCTGGGGATAGAAATTGGGCTTGGAAAACGGGTGAGGTGAGTTCTGAAAGCTAGGGTTTAGGCTAGGTCTGGGATTGGAAAGTGAGGGTGGGTTAGTGGGCGAGGTGTCTACGCATATGCGTGTATGAGTGAGTATGCATGTGTGTTCGTTCATATGTGTTTGCATGTGCATGCGCATGTGTGTGAGTGTGTGTAAGAGTCAGAGATTGGAAAGTGTGTGAGGAAAAGCCAGTGGGGGCTTGGTCAGTGTGGAAGGGGAGGAGTCTTGGGAACTGGGCGTGGCGAGCTTGGGAGGGCAGGGCTGGGTTGAGAAAGGAGTTGGCTGTGCCCACCATGGTGGGGTTGCAGTCAGGACTCAGCCGCAGGTCAGCAGTGAGGCGCAGACACCCACCTTCTGCAGGCCCACGCAGAAGCGACGGAAAACCTCCTTCATGTTGCCGCCCTTCTCCATAGAGATCACACGAAGGTGGTCCTCCTCGTTCACCCACACCAGGAAGCTTTTGTTGTCGTTGTGCCTAAGGAGTGACCCGAGGCCAAGAGGTCAGCAGGAAAGTAAACATATCACTTTGTCCGCAGCTGCTCCCTTTGGGCACCAGGGGACAGGCACGGGCACACCGGCTTCTCCGTCACAATTCTTCAAAACTTCCGAGCAGAGAACAGTACTTTCATGGGCCCAAGTCCCTTAAAAGCTTCTGTCTTAGCTTGATTTTGCCCCTTGCAGGCACTGGCCTGAAGTCCTGGCACCCAGAAAACTGAGGCAGGAAGACCTTGAGTGTGAGCCAGCTTGGGGTACAGTGGTACTGTATACCTCAGTGACCACAGGTCCTACAGACACAGCTTTATCCATTCGGGTTTGCACCCCAGGGCTCTAAGAGCTCAACCATCTTCAGTTTTTAAAAAATTATCCTTAATGTAACAGTTTTAATTATTATTATTATTTTGTTGTTCAGAAAAGGGGATCTTGGCTGCCACTGAACTGGTAATCCTCCTGCCTCTGTCTCTGCAGTAGGATGATTGTATTCACACACCACCAGGTCTGCCAGACATTTTCACACGTGTATTTTGTTGGGCATTTTGTTGTTGTTGTTGCTGCTGTTTTCAAGTCAGGGTTTCTCTGTGTAGCCCCGGCTGTCCTGGAACTTGCTCTGCAGACCAGGCTGGCCTCAGACTCAGAGATCCCCCTGCCTCTGCCTCCTGAGTGCTGAGATTAGGTGTGTGCACCACCACCACCCAACATTGAACAATAAAGATGGTCTTTGTTGACCAGAGTGGCTCCTGCCATCGAGTGACCCTCCTACCTTAGGCCTTCCGAATAGCTGTTACTACAGGTCTGTGTGGCCATACACACCTAGTAATAGCTGGGACTTGAATCCAGGAAGAATAAACATTCCAATATAAATGTTCTATTTTATTGTATTTGCCATGATACTGATTAAATCTCAGCACTATGCATGCCAGGAAGATTCTCTACAGCTGAACCCCACACTCAGCCCCTCATTGGGGATTCTAGGCAAGGACTCTACCACTGAGCCACGCCCCCAGCCCCTCACTGGGGGATTCTAGGCAGGGGCTCTACCACTGAGCCACGCCCCCAGCCCCTCACTGGGGGATTCTAGGCAGGGGCTCTACCACTGAGCCACGCCCCCAGCCCCTCACTGGGGGATCCTAGGCAGGGGCTCTACCACTGAGCCACACCCCCAGCCCCTCACTGGGGAATTCTAGGCAGGGGCTCTACCACTGAGCCACACCCCCAGCCCCTCACTGGGGATTCTAGGCAGGGGCTCTACCACTGAGCCACGCCCCCAGCTCCTCACTGGGGGATTCTAGGCAGGGGCTCTACCACTGAGCCATGCCCTTATCCATCTCTCTCTTCAGTTTTTATTTTGAGGCCAAGCTGGTCTTAAACTCACTGTAATCAGGTTGGCCCTGAGCTCGGGACCTCCTGCGAGGCCTGTGCCATTGGGGATAGGCAGGGTTAGAAGGCAAGATCATGGTCTCCTGTGACTGAAGGGTCAGAAAGGAGCTGGAGGAGCTGGGAAAAGGAGAGACTCACCAGATGCCACGGGCGTCGGGCCAGTCTCGAGCCATGCCTGAGGCCAGCAGCAGAGGTGACACGGGCTTGTCAAACAGGAAGTGGTCGTCAATGAGCTGCTGCTGTTCCTGCTCTGTCATGCTCTTCAGAGGGTAGTATTTGCCCTTGAACTCCCCTGTCAGGCTGTTGAGGGCTGAGGGGCCGCGAGGAGAGCAGTCAGCAGCCTGGCTGAGGTACCAAGGCTGGAGGACCCCACACGATTGTTGCCCTAACACCCTGAGTCCACATCAAAGAGATCTCCAAACCACCTATACTGCAAGCCTAAACCCAAACACATGACCTGTTGCCACAATTCACCCACATCTTCTGTGTGGTCATGTCCCCCAAGGACATAAAGTAGACCCTCCCACCAAGTCCACCTACAAGAGTGTATGATCCCTAGTCCTGTCTTTTATTGTTTTTGTTTCTGAGACTGGGTCCTAACATGTAGCCTAGGCTGGCCTCAAACTCACTATATGTGGCCTGATTATGGCAGACTTAAGATTGCACACTACAGGAAAGATGAGCCACTGTCAGCTAAGGGCATGTACTTGTAACACCAGCATTTGGGAGGATGAGGCAGGAGGATTACTACTTGAAGGACAGCCTGGGCTACATAGGGAGTCTCTGTCTCAATGGAACAAAAGAAAGAAAGAAAATTGCAGCCATTAGGAACATCTGTTATTTTTTGGTTTTCTTTCTTGTTTTTGAGGAACAGTCTCTCACTATGAATAAAGGCTGGCCCTTCCATTCCTGGTGATCCTCCTGTCTCAGCCTTCCAGGTACTGGGATTACAAGTGTAGGGTGCCAGGCCCAGGCCAACTAACAGGAACAACCCTCTGTCAGTTCTGTGGCACACTCCCAGCATGGGGGGGGACTATGTCGCCTCACCTGAGAAACCTCAGCTTCCCACTCAGAGTAATGTTTACTGAATTAATGAATCAGTGAGTGAATGAGCCAGCAATGGGTGTGAATCCCCTGAGGTAGCCAAGTGCAGGACTTCCCAGGTTGCCTCGGTACCGTACCATCCCCCACCCCGCAGCCCGAACCGGGTGCAGCGACTGGGGACCTCACCTTCCACGGACAGCTTCTCCACTGCACGGCGCTCTCCGCGGGAGCAGTGCGGGGGCAGAGTGTAGCCCTTGATGCTGCGGCCAGTGCGCACGCGGCTGCTCAGCACGTAGTTGGGGTCCAGATCGTCTCCGCCCTGGGGAACGTTGGGGGTTATCAGGGAAGGAGCATCCCCGTTCTTTCTCCAGATCTTCCTTCCGTGAGTCTCACTGCAGGTCTTTCGGGATCTCACCAGTACTCCTGACTGTCCCCTCATGTCCTCTGGGGTCTCCTGACCTCCTCCTGGATCTGTCCCAGAACTTCTAGGGTCTTCCTCATCCCCCTCAGTGTCCCCCATGCCCTCTGGGGGGGGTCTGCCCACTTCTTCCTGGGTCTCCCCCCCAGATCTTCTAGGATCTCTCCAGAGGCCTTTGGATCTCCCCCAGACCCTCCCAGGCCCTCCTGTTAGTACTGAGCTCCTTCCTGCGCCCCACCCACTGCCTACCACCTGTCCTCCGGGACACTCGAGTTCCATCCTGTCTCAGGGGTCTTCTCTGCCTCCCCATACCTCCACCTACTCTGCGTCTCTGACCTCTCTCCTCCCCACTACCTGCCCTTGGGGGCCAGTTACCTTGAGGTTCTCGTGGTTGAGGTCGGTCTTATGCTTGTCTGTGGGTTTGTAGCCGCCATGGCGGTCCTGGATGATGGGGTCAAACAGGTCCTTGAAGACCGTGTAGGACTCCTCATCACCAGCCACACAGCCTACGGTCATGATGAAGGGGTGACCTGTGGGGTGGGGCTGAGGTCAGCACCTGTGGCTTGAATTTGGCTGGGGGCGTGGCTCAGTGATAGAGTCTTGCCTAGCGTGCTGGGAGGAGTCCCTAGATGTCCTAGATACAATTGAAGGGGAGAGAGGGAGAGGAAGAGAGGGGGGAGGGAGCTGAGGCTCCCAGGAACAGGCGGGTGTCTGTCTTCCAATCCTTTGGTCTGTCTGTCCTGCTGCAGGCTCACCTGGGTTGTCCACTCCAGTCTGGATGACATCGTCCAAAGTGAAGCCGGATGGAGTCTCCTTATCTCGAAGTTTAGTGTAGAGGTCAGGGGTCAGCACCTTGGCCATGTGATTGTTGTGCTTGCAGAGGTCCGGATACTCCTCCTGTGGCTTGTAATTCAGCTTGAACTTGTTGTGGGTGTTGCCAAACGGCATGGTGGCGGCTTTGGGACCTGCGGACGGGATGCTGAGCTCAGACTCAAGAACCCAGTCGCTGGGGGCTTGCAGTCAGCCTGACCGTGGGCTTGAAATAAGGGGGGTCCCTCTCTGTAAACCCCAGCCTTGTAAGGAAACATCAAAAGCACAAGTTGCCTGATGTGGCCACATTCTGGCTATCTGACTCTGTGGGGGACACAGTGTCTCTAAAGCCAGAAAGGGACAGTCACATTAAAATTTAAAAAGTATGGGCTGCAGGCTGGGACTCCACTGACAGAGTTGTTTGCCCCACAAGTTTAGGACTGTGGGCTTGGTGGCTGCTCATGCCTGAAATCCCAGCTCTTAGAGTATCAGATGTTCAAGGTCATCTCCAGCTACATAGAGAGATGTAGGCTAGCCTGAGCTACACAGCTACAGGAGTCTCTATCTCAATCCAGAGGAACCGAATATAGGCCTCGGCTGGGTTTGTAATTCCAACATCTAAAATGGAGGCAGGAGGATTGCAGTGAACTCAAGGCTAGCCTGGGCTACAGAAACCCTGCCTCCAGAAAGTAAAATAAAATAAAACGATAAGATTAATAAAAGAAGAAAAGGATCTGGAATCAAATGGTCTGGGTTCAAATTTCGGCTTTGCTACCTACAACAAGCTGTGTGGCTCTGAGGAACCTGTTAGACTTTTCTGTTTGCTCTTCTGCAAAGCGGAGACTACAGTGGTGCTAACCCCTTGGGAGAAATTTAAAGACAGGTAAAGCACATCGGCCAGTGCCTGGCATATAACACAAATATTTTATTCGGTTACTGCTCTTGGTGTTGTGGTTTGAATGAGAACAGCCCCATAGACTCACATATTTGAATGTTTGGTCCCCAGCTGGCAGAACTGTTTGGGAAGGATTAGGAGGTGTGGCCTTGTTGGAGGAAGCGTGTCACTGCTTTGTAGGATTTCAAAAATCCACCCCCTTCGCAGTAGCTCTCGCCGCCTCTGGCTATTGATAAAGATGTGAGCGCTCAGCTGCTGATTCAGCACCTGCCTGCTGCGCCAGAACCGGAAGCCCCAAATTAACACTTTCTCTTTTTTAAGTTGTCTTGGTCATGGTGTTTGTCACAGAAACTGAAAATCACCTCCGGGCTGGAGAGATGGCTCAGCGGTTAAGAGCACTGACTGCTCTTCCAGGGGTTCTGAGTTCAAATCCCAGCAAACCACATGGTGGCTCACAACCATCTGTAATGAGATCTGGCGCCCTCCTCTGGTGTGTCTGAAGACAACAGTGTACTAATACAGTAAAATAAGTAAATCTTTAAAAAGGAAAATCAACTCTGACAAGCTCTGGGTGTGACCTGGCAAAGGTTACTTGTGTACACCCGAGCAAAGGGATAAAGGCGCCACTGAGATTCTGATCCAAACCAGTCAAGGTGCGGGCACAGGGATGGCTCTGGAAGCTTCAGCCACCTCTCAGTCCCTCCACCTCTGGCTGTGTACAGGGTCTGCATCTCTCCTAAGTCCCTGCTCTGTGTCCCCAGGCTGTGACATTTGCATCTGAGACTGGAGCTTTCCCACGGGACTGGCGGATCTCTGAGTCCGAGTCCATGATGGATGGGCCTGGCTCTGACATCTGGCATGAAGGTGCAGCTGGGACTCTGACAGCTCCTGCTAATATTCCATTTGTACGTGCGTGTGCATACATGTATGTGCACACGTGTGCATATTCCACTGGTGGCAAAGAATGACCTCAGGTGCTGCCAAATGGTTATTTTATATATTTAATTTGAGGCACTGTCTCACAGGCCTGGAGCTAGGCTGGCTGGGCATGGAGCCCCACGGATCCACCTGTCCCCACCTCACCAGCAGCGGGATTCTGATGTTCTTTCCATATTTAGTTTTTGTTTTGTTTTGTTTTGTTTTTATTTTATTTTATTTTATTTTTTTAAGAGTGTGGCTTCTGGGATTTGAACTCAGCTCTAAGCTGCCCCAGCCACCTCTTCAGTTAGAACACATGTATTTTATTACGATTGTTTTTCTTTATTACCTTTATTGACTCGCCCCCTGAAGCACTGACTGTGGGGGGAGGGACATCAGGAGAGGGTAGGTGGACCAGGCAGAGAGAAGAGGGTGGGGCGGGACAGAGACCCAAAGCCCTTGAGGTTGCTACTTTGTGGCTATTTTTAGACGCTCCTCACCCCCCACTGACACCTGTCCCTCTCTTTTTGCCGGCTCGCCTTGCACTAAGTCAGCATAGGGACAGGTGGGCTGGGGTGGCCAGGAGGACACACAGCCAGGCCCTGGGGCTCAAGGACACCCCAGGCTTCCAGCCCAGATCTCTTCCTTCGGAAGGTTCTATGTCCTCCCCCTCTAAGACTGGGGGGGGGTCACCCCAGGAGACAGGACACTGAGGCAAGCAAGACACAGATGCAGAAAGAACCTCTGAACCCCCCAACTCATCACAGATTCTCTAAGATCTCAAGGTAAACTGAGTCACGGAGTCCCATCTTCAAGACCCCAGAGACAGCCAGACAGAAGGACTCAAAGGAGAGCCAGGGGACTTCAAGACAGCTAAAGGTATCAGGCAAAGGTGGGTGCCCTCAAGTCTCGTGCAAAAGAGAGAGAGACCCAAAGTTGTGCTAGGACCCCTGTCCCATGTGCATTATGACCCTGTCTGTCCTCCACCCCACACAAAATAAATGTAATAACTCCTAAAACTTGACAACCAGAGAGAGAGAGAGAGAGTCCGGGTCAAGGAGACAGAAGGTCACAGAGGTACAACACAGATGCACATGGTTACAAAGTTAAAGGGCCACCCACAGCCAGGTGCCATTGAGACAAGGTTTGTGTGGAACACTGACTCTGCTAAACAAACTCCCAGCCCACCCTGCCTTGTAAGGAGGAAACACTTGGTGGCTGTTGAGACCTAGGTGGCCCAAGCATTTGTCCACACTACCTGTGCTGCAAAACCCACAACCATAACATGGAGGGGGAGCAACCCTTGCACTCCCGCGCCCCACCCCCGCCCCAGGGACCCCTCTCAGGCTCTACCTGGCTGGCTGGCTCCTGAGCGTCTGTCTGTGCTGTAGAGGCGGTAGTGACCCGGGGGCAGCCCCTGCAGCCCCAGGGTTATATAGAGGAGCCTTCGGGTGTGACTGGCTAGGAGGGGATGTCCCTAGGGAGGGGCCCCCAGGGCAGCTGAGCTTTCAGCTCATTGCCCGGGCACCGTGCCCACTCCGAACCCAAGCGTGCTGCTCGTCCAGCCCCATGGCCTTGTATGGGTTGCTCCAGGGGCCGACTCCCTCACTGGTTCCCAGACTAAGTGCTGAGTCTAGCTGGCGGGGGACAGCTGGCCCCCCGCCGGGAACATGGAACGGTAATACTTCGGGTGTCCCAGGCACCAGGCACGTATAAGCCCTGTCCCGCCCCAGCCTGTTGCAGCCTGCCCTCAGCCCCCCACAGCCTTGACTGTAGCCAGCACCTTCCCTTAGCTTCACTGACTGCTGAACATTAGCAGCTGGAAGAACCATTTTGTTTTGTTTATGTTTTTGAAATAAGGTCTTACTCTATAGCCAAGGCTAGCCTGGAACCCAGTATATATAGTCCAGGCTGGCCTCAGACTTGTGGCACTCCTCCTGCCTCGGCCTCCTGAGTAGGATTGCATGCCTGACTTTAGTTATTTAATTGTTTTTAACTTTTTTGAGACAGGGTCTAACTATGCCACCCAGTCTGGCTTTGCACTTATGGCCATCCCCCTGCCTCAGCCTTCCAAGTGTTGAGATGTGTGTCATTTTTTGCAGTTATAGGTTCGGAATCGTTCATGCCAGGCAAGTGCTGTTCTCTGGAGCCAGGACTCTAGCCTACAGCACTTGGGGGGAAATTTTGCAGTGAAAGCCAAGGTTCCCAGACCTAGGGAGGATGCAGGTGCCAGAGAGAGGGAGGGGCTGTAGCCAACCAGCTACAGAAATGGCAATGTCTGAGGCCAAAGTTTTAGAACCAGGCTCAGCTTCTCCCAGAAGCACAGCGCTGGCTGCTCCCACCACAGTGGAATAGACAGGGAAAGTTACAGAAGCAGAAAAGCCACTCTTGGGAAAACAAACCTGGGCCTGAGGGACATGGCTGCCCTCTGCCTTCCCTTCCTCTGGATCCACCTCGGACAGGGTTATTTTTAGAGCAAGCTTCTCTTCCATGTCTACAGAGCCCAAGACCGGGGGGGGGGGGGGGGGGGGCAGGCAGCAGGTGTTGGGGGGGCAACCACGTGTCCCGGTTAATTATAACCAGGCATCTCGGGTGTCCCCAAGCCTTGCCTCCTTACATGGGCAGCCTAGACCCTGGTGGCTGCTCTCATCCCTTGGGAAAGGTGGGTTAGATGGCCCCCAAGCTGTGGAGGGCAGACCAGAGCGAGACACAGTGTGACAGGAGACTTTTACACCTCAGCTGTGACCAAGAACCTCATTGTCTGCGGAGGGGATTCGCGGAAGTGAGACGCACTGAGGAAGTTTCCTCCTCTGCCTGGGAGGTGACAGGATTGCCCCTGGGCTGAGACCAACTTCTCCAGAACTGCCCCAGGCTTCCTCGGTTGATTCCTTGTGGGGTAACCGGCATGGCTCCACTCCATTCTCCCCCATTTCTGCCCAGGCTGGTGAGGAGAGCCTGCTCTAGGGGACGCAGGAGGGAAGAAGTGTTTAAAACGTTCCTGGGGTTCAGCCTCTAGTCCTGGCACCCCATGTTTCTTGTTAGCATGGTCAGATGAGCAAAGGCCTCCTCTGGGGGATTAGAAGGTGATGCCCAAGAGACTAAAAGGAACTGTGTTCCAAGAGTTCAAGGCCAGCCTGGTCTACAGAGTAGGCTCCAGGACAGCACAGAGGAGCCCTGTCTTGAAAAACAAACAAACAGAAACTACTGGTTTATGGAATCCTTACCCAGGAAACAGAAGGCACACGGTGCCCTCCCCCTCTGAGGGAGCACTGTGACACTGGATATGGACAGAGACAGTTGTGGGGTGGGGGGTGGGGGGGGGAGAACCGTGAGGACAGCTGCCAAGGTCCTGAGGAAGGAACGCTGAGGGAGGACCGGAACAGCCCGAGGAGGGTGTCACACACTCTTAGGCAAGGAGCTCATGGGAGCCACTGAGGGTTAGAGGCAGAGAGAGGCAGGCTCTGGCCATGTCATTGGCTTGCTAGGGAGCACACGCTACCCTCTGAGAACCCTGCTTGGGTCATCCAGCTTTGTTTGTTTTTCCAGATAGGGCTTCTGTGTGGTCCTGGCTGTTCTGGAACTCTTTCTGTGGACCAGGCTGGACTTGAACTCAGAGATCCTCCTGCCTCTGCCTTCTGAGTGCTGGGATTAAAGGCCCCGGTCACCGTGCCTGGCTCTGCCTTTTTTTTTTTTTTTTTCTCATTAAAAACGTTACATTTATTTATTTATTTATTTCCAGGGATGGGAAACTGAGGAAATCGCAGGACAGTTCGTGGTAATCAGTTCTCTTCCTCCACTCTGTGGGTCCCCAGGATTGAAGTCAGTTTGTCAGACAGGCTTGGCTGCAAGCACCTTTAACCACTGAGCCATCTTGCCGGCCCTTGGCTCTAAGTTCATCTTTTGGGGATGTCAATGTTCTGGAATGGTTTGCAGTTATGGGCTAATAAATGTGACCTGGGATGAGCCAGTCAAAGGCAGGCTCTGCCTGCAAGAAAATACTACAAGGAGGCTAGTGTGGGTGCTGATGTTAAGTACTCCTGAGTGCTTACACTGTAACTCAGTCAATACTCTCAACAGTAAAAAGCTCAGAAAAGTTAAGCTACCAGCCCAAGGGCAAACAGCTAGGGGAGGCAGAGCTGTCAATCAGAAGGGGCACAGGGCAGCTCAGGGGGTGTAGAGCTTTGGTGGTCTCTGGGCAAAGCTGAGTCGTGTTCCCAGTCCCTTTTCGGGGCTTCAGGCACTTCCTGTGTCCACCATGCCTGGGGTGTCACTCCCAAGTGTCCTCTCCTGGGGCCTGCGGGTAGTGAGGGTGGAGCTGGGCTCACTCAGGAGCCCAGAGTCTTGAGAAGTTTGGGGGCCAAGGCCTCAAGGTTCCGTCATGAAGACCTCAGGGACGCAAACGGCCCCTTTTGTTTTGTTCAGAGTATCACCATTTAGCCCAGGCTATTCCAGGCCTCACACCTGAGCCTTCCTGCCTTGGTTTACAGCGCAATACGATACATAGGCAGGAGTCACCATGCAGAATTTTGCTTATTAGCTGTTTTGAGAGCATCTGACCATGTAGCCCAGGCTAGCTTGGAGTTCCCAGATAATCGTCCTAGCTCAGTCTCTCAGTTCCTGGGATTACAGACATTTGCAAGGTTCTTATCTGAGGTCTTGGCAAATAATTCCATCTCTCGGAGCCTCAGTTTCCTCATTCTCACGTGGACCAGGCACAGGAGCCAACCTCCCGGTGTGGCTGTATGGCTTAAGGGCTCTTCCATTCCTTGGCTGTGTGACCTCAGAGAACTCACTAACCTCTCTGGGCTGCATAGTCTTCATTTATGCCGTGGGGCTAATAAATGCACGGGGTGGGAGTGGCGAAAGGAAGCCATTTGCATGGAGGATTTGGTGCAGGACCTGTTACAGGGGCACCCTAAACCCCAGCCCCGCTTTGGGGTGTGCAGTGTGCTGGAACAATGGCTGCCTTCCTCGGAGTTTACTCCTAATCTGTATCTTTGTGAAAGCGGCAGGTTAGGTGTGAAGCTACAGAGCCCAGGAGATTGCTGGGGGAGGGGGCTCTCCAGGGTATCTGGGTCTCACAGGCTCCTGCGCCTGCGCAGCCATTCTCCTCCTGTGACAAGGGCCCACAGCTGAGGAACTGTCTAGGAAAGCCACTCCTTCCATCAGAAGGTCCCAGGGCTGAACCGCCTCACCCACCCAAAGATCTTTGGAGGAAGTGCTGACAACGGTCTCTGGAAGCGGGCTTCCTGAATCTAGTTCTGTACACCAGAAACCAGAGCCACAGAGAGGTTGCTCTCTATCTAGGGGGTCACACAGTCAGCAAATGACAGAGCTGGGATCTGCAATTGACCAGCCCCCCCCCCCCCCCCCGTCTGCTTCATGATGAACGGGCCGCCGATCCGATGTTAGTATCCCGAGACCAAAGTGGTGACCTGGAGCTTAGCTGCCCTCTTCATTCCTCTCCATTCTAGAAATAGCGAAAACCGTTCCGACATGAGTTTATGTCTAGGATTCAGTTCACACTCAGGTTCCGGGACTTTGCCGTGCACTGGTTTCTCACAGTTCAATTTGGCGGACACCTGTCCCTAGTGCGGAGTGTGCAGGGACGAAGACGCTGCAGGCCCCAGGCCGCGAGCCTGGGAAGCTGGGTCACAGGAGGGACGGGTAAGAGCTTCCTGGAGGATGACATCTGGGCCCTCCAGGGTGAGCACATCTGGGCTCTGGAGGGTGAGCACATCGCAGGCGGCTCCGTGGACCCGCATCGCCCTCTCGCGGCGGCATCGTGCACTGCAGGGACTTTTCATAACTAGAACTTGCTTCGTTCACCCTGTAAATATTCCCTGCGCATCTACCTCGTGCCGCGATCACAGTCTTGCCCTTGAGGACGATCAGAGAGAGACGTAAGGTACGCATTGTAGAATATTACAGACCCAGGGGCAACATGGAAGGTTCCTTAGATGATGCACCACGGGAGCAAGGGCCTGCATTCATTCCCAGGGGTTCAGGAGGTCGAAGCAGGAGGATTGCAAATTTGAGCTCAGCAGAGCTTTGTAGGCAGACTCTATCCGCCTAAATAAAATAAAGATAAGTGGGGTACAGTGGCTGTATTTTCAGCATTAAGGGAACCAAGAATCCTCATACCGTGTGAGGTCATACTCAGATACACAGTGAGACCCTGCCTCAAAGCTAGGGAGAAAATTAATAACATTTCATAATAAAAAATTATATATATATATATCAGGGATAGCTGATAGCAGTGTAGCACACACACCCCATTAGTTCTTGTTAATTGATTCAGCCCTTGCAGTCTTTTTTACAACCCTTGGGTTAGAGACCTGTCTCAGCGGTTAAGAGCACTGGCTGCTCTTCCAGATTCAATTCCCAGCACCCACATGGTGGCTCCCAACTGTAACTCCAGTTCCAGAGATCCGACACCCTCACACAGACACACAAGCAGAACACCAGTGCACATTAAAACAAATAAATCTTTAAAGCAAACAAAGCTCCTCTTATTCATGTGTCCGTATGTTCCGTCCACGCATGGGGACGTCAGGTTCTCCTCAAACAACTCCCAAACAATTCCCAGGAATCAGTTTTGGAGATGAAACTAGGTTCTCGAGAAGAGCAGCCTTACCATCTTGTTAGGCAGAAAGAAATACTTATGCACAGTTCTGAGGCTGTAATTATTAAAACAATATTTTTGGAGGATTTTATCTTTATTTTATGTACACGCTGTGTCTGTGGAGGCTCTGGAAGAGGGTGCTGGATCCCCTGGAACTGGAGTTTCAGATGATTTTGAGCCCACTTGTGGGTTCTGGGAATCCTGCAAAAAAAAACCTGGATCCCCTGCAAAAAAAAGCAGCCAGCGCTCTTACCTGATGAGCCATCCTTCCAGCCCTTCAAGAAGGTTTTAATTACGTCTTTATGTGTTTACTTCATATGTGTGTGTGTGTGTGTGTGTGTGTGTGTGTGTGTTTATGACCATTCACATCTGGAAGTCAGAAGGCAACACGTGGGAGTCCGTCTCTGTCCATCCTGAGGGCTTCAGGGATCGAACTCAGGCCCTCAGGATTGGCGATAAGCACCTTCACTGTCTGTGCCTTTTCTCAGAAAAAGTTTTCAAAAGTTCTCAGACTGCAGGTTTCTCCAGACGCTGCGGCCGAGGGCGTGCCCTGAGCACCTGCCGGGGCGTGGCCTCCGTCTGTCCCGCCCCGGTCCTAAACTGCGGATTTCTCAATGTGTGCCGGCCGAGGGCGTGGCCTGCGCACCTGCGGGGGCGTGGCCTTGCCCTGCCCCACCCACCTCAGGAGCCTCTGGGACTGGCGGCAGCGCAGCGGGAGCGGCCGGGTCTTCGCGCAGCGGGGCGGTCCTGACGGGCGGCCGTCAGGTGGGCACGGGGACGGCGGTGCTTCGGGCTCCCCGAGGGCGCCGCGGGGACGGAGAGAGGGGGCTCCGGGCCTGGCGGCCGGGATGAGCCTCGGGGTCCCCGCGGGGCCCTGCCCCGCCCCTAGCCGGGTAGGAAAACAGCTGCGGGCGGGGCGGGGCCTTGTGACGCGAAGTCCGGTGCGGGGTCCCCGCGGCTGCGGGGACGGGCCGGCCGCGCTGTTGGAGGGTCCGGGCTGCAGCCTGAGGGTGCAGGGCATGCATGGTGAGGGAGCCTGCAAGGGGCGTGCAAAGAGGGGGAGTAAGGCAGGGCGCACTGTGGAAACGGAGGCGGGAGGAGCAGAGTGGGAGGCGAGCCTGGGCTTTGTACTCAAGGGAGAGAGACAGAAGGAGGGCGGATTGTGGGTCCAGGTGTCAAGAGGGAAAGAAAAGGAAAAGGAGATGTAAAAGTGCTTGATGCCTAACTGTCGGTTTCCAGAGTCTGACCCACAGGATCCACAAGGTGAGAGGAGAGAATGGACTCCCTTAAGTTGCAAGTTGTCCTCTGACCTTCCTTGTGCCTCTGCACACACAAGAAGTATATAAAGGGAAAAAATTAAATAAGAATCAGGCACCATGATACACATCTTTAATCCCTGCAGTCGGGGGCAGGGGGAGGCAGATGGATCTGAGTTTGAGGCCAGCCTGGTCCACAAAGGGAGTTCCAGGACAGCCAGGGCTGCATAGAAAAACTGTGTGTGTGAGTGTGTGTATTTATTTCTCTATATATATTAGAGAAACTATCAATATATACATATGTATATATAAATTATATATATTTTAAAAGTAAGAAAGAGTCAGATTGTGGGTAAGAGTGTAAAAGGGAGACCAAGTGAATGTGTCATTTGTGTGTATTCCATGTGGACCACACACAGTACTGAGCAAGTGTGACTGAGATGCTGGGTCTGTGTTCAACTCTGTCCTTGTGGCTGACTCACAAGGATGGCCATGGGTGGCAGGGAATGGGCTGTATAATGGTGTTGTGTGGCAGTGTGGAGTGTGTGGAATTGTGTCAGTGATCAGTGATATGTGACTGTCACTGACTGTTGACTTGCTGTGTATCCCTGGGATGGGGATGTGTGTGTGTGTGTGTGTGTGTACTGGTGAAACTCTCTTGGGGCTCCTGTAAGTGCTGGGGACAGCTTGAGTGACAGATGGCTGTGCTGTGCTGTGGCTGTCCCTGTGATTGTTGATCTGGTAGCAGGCTGTGGGAAGCTGCATATGTGTTGTGCCCTGGGGTGGGAGGTGGTGACGCTGACCACACTGGGGGAGCCGGAGTCAGGCTGGTAGAGGCTGACTCCTTTCATGGTCTGTGAGGTTGAGCCTATGCCAGTTCCACACACTCTCACTTGCTTAGGTGCCTCTGTATATGGCATATGGCAGGGTTTTCTGGTTTTGTTTGCAGAGTTGAAGTGACCTCCTATTTCTGACTCTGAGTAATGGGACTTGGTGTGTGATTATTTTTAAATTTACTTATTTTATATGAGTACATTTCAGACACACCAGAAGAGGGCATCAGACCCCATTACAGATGGTTGTGAGCCACCATGTGGATGCTGGGAATTGAACTCAGGACCTCTGAAAGAGCAGTCGTGCTCTAACTGCTGAGCCATCTCTCCAGCCCGAGGATTGTCTCTTTAAAAATTATATGTATTCAGCCCAGCAGAGGTGGCGCACACCTTTAATCCCAGGGCTTGGGAGGCAGAGGCAGGTGAATCTCTGAGTTCAAGGCTAGCCTGGTCTATAGAGCCAGTTCCAGGACAGCCAGGGCTACACAGAGAATCCAAACAAACAATAAACAAGCCCTTGAATAGTCCCGTGTGCCTGTAACCAGTGCTTGGGGTAGCACAGGAAGGTTTAGCCAAGGATGGCTTTGAACCCTGGTCTTCGCTTCTAGAGAGTTTAGATCTCAGGTTTGTACCATGTGCCCGTCCATCAACTTTTTCCCCCTGTGGTACTAGGGATGGCACCCAGGGCCTTGGCAATGTTTGTCTAGCTGTGTTTCCAGTGTCTGCTTTTTCTTTTAAGATTTTTTTCTTTTCAAGGCAGTGTTTTTCTGTGTAGCTCTGGCTAGTCCCAGCAGGAGAGCAGAGACAGGTGGATTTCTGTGAATTCCAAGCCAGCCTGGGCCACACAGTGAGACCCTGTCTAAACAAATAAGGAAGGGAGGGAGGGTTTTGCGTGGTTTGCTGAGCAGTGTGTTCTTGAGTACTGTGTGTCGGTGAGGCGCCCCTCAGTCTCTGACTTGATAACCCCCACAAAAACCCATTTAGTGGACATCACCAGTGATCAGGTGTCAATGGACGCTGTCATCCGTGAGCCACGGCTATCACATGCGACCTCATCAAGCCTGCCTGCGGTGGTTGGGGCCCCTATCCTGACTGTCATGGTCTTGCCAAGCCCCTCCTAGACACCTCCACCCACCCTTTCTCCAGTCCTTTGCTTGGCTTCTCTGCTTTCAGGGTTCCATCCCTCGCCTCCGCCCCCCCCCCCCAGTGGCCTGACTGGTTCCTGACAAAAACACCCTAAGAATGAGCTCACTGGGAACCTGCCGCCTCCACACGCCCCGCCCCTCAGCCCGGCAGAGGTGGCACCTCCGGTCCCAGGGCGCTTAGCAGGCTGGGAAGCTCTGAGCTCGGGTGTCTGGGGACTTGGGGGTGGGGGGGCTGGACCAGGTGAGCAGAGTGAAACGGGGTTCGGGGGGGGGGCTCTGGAACCAGCTGCTGGTCCTCTTAAGAGCCCTGGGTTTACAAAGGTAGACAGTTCCCGGATGAAGGCTGCCTGTGATGAAAAAGGCTCGGGCAGAGAGCTTAGCCGGGACAGATGGACGAGGGGGATGGCTGGACTGAAGAGACTGAAGAAAGGCTGTGTAGCCCAGATGGTGACTCTCTCAACCTCACTGTCCACCAGGAGCGGCCATGTCTGTGCAGGTAGTAGCCCCCGGAAACACAGGGCTGGGCCCAGAACGCCTGAACCCCGAGGAGCTGGTGCGGCAGACTCGGCAGGTTGTACAAGGACTGGAGGCCCTGCGAGCTGAGCACCACAGTCTGGCTGGGTACCTGGCGGAGGCCCTGGCCGGACCGGGCCCTGTGGCTGGTGTGGAGCTGCTGGAAGAGAAGCAACAGGTGGTCAACCACTCACTGGAGGCCATCGAGCTGGGGCTGGGTGAGGCCCAGGTATGTGGGGCGATGGGACAGCTTACGCCTGGGAGGGAGGAGGACCAGAGATGATGGTGTGTGTGTGTGTGTGTGTGTGTGTGTGTGTGTGTAGGGGCAGACTTTGTAGGGGAGGCCCAGAGTGAGGACCATAGCATAGGTAGGAGATCTGAGAAGCATTAGGGATGAGATTTTGTGTGGACCAAATGTGATTCTCCTGTAGAACCTGGGCTTGGAGGGAGTTTGGGGTTTTTCATTATGAATGGAACCCCAGTGAGGGGGCTAGGAGCGTGGCTCAGCAGTAGAGCCCCTGCCTACCCCCAGTTTCTCACTGCTGGATTCTAGGCAGATGCTCTACCACTGAGCCACGCCCCCAGCCCCTCACTGGGGGATTCTAGGCAGGGGCTCTACCACTGAGCCACGCCCCCAGCCCCTCACTGGGGGATTCTAGGCAGGGGCTCTACCACTGAGCCACGCCCCCAGCCCCTCACTGGGGGATTCTAGGCAGATGCTCTACCACTGAGCCACGCCCCCAGCCCCTCACTGGGGGATTCTAGGCAGGGGCTCTACCACTGAGCCACGCCCCTGTTATTCACAGATGGATTTTAGGCAGGGGCTCTACCACTGAGCCACGCCCCTGTTATTCACAGATGGATTTTAGGCAGGGGCTGGTTTACATAGATGGAATAAGAATTAACCCTATGCATGATTTAGGTGAAGTCAGGAATTTCTGGGAAGCTCTTAACCTAATCAGAGCCACATAGTAGGGTGTCTTGAGAATTTGGGAGAACCTGTGTAGAATGGGTATATGCGGCTTGATGTAAAACTCAGGGCCGGGGCTGTCCGTGAGATGAATCCATTCCTACCCATGGTGTCAATGCTTTGCAGGTGCTGCTGGCCCTGTCTGCACACGTGGGTGTGTTGGAGGCAGAGAAGCAGAGGCTACGGGCACAGACACGGAGACTGGCCCAGGAGAACACATGGCTTCGAGAGGAGCTGGAGGAGACACAGAGGCGGCTGCAGGCCAGTGAGGAGGCCGTTGCTCAGCTGGAGGAGGAGAAGAGCCACCTCCAGTTCCTGGGGCAGCTGAGGCAGTATGACCCGCCCGAGGAGAGCCAGGTAGCCGGGGCTACATAGTGAGACTCTTGCCTCATAAACGTACCAGGCCTGAAGCCAGGCATGGTGGCATGCCTTAAGCCCAGCACTTTGGAGGCAGAGGCAGGCCAGCCCGGTCTGCATGGTGAGCCCCTGCCCTAAACAATGAGAGCTACACAGGCAGGCCTGATGGGGCCTCAGGACCTCGGCCTCCAGTGCTTGACTTTCTCAGAACTCCTTCCTGTTTCCCACAGAGGCCCGAGTCCCCCCCTCGCAGAGACAGCCTGGCTTCTCTGTTCCCCAGTGAAGAGGAGGAAAAGAAAGGTATGTGGGAGCCCTGGGCACGATGTCAGAGGGTAACCACACAGGACTACAGGCTAAGCCTGGCCCCGGGGGACAGAGGCCTCTGAGGAGGGAAGAAGCAGATGGCCCGGCTACCAGGACAATGGCAATCAGTCATGCCCGGCTATGGCACCTAACATGCCACTAGCTGGTTAGATTTCTGAAAACCCTGTGTCCTGTCAGCACAAGGCCACACTTGTGACTAGGGGTCTGGGCTGAGGCCCACGGTGGGTGACTCACACCGCCTCCCCCAGGTCCTGAGGCAGCAGGAGCAGCAGCAGCGCAGCAGGGGGGATATGAGATCCCAGCTCGGCTGCGGACCCTGCACAACCTGGTGATCCAGTATGCCAGCCAGGGCCGCTATGAGGTGGCAGTTCCCCTGTGTCGCCAGGCCTTGGAGGACCTGGAGCGGAGCTCGGGCCACTGCCACCCTGATGTGGCCACCATGCTTAACATCCTGGCTCTTGTGTACAGGTGAGGCCTGTCACTGGTTGGGCCAGGACTCTGCCAGGCATAGTGGGGGACACTGTGATCCCCTGACAAGATAAAGCATCTAGGGTAGGAACAGAATGAGAGGGGGACAGAAAAATGAAGGGAACAGAAACCTAGAGAGGCAGTGAGAGCCAGAGTCTGGGCACCAGAGAAGGCCAGGGACATGAGACATGATACTTGAAGGGATGGCAGCGTGGGGACCCAGAGCTAGAGGTGTGGGAGGTGTGAAAAGGGGGACCCTCCCCCCAAGGATGCCTGTCATCCCTGGCTAAGTCCAGCCTGTGACCCCGGCTTAGCCCAGTCCTCCATCCTGCAGGGACCAGAACAAGTACAAGGACGCCACGGAGCTTCTTCAGGACGCCCTGCAGATCCGGGAGCAGACGCTGGGCCCTGAGCACCCCGCAGTGAGCAGCAGGGAGGGAGGGAGGGAGGAAGGGAAGATTCGGGAGGGTGGGCTGCAGGACCCTCTTTCTCTGCCAACTGTCTTCCTACAGGTGGCTGCCACCCTCAACAACCTGGCTGTCCTCTACGGAAAGCGTGGACGTTACCGGGAGGCAGAGCCCCTCTGCCAGCGTGCTCTGGAGATCCGTGAGAAGGTGCAGTGGGAGCCCTTTCTTTCCCCATCACTGGTACCTCAGGCCATCTGGCCCAGCTCGCATTTGGTGGCAAGTCTGCCTTATTTGAGCCTGGAGCACCCAACCATGTGACCTTGATGAGCTTACAGTTCAGTCCTGACTCTGACCTGAACCCTTACACATCCTAGCGGATGGCTGGACTCAGCACCCCATGACCTCTGACCTCACTAATCTCCACACCGCACACTTCCACTTTGTTCCTATCTTCCCAGCCTTGGGACCCTGGAATGACAGTGGTTTGTGTGCACCCTAGGTCCTCGGTGCCGACCACCCTGATGTGGCCAAGCAGCTCAACAACCTGGCCCTGCTGTGCCAGAACCAGGGCAAATTTGAGGATGTGGAGCGGCACTATGCGCGGGCCCTGAGCATCTACGAGGCCGTGGGGGGGCCGCATGACCCAAATGCGGCCAAGACCAAGAGCAACCTGGTAAGGCATGTCAGGTCTGTCCTATCCCAGGCCTTCTGTGGGGGAAGGGCGAGACCTCAGGCTCCCGCAGGCCCTTCAGTACAAAACAACAAAACAGAAGCAGACCCCAGTTCACAGAGTCCTGTGTCGGATTTTACTGTCAGAACAGTTCACCTGTGAGGTGGGAGACTGGCAGGCAGCCTGGTTTCCTGCGCGGGTGGCTCTGTGCTGTAGTAAGCTGAGGCAGGATGCTGGGGAAGGCAGGCAGGTCTGAGACGTTCCCAGGCCTAAACAAGATGGCCACGCCCTGCCCTCCCTGCCCGCAGGCCGCAGCCTACCTGAAGCAGAACAAGTATCAGCAGGCAGAGGAGCTGTACAAGGAGATCCTCAGCCAGGAGGCCCTGCCCGCCCCCCTTGGTGAGCCCACCCCTGCACCCTCCTGCACCCCTTCCTGCATGGCATCCCTCACTTCAGCCTCCATGTCCCTTCTGTCCCACAGGAGCCCCCCAGGGAGGCACAGCAGGTGACGCACAACAGCAGGTAAGCAGGCTCTGCCTCAGGCCTTTATTGGGCCTGGTCTGGGTGGGCCTCCGCCTTGTCCTGCCTTGTCCTCACATCACCGTGCCCTTCCCAGGTCCTGCGCAGGAGCAGTTCCTTCTCCAAGTTGCGAGAGTCCATCCGGCGTGGGAGCGAGAAGCTGGTCTCCCGCCTCCGAGGGGAGGGCATGGCAGGGGCTGCAGGGTGAGTGCTGGGTGACATCAGTCTCAGTGACACTGGTCAGAGCCAGAGACCTTCCCTAACTCACGCCTGTCTTCTTGGGCTTCTCTTTAGGATGAAGAGAGCCATGTCACTCAATATGCTGAACATGGATGGTCCAAGGGCTGCCAGGACGAAGGTGAGGAGCCCGTGATGGAGTAGGGTGCTGCTGGCAGGCTCAGCAAGACAGGGAAGGTGGGGCCGCCCGCAGAGTGAGTTGGTGGGCAGGGCATGAAATGGCTCCAGTGTCGACTGGAAAAGAGCTCTTAACCACTCCTATGCCTTCCCTCAATTCCCAAAACAGCCCCTCAGGGAGGCCGCTCGGATCCTCAGCGCCAGCACGCAGGACTTGAGCCCGCGCTAAGTGGACTGGCTGCAGTGGCCACAGCTTCTCAGAGATCAGGATGGGTGGGTGGTCATCCTGCATGGGCGGCACTTGTGGATCGGGAGCCTGTGACCCGGAATTAAAGGCTGTGCACTGGTGTTGGTGTTTGCCGAGGGCCCGTGTCAGAGCTGCTGTGCGATCTGCTCGATTCGCTGCAGCGTCTCCGCTGACTGCAGCTGCTCCAGACTGAGCAGTGACAGGCCCAGCTGATCCTCCTGGAAGGGGACAGAGGCCAAGGACAGGCGTCAGTCCGCGCACCCAGACTGGGAAGAGGGGACTCTCGCCTGTCCTTTAGCTCCTGAATATGGGGACTGAGGTGGCTAGGAACATGTGCACACCTGGGGGAGGGAGACGCCATGGGGCCCAGGCTTACCCGGTGGAAGGGCTGCGCCATCTGCCGCAGGAAGTACTTGGCGACCTGTACACCCTCATCCACGGTCAGGTTGAGGTTGGAGTCAGTCAGGTGCTCCTGGATCCACCGAGGCAGCTTCCCACGCTTGTCGGCCCGAGCAAACCGCTGTGAGGAGAGGAAGGGGAAGGACATTGACCCCGTGCTGCCCACTACCCTGTGCCCTGTGAGGAAGTTGGGATAGCTTAACCGGTGCCCAAAAACCCTGAACCTCACCTTGTCAGCGAAGACCATGAGTCCATAGTCTGTCTTGCCCCTGATGGCGCGACCCACACACTGGGCTGCATGGCGCATGGCATCAAAGGTGAGGAAGTCATTCTCACGGATCTGGAACTGGTCCCGCAGATATTCTAGACGGGCCTGGGAGACAAGGAGGCTGAGGTGGAGAGCCTGCCCTTCCCCCACACAAGACCCCCTCCCTGCCTCTGCCAGCACTGTTCCCCCCACTCACCTTGAGGATGCGGCTCTGGGTGTAGACATAGGGAACACCGAACATAATCACAGCCCGCCCGTAGTGGTGCACTGGGGGCAGGAGAGCAGGATTACAGTGCGTCCTGGGCTGGCTGCGGCCAAGGCATGTGTGTGAAAAGGGGACAATCCCTGTGCGCCCAGTGGTCCCTGGGCTAAGCCAGGTCTACTCACCAAAATCAATCCCTTCTGACACTTTGCCCCGAGCCACTGAGAGCAGGATGGCCCCGCGGCCATTCTCGCACGCCTAGAGAGACATATGTGGTCACTACTCAGCCCTCGACCAGTCACCTGTTTGGCTGCTGGCATTTCCCTGCCTGCCCCAGGCACCCACCTCTTGGTACTTCTCCAGGGCCACACTGGTCTCAGCCCCATCCTGGGTCTCAATGAAGAGCAGTTTGTTCCTCTGGATGTTCTCAAGGATGCCCTGGGGGTGACAGGGAGGTCAGGGCCTACTTAGGCCAGAGTCAAGCACTCCAGTTCCAGCTCCACTGCCATGGCCTCCCATGAAGATCCTTCTCTAGGCACCCAGCTGTCCAACCTCATTGGCAGTCTGAAGTGGGGAGCCAATCACCACCCAAGGTGGACATGGGGCCCCAGAGTGGCAAGTGACCGGTGGAGGGTCTGACCATAACCACCAGTCTGTCCTCAGATCAAATCTGTCTCTGCAGTGGTGAGTGAGGGACAGACAGCTTACCAGGACAGACTTGGGGTCCAGAAACACCAGGAAAGGTTGCCTGTGCAGCCCAGTGAGCAAACTCTACCAAAGATGCTAAGTATAAGAGTTTTACTTGGAAAAGTGAACTCTGACCCTATTTCACTGAACCCAAATGAGTCTGTGGCATCTCCTAGACAGACTGGCCTCGCAGTACTAGGAAATGACTGTGATAATGGCTCTGCCATTTAACTAAACCCACCTCCCCTAACTGGGAGAGTCCAGAATAGACATCCCACCTGAGAGACACCCACAGTCTACAGTGCCTGTTCAAACACAAGCCTGAGAGCTGGGCTCAGCAGACAAGACAGAAGGGCATCCCCATGTAGCACCAGAACCCCAACCACACAGGTATGAGCTCCTGGAGTCTGAAGCTGTGGTCCAGCCTAACTCCAGAACTAGCACTGAGCCTGCTTGCTGGGGATGTAGTCTGCAATAACCCCCAAAGGTGGGGTAGTCCCCTGTGGTAGGGACAGAGTAGGAGTGCTATTAGCACCCACCAGGAGAAAGAGTGAAGCCATGTGGGAAGAGTTGAGGGTTGGGCACAGTGGGCAGGTGTACCTGCTCATACCACGAGGCTACAGTGCTCTCCATGTACAGGTAGCTGGTGAAGAAGGCCACAATGCCATCGGGGACCACAGCAGACATCTCGAGCAGAAGGTTGCCATAGTTGCGGATAACAGCTAGGAAGAGTAGGTCAGAGACTGGATTCTCTCCTGGCTCCCACTGAGGCCTCCTACCCATATTCCCAATTCATTTTCCCAAGCATCCAAGAGGCTTCTCAAGCCCATGTAACTCGTGAAAGCACAAGAGACATGTAGAAGTGGTTGTTTACTCCAGGTGACACGCAGGAGCCCGGAAGTCCCAGGGGCCCTGTGCTATGTGCTTAGGCTCATATGAAGAGACCCAGGACACTGAGGGTGGGAAGGCGCCTGTGCTAGCCATAGAGGCTGGGGTCTTGCTATGGCAACAGGTCCTAGGCCACCTGAGACCCACTCCGACCAAGCCAGTGACTCACCAATATCTTCTCTGGTCTCAAATTTGGAGCTGATTGCTACCTGATCATTACCACGGCCAATGATCTGGAAGAATCAGGTTAAGGGCAGTGTGACTACACCGACAGTCACAACCCCTTTCTTGAGATGCTGTCTCATGTAGCCCAGGCTGGCCTTTGGACTAGGAGCTCACCAACCTCCTAAATTCTCTGTAGCCAAGGTGACCCTGGTTTTCCTGCCCCACTTCTGGAGTTGAGATTACAGGCAAATGCCTGGAGCTCAACCCATAAGCCACCTGCCTACAGTCACATAGCAACAAGCCCCAGGGAAGAGCCCTCTGTGCTTCTAAGCATGGCTATTCCAGCCTTAGGCAGTTTTAAGACACATGTCACCTCACAGCAACCCTCCCCAGTCCACCATGCCAGTGGCTGGTCAGAAGGACTGATCCAAAAACCCCACAAGACAGGTACACCAGCCGACACTGCCCACTACAAAGTTCACAGTTCACAAGCGTGTGATCTGGTGACTTACCAGCCCCTCCCCGACGATAAGGTTTTAAAGGGTTTCTGACTTTGTGCCAGGCTACCTTGGCTGCTTGTGGGCCGTGGGGTAAACGTGCCTAGTGAGCTGCAGAGGTTCTGAACTACAAAGCAGAGGCTATGAAGCTGAGGACAGCTCTGCCCCAGGCTTCAGAGGGAGGCTCATTACTCAAGACACAGCTGGATGACAAATGACAAAGCCACCCTGAGCAAGATGATGCCCAGGCCTGCGTTGCACCAGTGTGTGCTTTGTGCACATGTGTGTAAGTGCCGTGGTTCGGTTGCTAGGGAGGGACCTTCCCATGTAGGCAGCACCTGGTACCTTCGTGCCCCCACCTGCCTCACCCACTCACCATTGGGCAGAGGCAGACTCGGGCCAGTGTCATGGTGAACGTTGCCATCGTGACGGGGTGGAAGTCCAGGATCTTGGGGTAGATATCCAGTGGGGACAGTGTCTGTAACAGAGACAGCAGGGGAGACCTCAGCAGGATGGCCAGGCACCAGGACCCCTGTGGAAGAGCAGCACAGAGTCCTCACCCCAGAAGTGATGATGACAGATTGGAAGCGTTCAAACACAGGCTTGATGGCCAAGGAGGCGTCCATACAGCTGTGGGACAACACGGGTCACACAGAGCAGAAGGTGACAGGGAGGTCAGGGCTCAGGCTGCAGAATCAAGCACTCCTGTTTCAGCCCCCCTGCCATGGCCTCCCATCCACAGGGTTGCCTCTCACCTGAAGTGCAGAACGGGGTTGGTGATGGTAGGGGTCCTGTCGTCAAAGGGCTCGATGATAATGGTGAAGCCTGGTGGAGGGGCCGGGGAGGCTCACTGTGGTCACTGCCACACATGACCTGTCTGCTACCCTAGATACTCACCACCCAGGGGCAGAACCTCCGCAGCGTCCCCACTTCTGCACAGCCAGGCGCAGAAGCAGAGTGACCTATGGCTTATTACATGGTCCTACAGGTAGGCCAGGCCCGCGCCAGTCAGTCCTCCAGCCTCTCCCACTCCTGCTCCCCACACAGCACCCAGACACATGCCATTGTGGGAAGTTTGCTAGTTCCCACAATCTTCCCATGAACCCAGGAGTGTGCCACCTTCCACTTGGCTGAATCCCTGCTCCAGTGGCCAGTACTGCGGCTTCTTGCAGCCCGCCACACCTCCCAGGGGCACCTGTAGCCCTTGCTCCTATTCTCCCCTAGGCTGTGACTCCTCGAAGGGGAGGACGAGGCTGTTTTTAGATCCTCTTGCTTAGACAGTGCTGGGCCTGGCCCCACTTGTTGACTGAACAAATGAATACATTCATGGATTCTGTTTCACTTGGCAAGAAATGACCAGGTCTTACCTGTCCAGCCCTTGCCAAGGACACAGCAGTGACCAACACAGCCTCAGTCCCACCCACAAGGGCTTTTGTACTAGAGAGCAATGATCTGAGACGTAGCTGGAATAGAGGAGGGAGCAGGCCCAGCACAGGGTGGGCTGGGTGTCTTTCTGAGATCGGAAGGACTCAGGGAGTGATGGGAGGTGTGGGGAGGGGGGAAGAAAACAAGGTCAAGAGAAGGGGCGAGGTGAGGGCTGAAAGCTGTAGGAAACAGGCAGCTGCCGACAGCCCGGCAGTGGGGTGATGGGGGGCATCCTCCTCCTGAGGCTGGCCCAGCTGCAGGATGCCAGCTGACCTGGTTTCTTGGATACAGTAGTAATCCCGGGGGGATAAGCTTTAAAACTCAGTGTAAGGCTGGCGGAGGGGGGGGCAGAGGAGGGGGGCAGGGAGGGGAGGGGGAGGGGAACTAGGGAGAGGCACACACAGAGGAGACATGACAGATGGACCCAAGCAACAGCATCCAGAGCGTCCTGCCATGTGCATCAGCCTGTATCTGTCTCCCTCAAGGTCTTCATGCCCAGCACCATGCTTCTACATCCTGGACTCCTCCTCCCACACCTCTCCCCAGGCACGCTTTTCTGTCCCCATAGTCTATGGCTCCGCGTCTCCCTACCACAGGAACCTCGAAAGCAACGGTCTCACCAAGTGTATCCCTTGCCCAGAACCTGCCAGCTCCCTGCTGCTTCTCAGTTACACACGAGGGCTCCTCACCTGAGGACGGTGAGGTGACCCCAGCACACCTCTGGTCAGGGCCACAGTAGAGAGGGAGGGGGCGAGCTTACCCTTGGCGTAGGTGCTGACGAGAGTGGCGAAGTTAGCAAGGAGTGTGAGTGGGGAGAAGTCGGCCAGGTCGGCGATCTCCAGGGTGTGCAGCAGGGAGCGGAGGCGCTCAGCACAGAACCTGAGAGGCAGTGGGGTCAGGGGCAGGAAGCAGCGACACCTGGGCATTGTGTGAAGCTCTCCCCATACTGTGCAAGACACCAGAGCCACCAGTGCGGGCCGGAGCACGGCACAGTGAGTGCTCACCGCTCACATGCAGCATCTTGTCAGGACTCACGGCCAACAGTCACTCTGTGTCTGTCCAGCCAGGGCCAAGGGCCCATGCTCAAAGAGGAGTAGCCACACACTTTCTCAGGCTCTCAAAAGCTGTGTCCCCAACATAGGGACATGTGTGGCTGCGGCACTCACTGCCAACCACACAGTCCCACGGACTCCCTCCACATCCAGCTCTGACCTGACCATAGCCCTATGGTCCAGACCCCTTTATCACCAGCAACAAGGTGTGGGTCCACGGCTCCCACTGCAGGCCGCACCTGAGGGGCTTGCGCTGGATGCACACGCGCTGGGCCAGGCCGCTGAGAAAGGCAGGTGGACTCTCCTGCACCACATGCTGCACGCGCAGCCGCCACTTCACATACTCCAGCAGCCGCCGCAGGAAGCCCAGGAAGTGCTCAGCGGTACGGATGGAGCCTGGCACAGCCTCTGCGGGGGGGGGCGGGGGGGGGGACACCAAGTCAGCTTACAGGAGGGGTGTGTGAGGGGCGCGGAGGCTTGGGGTGGGACGCAGCTCACCCTGCAGCACCTCGTCCGGCAGCACAGGGTTGGCCAGGTGGGCGTCTGTCTCCCGTGCTGCACTGGCCTCCCGCAGGCCCTCCACCAGGCGCCGGTACTCATCCCGTAGCCGCTGCTCATCCGTCTCCTTGATCCTGATGAGGATACAGGACAGGAGCTGGAATGAGGCAGGTGTCCGGGGCCACTGAGGCACACACAACACCGGGAGCAGAGAGGGCACCTGAGCACTGTCTTCTGCAGGGTGTCTAAGTTGCTCTGGCAACGGTCCAGAGTCCTGCGGGTGAGGTTGACACTCATGGAGTCAATGCAGACATTGTCTAGGACAAAGAGAAAAGGGAGAAAAGGGGAGAGAGCTGGGCTCAGACAGGCTTGGGAGCGGGTGCAGAGGGCCACCATTGTCTGCACACCGACATCCTCCTCACCGATGTTGTGGGCTTCATCGAAGACCACAACGGCCTTGCGGGCCAGCTCTTTGGACACCAGGTCTGCGATCTTGGGGTCCAGGAGGTAGTGGTAGCTGTAGACTACCACGTTGGCATGCAGGATCTGGGCACACAGAGGGGGAGGGAAAGGTTGCCCTGGGACTTCCCCTGCCACACCCACCCCATTCCAGGTCCACGAAGGTGCCACAAAGACAGACACAGCAATGGGTGGGAAGATGGACAGGACCACCCAGGCAAGGGACAAAACAGAGGTAAAAGGATGGTGATAGTCGATCCAAACAGACACACGATGCAACAGCTCAGATGTAGACAGACAGACAGGCTGACACAGAAGGATGGGCTCGATGGCTTATGCCCACACCCTGACAGCTGGGAGCCCGAGGCAGGGTTAGTCCAAGTTTGAGGGCAGTGTGGACTACAAACAAGATCCTGCCTCATAAGAAAACAAAACAACTCTTCACCGAGTATCGGGCCAGGAAGTAGGGGCACCAGCCCTGCCGCTGCCCCAGGGCCTTCAGGTCATCCAGGTTGTAGATGCCCGCAGGGAGGGGCACCTGGCGTCCATGGATGTCAAATTCCTGGGGCAAGGTCAGAGAGCGGCACAGTCAGGGAGAGCTGCTCTGGTGGCCCCAGCCCTGCCCCCCAGTCAGGGTTCTCCCCAGTACCTCGTAGAAGCGGCAGTGAGGCAGGCTAGCATCCTGCTGGTACCGTGCCCGCACGTGTGATGCCGTCAGGCTGTGACACTTCCCATCAACGTCCTTCCCGAAGCGCAGTGGTGTCACCTAGGAGGGGGTCAGAGGACAACTTAAAACAGAGACAGGAAATGGTGTATCTCAGCTATTCTAACCCGAGTCTCCAAACCAGCACATCAGCTAGGGAACTGGGGGGGTGGGGGACGCTTCACCTGATTTGCTATTTGTTTTGTTCTTTTGGCTTTTGACGTTTGAATACAGGGTTTCTCAGTATAATAATCCTGGCTGTTCTAAACTCATTTCATAGACCAGGCTGGCATTGAACTCACGGAGATCTGCCTGCCTCTGCCTCCTGAGTACTGGGACTAAAGGTGTGCACCACCACACCTGGCTGACTTGCTATTTGTTAAAAGAACTTATTGCAGTGATGTAAAAACGGAGCATGGCTAAAACCATCCCATCAGAGCTGGGCATGGCAGCAGGTGCCCGTAATCCCAGTTGAACGCAAACACAAACCGGGGCAACGTGCCAAGGCCCTAAGTCACAATTAAATGTGAAAAGAAGCTGGGGGTGGGGGCATATCTCAATGGTATAGTGCTTGCTAGCACACACAAAGCCAGAGGGGCAATCCGTATCACAGGAAACCAGACGGCTCAGTGAGTGTGGATGTCTCCCACCAAGCCCAACAACCCGATTTCAATCCCTGGGATCCGCACAGTGAGAGGAGAGAGAGAACAAACTCCCACAAGCTGTCCTCTTACATCACATGCATACACATACGCACAAACAACATGTAACGTTCTGAAACATAAATGCCTGAATTTCCCTTTAAACCGACAAAACCCTGAACAGAAAACAAAGGTCTCTTGAGTAGCCCTTCTCTAAAAGCGCTTGGCTCAGCCGTGTTCTGGTTCCGGATCTGAGTGGGTTTCGGAATAACTGCTCAAACATAATGGATGCTGCCGTGAAATTAACTTACTCTGCCTGTATACAAAAATACACAACACTTTGAGTAAGCCACCATTTAGATTTTGACCTGTCCCATAAGGTCACGTGCGAGAATCTTGAGGTGCCACGCTGGCATACAAGCAGTTTCTGACCTTGGCACAGGTGCTACCCTTAGCCAAAGGATGAGCACTGATCTGACACTGTCCCACTGTCCCACTAGTGGTCACCTCACACTGACAACGGGTTTACTCCAAGGCTTGCACTGAGCAGCCCAGGGACGAGAGCGAGGGCTCACCTCAGGATGAATGCACAGGTTCTTTCTTGAGCTCAGAGCCAGTCCTAAGAATGGCAGTTTCTCACCCTCCTGCTGCTCATAGAAGCTGAGCAGCTTACGAAGCTCTTCTATGACCTGCGCAGATGATGGAGCACTAGGTGAGGACCTCAGGACATGCACCAGTCCCTGCCCACCAGGCTACCGAGGGCAGAGACAGGACCACCGAGGCCCAGGGGAGGGGACAGAGCATGGGTTCCGTCTGCATGGCCACCTTCTCAATCTCTGGCACAGTCCGTGAGCAGTAGATGAGTTTGGTCACCTCCAGCGGATAAGCCTGTGGGTGACAAATGGCCTCAGCTCCATCCAGCCCCCTCCCCATCCCACTCCAGCTCCATCCAGCCCCCTCCCCATCCCATTCCAGCTCCATCCAGCCCCCTCCCCATCCCATTCCAGCTCCATCCAGCCCCCTCCCCATCCCATTCCAGCTCCATCCAGCCCCCTCCCCATCCCACTCCAGGTGAGTCAGGGGGCCACTCACCCGTTGGTAAGCCACGATCAGGGCCAATAGAGACACTGTCTTCCCAGTGCCTGAGGGCATCTCCAGGACTCCATGACCCTGAAAGTTGGGCACAGAAAAGACACAGGCTCTCAGAACCTCAGACTTAAACCCTGAGGAACTCTTCCTGACATGTCGCCACCTGGGAAACAGCACACACAGCAGCAGGACAGACAATCTCGGCTCCTCCTGTTTTGCTGGACTATTCACTTTTTTACTCTCAGTCCCCACCCACCTACCCCCAAAGGCCTAGTACTTACTACTATGAACCTCTGGCTGGCTTCGAACTTTTGGAGATCCTGTTACCTCCACTTTCTGAGTGCTGGGATTACAGCCTGAACCCTATTTCTGCGTCCCTCTTACTGACACAGCTAACAGTAAGGTTCTTACTGAGCGGCAGACAGTAGGAACCTTTCCCTCTCTGGACCACAGCATACTTGCTTCTAACTAGCTCCATAGGCCTTACTTGGAGCAAGCTTGTGAGGACTAATACATTTGGGAACCAGCAATATGGCTTAGAGGGTAAAAGCACGTGTGGCCAAGCCTGATCACCCCAGTTCAATCCCCAAGACATACATGGAAGGAAAGAACCAACTCCTCTACCCTCCACCTGCACACCGTAGCATGTATACACACATTCTGAATAAGTATAATTAAAAGAAAAGTTTTTTTTAAAAAGTAAGTTTGGGTTCAGGGCTGTTGAAATAGCTCAGCAGGTAAAGGCAATTGTCACCAAGCTGAACAGCCTGAGTTTGATCCCTAGAACCGACATAAAAGTGGAAGATATCTGGGTGATATCTGGCGCACACCTTTAATCCCAGCACTCGGGAATCAGAGCCAGGTGGAGCTCTGTGAATTTGAGGCCAGCCTGGTCTATGAAGCGAAGTTCCAGGACAGCCAGGGCTACAGAGAAACCCTGTTTTCAGAAAAACAAAATGAAACAAGAGTGGAAGGAAGCCTTCCCTCCACTACTGTGACTGCCAGGTCAATTAGCCTCTGCCCTAAGGCAGGAGGGTTGCTAAGATGGAGTGCTATGCCATCTTGACAGCCCTTTTATATCTTTCAAAAGACCATGTTAGTTATCCCTGGCTAGCCTGAACTCCCCCAGACTGGATGCAAACTCCCACTTTTCCTCCTGCCTCTGTCTCCTTAGAGCTGGTGTTACAGGTATGCATCATCTTAGGCCACGTTAATTCAGTGTTGGGATTTGAGCATTCTACCAACTGAGCTACAACCGTCTCTCCCATATTATCTAATTGTTTTTGGAAACAGACTTTCTAGCTAGTCTGGAACTCACTACGAAACCCAGACTGTCTTTTTAAACCCAAGCAATCCTTCCTCATCCTCCCCGCTGCTGCAATCACACACATATTGTAATTACTGTCACACTCAGTTTATGCGGTGCCAGGATGGAACCCCGAGTTTCATTCATGCTAGTTGGGCAAGCACCCTACCAACTGAGTTCCATTCCTAGCCCCGCTATCTACATTTGTTGTTGGCACACGGTTTCGCTGTATAGCCCGGACTGGCCTCCAAACTCGCAGCGATGCTCATGCCTGGGTCTTCCGACTGCTGGCATAGCATGGCCCGGGCCCCTACCAGGACGTTAGCCTGTGGGAGCCATCAGAGTGCAAGGAGAGCAGACTCGCCACCCACCTTGGCGTCCAGCGTGCGCTTGAGCTCCAGCATGTAGGAAAACTGCTCCGGGTAGATGTAGTCGTACGGGAAGTAGACCAGCAGCCCATCCACGTTGAGCCTGGCGGCGTCGAGGCGTCGGTGCCCGGTGCTCTCGAGCCACCCCGATCACCGCGCCGCCCACCCGCCCCCGTGGCGTCTCCCGCCACGGACCCCGAAGCCTCTCCACGCCGCGCCCCGGCGACACCCACTGGCCTCCCCATCGCCCACCGCAGAGCCGACCACTTTTCCCGAGACCCCATCTCACTTCATGGCGGCTTGCTGCGGCGTCCTCTCGCCCGCCTCCTGAATATTCAACGAGGGGGCGTGACCCAGAGCTCCACCTTCCTCGCGACACCATTGGCTGAGTTCTCCCGTCACTCCGCCAATCGGAAAATCGGCGCATGCGTATGGCGGTGAGAGGGCGGACTCCGGAGAGAAGCGGTGCCCGAGGCATCGCTGAGGATCACCGAGGACTTCGAACAGAACATAGAAGAGAGTCGAGAGAATCGATAGTTCTTTGACGTTTGCCCCTCCAGTTTCTGTCCTGGTTGTCCAAGTCGTGAAAAGAGTTTAAAAGAGAATAACAGAAATTGGAGACCGTTCGCAGCCTTTAAGTTACAAAGGCGTAGTTGCACCATACAATCACGATTTTATAAAATATTGGTGTTCAAACTAAAGACAATAAACCTAAATACAGCTCTTTCTATTTATTGAATCCTTACTCGAGTCAGACTCTACCACGTGTTTTTTAAGCATTCGTTAATATGGGATGAAGAGATGGCTCAGACTTGTTAAAGCATAGGCTCACAAACAAACAAAAATTCACTAATTAAGGGCCTGGAGGGACTGCTCAGCAGTTAAAAGCACTCTCTGATCTTGAAGAGGATTAGGGTTCCCAGTTCCCTCAAATCAGGCAGCTTGCATCACCGTGGAATCTCAAACCTCGGGCCCGTGGAAGGAAGAAGAAACATGAAGAATTTGATTCTGCCCTTTTCTTCCACATGTGGGAATCAACTCAGGTCAAAAGGCAATTTGCGTTTTACCTCATGAGGCATCTCATGAACCCGTCCTGCTCTCTTTTGACACAGCCTCACTATGTAAGCTGGTCCGGAGCTCACTCTATAGCCTGGGCTGGCCCCCCAGCTTCTGACTCACCCACCTCAGACTCCTAAGGGCTTCGATGGCCGGGATGGACAATGCTTATTTCGTATCTCCGTCCGGATCCTTGCTCAAATGTCCCCTTAACCTTTCTTCGTTCCTTCCTTCGTTTCTTTCTTCTCTTCTTTTTCTTTTTGAAACAGAGTGTCTCTACTTAGTTCTGACACCGTCCTATAAACAAGGCTGGCCTCCAACTCACAGAGATCCTCCTGCCTCTGCCTCCAGGGTGCTGAGATTAAAGGTGTGCGCAACAATGTCTGGCTACTTTCTTTCTTTTTTAAAATTTAACCATTTTATTTTTGATGTGTGTGTTTTGCCTCATGCATGTGTGTGTGCATCAAGTGTGTACCTGGTACCCTCAGAGGTCAAAAGACATCAGATCCCCCGGTACCAGAGCTATTGACGGTTGTGAGGCACCATGCAAATGCTGGAAATCAAACGCAGACCCTTTGCCAGAGTAACAGTGTTCTTAATCACCGAGCAGTCTCTCCAGCCCTCATTTTCTTTCTTTTTTAAATTATCTTTTTTTAAAAAAGATTTATTTATTTATTATACTTAAGAACACTGTAGCAGTCTCCAGACACACCAGAAGAGGGCACTGGATCCCATTACAGATGGTTGTAAACCATCATGTAGTTGCTGGGAATTGAACTCAGGACCTCTGGAAAAGCAGTCAGTGCTCTTAACCACTGAGCCATCTCTCCACCCCCCTAAATTACCTTTTTTTTTTTCTTTAAAGTTTATTCAATACAACATAATCTCCAACTTCACTGAGGTGGCTGACCATGTCCACGACCAAAGCCACCTCTAAACTGGAATTCTGTTGCTGAGCCAGCCCCAGCCTCAGCTTTCTTGTCAGCTCCAGGGGGCACAGCACTCCTTCTGTAGGTGTCTCTGTCTGCCTCCCCTCTTGTGAATCTTGCAGGCCGCTCACCCTCTGGACCTTTGGGCCGAGGCCTGCCAGTCTCGGGACGGCTGCGGCGCAGGGTGGCGGGCACGATCTCCGGGGGTAGGTGCAGGTAATCTCGGAGATACTGGATGCCCTCATTCGTAAGGTACCAGTAGAAATGTCTCCAGGCAAACTGCTCCTTCACGTAGCCTCGAGACTTGAGAGACTGCATGGCCTTCATGACATGAAGGTTGGGCACGTTCTTGTCTGCCAGCTCGGGGTGTTTGGGCATGTGGACATCTTTTTTGGCAACCATCACTCCCTCCTTAAAAAGGAGTTCGTAGATGGCAATCCGATTCTTCTTAGGCATCAACATCGCGGCGGCTGTAGGGTCCGAGGCGGAGGCTGGAAAGCTAAATTACCTTTTTTAATGCATTAGTTATATGGGATTTTTTAAAGATTTATTTATTTTATGTAAGTACATTGTACACTGTCATTGTCTTCAGACACACCAGAAGAGGGCACTGGATCCCATTACAGATGGTTGTGAGTCACCATGTGGTTGCTGGGAATTGAACTCAGGACCTATGGAAGATCAGCCAGTGCTCTAACCACTGAGCCATCTCTCCAGCCCCGTCATAGGTTTTATTTATGTATTTGTTCCATGGGCACTCTCTGACCGTCAGAGAACAACTTGCAGGAATAGCTTCTTTCCTCCCATCACTCCTTGCATCCTGAGGCTTGAACGAGGGCTGCCAGGCTTGGCAAGTGTTTACCTACTAAGTCATCTCGGCAGCTCTTGAATTTCATGTTACAAATGTCCTGCACCTTGGTTTGTAGACCAGGCTGGCCTCGAACTCACATAGATGTGCCTCCACTGCTCGGCTAGTTATACATACTTCTTGCTCTCGAAACTTAAACCTCATGTTACAACCCTGAAGATGGACTTGGGGGAGGTAGAACCAGACTTTTTTATTTTTCCTTATTTCCCCTTTTAAAAAAATTATTCGCAGGACCATTTTATTTGTACTACTTCCTAACGTGATCACGTGATTAAAATGGCTTTCTTTGTTTTTTTGCTAAATGAATTAGTTAATTGTAGCTGATCATAGTGGCACACATCCGTCACTTCAAGCTCCTCCAGGGCCGGAGACACAAAGATCGCAGGTTTTAAGTTCACCTAAACCAAACATAATATCCTATTTCAAAGTAAAAAGGACTTAACCAACATGAACAGCATTCATGTTGTCTGAACGGAATCAAAGTGATGTTCATTTCTGGGCAAACAACCTTTATTTATAAAGGAAACAGTTTCCCGTGTATTATCAACATTAAGCCACATGGTGTGAAGGCACTAGGTTGGGGAGATGGGGACCTCACACAGGCCCCAAGGCTTCTGGGAGGGATGGGGGCTGCTGGGAAGAATGGGGACTTCTGGGAGAGAGGAGGAAAGGACTCAGAGAAATGAAGGGGTGGGTAGTCTCCCAGGCTCAGCTGGGATAGTGCAGTGGCTTGCGGCCGGTAGGAGGCGCTTAGAACCAGATCTGATTTGGCAAGTGTGTGTTGGGGGCGCGGTGGGAGTTCCTGCCCCCACAGGTCCCCAGCCCCACCTCACCCCAAGGCTTAAGGCAGTTTTGTAATCTTCAGTCAGGGGCTGCCCTCCCTTGAGCCTCTCCGGGAGCCGAGAATTTCCAGGGCAGGCAGAGCCCCTCTGGAGAATAGCGCGCAGATTTGCTAGATGGATTGGGCAGGTCTGGGTGAAGGCAGGCTGGCTTGGACTTTTCTCCTTTCCAGGCATCCTTCATTCCTACTAGATTTTGCTCCGCTGAGACTTCACTCTAGGGAAGAGCTGAAAGAAGAGAACCATCAGACACCAGGAGCCCCGCACCGCTTATCCCGCCCCTAAGAAGGGGGGGCGACCATCTAACTACCAGCCACGCCCATGAACAATCAAAACATCCAATAAGCTCGAGCCAGGAAGATGTGGGGGAACCTGTAAGTGGCCGGCGTGCCGTGAACTCTTGGCAATCTCCCTGCCTCGGCCTCCAAAGGAGGGTAACAGATCAGCTTGGCCCAAAACATTAATAAGGGACTCCCTCTGGGTAGTCTGCGCTCACCCCGAAGTAGTTGCGGGGCACATAGCCTTCCTGGCCGTGCAGTGTAGCCCACCACCAGTCCGTCTCCTCTGGCCCGTCTCTCCGCAGCACGGTGACTGAGTCGCCCTCCCGGAAGGACAGCTCGTCCCCAAACTCTGCGCTGTAGTCCCAGAGCGCGTACACAACGCCGTTGTGCATCAGACCCATGCTTTGTTCGACATCTGGAAACACAAGAAAGAAAATGGCAGTCGAGACCGGGCCCAGGAACGCAGGCAGATGGAGGATGGAGACAGGGCGTGGCTCCCGTTCCAGCAGAGATGAGACACCTGGAAAGCTGTCTTAGTCTCTGCCGGTGGATAACACGGAGATGCTGGCTGGTCCCGGCTCTCTCCAACATTTAAAGACTGTTGGTGAGTCAAAATGAGTCAGTGTCTGGCTGTTCACTCCCCGCCCCCCCCCCCTCGATTTTTGTTTTCTCTGTTCAGCCCTGGCTATTCTGGAACTAGATCTCACTTCGAACTCGGAGATCCACCTGCTTCTGCCTCCTAAGTGCTGGAATTAAAGGCGCACACTACAGCTACCCGGCCCCTCTCCTCCTCCTCCTCCTCCTTCTCCTCCTTCTTCATGATATGCTTATTAGCCAGGTGTGGTGGCAACTCAACTTTAATCCCAGACCTCGGAAGGCAGAGGCAGGAGGATCTCTGAGTTCGAGGCCAGCCTGGTCTACAGAGTGAGTTCCAGGACAGCCGGGGCTACACAGAGAAACCCTGTTTTGGAAAACAAAAACAAACAAAAAGATTTGCTTGTTTATGTATTGTATGTAGATAGGTGTTTTGTTTGCATGAACAACTGCACACCAGAAGAGGGCATGGATCCCACGGAACCAGTTATAAACAGTTGTGAGCCACCAAGTCAGTGCTGAGAACTGAACTCAGAACCTCTGGAAGAGCAGCCAGTGCTCTTAACTGCTGAGCCATCTCTCCAGCCCTCATCTCCCTCTTTGAAAAAAAGAGTTTTGTGTGTGTGTGTGTGTTTTAAAGATAGGTATGCCCTAATGTATCTCAGGCTGGCCACAAACTAGGTATATGGCCAAAAATAGCTCTGAACTTTTGGTCTTTAGCTCCATCTCTCAGGCTGTGGTATTACCGGGGAGCACTACCACACCCAGTTTCTGCAGAGCTGGGGATAGAACTCGGGGCCTAAGTCATGCCAAGCACGCACTGTACCTCTGAGCTACATCCACCCCACGGTATTTTTTTGAAGACAGGTTCTCTATACCTAACTCCAGCTGTTCTCCAACTCAATCCAGCCTCAGGAACCACCCCCATCCCCACCTATACAATGTTAAATCCTGCTCCATGACCCCTAATGCCAGCCTATGGTATGATCTGCCTCTCCATAAATTGAGCAGAGACTCTGGGCAAGCCTCTGGTGCAATGAATCTTGGCTGTCCTGCTCCGGCAGTTTAGCCTGGGGCCTGGAGAGACCTGGCAAGAACTCAGGCATGTCTACAGTGTCCAAGCCTCTGGTCAGTGTAGCATACTACCCTTCCTTTTGTTTGTTTTTATTCTTGACACAGAGTCTCCCTTTGTAGGCCCAGCTGGCCTAAACTTGCTATGTAATCCAAGTTGGCCTCCGACTCACAGACATCCACCTGCCTCTGCCTCCCAGGCACTAGGATTACAAGTGTGCAGCTGCAACGGCAGCTGGACAGTCTGTTCCGTATCTCTACCACCTGTCCCTCAGGCAGAACTCGGATGAGTTGTACACTCCCAAGTCACCAGCAAGCATCTGCCAATCCCTCCCCCTCCCCCCTCCCAACTCCTCTCCCTCACCCCCACCCCGATCCCGCCTCAGGCCTAGCGCACAACCTCGCACCTGCCAGGTAGGTGGCGCAGTCCGCATAGCCCTCGCGATAAGGGTCGCACTTTTCGATGGCGGTCGCGCCGTCACTGAGTGTGGTAGCGAAGATGGCCGCTCCGTGCTGCACCAGTGCTGTGCAGATGGCAGTGTCGTTGCAGGAAGCGGCACAATGCAGTGGCGTCCTGGTGGCAGAAGGATGAGTGAGTGAGAGGTCCCAGCCGGCAGCACCATTCCACCTCCGAGCCAAGGTCCCACCCACTTCCCCACAGAGGCACGGTGGGGGCTCACCAGCCGTGGCTGTCAGGGGAGTTGACGTTGGCGCCCGCGGCGATGAGGAAGTCCACGATGGGGTAGTTGGCACCGCAGATGGCATTGTGCAGGGCGGTGATGCCCTCCTCATTGGGCTGGCTTGGGTCGTTCATCTGGGAACACCAGGGGAGAAGTATTCAGCCCCACCTCTTACCCCCCCACCCCGTGCTCTCCCACACCTAGGGGGATGGGAGACCCCTCACCTCCTTCACTGCCTGCTGTACCACGTCCAGCTCTCCAGTCAGCGCTGCATCCAACAGCAGCACCAGTGGGTTGAGGCGAGCGCGCCGGGCCTTGCGCGGGGACCCCACTTTGCGCAGTACTGAGCGCATCTCCTGCGGGACAGGGAGGGGCTTCAGAGAGGCCAGTCTGTCTGCCCATAGCTCAGAAGGAAAAACAGACCCATGGACCTGGTCACCAGATGAGGGCTGGCTAGGCCCTTGCGAATTATTGGTCCTTCACAACTATCGGGCATCCTAGAGGAAGCTAGGAAGCCATGAGCTGGGTGCTCTTTACAGCAATTATTTTTGTAAGCCAGGTATGGTAGTGCATGCCCATAATATCAGCACTTGGGTAGTTGAGGCAGGAGGATTGCACTGTGTTCAAGGGTAGCTTGGGCTATAGTGGTTCTCAATCCGTGGGATCAAATGACCCTTTTACAGAGGTCTCCTAAGACCGTCGGAAAAGCATAGATATTTGCATTACGATTCATAACTGTGGCAAAATTACAGTTATAAAGAAGCAACAAAAATAATTTCATGGTTGGGGAGGTCAGCACAGCATGAGGAGCTGTGTTAAAGGGTTGCAGCATTAGGAAGGTTGAGAAGCACTGGGCTACACAAGACAAAGAGAAAGACAAAAATCCAAAAAGCACCTGTGATGGTTAATTTTGATTGACAACTTAACGGAATTTAGAATTCGCCTGAGGTTTGGATCACTGGCTGTTCTTGCCAAGCACCCAAGTTCAAGTCCCAGCACTCACATGGTGGCTCACAGCCATCTGTAACTCCAGCTTAAAGGGATCTGGAACCCCTTCTGGCCTCAATGGGCACTGCACACACATTGGGTGCAGACACACATGCAAACAAAACACCCATACACATAAAAATGGATAAATTGCAAAAAGACATAGCCAGGCAGTGGTGGCATGCACCTTTAATCCCAGCACTGGGGAGGCAGAGGCAGGCAGATCTCTCTGAGCTGGAGGCCAGCCTGGGCTACAGAGTGAGATCCAGGACAGCCAGGGCTACACAGAAAAAAAAAAAACAACCCACCCACAAAAAGTGGAACAGCCATGGAAAGAAGTCTGGCCAGTCAGGCGTGTGAGGGGCCAGACTGGGCTAATTAAGGCTAATTAAGGTTAATTAAGGTTGGTCCATTTATAGTGGCCCACTCCCTGGGCCAGGGTCCTAGCCTGAATAAAAAGGAGAAGAAAGGCAAACATCAGGCTGGAGAGATGGCCCAGTGTTTAGAGCACTGACTGCTCTTCCAGAGGTCCTGAGTTCAAATCCCAGCAACTACATGATGACTCACAGCCATCTATAATGGGATCTGATGCCCTCTTCTGGTGTGTCTGAGGACAGTAACTGTGTACTTATATATAATACATAAATAGACCTTAAAAAAAGAAGAAAGGCAAACATCAGCATTTATCTCTGCTTCTTGACTGTGAATCCAGTGTAAGTTGCGGCCTCCTGCTCTGCCCCACGGACCGTACCCTCAAACTGAGCCAAACATGCCTTTCCTTGAGTTGATACTGTCAACTCAATAAAAGAATGAACAAATAAAACAGCAAATGAAGCAAGACAGAGGGAACCAACACCTGCGTTAGCCACGGTTACATTCCAGACAGCAGCCAAGCCTCACCCCAGAGCTATCAGGAAGCCACTGGTTCTGATGTCCACTTTACAGACAGGAAAACCGAGGCTGAAAACACAGCGGCGGCTACATGCCTGGCCCTAGAATGCACAACTGAGTAAGTGGCTTGGGACCAGGGTAAAAACTCCACTGTCTGTGCATATGATCAAAGTTTTGGGGACCAGAGATTCTGTGTTCTTGTGAAGAGACGAGCCCAGAAGAAGTAGGCATCAGAGACTGTCTGGTCCCCAGGTCTCAGGTACCCCGAGTGTCAAACCAAAATCCCAGGTCCATCTGTTCAGTCTCTTTCCCCAAGCCCAGCCCTATCTACACAAAAGACTACATTTCCCAGGCTCCTTTGTAACATAGTTGGTGCCATCTTGGTATCGAAGCCCGACTAATCTCAAGAAAACTAGTTAGGTTCTGGGTGCAATAGCAGATCTCATTTACACCACTATATGGTGGGGGCCTTTTTGTTACAGCAATTATATCAGAGATAAGCACACATCCCAGGCTCCTCCTATGACTTACCATGCTCTGAGGCTGCTCTGGAGGGATACTCTGGGGTGGGGCTGGGGGTGGCATAGGAGCTGGTGGAGCGGGAGCAGGGGGCCCTGCCCTGGCCTCAGATCCCTCTGTGATTGTGGACAGCTCCTGCTCAGGCCCTCCAGGTCCTGGGCCACCATGCCGATGGAAGAGTCTATTGATGATCTGTTGGTATTGTTTCTTGTGGGTGGGAGGCAGGGCCGCGGCGGGGCTCTGCTCCATGGAGCCTCTGCGTTTGAGGGGACGAGGAATCTCTGCCAGCACTCGGGCCACCTCCTCCAGCTCAGGTACGGTCTGCGCTTCCGGTGGCAGCGCTGGCTGCAGCCTGGTAGGGCTGAGGGGTCGAGTGACGGTGCCTTCATCTGCGTCCCCGGCCTCCAGCACCGGAGCCAGCAGCCCCTCCAGCTCAGGCTCTGGCTCCAGCTCGGCAGGGGATTTGAGGAGGCCTAGCAGGAACAAGAACCCCATTAGAGGAAGGGTAGCCAGGAGCTTTCAAAGCTTCCGGGATGCAACCAGCTTCTGGGCTGTGTGACCTCAGAGTGGCTACTTGCCCTCTCTGGACTACTCTGGGATGTGCAAAATGCTTTCATCTTTGAGCATTTATATGACAGATTTATTTTTATAGCATAATATATTAAATGTTTATTTATTTATGTATCTACAGTGCCGGGCATTGAGCCCAGGGCACACTCTAGACATTCTACCTACTGAGCTATGTCCCCAGTCCTACACGCTTGCCCTTCTATATTGTGAAGAAACGGGTGATTATCTCGATATTACCGGCAGGAATCTGAGGATCAGAGAGGGAAAGTTATTTGCCCAAAGTTGCACAGCTGCTTGGCTCTGGAATCTGCACTCCAACCAACAATAACCTTGGTTTTCTAGGATGTGAAGAAGTCTACCTCTAACATTTCATGCAGAACCTCCCAGGTCCCGTAGAAGCCTGGTGTTCAGTTCTGTCCCCTCTGTTACATCCCTACCCTCCACTGTGGAGTCAGAAGCAGGAGCGAATATTAACTGGTATTCATTCCAACCTCTGGCACAATCCTATAAGGTAGGCATTACTCCCTTCTTTCCATGGGTGGGGAAAAAGGGCTGAGAAAGGTTGGGTAATTTACCCCGGTTTGCTTTTTGTTTGTTTTTCGAGACAGGGTTTCTCTGTGCAGCCCTGGCTGTTCTGGAACTCACTCTGTAGGCCAGGCTGGCCTCGAACTCAGAGATCCGCCTGCCTCCGCCTCTTGAACACTGGGACTAAAGATGTGCATCGCGAACGACAGGCTTTACCCTGACTCGCACCTCAGCCAGTAGTTTGCCAAAACGGAAGCTCTCAGCTTCAGTCCTCCAGTTTGACACCAAAAGACCCTGTCATCAGCTGGGTCACAACGGGCAAGCCACACTTACTGGGTATTAGAGCTTCATCTTCAAGACTTGGCAAAGTTTTAGTACCGTGCCCCGACAGACAGGATTTTATCACGACTCAGCTTTTACACCCAGGAAAAGCTAGGCCCAGAGAGGTTAAAGCACCCACCCGAGACTACACAGCACATGACTCTGTAACCCTGGCTCCTGTGTGCATTCCCATGTTTATCTGGCCCAGCTCTTTGCAGGGACAGTGTGTGGACTGAGGCTTGGCTATCCTGGCCTCCAGCTACTCTGGTCCCTGTCATTTGTCCTCCCTTAACCCAACCTTCGGGGACCCTGCCCCCCCAGCTGACTCACCTTCATTCATGGGAGACCAAGTCTGTTGAGGTGCTGGAGTCTGAGGCTGGGGCTGGGACTGGGGGGGCATCTGAGGCTGGGGTTGGGGTTGCAGCTGGGGCTGAGGGGGTGGCTGGGGAGGCAGCTTAGGTGGGGGTGCTCTGGAGAAGATGGGGGATCCCGGGAGCCCAGCCCTGCTGGCTCCATGTTCCCAGAAAGCATTCTGGAGTTTAAAGATCATACTGAGGGGGATAGGGCGTTGGCGCGGGGTGCTACGAGGCTGTGGGCTAGAGGGGGGCATGGGAATGCGGCTGACGGGCTGCCAGCTACGGGGCAAAGTGCCCGAGGGCCCTGCAGAGCCCATAGAGCGGCGGTAGCTGCCAACTTCAGAACGCCTGTCACTGGCCAGAGGGGACACCTTGTAATTTCGTGGCAATGTGGCACTGGTGAGGTTGTCCTGGGTGGGAGGGAGAAAGAGGACGGAAACGAAGGTGAGAGAAGGGGATAAAGACAGGTAAGAACAAGGGGCTAAGGGGAAAGAAAGGATGTGTGTGTGGTGGCTCACGCCAGTAATCCTAGCAGGAGAGGCTGAGGCAGGGTTGTCTTGACTGTATGCCATTTCACACTATAGGAATAAAACACCAACCCACACACACAAAAAAGAAAGAGCATCCACAGCTTGAGGCTACCACTCAGAAGGTTGAGGAAAAGATTCAAATCAGTTTAAGAAACCTAAGCAAGTTTGCTCACATAGTAAGCTTAGCAGTAGAGCCCTTGCCTAGAACCCCCAGTGAGGGGCTGGGGGCGTGGCTCAGTGGTAGAGCCCCTGCCTAGAATCCCCCAGTGAGGGGCTGGGGGCGTGGCTCAAGAGTATCCACTCACCTACAGTGAGCCTTACTCTAGATTCAATCCTTAGCCTCCCGCCATAAAGAAGAGTGCTGGAAAAGGCACACAGACACACACACACACACACACACACACACACACACACACACACACACAGTGTGTTCAGACCCTCCACCTTTACCCCATGCTACCCACCCGCCCCTCACCTTGCCACTGGCCCCCAGCCCATCCAGGCTGCTCTCTCTCCAGGGTAAGAGTTGCAGGCCCGGCGAGGCAGGCCGTGTGAAGACGTCCAGCCCTGCAAAACACGCAACGTTCAGATGGACTCCGGACTCCTGTCCTCCAGGTCTGCTCACCCTCCGTCACTTACGTTCGTAGCTCGCTGTCTGTGAAGACTTTTTCTCATAGGCTACATCCAGGTCAGACTCATTCCAGGCTTTCGGGGGCCTCCGGCGCAGCGTCGAGTCATCTAGTGAAAGGGGCCCGTGAATAACGGTGTGAACACATTACACTGAACCAGCCTCCCAAGGAGAGGGTCCCCAGGCACCTTGAGCACGAAGCGGCGGGGCGAAGGCACTGCCGCCCGCGCCCAGCAGAGGGCTCCCGAACGTGGCCGATGTGTCGTAGGCTGCAGCGGGTGGACGTGGAGAAGGTCCTCGCTCCGGGAAGAAGGCCTGGGGACCCTCAGCTAGAGGGCTGCCCCGGGGGGACCCTGCACGGCCCAGGTAGTCAAAGGGGGTCGGGGGACCCGGCTGCCTCACCGGGCCAGTCCCAGGCCGCGGGGACGGCGCCCGACCATGGGGACTGCCCGCTCCGTCGTAGGCGCGGGGTCTGGGCGATGGCGCCCGATCCAGGCTGCTGTAGGTATCAGGCTGCAGGTAGATGGGGGTGCGGGGCGAGGATGGCCGGCCCTTGGGAGACAGAGGGCTGTAAGGGTGCAGGGACGGGGCACTCTCTGAGCGTCCAAAACGGGCCTCTATGCCATCGGTGGCTATCTTCTGTGGGGACCCTCTGCTGCCAAAATGCTCGGGGACAGGGCTGGTGCTGTACCGGGACATCTGTGAGTCAGAGAAGACAACAGCGGGGGTCAGTGGAGGAGGCCAAAGACAACATCAGATTAGGCCCAATTACTGCAGGGGCAGAGCCTGGGCACAATGGGTCTAACTTTTCTATGAATGACTTAAGAGACAGCTTTATGGGGCTGGAAAGATGGCTCATCGGTTAAGAGCACTGACTGCTTTTCCAGAGGTCCTGAGCTCAATTCCCAGTACCTACATGGTGGCTCACATAATCTACTATGGGATCTGGTGTTCTTTTTTGGCATGTACATGCAGATACAGAACTCATAAAATAAACTTTTAAAAAAGGCTTCATATGAGGTCTCACTTTATATATATATATATATATATATATTAAATAATAATTAATACATTAATATATTAAAAATATTTGAGCTTGGAATGGAGGTGTGCATGCCTCTGGGGAGGCAGAGGCAGGTATAGCTCTGACTTTGGGGGCAGCCTAGTCTACAGCATGAGTTCCAGGATAGCCTGGGCTACACTTAAATCATGTTTAAACAAACAAATAACTTTTGGGATGGTGTCTCACAAAGCTCAGGCTAGCCTGAAGGTCTCCATGAAATGAAGTAGGTCTATGAATTCCTTATCCTCCTAACTCTATGGCTCCGGCGTAACGCGTACACTACAAGCCCCATGTTTATATGGTACAAGGGATAGAACGCAGACCTCCATCCTTACTAAGTAAGCATCCCACTAACTTAACCAACCTCTCCTGTAACCCAGGCTAGCTATGAAGCACAGCAGTTGGCACCAAATCCATCCTCCTGCCTCAGTTTCCCTAGGGAGGGATTACCTGCCTGATCTCCATCCCTAGCCATCTCTCTTTTCTAGATGGCCTTGCATACCCCTCAGCCTGCACCACCTTAGAAATCCGGGCCTCCCCTGGGGCACGGAGAAAAGCTAGTTTGGGGGTCAGCGGAATCGCCAGGCTCACCCTAGAGGAGACCCCAGCCTGTGTGGCAGGAGCAGCAGGCGAGTCTGACCACAAGGACTCTAACTGCTTAGTTAATTCGTCCACTTTGGCGGCGGCGGTGTCCAGCTCCATCTGTTTGAGATCCATGTGCTTCATGGCCAGCGCTGAGTGGGTGGGTGGGAGAGAAGGTCAAGACCTCATCCTCTCCACGTCCTCCCCCCTCACCGCGCCCTGCCTGTCCACCACCCTGCTGCCAGCTCACACTGGAAGTTCAGATCCAGAAGGTCCCTCGCACGCTGGAATGCTTCGCTGTCCATGGTGCCGGCCGGAGCAGGGTGCCTGCCAGGAGTGAGAACAGGCTTAGACCCTTCAGACCACACCCCAGGGAAGGTGGGGCTCTCAACAGTCATTAAGGTTCTGAAATGTCAGTTCCTTCAGAGAACTCTGTCCATACGCTTACCCAGAAGTCTGAACCGGTCCTAGAAAAGTTCGGGACAAAGAAATTCATCTTTCATTTAGGTGTTACTGAACTAAGGCTGAAATAATTAACTGTTGAGCCACGCCCCCAGCTCCTCCCTGGGGGATTCTAGGCAGGGGCTCTACCACTGAGCCACGCCCCCAGCCCCACTGAGCCACGCCCCCAGCCCCTCACTGGGGGATTCTAGGCAGAGGTTCTACCACTGAGCCACGCCCCCAGCCTTCTTTTTACTATCCATGTTGAAACAGCATCTTTTGATGTTTCCCAGTGTAGACTGGAAAACTTTATGTAACCTGAAACTACATAGGTCTCAAACTCACAAACCTTGGCCTGCCTTGGTCTTCAGAACTCTTGGATTACAGGCCTCTATCAGCGTTCTAAGTCTGTTGCTGCTTGTTGGTTTTTGTTCTGTTTACTTTTACAAGTTTTTAACTTACTTTATGTGTATGAGCATCTGCCTGTCTGTGTGCTTGGTCCCATTATGATCGGAACAGGACATCAGATCCCCTAGACCTAAAGTTGCAGATGGTTGTGAGCCCTCATGTGGGTGCTGGGAACTGAACCTGGGTCCTCTACAAGAAGCTTTTGCATAGTTTAGGATGACCTCAAACTTCTGATCCTCCTGCTTATGTCTCCTGAATGCTGAGAACACCGGTGAGGAGCACCACGTGGTCCGTGTGGTTCTGGGAACGGAGCCCGCTATGCATGCTTTCTACGCATGCGCACAGCAACTGAGCCACGCCCATGGCTCCTGGCCACTTCTAACCACCAAGTTATGAGCTAGACAAGCATCTCTCACCTATAATCATGAACTCAAAACACAATTGTGGAAGGATTTCTAGTGTCAGACCAGCCTGGACTAGAGTGTGTTTAGTCTAGCCTGGGCTACAGAATGAGCCTTCCCTTTTTCTTTCTTTCTTTCTTTCTTTCTTTCTTTCTTTCTTTCTTTTTTTATTAGAGTTCTGCCTGTATATAAGTCTGATGAAGGAGTCAGAAGCTGCCATGTGGGTGCTGGAAATTGAATCCAGGTTCTCTGGAAAAGCAGACGGTGCTCTTAACCGCTGAGCCATCTCTCCAGCCTGAGCCCCGCCAAAACCAAACCAAACAAAACAAAACAACAAAAAGCCCCTAGCCAGTTGTGGTGTCACATGCCAGGAAGAGGGAGGAGGATCAGCACCTGAGAAGCTAACCTGGGGTAAAGACTCTGGAAGTGCAGGTGCTGGCTGGGAATGCCAGCTCCGGAGAGGAAGAGACAGGCAATCACAGGCCATGGTGGATCAGCTACATGTGCCAAAACTCTTCAGAGAGAGAGAGATTGATTTTCTGTCTCAAAAACTAAGGTGGGTCTGGGGATGATGGCTCAGAGGTCAAAAGTTCACTTCTCAGCACCCACATGGCAGCTCACAGCCATGTGTAACTCTAGCTCCAGAGGCTGCAACACCTCCTTCTGGCTTCCACAGGCATCAGGCAGACACATGGTACATACACATATATGCAGGTATACATATACATATACATACAACAAAAGGAACAAAACTTAAAACACACACACACATAAGGCAGATAGTGGTGGTGGAGGATACGTGACAATGACCTCTGGCCTCCATGTGCAAGGACACACTGACACACAACACATAGCAACATACACAGCAATACACACAACACACACAGAGGCACACACACACAGGAACACACATACATTCCACACACAGGACCACACACATACACAAGAACACACATACATTTTATACACAGGATCACACATACACACACACACACATGCATTCTACATACAGGATTACATACACACACATAGGAACACACATGCATTCTACACACAGGATCACACACACACATCATTCTACACACAGGAACACACAGGAACACACGCAGGTTAACAAACACACACAGGTACATACATACATTTCTACACACAGAATCATACACACACACACACATGCATTCTACATACAGGATTACATACACACACATAGGAACACACATGCATTCTACACGCAGGATCACACACACACATCATTCTACACACAGGAACACACAGGAACACACGCAGGTTAACAAACACACACAGGTACATACATACATTTCTACACACAGAATCACACACACACACACACACACACACACACACACAACCAGTAGGACACAAAAATCCTAAGACTCATCTGTGGTCCCTCAGCCATTCTGAGGTTCACCTAAACAATATGAGATCCCGTCTCAAAAAGCAAAATGAAACGGAAGAAGAAAGAAAGGACAAGACAAGAAAGTTGGGGCTGGATGGCTCAGCACTTAGAGCACTTCCCACTGTTCCAGCAGACTGGTCAGAGCCGGCTACCGGACCTCCAGTTCTGAGACATCAGTGGTCTCTCCTGCCTCCGAGGGCATCTGCACTCCGTGCTCATACTAATAGACACACTTTAAAATAAATCAGTGGGGCAGCGGTGTCGCACACCTTTAATCCCAGACTTAGGAGGAAGAAGCAGACAGATCTCTGAGGCCAGCCTGGTCTAGGAGCGAGTTCCAGGACAGCCAAGGCCACACAGACAGACTCTGTCTTAGAACAAAACTTTAAAAAATAAAAAGAAAGAGCTGAGCACAATGGTGTATGCCTTTAATCACAACCTGGGAGGCAGAGACAATACGATCTCTGAGTTTTAGGCTGCCATGGTCTACAACAGTAAGACCTTGTCTCGAAATAAGATAAAAAATATATATAAGAAACCTGTATTCAAAGTCATCATACAAGACGTTCTTCAGACTGGGTTTCACACCAGGACCTATCCTGTCTTCCTGCAATGTTTCATTCAGACTTGGACGGTCACTTCGAGTCACTGTGTACAAGAAGTTCTGGTCACACTGACTCACTGTGAGGAGGAAGAACAGGGATGTGGCCAGGGCCAGGAAGGCAGCTGTGGTCACCAGCCAGTAGGACAAAGGGGAACCGGTCACACCAGCTATCTCTATCCCTGTGGCAGCCGCCACACCCACCAGCCCTGTCACCTTTTACCTTTGGGCGCTAAAGGTGTAGGCAGTGAGGCCAGTTGGGACATGTTGACACCAGCCTCTGTCTGGAAAGCCACGAGGAACAGAACCTGTTGGGGCTGGTGGCTCATCTGAGCATGTGTCACCTTGAATCCTCTCCACCCCTCGGGCCCGAGACTCCCTGACTCCTCCTGAGACTCTTCACAAGGCAGGAAGATGTAAACTGAGGATTCTGAAAGTTCCTTCTGATCTCAGAGGCCTCCATTCTGAAATCTGATGTTGTGTTTGGTTTCACTGCGTAGCTCAGGCCATCCAGGAACTTCACTAATGGCTTCTCCTGCCTCTCTGTGGCTGAGGCTACAGACATGGATCACGACACCCAGTAGGGTCTCTGAGATGGAAAAATTCTAGAATAAACCCAAGAGCTTAAGTGTCTACTGAGAGAAACTTCTGAACTGGAAATGGAGATCTAGCTCAGTGGTAGAGCCCCTGCCTAGAATCCCCAGTGAGGGGCTGGGGGCGTGGCTCAGTGGTAGAGCCCCTGCCTAGAATCCCCAGTGAGGGGCTGGAACGTGGCTCAGTGGTAGAGCCTTTGACTATCATTAGTCAGTCCCTAGGTTCAATCTCAAGTAGAAAAGAAGGATCCAAGTCTAAGATCTCATCTCTTTGACATTCTAAAGTTCTTTCATTCCTTTTGCCCACAATTTCTAGTCTTCCTGCCATACTTTCTGTCTCAGAATAACATGTCCCTGGAGTCTACCATAAGCCAGCAGCCAGAGGTGGAGAGTTAAATTCTGGACCCCGCCTGAGCAAGAGTGTCTCAGTTGCCTAACTTGTAAAATAAAGAGAAAAAGGTCACCTCACTGCACTAGTGCAAAGACGGTTTCTCTCAGTACACGAGGATTTGGGGCTGTGAGGATCCAGGTTTCACAAATAGAGCATCTATTAAGGCCTAGGCTGCTGCTTACTTGAGAGACTGAGGGCGAGTTCCAGGTCTGTTGGTGCAGGAGCGTACACTGAAGGGGCCCGCTGAAGCAACCCTATCTCAAAATACAAGTTTTTTAAAAAGGCGTGGGCATGGTGGCACAGGCCTCTAATCCGTTTTCAAAGGCAGAGGTCTGAAGACAGCCGCCGGCTTGATTACATCATATGCTCGGGGCCGGCCAGACCTACGCGGAAACACCGGATCCCCCTGCTGAAGAGAAGTCCCTGCCGTTTAGAGCGTGGAGGACCACAGTTTGGTTCCCAGCATCCACATGGAGTGCGTGGCTCACAGCTCCAACTGAAGCCTCCGACCTCTGCAGACAGCAGCACCCACGTGCACACAGACAATGGCTAGGAACCAGCTCAGCAACCAAGAGCCATCCCGCCTCCTCCCCCAACATAAGACAGTAAGCGCATCTTTTGGCAACTGTACCATTATCAAATAGGTAGGTAAGATTTCGGTTTCAGAGAGCCCTGTTGTTTTGGGGCTGGAGTGGGTGTTAGAAACTCCCTGACCGCCAGGGGACGCGCGCTCCCGCGGGCCGGACGGCTGAGCTCAGGCCCTGGGAATGCGAGGCGCGCCTGGGCAGATGCACAGCTCCCGCGGCAGGGGAGCACAGTGGGTCGGGCGGGCGTGGCAGAGTCTCTGTTCCCAGGCTTCTTGTCCCTGCCCTCCACCCTCAGGTCTTCTTCCTTGGGCCTCCTCCAACACTATCTCTCCCTTCAGCTGGCTCCCACCTGAGCTCCACCCTTGCCCGGCCTCCTCTGCCCTCCAGCCCGGTTCCCAGAGGTGAAGGATCCTTTTTGGGCTTCCTGGAGAAGTCAGTGGGATCCGGGTCAGGGTGAGATGGGTTGGGAACACCCAGAGTGCAATCCTTCACTCTAGCCGGGTCAGGCTTGGTGTTTAAATCCGTGGAAAGGACGTGGGACTTCCCCTAGCTAAGCTTCTGCCTTGAGCTAGCTACTAGGAGGGCTTCTCTGTCCCTGTATTTATTTCCTCACATGTACTATTGGGGGGAGTTAATGACTTCATCCTGATGAGATGTGGGCATTGGAGGATATATAGGAGGCTAAATAAAGACACAGGGTTTATTTACAACAGAGCAATTCAAGGACCAATGTCATGCATCCTGGACTGTCACTCGGCCAGCCTTCCTCCAAGGTGACACAGATAAGTCTGCAATCCCAGCACTCTCGACACGAGGCAGTAGGGTCTCTAGTATGAAGCCACCCGGGGCTTACATAAGTGACACTGTCTCAGATGAGCAAGAGCTGAATTTTAGCTCCCAGAATTAGAGTGTTTGTGTAGCGTGCACAAGGCTTGAGTTCAGTCCCTGAGGTCTGGGGCCACCATCGACTGATCGACCAATCGTCCATAGGCAGGTTCGGGGTGAGGGCTGAAAACCCAGTCTGTGTGTGTGTGTGTGTGTGTGTGTGTGTGTGTGTGTGTGTGTGTGTGTGTTCTTGGTTAGTTTATATCTCTCTGGCTTGTCTGAAACTCACTATGTAGACCAAGCTGGCCTCAAACTGCCTGCCTCTGCCTCCTGAGTACTGGGATTAAAGGCACGGGCTGCCACCACCAAGCTTGGTTCTCTCTCTCTCCTCTCTGTCCCTGATACTCTTAAACTCTCATTCCACCTGCTTCCACCTCCAGTGCTAGAAATATAGACATGTACCCTAACAGCCTCCCCTTTTTAAAATGCAGTGTTGGGGACTGAACCTGGTGCTTCCTGCGTGCTAGGTGAGCACTCTACAGGCTGAGCCACATACCAGTCCCTTCCTTCTGTGGTTCTAAGAGCTGTGGGTTCTGTTGCCAGTGGTCTCAACTCCCCGAGCCTCTGGACCCCAGAATCCTAACTTTTCCAACCCCCAGCAACAGTGACTATGCCCAGGAATGTGTGACTACGGCAGGATGAGAACTCTGGAGAGAGATGGCTCAGTGGTTAGAGCACTGACTGCCCTTCTAGAGGTCCTGAGTTCAAATCCCATCAACCACATGGTGGCTCACAACCATTTTTAATAAGATCTGATGCCCTCTCCTGGTGTGTCTGAAGACAGCTACAGTGTACTCACATAAATAAATTGATTAAAAAAAAATAAAAGAAACTGGCAAGTTCCCAGGGTCAGCCTCAGTTTCCCCACTGCTAGGGAGGAGTCCTGGGGGGGGCGGTGTCAACAAACCCCACTGAAGGTGGAACTGGCTGTTCCTACCTTTGGCCGATTGCCAAATGCCTGTGTGGACGGAGAAACCATCCTGACCTGAGCCTGGCAGGACACAGCCCGTGTTGGCAGCCGTGGCTGCTATTCTTTGGTTTCATTGCAGGCTGTCACTCCAGCCCAGGGATTAACAAACACCCTCCCTCTTCAGATCTTTGTCCCCCACTAGCTTTGGAATTCCCCTGCATAAGGCCACAGAGATGGTGCCTGCTCTCCCCTGCCCTCTCCCTGGCTCAAGGACAGACACCTCCAGAATTAGCCTCCCTCCCTCCCTTATCTCCCACAATACTTCAGGTCAGACAGATGGAAGTGGAGGCGACATGTCTCACCTCTGGGTCACAAGGAACCCACCCCGGGAGGAAGAAGGTTAATTAGAAAATCTGGGGGAAGTGAAGGAATTCCTTCCACAGACAGCTGTCACGAGAGTGAAGCAGGTGTCAAATTCAACTCCCTGTATGGCCCGCCAGCCTCAGTTTACCATTTCCATTTTCTGAAACGCAGCAGAACACAGCCACAGAAGCTTCCCAGATCCAGCCCTGAGGTCCTGTTATTCTGCCCCAGGCTCTAGAATGACCTCAGCAAACCCCACCTATTTCCCACCCCGTGGGGCAATAAGAGGTCTGACTCCAGTTTCCGGGAGGGGGCGCTCTTGGACGGATGTGCCTTCTCTGGTTAGGCAGGTCTGACGCCCCAGTTAATGACATGTTGGGGTTCGCTCAGCCGCACGAAAGTGGTTGGAGAGCTGCCCCGGTTTCTCACTCCCTGCCCCCATCCCAAAACCAGAAAGTGGGGTATAGCGATGGAACATAGCCTCCTGAGAAACCCACGCCCCTCGTGCTTGTCCCACTCTTTTCAAAGACCAGGATCCACTATTCCGGTGCCACTAATTTTACTCAAAGACCTAGTAGTTCGGTGCTGAAGGCAGCTGGAGGGTGACCGGGCGCCCAACTATTCTAGAACGTCCTGATCTCCCACATCTACACAAAATTCAGAGACCCGAGACCCCAACAGCATCCTAAGACATCCCCAAGGGTCCTCAATTAAAGTATTCAAAGATTCCAGCTCCAATAGCTCCCCAGGACCAAGGACTCCAAGTACCACTAAGATCGCAGGTGTCCAAGCCCCCGTCCGCCTGCCCAGTAATGTCGGCATCCCAGTTTCTTCTTTTTAGGGACCCAGGCGTGAGCTCTCTACAGTATCCCCCTGGACCTAAAGTCCGAGTTTCCATCAAGTTCTCCCAGGGACGCGGTGTCGGGTTCTGGGATGACTGGACACTGGGTAGGGGTGGAACTCACGCGTCGGGGCAGATCCTGGCACCGGGGGGCTTTTCCTCGGGCTCCGGCTCCAGCTCCAGCGGCGGGGAGCCGAGGACGGGGCGGGGCAGTCGCTGGGGAACAGGTTAGACAACGTGACTCGGACTGGAGGGAGGCGTGTCCCACAGAGGGGGGGTGCGGCTGCCTGGAGCACCTTGGGATTTGTAGTCCCGAGTGGGCGGGGCGCAGCCAGGGACTTTTCCGTTTGGAGTCAGGCGCGACCCATTCAACAGTCAGCCAGAGCGAGGCCTAGGAGATCGGGCGTCCTGGACGGCGAAATGCACAAGCGTGTAGACTCTCACCTCACAATGGGTACAAGGGAAGAACTCCTGAGCCCTTTCCCACTCCCCCAGGCTCAATTTCCCCGTCTGAGTAAAGATTTGGATACTTAACAAGGAGATGGGAGACGCAGAGAAATTCACACACGCGACCCAATACTAAGGCGAGAAAAGGACCTGCCTTAATCAGGACTCAAAGCCCCGGGTTATCTGTCTAAATAAAACAAAAAATAAAAATAAGGGGCTTCTGGGCTGGAGAGATGGCTCAGTGGTTAAGAGCACTGACTGCTCTTCCAGAGATCCCGAGTTCAATTCCCAGCAACCTCATGGTGGCTCACAACCATCTGTAATGGGATCTGATGCCTTCTTCTGGTGTGTCTGAAGACAGTGAGAGTGTTCTCATGTAAATAAATAAATCTTTAAAAAAAAATAAGAAGGGGCTTCTAATCCTAGCACTTAGGAAGCAGAGACAGGCGCACCTCTGCAAGTTCAAGGCCATCTTGGTCTACACAGTAAGTTCCAAGCCAGCCTGGACTACACAGAGACTCTGTCTCAAAAAACAAAACATCACAGCATTGGTGATTTACTGGCGTGCCTAGCAACAAGCAGGACTACAATCCCCAGCAGCACTCCTGACCGACACCATCGCCAGCCACCATCTGGCAACTGGAGTCTGGAAGCCCACAAAGGGCGAGCCCCAGAATTTCTCGCCCACCACGCGCGAGGGGGACACATAGTTTGGAAATCCCTGGCGGAGGGAACAGTCCTTCGTAGCCATGATTCCCTCCGTTCTCAAAAGCACCCCAATTCTGGGAGTCTCCAAAGTCTCCGCAGAGGGGCGGGCCGCGACGCTGACACACCGGCCAGGAATGCAGTCGAGTCACCCTGTCTCGCCACCGTCCCGCAGCTCCACCCGCCACCCCACGCGCTGCAGTCCTGCTGGGTAAGGGCGTGGGCATGTCCCCCAAATCCCACGTCCACGTGCCGCTGTTTACTTGAGCCACGCAGCAGAGAGGGGTCAACCAGCTGCCACCTCTACCTGCCTCGGAGCCGTGGGGAATACTTCCCATTCAGGACACTAAATCCACGAGGGCATCTACAAGTCTCACCGGACTCTAACCATCAACCCGTGTCAAGCCAGGCTCTGGGGCTCTGGGGCCCGAGGCTCCTCCCCCGACCCTGCGGACTCCTCCCCCTCGGTTTCCCGCTTCCCCTAGACTTCAGAAGCTCCGCCCCTGATTGGTACTTAAAATGCTCCGCTAGTCCGCTTTTCTCTATTTTCCGATCCGGTTTATTCAAACCTTCCACTTTCGCCGTACCATGGACCTCTGAAGACACACTCTAGCTTTGAAAGCACAACCGTGACAACCAGAATTCTTACCTAGCTTTTACAGGGATGGGGCACAAGCGTTCTTCTGTCTCTTTAAAAGCCGTGGCCTAGGTGGGTCACTGCCCCTTTAAGACGGTGTTGGAAGAAACCACGTGAGCAAAGCTGTCGGGGGAGCGGACGCTCCGAGATCCGAGCTAGCTTGCATTTCTGACGAACAGGGAATGGATTTCCCCCCTGGAAGGCATTGTGGTAGAATTCGTCATTGCTCTGCTGTGTGAAGTTTAAGAGTGGAGGTTAGCCGGGTTCTGCACCTAGTGACAGCGCCGAGCCGCGGCCCGGCTCTCCCAGGCGACTTGGATGCTTCCGGGTGCGGCTCCACCCCTGGGGTCCACGTGGTGAGCAGCGTTCAGCGCCGGTCCTGCGTGGACACCTTCAGAGATGGAGGGTACCCCGGCCCGTGGTGAGTGCAGCTTTAACTGGCGAGTTAGGGCATCAGGGAGGATCTGGGTGCAGAAGGGGTTGGGGAGGCTTACGGGGGCGCCCCCGTGGAGCGGGCAAGTGAGGGACCTACGGGTACTTTGAGAGGTTGGCCATGTCAAAAGCCCCCCACCCACTGTCTCCTCTCAGGTTCCACTCGGTTCTCCTGCCCTCCCCACTTCACGGCGATGTCTCCAGACTCGGATCCCCCCCGTTTCTCCTTGGAGGCGCTTACAGGTCCAGATACAGAACTGTGGCTTATCCGGGCCCCTGCAGACTTTGCCCCACAATGGTGAGTGGTCGCTTCCTGGGAAGATCCCCCCACCTCCTAAAAGACTGAACCCTCCAAGGGCTGAACTCAGTCACCGTAGTTCGTAAACCAGAACTTTAGACGGCTGTTTGGAAAATCCGAGACAGGGTTTCTCTGTTGTAGCCCTGGCCGCCCTGGAGCTCACTCTCCGAATCTTCCTACCTCGGCCTCCGGAGTGCTGAGATTAAAGGCGAGTTGCCATCACCGAGCAAGATGGCATTTCTGAGCAGCCCGGAAATGCTGCTTTGGGTTTTTTGGGATAGTCTTACTCTGTAGCCCAGGCTAGTTTCTAAGAACCAGCATCTCCAAGCCTGTTTCCTGAGGACGGGGATTAGAAGTGGGTGTCACAGGCTCTTTGTTTTAGAGAATCTTTCTTAAAAGGGCTATTTGTTTATGTCTATAAGCACTCTATTTGCCTATAGGCTTGCATGATAGAGAGCTCATCAGACAGAAGAGGGCATCAGGTCCCATTACAGCTGGTTGTGAGCCACTCTGGTTGCTGGGAACTCAGGACCTCTGGATGAGCAGCCAGTGCTCCAACAGATGCTGAGCTGAGTCTCCATTCGTTTTGGAGAACCTTATATCCCATGCAGTATTTAAACTTAGGGTCCTCCTGCCTTCACCCCCACACCCTCAAATACAGCCACCATGTCCAGTTTTACTCCGTGTTGTTGATGCTAGCTAGTCATGCACCCCATGCCTGCCCTGAGACTCATTTCTTGCCCACCTTAAACATCCCTTAGCCAGTAATGGAAGGGATCGATAGAATCTCAGCACTTGGGAGGCTGAGGCAGGAGACCAGCGTGAGCTAGGGAGTACAAAGCCAGCCTCACTCACTCAGAAAACAGCTATGGGGTGGCACGTACCTAGTCCCAGGACCTGGGAGGTGGCCCCGGGCTGGTCAGGCATTCCAGGCATCGCACAAACCCCCAGAAGGTGGTTGGTTGGTTGTTTGAAAACAGGAAACAGAACTTAAGTTCTTGCTCCTGGGTTCTAGTGCTGAGCTGCACTGGAAAAAGGTCAGCTCTGTTCCTTTCTCTCCTCAGCCTCAATGGGCGGCGTGTGCCTCTCTCTGGCTCCAAGACTGTTAAGGGCAAACTGGATGGCAAGAAGCACCGATACCGGGTCTTTACCAGCAGCCCCCAGGCTGGAGAAGCCACCTTGCTTGCATCTTCCACGGAGGCAGGAGGCAGACTCACTTGTGCCCCGGCCCCCAACGGGAGCTTAAGGATCATGGAGGGTCCTCAAGAATATCTTATCTCTCGGGTCCCCCTGCAGCCGATCCCTACAAGCCTGCCACCTCAGATCCCTGCAGGCCTGAGGCCTCGGTTCACTGCCTTCGGAGGCAGCCCTCCTGTCACAGGGCCAGGGTCAGACTCGGCTCTGAGGTCACCCACGTCGGGGAAGAAGAAGAAGAAGAGAAAGGGTGCCGAGGCTTCAGACACTCAGGAGGCTGTTAGGCCCGGGGCCATGGAAGTGGAAACAGCCTATGGTAACCTAGGAATGGATGTGAAGAGAAACAAGCATCATGGGGGTGAGGAGATGGAGCCCATGTCAGAGCTGACAGTCCCATCTGTCACCAGCAGCAAGAAGAGGAAGAAGTCCAAGGGGGCAGAGACACTCCAGGCAGAAGAGGATCCTGGGCACACGGAACCTGTGACTCAAACAGAACCTTCTGAGGGGACCTTCCTGTCCCCCACCAAAAAGAGAAAGCGGCAGAAGGAAGCTGAAGGGCTAGAGGAAGTGGATGGCGCCATGGCTGGCTCTCAGCCACAGGTCACTGTGGAACCCCACGAGGAAACCATTCTACTGTCCCCCACAAAGAAGAGGAGAAAAGAAAAGAGACAGGATTTGGTGATGGAGGCAGAGATGGGGCTCCCTGGAGTGTTCATGGAGACTGAACTTTCAGAACAGCTTCAGGCTGAGGTAGCTCCTATGTCCCCCAAGAAGACGAAGAAAAAGAAAAAGGGGAAGTGGACGGACGAGGCACAGGCCTTGGCTGCAGGGGTGACAGAGGCTGCACTTGCAGCTGACTTTGAGCCCCAGGGGGCTCCAGCACCCAGCAAGAAAAAAGACAGAGGACAAAAAGCAACAGAGCCCAAGTCTGAGGTGACTGACCCAAGACAGTCGGAGGAACCAGAGCCCAGGGCTGGTCAAGGATCCCCTAAGAAGAAGAAAAAGAAGAATCGGGAAAGTGGGGTACAAGACACGGTTCCCCACTGAGAGGTGTCTCCCACAGGTCAGGAGCAGCAGAAGGAACTTCAGCAACATCCTGGGGAAGGGGAAAGGGAGGAACCTTTGGGGCTGAGGTCAGCAATAGGCTGTACAGATGTTCCCTGCCCCCTAAGCAAACACACAACCACAAGAGCCTGGGCACGGAAATGCTTTATTGTGACTCTGGGCCTCGGTCATCGAGGCACTTTGAGGAAGGGTTCGTGTAGTACTTCAAAGAGCCTGCGGGCCTGAGGGTAAGGGGAGACGAGAACTTGTCATTAAAGATGCTGTTTGGTGCAGGGTTCTGTCTCTTACTCTCCTGGTTGAGGAGCTTTGGCTGTGTGGGTTCTGCTTGAGGCTGGCCGGGAGGAGTATGTAATGGACCTAAAGAGTTCACTGGCTGGGTGGTGGTGCTCTGCACCTTTAATCCAGCACTTGGGAGGCTGGGGCAGGAGAACCAAGTGCAAAGCCAACTTCAGCCACACTAAGTAAACCAAAGCAACAGAAAGTCTTACTTGATTTTGAGACATCGGTCAAGCATCCTGGGCTGCCTGGCCAGCTGTGTGGCCAAGGATGGCTTTGAACTCAACCTTTGATCCTCCTGCCTCATGCGGCTGCTGTATGCACATGCTCACCATGCTGACCTGCCAGTGCTGGGATCCGCCATGGCTTTGCACATGCTAAGCAAGCACTCTACCAACTCACGGCATTTCCAGCCCCACAGGAAAAGAAAATTTGCGGAGCCTTTTAAAGTGGTGGCTTACGCCTGTGATCCAGAAGTCAGTGGCAGAGCTCTGAGTTCAGGCTTTGCCTGGTTTATAGTGAGATTCAGGCCACCAGAGCTATGTATGGAAAGACCCTGTCTAAAACAATGGCCACTTAATAGAGCTTCAAAGGCTAAGTAAGGTTCATTGATTTGGGGATCATTCCTGTACCTCAACCCCTATAGCATCCCCCTAGAATTACCTTTTGGGGGCCCAGGCCTGGGCACAAGGCTAGATCCTCCCTCGATGCAGTGATGAGCTGTTCCAGGGACTGAAAGGTAGACTCAAGGTCAGGACAGTGTCCTCTAACCCTTACCTGTCCCAGCTGCAGGGGGGCCCAGAGTGTCCCTGGGGGAGGTGTGGGCCATAGGGCGGTCAAGAAGGGGTACCCAGGGGGCCTCTTACTCCAAATGTAGCCAGGAGGGTCTGGCTGTCGGTCTTGTTCACAGATTTCACTGTGGTCAGACACTCGGTGGCCTGGAAGGGAAAGAGGATGTTTTCTTGGGTGCTGGGCATAGTGGCAGCCTATGAGTGTAGTACTTAGAAAGCAGGCGCAGGAGGATTCCCACAAGTTCAAGGCCAGCCTGGTCCCCAGCGATGCTCTTCAGAAACAACGAAAATAGGGCTGAAGAGATGGTTCCTTGATTACAAATTCACCCAGTCCTCCACAGGACCCAAGTTCACTTCCCAGAGCCCAGGATACGCAGAAGGAACTGTAGAATCCCTCTTTACAGATGAAAAGCTTCAATTCATTTATAAAGTAACAACCGGGAGTGGCCCCTGAGTGGTGGTGGGGTGCTGCAGTCACAGCAGGGTCAGGATGCCACTCTGGGCCACTAGGCTGAGGGGATAGGAGGCAGCATCAGAGCTGGCATGGGAAACATGGATTCCAGCAGAGAGAAAAGGATCATAGGTGCTGAGGGCAGGCTGGGGCTCAGAGCTAAGGGAGGCAGGGTCTGGTTTGTACTGAAAAGACCCTCCAAGGCGGGAGGAGATGAGGGAGGACTGGGCAGGGAAGAAATGCCTTGTCATGGATGGACTTGCTCAACCCAGAAGCCATTACGGAATCAGAAGGTACAGAAGGACAAGAAGCGGCGGTCTCACCCGTAATAGAAAGTTCTGTTCCAGCTTTTCCATAAGGAGGTCAGCCGGCTTCTGCTCATACGCCTTGTAGGTCTCTAGGTACCGCCCTGCTTCCTCTGCACTGGGTAACAGGACATGTGTCAAACATGGTGAGAGGGCCATCATTCGGGGTTCCTCAGACAAAAGCTAGGCCAATCCCAGCCCTGACTCCTGCCCTCAGCAGGAAGCCCAGGGGGTGGGTTCTCACATGTTTATTATTTTGCTCATGCTAGACATTCTACCACTGAGCCACGCCCCCAGCCCCTCCATGGGGGATTCTAGGCAGGGGCTCTACCACTGAGCCACACCCCCATCTCCCTTCTAGAGTTCCTTCTACCATTACAAAGTCTCACTATGTATCCCTGCCTAGCATTGAATTGATCCTCCTGCCTCAGCATACCAAGTGCTGACTTAAGAGTTCTTTCTCTCTTCCTGAGACAGGGTTTCATGTATTCCAACCTGGCTTTAAACTTACTTAGCCTGGCAGTGGTGGCACACACCTTTAATCCCAGTACTTGGGAGGCAGAGGCAGGAGGATCTCTGTGAGTTCGAGGCCACCCTGGTCTACAGAGTGAATTGCAGAACAGCCAGATGCCACACAGAAAAAAACATGCCTCAAAAAAAAAAACAAAAAAACAAAAAAAAAAACAAAACCAAATAAATGAATTGCTTCCTTAGCTAAAGGTTTTGCAGACCTTCTGATCCCCGGTCTCCATTTCCCGAGTGCTGGGATTGCAGGTGAGCCGTGAAGCCAGATTTTTGCAGTGTAGTAAAAGAACACAGGGCTCCTGCATCGTGAGGCAGTCAACAGAGCTAGCCCGAGTGCTCGCCAATACTCTTACTGAAGTGTGTCTTTCTAAGTTGAAAGCTATTAATTTACTAGGGTTTAATTTTACTTATGGTATGAGGTAGGGATGTCTTTTTTTTTTTTTTTTTTTTTTTTCTTTCCCAAATCAACTATTTGTTGTTTGGTTAGTGAGCCAATCCAATCACCTCTAGAGATGGAGAAATGGACACAGATGTGGTGGCACATTCAATCCTGGCCCTCAGGAGGCAGAGGCAGGCAGACTGTTGTATTTTGGGATAGCCTTGGCTATGGAGACTCTGGGAAACAGAACAAGCCAGAAACACTAGACACAGAATGATTTCAATTGGGTCTAACATGCACATAGCTGGCCTCTGGTATATTAGCCCACGCTAGCCTAGAACTCTGGACCTGCCCTGGCCTTGGCCTTCTCAGTGCTGGGATTTTAGGCTTGTGTCACCACGCCTGGCTTAGAAACCACTGCCACTACACAGGCTGCCTTAGCTGGTGCCCAGGGATGGGGTGAGGGTGCAGGGATGTGTCTCACCTCCAGGCCAGGACCAGGGTGCAGTCAGCCAAGATGCACATCTTCGCCAGCTCCTTGAGAGCCTGCTGGGGATCTTTCTGGAAGAGAAGAAAGTCACAGCAGGGAGCTGGGCTGGGGAGAGACAGCACTGTCAGCAAAGCCACAGGACCCGAGTTCATTCCCAGCACGGATAAAAGCCAGGTGTGGTGCCCCAGGCCCCAGTGAGAAAACTTCCCCCTAAAAATCCCACAGTAGATGTGGATCTTTCACAGGCATCTCTCCCCTCAGGGGGTGAAGGCACCTGATTTCAAGCCTGAGCACTGGATCCAATCCCCAAAATCCACATAGGAGGAGAACCCCCAAAAGCTGCCGACTTCTGAGTGTATGTGCTCATTCCTATGCATACGAGTGTGCACACGTGCACACGTGCACACGCGCACACACACACACACACACCTTCAATTAAACCAAAGAGCCTCCTATGTGCTAGGCAGGGGCTCTACCACTGAGCCACGCCCCCAGCCCATCATTGGGTGATCCTAGGCAGGGGCTCCACCACTGAGCCATGCCCCCAGCCCCTCACTGGGGGATTCTAGGCAGGGGCTCCACCACTGAGCCACGCCCTCAACCCCTCACTGGGGGATTCTAGGCAGGGACTCTACCACTGAGCCACGCCCCCAGCCCCTCACTGGGGGATTCTAGGCAGGGGCTCTACCACTGAGCCACGCCCCCAGCCCCTCACTGGGGGATTCTAGGCAGGGGCTCCACCACTGAGCCACGCCCTCAACCCCTCACTGGGGGATTCTAGGCAGGGGCTCTACCACTGAGCCACGCCCCCAGCCCCTCACTGGGGGATTCTAGGCAGGGGCTCTACCACTGAGCCACGCCCCCAGCCCCTCACTGGGGGATTCTAGGCAGGGGCTCTACCACTGAGCCACACCCCCAGCCCCTCACTGGGGGATTCTAGGCAGGGGCTCTACCACTGAGCCATGCCCCCAGCTCCTCACTGGGGGATTCTAAGCAGGTGCTCTCCTGCTGAGCAAATCCTATTTGTTTTGAGTCAGTCTCACTTTGGAGCCCAGACTGTCTGAGGAACTCATGACTGTCTTGCCTGAGCCTCCAGAGTGCTGGGATCAGCTGGCAGGAACACATTACCCCATCTGGCTCTAGACAACTTTCCCTTCCAGCCCACATAGGCTTTCAGAAGATTGGGGGCAATTTTTGCTTCAGTAAAAATCCATTCCACACTGAGGCCCTAAGCCACTTTGTCTTAAAAGGCATTTGTTAGCCCACGCGTGATCTCTCCGTGCTACAGAGTACGAAGCATGAAGCCAGCGTGGCAGCCCTGCTTACCACATCCACCTGGACCAGCAGCACACGCAGGGCGAAGCTCTTCCCCAGGCTCTGCAGCCGTTCATGGATGTAGTCTGGGTGGAGGTTGTGGTAGCGGAGGCTGACGGAGACAGAAAAGGGGACAAGTTGAGCGTCTCAATATCCCTGAGGCTCCAGACTTCCTTGTATACCTCACTGGTGTGCAGAGGTCGGGACCCATTAGTACAGCAAAGGGGACAGCTGTAGTATTCTGGAGGACGGGACACTTTGCTTCTTCCCTCAAATCAGGTCCAGCCCTCCTCCCTCAGATACAGAAGTCCAGGCCCCAACCTCCAGACCCAGCTACTCTTGGTCTGGGTAACTGACAGCCACAACCACTTCCTTAACACAGAGCCATGCACAGGCCCAGAGCTTACAACACTGAACCCCATTTTTTCCACTCAGTAGCTCAAAATGTCAAAATAGTGGAACAGCCCCCCCCCCCCAAGCCCCTGGAGCTCACCTGAGGAAAAGGGCACAGGTGCTCTGGCCCAGCACATAATCAGGAATCACCTCACCAAATTCCCAGGGCACATTGCGCACAAACTTCAACACAGGGTTGCCCCTCTGTCAAAGAGAAAGGCAGAAGCTGCTTATTGGGGTGACCCTTGGGCTAAGGTGAAGGTTGGTCCCTTTCCTCAGCCTGGAATCTGAATGTTCACCCTCTCCCTTTACCACAGTCTCCCAGACTCCCCTTTAGCCTCTGTCCTAGTGTCAATCCGTCCTCTTGTCTGCTGGTCGACAGTCCTCACTGCAACCTTAGCAACATCCACACTGCCCCTCCCAGGGAGCGTCCCACATTAGTGTCCAGGCTGGTCCTGCATCTTTCTTTCCCCTTCTTCTCTGGTTGAATCTGGGCCTTGTCCACACGCTTCCTCTACCACCACAGTGCCTCCCTGGCTGAGGCCACCTGACAAGTCATGATCGGCAGTATTGTCTAAGCTCTGCCATGGCTCCCCAGTCCCCCAGAAGGTCCCTCTCCAGGTCCCTCCTCCGCTCCAGGAACATCCTCAACAGTCCAAGACTGACAGTATCCAGGCAACCTGAGGGCTAATCCATCTAGGAGGCACCCAGCACCTACGGTCGCTGGGCTGGGACACAGCAGAGGCCCGGCCTGGCCTAGGTTCTTACGGACTCTGCCCCAGATATGCCAGATATGCCGCTCCTGAAGCCTTGTGGGTATCTGCTACATGCACCCTGACCCGGGTTCCTGAAATTTCTGGAATTTCCTGACTCACAGATAGTATCTAGCATGGACTTCTTAAGGGCCAAGGGACTCCCGAGGGAGGGCAGCACCGTGTGTTCTCCTGGGTGACTCATAGTGGCTCCTATGTCGTGATCTACCATAACCCAAAAGGACGGGTTTCAAAGGCTTCCCTAAGCATGGGCGTTCCCAGAGGCTGCGGAAGCTCCAGGCCACGCCCCTTCCCATGCCTTGACACTCTAGGCATTAAATAAATGGAAGACTTAACACACGGAGGAAGCAATGAATGAATGCACAAAGTAATTTATTCAAGCTACCCCAGGTGTGAAAATCCTTCACCATAAAGCTGGGCAGGAGGCTGGGCATAGTGGCTCATGCCTTTAATCCCAGCACTCAGGAGGCAGACAAAGGTAGGTCTCTGAGTTTGAGGCCAGCCTGGGCTACGTAGCTTGGAATTCAGTGACTAGAGAGGTTCTCCCTACAGGTTCTAAGGAGGTGAACAGACCTGGGGACAGGAGCCGAGCTGCCTAAACAGAGTGACAGCCCTAGCAGTGGGGTGGGGGTGGGGTACCCTGAACCCACAAACCCATGGACAAATGCATGAATGGTGGGGTATCTATAGGAAGGAATAATTGAAGGTATGACTGAGTGAATGGATGAAGGGATGTGTATATGAATGAATAAATGCAGGAATTAATGAACAAAGTGATCAACGCATAAGGAAGGGATGAATAAACGGAGCATGAACCTCAGGCCTCCTTCCACCCCTCCCAACAGTAACCCCTCAAACAGGGTTTCCCACCAGAACCCCCAGCACCCCACTTCCTGTTCTCACCTGCCGCGGGCTCACGATGATGCTATTGGATTTTGTTCCTGTTTTCAGGGGCTGGTTGGGGTTCTCTCTTGTTGCAGGTTCAGAGCCTGCGGGTTCTGCCTCACCAGCTCCTCCTGGAGGCTGGGCGATGGCGTACTCGGCATACGACGGAGGGGCCTGGTGGGCTGAGGTTGCCGGGGCAGTGGGGTTCCGAGACGATCTGAATAATGACTTGGCCTGTGGAAAAATGGAGGACTGGGGGTGGGGAAAGAGCACTGGAACGAACCCCTCCTCTGACTCTCATCACACTCCTTCCAGATGCTTCTCCGGACTACGAACAAGGGCTAGGGCGATGGCTCAAGTTGGTTAAGTGTGTGCTTGAGCACAGAAGCCCTCTGTGAGCCAGGCACAGTAGTGTACCCCTGTCATCCCAGCACTAAAGAGGCGGAAGTCGCGATGCTCTAGGCTGTCCCTATATACTTTACCTCTGGACGCACACCTCCAGTGTGCACAGCGCCCCGCCTCGCTCTGCCCAGGCCCCGCCCCAGGCCCCGCCTCAGGCTTGCTCACCTCAGAGCCTCTGGACTGGTTTCCCCTCCATTCAGTTGCCCCCATGGCCCAATCCCTTACTACTTCTCGCAGCCAGATCCTTCAAGAGATGTCAAAGGATTTTTTCCCCCTGTGGCGGTGGTGGTTAGTTTTTTGAGACAGGGTTTCTCTGTGCAGCCCAGGCTGGCCTGGAGCTCAGAGATCTGCCTGCCTCTGCCTCCCAAGTGTTGGGATTAAAGGCGTGCACCACCACACCTGGCATGTTGTGCCTTGTTTTTGAATCAGAATCTCGCTATGTAGCTCAGGCTAGCCGGGAACTTGTGACGGTCCTCCTGCCTCAGCATCCCCAGTGCTGGGATGAGAGGTGTTTACCAACATGCCGGACGCGGATTTCTTTCTTAAGATTTACTTGTTTTTATTCATGTGTTATGTGTCTACGTGTGTATGCCATACGTGTGCAGCTGACTGTGGCCACAGACGCCAGAAGACGGTGTGGGATCCCTGGAGCTGGACTTACAGGTAACTGATTGTGAGCTGTCTGACATGGGACCATGAACCAAATCTGGATCCCCTAGAAAAGCAGAAGATCTTAATTTTTGTTTTTTTTTTAAGACTTCAGTGATGGGCATTGATGCCTCATAAATTTAATGCCGATCTCAAAAAAAAAAAAAAAAACTGAAGACGGCACAGGCGACCTCAGTGGGTGCCTCATCTCTCAGCCTCCATATTTCCTTTATAAAAGGTTTTAGATTCTTATTTTATTAGTATTGAGTGCTTCACCTACATGTATATACATGTACCATGTACATTCTCCGTTGTCCTCAGTGGTCAAAAGAGGGCATTGGATGCCCTGGAACTGGAATTACAGCCGGTTGTGAGCAACCATGTGGGTGCTGGGGGACTGAACCTGGCTCCCCTGCAAAAGCAACCAGGGCATTTATTGCTGAGCCATCTCTCTAGGGTATCGATTTCTCTTTTGTGAAGGTGGTGGGCACACACCTTTAATCCTAGCACTTGGAAGGCAGAGAAAGGCAGATCTCTGAGCTCCAGGTCAGCCTGGGCTACAGAGATCCAGCCTGGGCTACAGAGATCCAGCCTGGGCTACAGAGATCCAGAACAGCCAAAGCTACACAAAGAAAACCGTGTCTCAAAAAACATAGATAGATAGATAGATAGATAGATAGATAGATAGATAGATAGATAGATAGAGTGATTGATTGATTTCCAATTCTTAAATGTCAGATCCAGAGCCAGGGAGATGGCTCAGTGTATGGTGTTGCGGTGTTGCTTGGCATCCTAGGCTTGAAGCCCGAAAGTTGCCAGGTGGGAGGAGAGAACTGGCCTCCACAGATGCCCTGACAAGTGCCCCCCACCCACCCACACTAGAAAAATAAATGTAAAAACAAAACAAAATAAAACAACAGAAAAAGGTCAGATCTAAATTCACACCTTGAAAATCCAGAATACTGGTCACACAAAACACACGGCAGAGTTTAGTGTGGTGACACTCATGGGCAATGTCCTATCGCCTGAGAGGTAGAGGAAGGATTGCTGCAAGCTTTTAGGTCAAAGCAAGGCTCTGCCAAGGAAGGAAGGAAGGAAGATGGAAAGGGAAAGGAACGGAAAGAAAAGAGAGAGAGAAGGCAGGCATACTGGCAGGCAAGATGGCTTCCTGGGTAAAGATACTTGCCAGCTTCATGACCTCAGTTCAATCCCAAGGATCTACACAGTACAAGTATAAAACCAAGTCCCACAGGTTATCTTCTGACCTTCAGAGGGGCTTCATGGCACTCATATGTGTACACACACCGTAAAGACATGTTTTAGAGGCTAGAGAGATGGCTTCTCAGTTAAGAGCACAGATTTGGAGGCTCAACACTCTTTCCAGTTCTAGGGGATCCAATGCTTTCTGGCCTCTGCAGGTCTACATGCATGTAGTGTACAGATGTATGCACACACAAAACAGCCCCACGTGTAAAATTAAAACAAACAGCAGGATGGCCCATGGCTGTCATTACAGCACTTAGGACGTGAAGATGGGAGGAACTGCTGAAGAGGTTGGTTCCAGGCCAACCCTAGCTACAAATCAATTTCAAGGCTAGTCCAAGAAACATATGACTCAACCGAAGACCCAAACTAAACAACAAAAGCCATCACCAGCCATTGCCTGGCTGCCAGCCTCTCTCTTAACCATCCTCCCATGCCATTTTACCAACGGGGGAACCGTGGCTTGCAAAGCACGCAGGCTATTTTTCCAAAGTAACCCAAGCCTAAAGTCACACCATAGTTCCAGGGATCCATTACTGTCCCCTTTATTCCCCAAGAGCCCCAAGTCCTCGCCCTTACCCCTGCAGAAGGCACTTCATCTTCCTCCAGTGGGATAACAAACTTTTTCCTGGTGGGTGGTCCTGAGGGCTGTGGCCGACTTTCCTCGTCCTTCCCAGGGTCCATCTGGGGCCTGAAAGGCATGGCGACATCGGCGTTGGCATTTCCATATTCCAGAGGCAAACTTGGCTCACAGCGGCACCCCCCAAAAGGTTGCACGGTTTGACAGCTTTAGGTTCCAGAAGACCAACACCGTAGGCCCGCCCCTTTCCTCCGGCCCACTCTAGATTGGTCCACGAGCCTTATAAACCCGCCTACCCGTCTATTACTCCAGCACCTCACTCGTTCCGGGCAGTTGGCCCCGCCCTCAGAGGGGACGCCTGGATGGGTTCGCCCCGCCCAGTCTCGGCCTAGTCTCGGCCTCCACAATGATTGGCTTGGCTTCTTCTTCTGCCAATCATCAATCCTAGGCCTCCATCCACCTCCCATCCTGCCCGTCTCGGCCCTGTCTCTGAGTCTAAGCATAGCCAAAACTCACCTGCTTTTTCCCGACACCTAGAAGAAAATACCACGGGGGGGGGGACTAGAGGCGACACAACGCCAGCACGGCCAGCGCCAACCCGGCTAGACTCACTTCCGGCCTTTCTGGCCCTCCGCTCGTTTCTCTGCTCCCCAGGGGAGGTAGAGCGGAGAACGCTATTCGCGCTGCTCTCTATGGTCCTGGAGGACCGTTGTGATTTGGGGCCGGTGGAAGCTTGTGTGGATCTTGGTACCTGGGAGTCTTTGACTTCCAGTGGTTCTGTTCCAGGGCCTTGTTGAGCGCTTTCTAGATTCCTGGTGTGGTTCAGTGATGACCAAAGAGAGGGGGGAGGCGAAAGGAAGCGGGGAGGAGAGACAGAGGCAGAGAGACAGAGTGAGAGACCGAGACAGAGGACACCCTCCCTGTCAGTGTGGGTGGACCCGGCCCACATTAACTCACTCATGCTAAACCATTTCCCACTGGCATCTCGAGCGGACTGCTGCTGACAGCTGTGACTTCTTTAGGGCTTAGAAAGTCCAGTGGGACAGTCAGACATGTTGCTACCCCAAACAGGGACAACCCAGGGCGGGCAGGGCTGGGAAGGGAGAGCCCAGAGGACATTGAGACCGGGTTAGGGGGAGCACCTGACCCAGCCTGGGTGTCAGAACGGGCTTACTGAAGGAAGGGGCACCTGTGCCCGGAGACCAGGGGCCCCGTGGATGACTTAGTATTACTCATTTCCTGGAAGGACAGTTTCACCCCGTTCCAACTTGTAGTTCTGTGATTGCTAAGGAAATGGGGTATCGTTTTGTGAGTTTAATGGTCTTGTGCATTTTGTGTTCTTGCTCATTTCCTTTGCCTATTTTTTTTCAAAGACTGGCTCATATCCTTTGCCCGTTTTTTTTTTTTTTTTTTTTTTTTCGAAATGAGCAATCCAGTTCAACAGCTTTTAAAATTAAAACGGGGGGGGGAGGAGATGAGCATCTTTTTCATTACCGCCCATTTATTGGAGTGATACTTAAGGGTTGATGCTGTTAGTAATCACTTCCATAGGTTGCAATTGTTTCCTTCGGGTTCACACTTTAAAAATTAATTCTCCATTTTTGGATGCATTTACTAACGTGGTCCCCATTTTCTTTTGGTCTTCGTGTATTAAGAAGACATGCCCTAAGGTCATGATATGTAAACCCTCTGTGTCTTTTTTAATGTTTTCCTAGTTGTGAGGTGTGTGCATATGTGTGCATGTGTGTATACAAGCACATACCTACGCTGGGAGTTCTAGGCAGAGACTCTGCTACTAAGCCATGGCCAAAGGTCTTTGGAACTATGATATACAACAGAATTATTAATAGTTAACAGTCAGGCGAGATGGCTCACACATTTAATCCCAGAACTCAGAAGGCAGAGACAGGTGGATCTCTGTGAGTTCGAGAACAGACTGACCTACAGAGTGGGTTCCAGGTCAGCAAGAGGTATAAAATGAGACCCTGACTCAAAATTAGTTAATTAATTAAATTTAATCGTAAGTAACCCTTGACGGCCAGTCAGAGTGCCGTGCATACGCCTAGCCTCCAGAGGGCGCGCCAGAACTGTGCGTTCTATGAAGCAGGCGCTGAAACGGAACCTTTGAGGGGCGAGTCCTCAATGGGTGCCTTAGTTTCTCTACCTGAAATCATTTGCTGAGGTTAAAGGGGTAAAGCTGTGAGTGGTGACAACCACCAGCACGCTTGTAAGCCAGCACTGAGAACGCTGAGGCAGGAGGACTGGGGCAAGTTCCAAACTAGCTTGTGTTCTACTTAGTGACTTCCAGCCTGTGCCACAAAGCAAGACCTTGAGCAACAGCAAAACAAACAAACAAACAAACAAAAAGCCCACCCAAACCGGTGGACATATTGGTGTCAACCCCAGCACTGGAGAAGCAGAAGCAGGCGATCTCTGCAAGTTCGAGGGCAGCCTGATCTGTACAGTGAGTTCCGTATAAGCCAGGCATACATAGGAAGGCCCATCCGACTAGCCCCTCCCCATGGAAAAAGAGCCAGAGACTGGAGAAATAGCTCAGCAGTTAAGAACAGTGACCGCTCTTGCTGAGGACTCGATTCGCAGCACTCACAACCATCTGTGACTCCAGTTCCAGGAGACCTGACGCCCTTTTCAGACCTCCTGAGGTACCAGGTACACAAGACACTCATACACATAAAACAAAATAGAATTACATGTCGTTTGTTTTAAAAAGTACAAGGACTCCTGTCTCTGATTCTCTGAAATGTCCGAGAGCGTGTCTGGGACGCCAAGCTAAGGAGAATCCTAACTCAGTTTCTCCCACAGGGCAAAGGAAGGAATCCCAAGTCTTGAGCCTGCAACTCTCTGCTCTGCCGCCAGGGGTCGACTGCGCCCCGCCATTATCGGATTCTCGGCCCGGATGGGAAGGACCACGAGGGATGCTCAGGACCCAGCGGGAAGGCGGCGAGCATCAGTGCCGCAGCCAACCTGCGTCCTGACCGCCCACGGCTGTGACTTTGAGTCGTTTGTATTACTCAAGGGCGGGAAAAGTTCCTCCTAGTTCCTCCTCCTAGTTCTTCAGCATCCCCAGGTTTGCTTTCTGTGTTCAATTTCTGCACCGAGCTTTGCATATCCAGATCCTCCCACTCGCTGGGGCTTTGAGTTCAAATGATCCCACTTTTCTCACTCAACATCCCGGTCAAGCTCCTCTACTCTTCTTCCCGAATCAACCAGGGGTCCCCTCTGCCCTCCAGAAGGGATGGAGAATTGGGGGCTTGGACAAAAAAAAAAAAAAAAAAAAAAAAGAACTGGACAACAGGAGACCCTCAAAGGTTCCGCCTGCGGTGGCGAGGGTGGGGGACCGCAGTGACCAGGCTGGTGTCCCCACCCGCCTCTAAACTTAGCCGCGGTGACGGCGATCGTGGCGGGCCGGGGACACAGGGGGCCCGAGCAGAGAGGGGGACTGGCTCGCCTCGGCTGTGAGAGCCTCTATTTATAGCGCCCGGAGCCCGAAATAGCGTGGAGCAGAGCGGCCTGAATGACGCGGGAGCCGCCCGGGGCTGACTCACCCGGCCGGGAGTGGAGGCCCCCGGATAGGGGGACAGTGGAACCGGACCCGACCCCCTCGCCTTCACGGACACCTCTTCTATTAGTGCACCTCGCTGTATCCACTGGGACAGTGTGTCCGCGGATAGATAGATAGATACACAGCAAAAGATGTCTGTAGCATGAGGCACTGCAGTTGGATTAGGGAAGGGACTTCCCACCAAAGAAATTGAACCAGGTAGGCACACGTGCTCCTCACCAGGAAGAGTACTGAAATGTTTGAGACGTGGAGGCACGGACACACTGACCACAGACAGTCATCGCTCCAGAACAAGTCTTCCGTACTGCCCCACCCCCACCCCCTGGAATGTTCCCTCCGCCTGGAGTGCTTATCCCCGCCTCCGAAGACTTGAGAGCTCAGACGCTTTAGAGCGGTCCCTCTGACCTACTGGCCCGGGGAAAGTGAGCGGTACCCAGGGCAACACAAGACAGAGCTAAAGATAGATTTGATGTAGCCGATTAGCGTGAATTGAAAAGTGATGGCAAGATGCAAAAATGGACCCAACAGCAGCTTTGGCAGCAGGTGCGACGGGCTGGTGTGGCCCGGAAGCCTCGTTTGCACCCAGGAGGGTCGCACTGCAACCTTGCTTGTTGGAGAAGCTCAGCTGGACTGACAGTGCCTCCCTGTCGCCTGCATCTGGGCCACCTGGTCCTGAGGCCATGTGGATCCCAGAGCACTGAGGCTTTAGGGAGTCCGGGAGCCCTTAGCCCCGCCCCCTTGAGGGCACAATCACGTGTAGACACTTCGCAGTCTTTGTGTTTCTTTGCTGAGTTTATGGAGTCCGCAGGGACTCAGCAGCAGACCAGACGCGGCCTTAAATGGTGAGAGAGAAGGGCGGGGGCTCACTGAAGCCCAAGGATGGTGACTTGCAATGACTTAACAATTCTAAACTGGATGTGGAGGCAGGGACTCTAGGGCCAGAGGATGAAAAGTTTCAGGCCAATCTGAGCTACTCAACAAGACCCTGTCTTAACATAATCAAATAATGGCCTTAGACTAGCTCTGTTGGTACAGCATCTGCCTCACGTTCACGACGTCATGGGTTCAGTCCACGGCTACATGAAACTGTCTGTCTCAAAAACAGGTAAATACAGAACCAAACAAGTAAATAGTACTACACCCTGGTTAGATCTATACTCCACAGTAGCCAAAAACATCAGAAACAGTTGACAACTTCTTACTGAGCCCTGAAGAATGTGGTCTTTCAGTAAACTGTGCAATGCAGGTTAACATGAAATATTTTATTACTTTTTATTTTATTTATTTTCTTCTGTATATAAGTGCACTGTCGCTGTCTTCAGACACACCAGAAGAGGGCATCAGATCCCAGTACAGATGGTTGTGAGCCACCATGTGGTTGCTGGGATTTGAACTCAGGACCTCGGGAAGAGCAGTCAGTGCTCTAACCGCTGAGCCATCTCTCCAGCCCTGGAGATGACTTTCAATGCCCAGTCTGCTGCCTCTCTTCTCGAGCACTGGAGTGACAGATTAACCACATCTAGTTGTGCTGCACTGGCACAAGAAGCTTCACACACTAGGTGAGCACTCTGTCCACACACACTAGGTGAGCACTCTGTCCACACACACTAGGTGAGCACTCCGTCCACTGAGTCTCATCCCCAGCCTGGGATTTCTGATTCTGCAGATGAATAAATTGGGGCTCCGGGAGGAGGCTCGGGGAGAAGGCTCTACGGCATAGCTGGGCAGCTCCGGGGCTGGAATTAGAACCAGAGCCATCTGCCAGACTGTGATCTCCTGTCACTCAGAACGTCAGGCCACTGTCTCTGATGTCCTGTTGTAGATGGATGACATTCACCAAATGTGGCTATTTTGTTGATTTATAATATTAATTGTTATAATTATTATTAACTTATGTCTATGAATTTATTTACATTTATCAGGGAGGGGGACATGTGCACAAAACTCATGCAGCTCAAAGGACAACTTTTGGGAATGTTTCTCCTTCTTCCAGGACGATGACCACAGTGGTGGAGACTGAGCCCAGGTCATCCTGCTCCGTGTCAAGTGTCTTTACTCACTGAGCCATCCTGCTGGCCTGGTGACTTTTACTTCATTTCACTTTGTTTTTATTTTTGAGACAGGGTTTCTCAGTGTAGCCCTGGCTATCCTGGAACTTGCTCTGTAGACCAGGCTAGCCTCAGACTCATAGAGATCTGCCTGCCTCTGCTTCCCAAGTGCTAGGATTAAAGGTGTGTGCCACCACTGTCCAGCACCTGGCGACTTTTTTGTATTGAATTTTAATTCATTAATGAATTCATTAAGATCTCTTGTAGCCCAGGCTACCCTTGACTCTTGGTCCTCCTGCCTCACAGCCTCATGTGCTGGGTTGACTGGTGTAGGACACCAAGTCTGGCTGTGTTTTGTTTTGCTTTTTTTTTTTTTTTTTTTTTTTTTTTTGCAACAGGACCTTGCCATATAAGCCAGGCTGGCCAAGCAAGAAACCAAACCCTCCCCCAAATCCCAGCAATACATCTTTGTCAGTTTCTCAAGTGGTGAGGTCAGAAGTGGGAGCCACCATACTTGGCTAGAGTGTTGGCGCTGCTTGACAGTTTTACTTATTAGAGGGAGTGGAGTGCGGTCGGCACATGCCAGGGCACACACATGGAGGAAGGTCACTTCTCTCCCATCTTCACATGGGTTCCAGTGATCTCTCTCAGCTTGCCAGGCTTCCCAGTCTCGCACCTTTACCCTTTGCCCTGCCGACTCATCTCCCCAGTCAAAATCTGAGGTTTTTAGATTGTTTTGCTTTCTCCTCTACCCGCCTCCCAAAAACGGTCTTGCAGTGAAGCCCAGGTTAGGCAGGAACAGGTTACCATCATCTCTCGGGTTCTGGTCTTCTCTCAAGCTCTGCGGAACTGAGTGTTTTCTTTATAAAATGTAGACAAATGTAACTCAGTTGAAAATGTTACAGAAACTGGCAGAGCCAAGACCCCGGGAGGTGTGGCTCAGTGGGAGAGCCTCTGCTAAGAGTTCCTAATCCCACACCACCCCTCCCCTGTTGGGTCCTCTGGATTCACTTTATGAGCTCTCTCAGCCCTGGTACCCTTTGGGGATGCAATGGTAGAGGAGGCTCTGATGCTCTCTGTGGCCAAGGAACACTCAAAGGAGGAGTCACACGGAAGCACAACCATCTCTTCGACGGAGCTGGGCAGGATGAGTCTACGATGCAGTTTCAGCAACATGCTAACAAACAAATCACTAGAGAGGGGCTGGGAGAGTGGCTCAGAACAAAAAGAAAGGATGTGGTGGTGCAGGCCTTTGATCTCAGCACTCAGGAGGCAGAGGCAGGTGGATCTCTGAGTTCGACACTAGCCTGGTCTACAGAGTGAGCTCCAAGACAGCCAGGGCTACACAGAGACACCTTGTTTTTTTTTTTTTTTTTTTTTTTTTTTTTTTTTGGGGGGGGGGTGATAGAAAGCGTTGGTGAGAGTAGACCAGGACAGCCTTGAAAGCGGTGACAAAGGGCAGTGACAGACTGATACCTCTGGCTTCCTCCATCCCATCCATACAGAGGTAGACTCGGAGCATGCTCAGTGGCAGACTCCTTTCGGGACGCGGAGAGCATGAGTTTCCATCTCAGATTTGCTCAGCCCCGGCTTGGTTCCCTCCTGAGCCGGGGAGTTCACAACTTCTCAGCAGCAGCGGTGGTTAAGACTGGTGACTGTTTTAAAGTAGCAACCGCCTGTCACCTAGCACCCGCTCCCTGCCAAACTGTGGGCTGAATGCCTCCGCCACAAATGCTCACCCTCGCCCTGGAAGGGAAGGTACTGTTTGTTCTCGTACGTACCTCATTCTTAACACAGAAGGAAACCTGTCCTGCCTTCCCCTCCTCCCAGCCACGGGGCCGCGGATGATCAGGCTGCTGTTCCATTCAGGCTGTCCACCTTGTTGGGGAAGGCTCCCATCCCAACCCTCAACTCACGGGGTTACCTTGACATCAGTCTATCCCACCATTTCAGGCAAATTCACCCCAGACTGGCCCAGCTCAATCTTCGGCCCACATGTGACTGGGATTCAGGGGTAAGCATGTGACCCTGTTGGGGTCAATGAATAATGGCTGAGGCAGGAGCTTGGGCAGCTACGCGCAAGCTTGGAGTGAGCTCTTTCCTAAAACAGTATTAACGTTAGACGAGAGAACGGCTGGGGATGTGGCTTAGTGGGGAGAATCCTTGCCTGGGAACCATGAAGCTCTGGGTTTGGGGGCACAAACCTGTTCTCTCTGTGGAGAAGGAATCTTCTATGCAATGTATGGGAGCTTTACCTGTCAATAAAAAAGCCTGTGGCCAATGAGTTAAAGAGGAATTTTCAGAAGGCGGGACAGAGACGGGGAGAGAGAGAGAGGATTCTGGGAAACTGTCAGGGGTGGGAGATTTTGCCTCGGAAACAGAGGAAGGCAGTCACAAATTGAGGACCAGGTAACCAGCCACGAGGCAGTCATAGAATAGAATATACAGGACATTAAGTTACGAGCTATTGAGTTGGGGAACAGGCCCAAACTATTGGCCTAGGCATTTATCCATGTATAAATCTCAGAGTCATTATTTCTGAAAACAAGTTGGCAAGGTGAAAAAACGTGAGGTTTTAACACCTATACCTCATCACTTGGGAGGTGGAAACAGGGGATCAGAAGTTCGTGGTCATGGTTACAAGCACTGGTGGCTCTTGCACAGGGCCTGGATTTGCCCCTGTGGCGTAAATGACAGTAGCCTCGAAAGGCTCATACATTTGAACCTTTGGTTTCTAGTTGGTGGAACTGTTTGGGAAGAACTAGAAGGTGTGGCCTTAGAGGAGGTGTGGCCTTGGAAGAGGCGTGGCCCCCCAAAGGGGTGTGGCCTTGTCCCTGGTGGTGTTTCACTGGGGATGGATGGGCTTTGAAGGTTCACAAAGTCCAGGCCAAGCCCAGTCTCGCTCTCCCTGCCTGTAGCTTGTGTATCGGATGTGAGCTCTCAGTTACGGCTTCGATGCCATGCCCACTGGCCTGCTGCCACACTCCCTGACATGATGGCCATGGGTTCTAACCCTCTGAGGCCCCCAATGAAATGCTTCCTAGAGTTGCCTTGTGAGTGTTTCGTCATAGGCATCATAGGGCTAGAACAGTAACTGAGGCAGTTCCCAGCACTCACCACGCAGCTCAATAGAACCCACTACTCTAGTTTCAGGGATAATTCAAACTGGCATCCTCCTTGGGCATTGCATGATAGTGGTTCAAGTGCGTACATGCAGGCACAGAAGTCACACACATAAACTCTTTTTTTTTTTTTTTTTAAAAGATCAGTCATACCAACAACTATGCAACCCTGATGAGTCTAGTTTGATCCCCAGAACCCAGGTAAAGATGAAAGGAAAACATTATCCAGGTGATAGAACGACACTGTGGAAGCAGGGGCAGGCAGAACTCCGAGTTCCAGGCCAGCCTGGTCAACAGAGCAAGTTCCAGGACAGCTAGGGCTACACAGAGGAAGGAAGGAAGGAGGGAAGGAAGGAAGGAAGGGGGAAGAAAAGAGACCACCACACACAAGTGACACCTGTACGGAAGTACACACACACATGCAAATTTTATTTATTTATTTATTTATTTATTTATTTATGTATTTATTATGTGGAGAGCCTCCTTGGAGGACTCAGGGAGCGCTATGAAAATGCACACAGTCACCTGTCAGGGTATCAAGCAGTCCCTGGAGCTGTGATAGTTATTTTTTTCTCCTTTCTCCCTGACTTCCACTGTCCCTGTGTTTACTTATTGGGTAAGCCAATGGGTTTTCTAAACCAGGTTTTAGTCAAGGCAGCACAATTCGTGATTAACCCTGTGTCTCTCCAAGGCTCCCTCAGTTCAGAACTAGCCCTGAACTCTATTACCTGGAGTCCTGGGGACAGCATTACGATACACTCAGCATTATATCCAGGAGCCAGGAAGGCCCAGGCTCTGGCTCCTCCCCACATCTGCCATGTCGGAGCCCCTCACAGGCAGACTGTCTGTGGTGACTCAGGCTGTCACCTCCCTGTCCTCCCTGTGCACAGACATAGACTTGGGCTAGAGCCTAGCCAGAGGCTTCTCTGTGTCCTCACGGGCTGATGTGAGCCTCTCAACTCTTACACTGCCCCAAGAATGATGTTCTCGCATCGCAAACAGCATGAAGGTTAGGCTGCACCCATGGCCAAACGCCAGGCCTGGCACATGGAAAAGCCAAAAAAATGTTGGCGTCCATCAGATAAAGACACTTGTTGTCAAGTCGGAGCATAGAATTCAATCATGGGGTCCCAAGCCACAAAGTTGTCCTTTGACCTCTACCTGACCTCCAAAGCCTACAAGCAGGTTTTGTTTGGTTGGTTGGTTGGGTTTGGGTGGTCTTGTCTCTCTGTCTCTGTCTCCCTGTCCATCCCCCTGCCCTGTGTGTGTGTGTGTGTGTGTGTGTGTGTGTGTGTGTGTGTGCCTCATTACACAGCTGTGGCTAGCCTGGAACTTGACATATAAACCAGGCTGGCCTTTCTCAGAGCTATCTGCCTGCTTCTCTTCCCGAGTACTGGGACCAAAGGGCTATACTACACTGCTTGGCAAATAAAAAAACTTTTAAAGTGTATGATGTGACCTTACAGGTGGCTCGGTGGGTAAAGGTGCCCATCACAAAGACCTAGACGAGCCCATATAAAGGCACATACATACATTTGTGTACACAGTGCACGCATGCACACACACACACACACACTAATTATAAAAATAATGTAAAAGCCACTTTTTGATGGTGTAAGCCATCCCAGCACTTAGAAATCAGAGGCAAGCAGATCTCTGAGTTCAAGGCCAGCCTGGTCTACATAGTGAGACCCTGTCTCAAAAGAGAGGGAGGGAGGGAGGAAGAGAGAGAGAGAGAGAGAGAGAGAGAGAGAGAGAGAGAGAGGGGAAGAGAGAGAGAGTGTGAGAGAGGGATGGAGGGAGGGAGTGTTTGGAGAGAGAGAGAGAGAGTTTGGAGAGAGCGGACAGACAGACAGAGACAAAGACAGACAGAGGAGGGAGGAAGAAGGCAAAGACAAGCAGATCTCTGTGAGACCCTGTTTCAAAGAGGAAAAAGAGAGAGGAAGATACAAAGGGGAAGGGAAAAGAGAGAGAGGCAGAGAAGCAGAAAGATGGAGACACAGAGACAGAGATAACACAGAGGCAGAAAGACAGAGGCATAAAAAGAGAGGGGGAGGGGAGAGATCCAAGCTGAAATTGCTGGATGCTACCTTGCAGTCAGCCCATGAGCCCTTGTTGCAATCCCCCCCGAAGGAGGGGGTGTCTGCGTGCCTCGGTTTCCTTATTCCGCGATGCTCCCCCCCTCCTAACTGCGCCCGGGGCTCCTGGAAGGTTCTTTGCGGCGGTGACTCAGGCGCGTCCCCGGCTCCCCGGGCGCGCACGGCCTCGGCCACCCGCGCGCGCGCTGGGTCCATTTTTACCCGAACGCCGCTAAAAATAGTCACCGCGCTGCTGCGAAGCGGAGCCTGAAATAGCGGCCGCCAGATAAGGCAGCGACGACTCAGCGCTTCCGGGGAGCGGAAGGCACCCGGGAGGAGGCCCCGCGGTCACCGCGGCCAGCCCTACCCGGATCTGCACCCCCATCCCGCAGACGCCCCCTCCCCCAGCCCCGGCCCAGTCAGGTCCTGCATCGGTCTGTCCATCTGACTTCCGCATCTGTCTGTCCCCTGTGGGGACCGCGGCGTCCCGGGAGGCAGCTGGGCTGAGTGTTGAGAGGGTCTGATATTTGTGTTGGTGGGGTCTCCAGAGATGGTTGGAGTTGGGGTTCGCCCTGCGCCTGACTTCTGGTCCCTTGTTTTTGTTGTTTGTTTGTTTTTGAGGCAGGGTCTTGCAATGTAACCTGGCTGTCCTGGACGGCTCTCTATGTAGACCAGGCTGGCCTCGAACTCACAGAGATACATGCTGGTTGCCTTCTACCGAATGCTGGGAATGAAGGCAGGGACCATGTCTGGTCCTTTTCTGTTATTTTTTAAAAAATATTTATTGTTCATTTATTTTTAGACAGAGTCTCAATATGTAGCTCTGGCTGGCCTGGAATTCACTAAGTAGACCAGGCTATGTTTCAATTCAGAGATGTCTGACTCTGCTTCCTGAGTGCTGGGATTAAAAGTGTAGCACGCATGGCCGTTTATTTATTTATTGCTTTTGAATATGTTAAATATACGCTTTATTTATGTATTTATTTATTTTCTATGTACATCTGTGGAGGCCAGAGATGATGGTACTGCCTCCAGTTGCTTCCCATACTCTCTTCTGAGATAAGAGCTCTCAGGAAGCCTGGCTCACTTGTTGGCCACCCAGAAATCCTCTGGTCTCTGCCTCTGGAACTAACATTGTGTGCAGCCACACCCAGCTTTGTACCTGGGTGCTTGGGATTGTCAGCTGAGCCATCTCCGGGTTTCCTGCTCCACACAATTTTGGGGGCCCCTTGCTATGTCGTCCTGGCTGGTTTGGTACTTGCCAGCTTAATTTCTACGTTTTAAATGATGTATTCATGATTGTTGTTTGGGTTTATGATTGTTGTTTTAGAGACAGGGTTTCTAGTTGTAGCCCAGGCTGACTTCAAACTCACAGAGATCCACCTGCCTCTGCCTCCCGCGTGCTGGGATTAAAGGCGTACGCCCCCGTGGCCCGGGAGCATTTACTTTAACAGAAGTGTATCTGCCTGAATGAGTTTATGTGCATCGTATGCATATGGGATGCACTGGAGACCTGAAGATGGCGTCCCCTAGAATTGGAGTGACAAGGGGTTGTGAGCCACCTCAGAGTGCTAGGAACCAAACCTGCCACCTCCGCAAGAGCAGCAGACATGTTGATTGCTGAGCCATCTCCCCAGCGTTACATTTCTACTTCGATTTCTTTTTCTTGGGTAGGTTGAGGCTTCTATTGTCCAGACCAAGCCAGCCTCAAACTCTCAATCCTCCTGCCTCAGACTCCTCTGTACTATTACAGTGTGTACCCTCCCACCAGGCCGTATTTTCTTCTCTCTCTCTCTCTCTCTCTCTCTCTGTATGCGCGTGTGTGCACATGCACAGTTGATCATGTATGTACTTGTGCATGTCAAGGCCAGAGGTCAGCCTCCGGTGTCATTCCCCAGATCCTGCCCATGCATTTTATTTAGATTTTATATGCTTTTATGTTTTGTGGGTGGGTGTTGCCCCTGGCTGTTTGGTGGTACCAGTGTGTAGACACTGGGAATTGAACCTGGGTCTTCTGAAGAGCAGCTGGTGCTCTTTACCATCTCTACAGGGCTTTTCCTTTTGAGACACGGTCTCCCACTAGCCTGAAACCTGCTCAGTATCTAGCCGAGGAGCCCTAGGGATGGGTTTGCCTATCTCTGGCCTCACAGTGTCATGTTTACAAGCACAGGAGCCAAGCTGGCCCTTTTCCCTTTGTTTTTAAAGTGGATTAACTCAGATCCCGCCTTGGGTGAGGCAAGCACTTTATCAACTGAACTACCTACCAAGTCCTCATTTACTACTATTGACTGATGTCATATTCATACATATTCATGAGATATTATATCTTTTTATTTTTACCTCACTTCTATTGGACAATGATCAACATAGGCTAATCAGTATATCCACCACCTTTAACTTTTATCTTTTTCTTAGTATGAAAGGGTCTGACGTAGCCCAGGACGGCTTCAAACCAATTTTGTAGCCCGAGATAATCTTGAACTTCCATCCTGCCCCCACCTCCTGGGGACTGGGATGGCAGGTTCATGTCCCCACACACCGTGTGTCACTGTTTTAATGCTGGCCTCTGTGGGTCTTAGTCAATGGGAACTATGCATCCATGCAGCCTTCACGGTGTCTACACCATTTCTAGTGACCTGTGTGTCTAGAGACAGACATGCAGAGAGGCTCACAGAGAGACAGACAGACAGACAGGCATACAGAGACAGAGACACAGACATGCAGAGAGGCTCACAGAGAGACAGACAGACAGACAGGCATACAGAGACAGAGACACAGACATGCAGAGAGGCTCACAGAGAGACAGAGAAGGTGACGTTCAGGGAGACAAAGACATACAGAAAGAGACAGAGATGGACAGAGACACGGGGAGACAGAGACACAAAGAGATAGGGACAGAGACAGACAGACAGACATGCAGAGAAGGACACAGGGACACAGAGAAACACAGAGACACACAGGCGCTCAGAGAGAGATAGCCACACACAAATGTGGAAATGACACAGTCATTACAGTGCTTTCTGTACAGCATGAAGCCCTGCAGCCCCCAAATCACACTTTAAAATGCCAGACAGGTTTGCTGGAGAGACGGCTCAGTGGAGAGAAGTACTGGCCACTCTTGTAGAGGACACAGGTTCAATTCCCAGCACCCACACAGGTTCCCAACCATTCCCCAATCCCAGCCCCAGCAGGTCTGATGGCCTTTTCTAACCTCGTCTGACACAAACCACACGCCTGTGTACATACATACACACATGCAGGCAAAACACTCACACATAAAACAGAATTAGTAAATCTTTTTTAAAAATAATGGATATTGAAGATTTTATTTTCTTTATATATATGATAAGTACACTGTAGCTGTCCTCAGACACACTAGAAGAGGCATCGGATCCCACTACAGATGGTTGTGAGCCACCATGTGGTTGCTGGGAATTCAACTCAGGACCTATGAAAGAGCAGTCAGTGCTCTAACCACTGAGGCATCTCTTTGTAAATCTTTTTTTTTTTTTTTTAATAAGATTAAATTAAAAAAAGACAGCCCATTCATGGAAGCTGCTGAGATAGAAAATTCTCCCTCTGACAGAGGACCAGGATTGGGTAACAGTAGCCACATGACTGCTTGGAACTGTTACTCCAGTTCTGCGAATCTGACGCCCTCTCCTGGCCTCTTTAGGTACTACACACACGTGGTATACATATATTCAGTCAAAACATTCATATACATAACAACACAATAAAAATAAATAAAAAATATTTAATGCCAGCTTTTAATTCCATCTTTGTGGAGGCTGATGCAGGCGGGTCCCTGGAGCTGTGGGGCAGCCAGCCTCATTTGTTTGTGTAGCTGGGGGCCAGTGAGAGACCCTACTTAAGTGACAAGGTAGGCTGGTACCTGCAGAATGGTACTGGTTGCTGTGCTGTGGCTTTCTTTTAATACTTATTCATTTATTAATTACATATAACTACACTGTATCTGTCTTCAGACACACAAGAAGAGGGCATCAGATCCCATTACAGACGGTTGTGAGCCACCATGTGGTTGCTGGGAATTGAACTCAGGAAACTCTGGAAGAGCAGTCAGTGCTCCTAACCACTGAGCCATCTCTCCAGCCCTGTGCTGTGGCTTCTATATTGATATACACACGTGTGTATGTGTATAGGTGCACATAGAAATGCATGTTCACCCTTATGCCCACACTCATGTGCACACACACACACACACACACACACACACACACACTGGAAATTGGCTACGATCAGAGCAAGACTGGAGAGTTAGGGGACAAAATAAGGCTCCCTAGAGGATCGTCTAAAACCTTCTGATAGGAGACTCTAGAAGACTCCCTTTGGGAGGATAAGATGCTTCTACGGGGTCAGTCCCTACGTACGGAGGACCTGAGGCACCCTGAGGTGTTTAAAGCAGGAGAATGAGGAATCTAAGTGACATCTGAGGGACACACTGTGGTGCCAGCACAGTCATCAGTATGACATCAGAGTGATTCGCCACCTGCAGGCATCACTAGTTATGCCCTGGGATGAGGAGGACGGGAGGAAGTCCAAGGGATACAGGAGCTGACAGATGAGTAGTTTGTGCCCAGCCCCAAGGAAGAGTCTCTCAGAGGGCTGATGGGAAAATCCACCGATGGGTTTGGGTGACTGCTGGACAGCTTCCACTGCAGGCAATAACTGGGACAGACGAGATACCCGATAGATTTATCATTTCCACAAGTTCTAGGCTGGTCTTGAACTCGGGGCAGTCTCCCTGCTTCAGCCTCCAGAGAGCTGGGGTTACAAGCCATGGACCACCACATCCGCCTTCAATCCGGATAAATAACTGTGGCAAGAAAGCAACCAGCATTCTGTGGGCACCAGCTCACGATCTGGGACTCTGTTTACCCTCCTGGCTGATAGCTACAGCCATGAGATTGAGAACCTCCCACAGGGACATTGCTAAGCCTCCGGTCCACTTGGACCTCAGATCAGGGCCTGGATTCTCCATTGGGAGGTGCCTGAGCAAGAAAAAGCCATTCCCGACTGGCTGTGACCCGCCCACGGTGACGTAATGAGTCATCAGCGGGGATCCCGACTCAGGCCCCTCCTTGGGGGATGAGGGAGGAGACTAACCCAGGATCCGTGGCCCGGGCTGGGTTACATAACCAGTCCTCCTGTCCCTCGGGACGTCGCCGGACGTCCTGCCCCGGCTGGGGACAATGGACAGGGAGGGGTTGTCCCTCCTGGCGCCTGAAAGTAGCTAGTCTCCCCTTTCTGATTCACCCGCGTTTCCGGCTCTTTGCAACCTTCCCAGGAAGGGATTTTGGTGTCCCTAAATTCTGCTCGCGACCCTACACCCTACAATTCAGATCCCCACACACCCTGTAAATAGCTATCCTCTAATACGTCCCCCCAGTTCCTACCTTTCTAACCATCTCTTGCAGTTCCAGATCCCCCTAAATTTCTAGTTCCCACATTCCCTTTTGGCCCAGCCATCCTTAGTCTGTCTTTCAGCTCTCCCAAACAGCGCGGACCTCTCACTTGACTTTTCCTAACGTCCCCCAATATCTCTGAATCTTTTCCAAACGCCTCCTCTCTTCCCTCCAACTGACTCTTAGAAATACTTCTAGCCTCCTAGTCCCAGGTTCCTCTGTCTCCTTGAAACAGTCCCGATGTGCCTATCTTGTCTTTCCTTTCTCAAGTCAAATGACTTCCCGGGTGCCAGCCCGGCACGAGATGGCCCTGCATGCTCCCCCACTCCACTCCCCGACGCGCTCCCACGCCAAGCCCGGATTCCCAGGGCCCCACTCCCCTCGGTGGCCCAGAGACCCAATTTGCGGCTGTAAACATTGGTACCTAAGGCAACAAGCCCCGCCCCGGGGCGGGTCCTGTGGGAACCCGGCAGCCTGGGCTAGGGGAGGGCGCTTGCAAAGAGGCTGGACTGGGACCTGAGCCCAGGACGCAGGGAACAGGGGTCACCGCCATGCCATCCCTCGGCGTCCTCACCCCTGTCCCCGAGTACTGGAGTACACACAGACCCAGACACCGGTTCACAACAAGGTCAAACAGACCGCGGGACCCTGGAGCAAAACAAAACCAAACAAAAAAACCAAAAAGTAAATAAATAAAATTAATAAATAAAAACCTTAAGAGACTAGGAGACTTCAGCCACAGGGAACTGTCAGGGATGAAGCGATAAGACAGAAGCCACCCCACTGGAAGAGCAAGAACCAGCCCCAGGAGCAGACACCGAGATAGTGCTGTTAAACACAGGCAAACCCAACACACGCAGGGACGCCCCTGATATCAGGATAATCTTTTTTTTCCTCACTAGGGCCTTCCAGCCCTGTTTCTGGGACTTCCCCCTTGCCTCATCTCGGTTTCACATCTGTGAACATGGGGACCTTCATATGCAGGCCTTAGGGCAATGTCGCTGTGGTGACGATGAAGGGATTCGGAAGACCTGGAGATTGAGGCGCTGATCACCCTGCGCACCGTCCTAACGGAGTCATTCAGCGTCTGTTGAACACACTGCAGGCCAGACCCTACGCTCCGAGCTGAGAGTCTGACAAGGTGCTCTGGGTGCTTCTGAGTAGGGAAGAGGCTAGCCAACAAATTAATAGGTAATAAACATAGACAAAGCCAGGTGGTGGCGATGGCACAGTCCTCTAATCCCAGCACTCCAGAGGCAGAGGCAGGCAGATCTCTGAGTTCGAGGCCAGCCTGGTCTACAGAGCGAGTTCCTTGAATCCAGAACTATACAGAGAGACCATGTCTCTTGACATAAACAAACAAAAATAAGTAAGATAAAATAAACAAATTAAATTGTGGGAAGGATTAGAAAGTAATGAGGGTTTGTCAAGAGGAGAAGGAAGGTTGGGGTTTGTAACCTGATGATCTGAGGTCAATCCCCAAGATCCACAAGGTGAAAAGCAAGAACTGATTCCTGCAAGCATCCTCTGATCTTCACACTGGAGCTATGGCACATGCTTACGTGCACATGCATGGGCGCGCACACACACACACACACACACACACAAACGTGTAAAATAAAGATATTTTAAAAAATCTAACCAAAAGTATTTTTTAAAGGAAGGCCTAAAAAAGAAGGCAATGTTTCTGTAAATATGGGAACTGTCAGGAGAGGAACCTGTAAACATCTGAGCTGAGCGTGCCCCAATCAGAGGAAACAACCGGAAGCATAGGGGTAAATGTTTAACTTAAAAATAGAGCTTTTTCCTAGAATCCCCAAGTGAGGGATTGGGGGCGTGGCTCAGTGGTAGAGCCCCTGCCTAGAATCCCCCAGTGAGGGGCTGGGGGCGTGGCTCAGTGGTAGAGCCCCTGCCTAGAATCCCCCAATGTGTGTAGCTTCTGTAGCATTTGGAAAGCTCTAGAAGAGGCCAGAGGTGTATAGCAAGTGCAGAGAGCCTGCAAGAATAGGGAGGAGGTCAGTGTGGCAGAGGGAACTAGAGGAGGGAGTGACAGACAGGACAGGCCTGTTTAGCTGGCCACAGTGAAACCGTTGACTTTAACCCAGTACAGAGCACTTAGAGAGTTTGGGCTGAAGTGCCACATATGATCAGAATTGGTGCCACACACCTAAAACCCCAGCACTTGGAAAGTGGAGGCAGAAGAATCAAGCGTCCATCCCGGCTACGTAGAGAGTTCAAGGCCACCCGGACCTACTGAGAGCCCGTCTCAGGCAAATGAAGAGCACTATATGGGGTGGTTTTGATTCAAAGGGGGCCCACGAAGAAGACTGCAGGATGGAGGCAAAGAGACCAGTGAGGAGGTGACAACTGGGATAGTAACTAGGACTGGGAGGTGGTTGCCAGGCACAGTGGTGACATCTGTGATTCCAGCACTGGGGTGGGGGCGGGGTAGGTAGGAGGGTTCGTGCCCAAGGCCATGCAGGGTTACATGGCAAAGACCCTTTAGAACGCTGACAAGAAAGCAGGAAAGAAAAGACAGAATCAGAAGGCGTATGAACTTTAAGCTGCGGAATTTGCTGATGGTCACATTCTTGACAAGTCCTTAGCAGAGCAGCGGCTACCGTGATGTCAGACGGTGTCCATCCAGTCCCCATGCACGTCATTATTAATGCCACAGAGATGTCTTAGTGGGTAGAGGCACCTGTTGGGCAAGCCTGGTAACCTGAGGTTGGTTCCGGAACCAACATAAAGGTGGAGGAAGAAAGGAGATTTCACACACTTATTCTATGATCTCCACACAATCACTGTGGCACGAGAGTCCCCAAACACACATACTTCATACACATGTGCACACACATCACATGCACACACATTACACCACATGCACACAAATCACATTACATGCACATACATATCACATGCACACACATTATACCACATGCACACAAATCACATTACAAGCACATACATATCACATGCACAAACATACATTATACCACATGTATATACACATCACATGTACATACACATAAAGCACCACACGAACACACACATCACATGCACACACACATCTTACTACACACACACAAATCACATTACATGAAAATACATATACCCCATGCATACACATCATGTTACATACACACACATCATCACATGCACACATATGTCACACCTCAGGTACACACAAACACATCACATGCATACACACAGGCACTCACACTAATAGTACATTAAAAACACATTTTCAAAAGGAGGTGGATGCCAGCGATGGCGGCTCAATCTTTGAGCACTAGGGAGGCAGAGGCAGGTGGGTCTCTGTGAGTCTGAACCCAGCCCGGTCTACAGAGTGAGTTCCAGGACAGCCAGAGCTACACAGAGAAACCTAATAAATAATAATAATAGTAATAATATAAAAGAGAGATGGTTAGGAGAGATGGCTCTGTGATTAACAACACTGGCCGCTCTTGTAGAAAACCTGAGCTCAGCATTCGCAGCACCCACGATGGAGGCTCATAACAATCAGTTCTGGGATATTTGAACTCCTTAGATACCTGCATGCACACAGCGCACGCGCGCGCACACACACACACACACACACACACACACACACACACACCACACTTGGCGGTTAAGGGCAGAGGCTGCTCATGCAGAGGGCCTGGGTTTGATTCCCAGCACCCACATGGTGGCTCACAATCATCTGTAACTCCAGTTCCAGAGGCTCCTATGCCGCTTCCGGCCGCGTAAGGCACCAGGCACCTGACGTGTATGTGGTGTACGGGCATTCACACGGGTAAAGCACCCATATACATGGACGATTAAACACATCAACCTTTAATAAAAAAAATGTTATAGACAGAAACTAAGACCCAAAATGTCATTCATCCCGGATATACAATTCACTGACTCTGAAGAAAGAAGCCCCTAGACTCAGGCACCAAGATTTAACAAACTTCGTTTGCCTCCAGAGCTACCACCAGCGCTGCACCCTTCCATGTGGGCTTGTTCCACAGCTCTGGGGCAAGGTTCTCAGGATAACCACACCCAGCAGGGTGTTGTCCGGACCCAACAGGGAGAATGTTGCTTGACAGGCGCCAGGCTTGTCAGACATCCCCTGTGCTCACTTGGGTCACTTGCTTACAGACAGGCTGGTACAAGCCAAGGGGAGGACCCGAAGCCTTCCGTGATCAATCACAGTCCTAAAGCAGGCACGCCCCACACTTCCTGCAACAACCCATGTAACTTAGTCACAAATGTATACTGAGATGTGGCCCTGGGCTCTTGGAGATGTGTTTTCTGATGGTATGAAAACAAACGTTTTCTACCTGTCTGTTTGTCCGTGGTAGGGATAAAATCCAGAGCTTTCTGTGGGCTAGGAAAACACTCAAAGCATAAGCCACGCCCCCAGCCCCTCACTGGGGGATTCTAGGCAGGGGCTCTACCACTGAGCCACGCCGCCAGCCTCTGACTGGGGGTTTCTAGGCAGGGGCTCTCTACCAACAAGTCATTTCCCTACCCCTCACTGGGGGATTCCAGGCTGGGGATCTATCACTGAACTACATGACCATCTCTTTTTATTTCCAAACACACGTTTTGTTAGTTATTGAGGTTGGACTGGCTGTATACACCAGGCAGGTCTCAAACTTGTATTCCCCCTCCCTCAGCCTCTTAAGTGGTTGGGATACATGCTTGCACCTTGCTGCAGTTAAATGAACTCTTGTTTGTGTCCCCCCCCCAACCCCCGTGTCTTTGCAGAACCTGTCCTGTTAAGTGGCATCAGGACTTGGCTTTTGGACAAGTAACCCACAAGCAAAACACAAACCCGGAATCACACACCCAGACACACACAGAAATAACAAACTAATAAACATAAAGTTCTCAAGTAAACCCAGGACTGAACAGCAGAATGATAATTAGGTAGACAGAGGGGTTGGTGTTCTTTCAACAGTGTGCACACACATGGGCCATTCTAACTAGACACAGCCATTGCCATAGGTTGACAATCTCAGGGGCCCAGGCTCTCCTCTCCTCTCAGGGCCTCTGTAGGATGTACCAAAGACAACGTTTACATAACCTTCCCTCCGTGCAAAGCCTAAGAGCTTTACATAACATAGCATCGTGACTCACTACACAGACACAGGGCAGCGACCTGACAAGCCCCACGAGGGGAACCCCCACCCAGGACTGTTACCCGGAAATGACTCTGTGACACAGAGACCATGGGTTTCACAGAGGAGAAAGTAGGGTCAGAGAGGACAAGTCACTGGCTTAGGGTCACACAGGATTTAATATGGCAGGGGTTGTAGCCCCGCCTGCCTGTTGGTGGGCCATGATAAAAACATCACTAATAGGAGCTGGAGATATGGTTCAATGGTTATGAACAGTTGTTGCTCTTGCAGAAGTCCTGGGTTCGATTCCCAACACCCACATAGTAGTTAACAACCATCTGTAACTCCCAGGAACTTGGTGGTGCCCATTCAATGTACATAAATTAATTAATCAAAAGATATATTTAAAAAAATCATTAATGCACAACAGAGCTGCCTAATTAGTACGCCACAACGCACGAAATACAGTTCATTGCTGTTCTCCGAGCAGTTTACATTTTTATCAATCTGTTTCATGTGGGGTGAATGTGCGAGCCATGTCCCCATGTCCCGCGTGTAGAGGTCAGAAAACAACTACAAGAGTCTGTTCACTCTTGTTACCTGTGCTAAGTCCCAGAGATCGAACTCGGGTCGGTATCAATCGCCTATACCCACTGATCCCTGGCTCATTCGTTTATCCTCAAATCAGCGAGGAACAGAACCAGGTGGGTTTCTTGTTGTCATTTATTTACTTGTTCCGTAGGGTAAGCGGGCAGGTGCCGGCGTGCGCGTGTGTAGAAGTCAGAGGAAAACTTGCGGGAGTTTGCTCTCTTCTATCGTGTGGGTCCCAGGAACTCACGTCATTTTTCTCAGGCTTGGTGGCAAGTGCTTCTGCCCACTGACCACCTAGGTGGCCCACTGCCCACTTTACAGAATTTAGCGAGGTCACACTTCTCATGGTGAGAAATGTTAGGATGCCACCCCAAGAAAGAAAGGGCTCACAGGTCAAAGTCACAGTACTGGAATCCAATTTTTTTCTCACCACCACGTACATACCCAGCGCACCCGCTGCAAGCGAACCTGAACAAAAGTACAATCAACAAACACCAACATTTCAAATACTTGAGTTGAAATATCTAAGCCAGGCGGTGATGGTGCACTTGGGACTGCAACCTGGTTTTTTTCTCTCCGCTTCGAGAATGGGGGTGAGCTCAGCCCAGCCTCCAAATCCACTGACGGTCCGGGTAGTCAGGAAGGAACAGTTTTTCTCTTCCTACAGCTCCTGGGTCTCCTCTAGGGAACCAGGGAGGGCGCCTGCTACTTTAAGACGGAGAACAGTCGATTCGCGTTGCCCGGGCAGCGGCTCGGCGGTTGCCTAGCAACGTCAACAAACCACAGCGCCCGAGCGACTTCAGGCGCCCTCCCCTCGACCGTCTGCGCTGACGCAGTGACGCGGCAGCCTGTGGCACGCCGTTGCCTAGCGACGGAAAGGTTGTTTGTCCCCGGCCAAGCGGCGCGACCGCGCACAGCAGCCAGGACCAGCCGGAGCGGACAGACGGGCTCGACCCGGGGATGGCAGCGAAGGGACACCCCTGTCCCCAAATTACTATCGTCTGCTTTCTGCCTGTGCCCCCTCCTCCCCGGAGTGCCTGTCTGTACGGAGCCTCCCTCCCCTCAAACCAAAGCACAGAAAAATAGCAGCACAAAAAGAGGAGAGGCGGCCCTTCTCAAGCTTGTCACTGTGATCTCAGATCCTAGGTTTCTGGGTGCAGTGCTGGGGCAGGGGGATTGCCACCACTAGTGGAGATGGTTGAGCAATGTACGACCTGTGCACATGCACACACCTAGGGCCACAGCCCTCGCCTGCCCTCCCTTCCCTCTCCCCTGTAGGTTCCCTGCCTACCTGTCTCTCTCCGCCAGTCTGAAGCATCAAAGTTCTGTCTGAGAAGCAGTCCGTGAACTGGGAGGGTCTACGCACCCCAGCACCCCTCCTCCCAAGGCCCCCCATGCTGCAGCTTCATGTGACCAGGGCCGGGTCAAATCTCTGAGCAGAGAGAAACAGGGTGTGACCACATGAATGGAGTGAGTTCTGGAGACAGTGCCCAACTGTGTGATAGACAGAAGGTTCCCAAGGACCACAGTGGAGTGAGTGTGTGTGTGAAAGCCTGAGTACTTTTCTAGGTGAGTTTTTGTGTGTATATGTGTGTGTTTGTGTGTCTGTATGTGTACGTGAGTGTGTGCAAGTATGTCTAGGTTTGTGTGTATACGGTGTGAGCTTGTCAGTGGTGTGTGTGTGTTGGTGTGTTTGTGTGTGCATGTTTGTGTGTTGTGTGAATGTTTGCGAGTGGTATGTGTGTGTTGGTGTGTTTGTGAGTGTGTGTGTTGTGTGAAGGCCTCCCATGTGATCTGGGAAGCTGTGAATGTCTGTGGGTGACTTCACCTCTAGCAGAGGCATTCTGCCTCCAGTGATTTAACTATGTGTGCTCAGACAATCCACTCAGAGAGGCCCTGGGGCTGCAGGTCATAGAGCAGTTTGCTTAGCGTGCACAAGGCCGTGGTGGTGCAAACCTCAGAACTACGATCTCAGAACTCCCTCTGAGCACAGAACGCAACTTCTTCATTTGTTTCCTGGGTTCTTTTCTGACCGAGTCTAACATTGTGCAGACTGCTTCAAACACCATATCCGAGGAAGATCGCAATCCCTCTGCCTCCACATTCCAGGCATGCATCCTTATGCCCAGTTTAGACAGTACCAGTAATCGAACCCAGGGCTTCCTGCTTCTGGGACAAGTGCTATCCCATGGAACTATGAGTCTGGTCCCCCCCCCCTTTTTTTAAAGCTGGGTCTTCTTATAGCCCAGGCTGGCTTTGTATTTCCAATCCTCCTGCCTTAACCTCCCAAGCGGTGGGATGATAGGCCTCTGCATCCTATGCCACAACAGAGTCTACAATTTTCTGTGCTGCCTGCCCTTTGCAGTGTACCGTGTCTTGGGAGGGAAGAGCCCAGGTGTCATACACACCCTGGGTCCCCAACCCTCTGACCTTAGGGTCTGCATGTGATCTCACACCAGAGGGTCTGTCTGTTGTGAGCTTTGTCCCCACTGCTTTGGGGGCTGGAAGATACTGCCACACCCACCATAGCGTCAGCACCCACGGACTGGAGTGTTGCGACTCCCTCTGCTCTAACTCGGGGGTCTCTGTGCTCGGAATCCGCTGTTTCTCAAATGGGATGATACATCCAGGTGAAGGGCCGCGTGCCTGGAATCCCAGCACCCGCACAGAGGAATTGTCTGGCACAATTCTTATCGCATTCCAAGCTAGCAAAGGCTAGAATGAGACCCTTTTTCAAGCTTTCCCCTAAAGAAATGGCGTGTATAATCGCACCCACTCACAAGACTGTTGGTCATAAACAGGTTTGTACGGAAAATGTTTACAAAGTGCTTGGCACAGCAAGGCATGGTGGCGCACACCTGCATTTTGGTACTTGAAGAGCAGAGACAGGAAGATTAGGGAAAGTTCCAGGCCAGCCAGGCCTACATATTGAGATCTTATCTCAAAAACAAGACAGAACAACATGCTCGAGCACGCACACACACACACACACACACACACACACACACACACACACACACCCCTCAAATACCTCTGGAAGTTCACATTTCAGGAAAGGCAGATGGATGGAAGAGTTTGGGGAATAAGAGTGGAGACATCTGTGGGGCCGAGACGTAGAGAAGAAAGAAAAGCGGGCCTGCTAAAGTAGGCTAGCCTAAGGGCAGACTCCTGAAAGAACTTGCTCCAAATGACTGTTGAGGGTGGAGGACTCTGAGAAACTGGAATTGTGGGGGAAACTCTAGGGGAAATGACAGAAGCCAGCTTGCAGGTTGGTGAGGTTAGAAAGTAATGACCACAGATCTAGGGCACCATGTACAGGCTGGTCTTGAACTTGAATTCCTCCTGCCACAGCCTCCCAACTGTCAGAGGTATATGTCACCAGCCGAATGTATTTGCCTGTCTTGTTTCTTCCTGTTCCTTAGGGCTTCAGTAAATGGGGATGGTGCTGATTAAATGTCTGGATTGCCAGCGTGATACGGGTCATGGCTTTAATCCCAGCTTCCAGGAGGCAGAAGCATGCAGATCTTTGTGAGTTCGAGGCCAACCTGGTCTGCAGAGAGAGTTCCAGGACAGTCACAGAGAAACCTTGTCTCAAAAAAAAAAAAAAAAAAAAAAAAAAAAAAAAAAATCTTAATGGCTGATTGAATGGCTAGACAGATGAACAGCCGATGGATGGATATGATCCACAGCCCCTGACCTTTGGGACAGTGGAGACGGCTTGGTGACCAACACAGGATGGCCCAGGGCTGTGATTCTGGAGACCCACTCTTTCCTTAGCATCCCCAGCTGTGGGCCATGAAGGGTGTGGAGGGGGCCGAGAAGGGTGTGTCAGCCTCAGTGGCTGCTTGCCCTGGACTCTGGCCCAGAGTGTCTGGAGGAGGGCAGGGTATCTCGGGCGTCTGAGTCACCTTGGAGAAACCCCGGCTACATACCTGATTGCTGACATCACACGACCAGGGCAACCCTGGTGGCCAAGACAAGGAGACTGAATCATGGACTGAAATCAGTCACCTTGGGGACGGGCACGTGGCCACTAGTGACCCCCTGAGACACCCCCGAGTGGCTGTCTGGCTGTGTAGGCATGCAAACCACATCAAGGTCAGTAAAACCTCTCCAGCCTGAGTCAGGGACAGGTTGGCCAGGGACCACCGACCACAGCATCTACAAGACAGGAAGAGAAAGTTGACGGAGAAAGGCCGGTCAGGGAGAGGGAAGTGCCTGTGGGAGTAAGGGGAAGCTGTGGCTTGCGGCCAGTGGCCTGGGGACCTGTGGCAGGGATGTGGAATGGGGTCTTGTTGTTTTGCGTACAGACTGGCGAAGTTTCAAGCGAGGCTCAGAGGACAATGGAGTCAGCAGACAATGGGGCTCTTACACTTGCACACGCAGGCACATGCGCGCAAAAGCCAGGCGTGGGAGCCCTAGTCTCCAGAGCTACTGCTCACCACGCAAAGTCTGTCCCCACAAGGCTTGCTTCCTTTAACCCTACTAAGTGACCTCCATAACCCTCATGATGGAGATTGCTATTTATGGTATGTGATCATCTCATATGATATGAATAACTTACACATTCACAGTGCATACCTCTTGCAGGCCCTGTTCTAGACTCTTTAGCTGTGCTAGGGATGGAACCCAGGGCTTCTTGCATGCTAGACAAGCACTCTACCACTGAGCCTGCCCCAGCCCCTCCCACAGGGGCACTGCTTGTCCCCAGATCCCCATTTTATATGCAATTCTGAGGCAAGGTCTCACTGTAAATGTCCAAGAGGCCCTTGAGCTCCCTATATTACCCCAGCCTTGAACTCAGAGATTCCTCTGCATGATTGTAGGCCTGACTAGCTGGACACAGCTAAGAATCTGTCAGAGCATGCCTTAGGGCAGACATCTGTCTACAGCTGTCTATGTCTGTACGTTGTTAGATTTCAAACCCGGAGACAAGTGGCTGAGGTGCCTATTTCACGTATCAAAGAGGACCTGGCCACCAAGTCCCCCCTGGCTGAGATACCCCACCCCCCTATGCTGACCGTTTCTAGCCCAGGGGCTGGGCTGTTCATCCCCGTGTAATTCAACCATCTTAACTATCCCCTCTCTTCGTACCTTTAGGTTGCAACTGATTCCCCCTCTCTCCCCTCTTCCCCTCCCAACATGGCTCAGGGTCATGTCCTCTTTGGACTGTCCCAGAGGTCCCTGCCTCTGGCTACACGCTCCCACGTATCTATAATAAACTCTCCTCAGCATACCTAGGAACAGTCATGTTCCCTTCCTTTTCCTTTCTTAATCTCTTCTTTTTAAAATTCTTATATTTGCTTCTGTGGATCCTACTGTGGATTCTACTCTCCCTCCTTAGAAACATACACAGCCAGCCAGGTACGGTGGTGCACGTCTCTGATCCCAGCACTCAGGAGGTAGACACAGGTGGGTCTCTGTGAGTTCGAAACCAGCCTGGTCTACAGAGTGAGTTCCAGGCCAGACAGGACGACACAGCAAGATCCTACCTCAAAAAGAAAAATGCACACACACACACACACACACACACACACAACCCCCCCCCCCCGAAAGTCAGAAGACCCTGAGACACAAACCCACCCCCCAGCAGCTTGGGTAGAGCAGGCTGCTCCAAATGCCTGGCGTCAGGTCGGACATTCACACACAATGTTCCTGCCACCAGCTGGTCCAGCAGCTACATTCGAAGGATCAGAGAGAGCCAGATAACTGTGTTACCCCACCAGACCTTACAAACGAAGATGTGACCAGAGGCTGATGCCTGTAATCCCAGCACTCAGGAAGCTGAAGCAGGAGGATTGCAGGGAGTTAGTTGGAGGCCAGCCTGTGCTACAGAGTAAGACTGCTTCAAATAAAAGAAATGATAACTGGAAAGATGGCTCAGTGGGCAGAGGCACTTGACTGCAAGTCCAAGGACCTGAGTTCAATTCCTGGCATCCTCGTGATGGAAGAAAAGAAGAAACTCCTACACACACACACACACACACACACACACACACACACTTCGAAGAAGTATAAATACCTTTTAATTTAAAAGAACAAAGAAACTTGAATACATGGTTGAGCTGGGGTGTGGCTCTAGTAGCAGTGCCTGCCTCGGATGTATGTAGCCCTGCATTTGACCCCAGCACCATACAGACCAGGTGTGGTGACTCACACCTGTAATTCCAGTACTGGGGGCTGGAGCTGAGAGAATGAATGAAGTTCTAGGTGGCTCACCCTTGGCTATATAAAACATAGCCTGAGCTACCCGAGACTCTGCCTCACAATAATCAGGTAAAAATAAGGTAAATTCATGACTTGACCAAAAAAAAAAAAAAAAAAAAATGGCAGCACCCAAAGATTCCATGCCCTGTGCTGGGACATAGGACAGCCTCACCCCAACCCAGAGGGGAGAGGACATGCCTGTTGTAGGGTACTGGCTCATCTGAGACCAAGGTGGCTTCAGGAGCCAAGTAAACCAGAAACAGTGTGCTTCAGGCAGTGGGAAGAGCATACACAAACCTCAGGAGCTGAGACAACCAAAGGGTAACTGAGTCAAACCATTCAACCCTGGCCGAGGGTGTGGAGGCAGGAGGCTACCAAGTGTACCAGAGGGAGGAGGCTACCAAGTGTACCAGAGGGAGGAGGCTACCAAGTGTACCAGAGGGAGGAGGCTACCAAGTGTACCAGAGGGAGGAGGCTACCAAGTGTACCAGAGGGAGGAGGCTACCAAGTGTACCAGAGGGAGGAGGCTACCAAGTGTACCAGAGGGAGGAGGTCAAGGCAAGGATGCTCATACATTGCCATGGAGACCCTCTTGCCAAGCCATGGGAATACCCCAGACATCCCGGCTCACAGGGGTGGCCTGAGGACTTGTGGGAACTGAAGGATGCAATGGCAGAGGTTTGGCCAAGGGAAGACCCGAGGATTCTGTATGGATGAAGGACAGGTAATGACATTTTAGGAAAGAAAAGCACAGAATCAGACATGGTTGATAGTTGGGAGGTAGAAGCAGGGGGGTGGAGTAATAGATTGACCATTCAGGGCTACAGAGTGAGACCCTGCCTCAGAAAGACTAACCCGTGCTAGCACTCCAATGAATTTTAGGCCAGCCTGGGCTACGTAATGGTTCCCTGACCCAAAATGAGATAACAGGACTGGAGAGCTCTGGCCTGGAAGCTCAGAGCATATGTTTTTTTGCGTGATTTGTGTTCTGTTCTGTGCCTCCGTGTGTGTATAGACACGTGTTGTATAAGGTGGTGGTGTGAGGTGGTGTCTCCCTGTGCAGGTGTGTGTCCGGGCTCTAGGGTGGTTGTGCGATGCGACTTGTGGGCAGGTGTCTGAGTGGCCCTGTGGTGGCATTTTTGGTGTCTGAGCTACTGTGTCAGCCCTGAGTGGGTGACTGTGTGTCTTCTTTGTCCCCAGGATAGGACAGGAGAGACTGAGGTGGGCAGAGCACTAAGGAGTCACTCCCTGTCTGTGCCTGAGTCAGTCATGGCCTGCCAGTGGCTGCTTTGTCATCTCTGAGTACCTGTCCCTTCCTCCGGACAGCAGCAGACAGGGGGCGTGGGGAACCAAGTGGGAGGTGGCTTGAGGCCAGGCTTTTGTCTGGCAATCTCTGTCATCACCTGTTAGCACCCTCCAAGTCTCGGTAGCCTTATATGGCTCCCACCATCTCCCCATTATCGGTGTAGAGTCAAGTTTCTCCTGGATGGTGTTAGAAATCACACCTTGTCCATGGTGCTATGTTGTTGGCCCTGAGCTTTTCCTCTCTAGGTCTGTGAGATGCATCATCATCATCATCATCATCATCATCATCATCATCAGCAGCAGCAGCAGCAGCAGCAGCAGCAGCAGCAGCAGCAGCACTACCTCAAGCACCACCACCACCATCATCATCATTTTGAAACAGGGTCTCTCTGCATAGCCCTGGCTGTCCTGGAACTCACTATGTAGACCAGGCTGGTCTAGAATCAAGAGATCTGCCTGCCTCTGCCTCCCAGTTGCTGGGATTAAAGGCATATAGACTCACCACTTCTGCTGAGATTCAACATATTTTAAGTGCTTCTTTGGGGTAAAGAAATTGCTCAGTGGTTAAGAGGACCTGGATTTGGTTCCCATTATCCACATAGTGGTGCACAAGCATCTCTAACTTCAATTACAGGAAATCCAATGGATGCCGTGGCTTTTAACCTCTGTGGGCATCAGACACACACAGGGTGCATATGCATACATGCAAAAACTCAACAAAACAAAACAATCATACACATAATATAAATAAGCCCTAAAACACAAACAAAACAGAACAAAAAACAATTAAAGTGCCTCTTTGCATTCTTCATTAGATTTTGGGCTGGACCAAGAGCTATGGAACAGTTTTCTCCAAGACTGAAACATTTCATCTGGCAGAAAAGTGCTTTAAACTGGAAGGTAAAAAGACTCACAACAGGAAGTCCCTGAAACTGACCACATTTACTAAGCCCCTCCCTGCCAGAGTAACCAATAAAAGCCGAGTCTCCCCATGTCTAAGATGGAAGGATGCCAAGCTGACAAGAAGACTCTGACAACAGACCATGGAAGTCTAGAACCCACCCAAGCTGCCTGCAAGAGGTTTAGATCTGAGGCACCCGGAAAGAGCACCCTCCAACCTGTGGAGCAGTCTTCGGGCTCTGCAGGGCGCTTCAAGTTCCCAGCTTTGTGAGCTGTCACTTATGCTAGGGTGGGTTTTGGTGATGCCGCTGTCTATGAGTGACTTCTGCTCCTGTAAGTCACCCCTCACCCATGCATATTCCTGGAAATAACACCAATAAAAAACTCACTGGTTCAGCAAGTTGGACTTTGGTCTGTCCTGAGCTGGCTCCCTATCTGGATGTGTGTGTGGAATCTCCCTTGGAAAACTTTTCTTTCCCTAGGCTTGCTTTGTGTAGTGGTCAGAGAACAATTTCTAGGAGTCATTTCTTGCCTTCCACTGTGAGTCCCAAGGATGGCAGGTATGTTAGCAAGTTCCTTTACCTGTGAACCGTCTCGCTGGAGTGGACACCTGCTGATTGCCAAACACACGCCACCAATAATATTAATACATTATTTTATTTATTTATTTATTTGTTCTTTAGAAAGCGTTTTTCTGTGAAGCCCTGGCTGTCCCAGAATTTAGTCTGTCGTTCAGGCTGGTCTTGAACTCACAGAGATCCTCCTGCCTCAGGAATTGAGGATGTGTGCCGCTGTTGCTGCCACCACCACCATCACCACCAGACACCAGCGACTATTACTGTTCTTAATCACACACACTTTCTTTTCTGTCTCCTGGGCTAACTGGGAAGGAAAGGCTTCCAACACTATCCAGCCTGAAGCACTCACCGGGTGTGGGTTCCTCCCTGCTCCAAGTCTGCAGGATACCAAGACTCAGGGACCCGGGGAAGTCACCTATTCTTTGTTTAGCTGTGAGTAGTGAAGGTTTAGATCAGGGAGGGAGCACATTTTTCAAGCTCACCGAGTCACACAGAATCCAGCACATAGCAGGGGAGGGGGACTGCATCCTTACCCATACCTACACCTGGAGATATCACAGACCCTCCAACTCCCACCCCCCAGCCTCAGTTTCCCCACCTACACTGATTACACCTCTCTCGCCAGAATCTGCACTGCGGACCTTGCTCTTTTTCACCAGCGGGGCCGCTGCATCGGTTTGGGTAGGGTGGGGTCCCAGGGGTATAAGCAGGCCTGGGGACCTGGGACTGCACCTTCTCCAACCCTGGTCAGCTGGGGCCTTCCCAGGGAGTTCAGGCGCCTGTCAATCTCAGCCTCCGGGACAGCGTGGAACTGCGCAGGCGCGGGCGGGTTCCGCACAGCGCAGTGGCGGGCGCGCGCCGGAGCGAGGGATTCCCTCTGACGTCATTGCTAGGATACCAAACAAACACTCGGCCGCGCCGGCCGAGCTCCTTATATGGTTAATTGCGTCACAGGAACTCCGGGGAGGGCGGGGCGGAATCCCCTCCCGCGGAGCCCCTCAGAACGCAGCACTGGAGACCCCCGAGACCCCCAGGGTCACTCCATGGGCAGGTGGCAGGTGCACGAAGCCCTGGGGGGAGCCACAAGGGGCTCAGGCGGCGGGAAAGGAAAGTTCGGGAGGTTTGTGCAAGGAGTTGCGGGTGACGCAAGCAGGGGGGCGGGTCCCGGACGCATAAATTGAGCTCGGCGGCTCCCGGTTTCATTCATAAGACTGGAGCGGCTACGCCGGGGACACGCGGAGCCGGGGCTTGCTGGACTTGACTACTGGTGACTCTTTCTTTTTCTTCTTCTTGGAGGCCGTGAATAATTTATATATATATATTTTTTAAACTGGAGAGAAAGTTTTTGTGGGTTTCCTTTTTGCAAGACTCTTTCTAGATCGTTCTTCCGATTCGTCCGGAGGATAGACTTACTTTCTGTGGGCTTCTGGATCGCGCCCCTCTGCCCTCCCTCATTTCTGGGGACATCTGGACGGACTGGAACGGCATCTGAATCGCACGTTGCACCGCGGCACTGTCCAGCGGGTTTCTGGGCGGGGAGCGATCCCCGCGTCGCCCCCCGTGAAACCGACGGAGCCTGGACTTTCAGGAGGTACAGCGGCGGTCTGAAGGGGACCTGGGAGCTTGCAGAGGGAACCTGCATCGAAACTTGGGCAGTTCTCCGAGCCGGAGACTAAGCTTCCCCGAGCAGCGCACTTTGGAGACGTGTCCGGTCTACTCCGGACTCGCATCTCATCCCACTCGGCCATAGCCTTGGCTTCCCGGCGACCTCAGCGTGGTCACAGGGGCCCCCCTGTGCCCAGGGAAATGTTTCAAGCTTTCCCCGGAGACTACGACTCCGGCTCTCGGTGTAGCTCATCACCCTCCGCCGAGTCTCAGTACCTGTCTTCGGTGGACTCCTTCGGCAGTCCACCCACCGCCGCCGCCTCCCAGGTAAGTTCTAGATCGCAAAGATGCTACTTTGGTGGTTGTGGGGGGGGGGGGTTGTTTCTTTCAGGCTAAAGTGTGGATTGAGCATCCTCTCAAATAGAGACGCGCCAAAACCCAGAATCTGGGGATGCAATAGGCTCGGTTTGCACTTTGGTTTTTGTTGTTTGCAAACTGCAAAGAATGGAATGATGTTTGCAAAGGGTTATTTGCGCCGAGAGCAGCAAAGGAATGCAGCTGGGCAAACGTTGCGGATGCTCGGTGCAAAGTATATACGGGGTGGCTGGCAGAAGCTGAGAACTTTTAGCCGAAATCGGCTCCCGGAGCCGAAGCTAGGCAAGTAGGGGAAGAAAACCAAAACAAAAAAAAATCCCAGAGAAGCTTCCAGCAGCCGCCTCCTCTTCCCTCCTCCTTCCAAGCGCGGACTGCAGGTCCGCGGTCACCCTCCACCCTGCAAGAGTTCGGGCCTCGAACCCCGGTCACGCTGCCTCCGCCTCCTGCGCGGAGACGTAACGGGGGATCCGTGCGTAAAGGCTGACGCGCTGGAATCCTCCGTCTGACGCGGGGCACGCACGGCGCGGCGCCCCCTCCGCCCGCCCCGCCCCTGACGTCCCGGGCACGTTCTATTTTGGAACGCCGAGGCCACGTTGCTAAGGAAGGGGGCAGCGCGGCCTTGTGACTGGCTGTCGCGGAGTGGGCTTTAGCCAATCAACGTTCCCTTCCTATTTGTAGAGCGTAGCTCCCTTTCTAGCTTTTTGAGGTTCTTCCCGTGCTGGGGGTCTCCAAGAGAGAGAGGGCTAGAGGATTCTTGTCGCGATCGGGCGACTCGATGCCACCCTATGGGTCTGAGAGGACCTTGGGTGGACCTGGTCCCTCTGTTGTCATAAGCTATAGGCTTTTGGCTGAGTGTTAGCGCCTCTAAGGGGGAACTGAAGGCCGTCATCCCTTCTCCAGGAACACATATACGTGCTCCCCACCAGACACTCTGTTCTTTCAAGGTGTTCAATCGCTAGATGAGCGAGCCTACAGAGAGGCAGCCGGGTGGTCTCTAAAAGGTCCGCCTTCCCTTAGTTCCCAGGGCCCTGATTGGCTAGGGATTCGGCCCTTCCCTCGCCACGCCCCCTAGAGTAGTTAAGCCTCTAGGATTCCACTTGCGGGAGGGGAGAGGGGGGTGATGGATGCTTCTTGGGTTCGGGGACGCAGATCCTATGTCACCCCCATTCCCTGCAAGACAGTCTGAGAGATCCTCGCTGTCACTTTTCTCTGCCTATCAGTCCACTGAAACCTGTCAGTCTTACTGGGGAAGAGACAGATACTCGGAAGGGATGCTCTCAACTCTTAGACCGGTCCACCAACACCGTTGGAACTGGGATCTCCGCCCCTGCGGGAGCCCTCATGCAGTGGGGGGTGTGTTTGTGTGTGAGTGGAGGAGAGGAAGGCTTGGGCTAAGGCCTCTCCCTCTCCCTCCCTCTGTGGTGGGGGTGGGGTGTTTTTGGCTGTATGTGTGTGTGAATGTCTGTGGCTCCATCCCGGGAGGTTTTGTCACCAGGTTCTGTCCAGCCTCCTCTCCCACCCACCCCCCCACACCTAAGAGTCACCAACCCGGGGTGTGATTCACCACCCGCTGGAACCGTGCAACCTTTCCCCGAGGAAGAAGGAGGAGGTAGAAGGCAGTTGAACAGAATCCTCTCATTAACCACTGCGTCACAGTGTAGTGGAAGGGTGGGTGTTGTGGCTTTTTGCCTGTGACACACACATCCACACCCGCTCACCCTGTGCTCACTCACAGGGGTCGGTGTGTGTTATGTGTGTTGGGCGTGTGTGTGTCGGTGGCTTTGTTTGTGTGTCTACGCCTGTGTGTGTATGTCTCACCCCGTAGGAGTGCGCCGGTCTCGGGGAAATGCCCAGCTCCTTCGTGCCAACGGTCACCGCAATCACAACCAGCCAGGACCTTCAGTGGCTCGTGCAACCCACCCTCATCTCTTCCATGGCCCAGTCCCAGGGGCAGCCACCGTCCTCCCAGCCTCCAGCTGTTGACCCTTATGACATACCAGGAACCAGCTACTCAACCCCGGGCCTGAGCGCCTACAGCACTGGTGGGGCGAGTGGAGGTAGTGGACCTTCAACCAGCACAACCCCCAGTGGACCTGTGTCTGCGCGCCCAGCCAGAGCCAGGCCCAGAAGACCCCGAGAAGAGACAGTAAGTATGAGGAGTTGGTGTGGAGAAGTCTAGGATGTAAGCTCAGTTGGTATGGTGCTTGCTAGCATGCATAAACCAGGAGTGCTTGTGCAGGCCTGTAAACCCCAGCTCTCAGGAGGTGGAGGCAGGAGGAACAGGATTTCAAGGCCAGCCTGTACTACTTACTGAGTCCAGCTTAGACTGCAAGAGATCATTATTTTTAAAAAGTTAGCCTGGGGGGGGCAGTGAGGGAAGTAAGAGGAGGTGACGGTAATTTTGTCACTATTAAGTTGGGGGCTCCTCTGAATCCTCAAGCCTGCAGGAACTTTACCATTCCTGCCGGTGAGCAGGAGGGGTTGTTATCTGGGGTTCAGGAGGAAGAGGAGTTTTTCTCAGGGCTGATAGAGGTACCCCCTAGATCTCATGGTCCTTTTTTCTTTGACTCAGCTTACCCCAGAAGAAGAAGAAAAGCGAAGGGTTCGCAGAGAACGGAACAAGCTGGCTGCAGCTAAATGCAGAAACCGTCGGAGGGAACTGACAGACCGACTCCAGGCGGTAAGAGGGGTTCTGGGGTGTCTCGAGGCTGTGCTGGGAGCTCTCTGCCTTGTTCTTCTCCCATTTCTCACTGTGCCTGTGTCCTAAACGAGAAACACCCGTCTTAGGAAATAAGGGTCAGCGCAGCCTGATGGAGTGGCTCTATACGCATGCTCAGACCCATGCTGTGCCCGCTTACTTCTGGGCTGTTCCCCACTTTCCCTGAATATGTCCCCACATGTCACCCTCTTGGCTTTCTCTCAGCCTAAGGAGACAAGCTAGTAATTCTCTCACCTTCCTTGGCTAAATAATAATCCATTTTGCCTCCCAGCCTCCATTTTATTTTATTTTTTCCTGAGCCAGGATGTGTGTAGTTCAGTCCTCCTTCCCCAACTTACTAGCCTCAAGTCCCAGCCCCTGGCTGAGATACCATCATCCCGGCTGGCTCTGGCTCGAAATTATCTTGTGCTAAGTCAGTTTCTTACTTACTACCCCAGCTATCCACGGTTCTCCCGAACTTGAGCTGGTGGCGCCCACCAAACCTCCTTCTTCCTCCCCCCTCCATGCCTTCATGGTATCTTCTTGCCCCTTGAAACCAGGGAGTGCGTGTCTCCGATATCCTGATGGGAGGCTGAGTGAGAGGGGTAACTGAACCACGATGAAAACAACACATAAGCATTATTTACTGACTCAACGAACGTTAGTGTTTTTATTTTTTTTGTCTCTTAAAAAATTTATTCCGTCTGTTTATTCATTGCTTGCTTCTGTTTGAGTGCGTGCTGGTGTGCCGCAGCACACGTACGGGGGTCAGAGGGCAATTTTCAGAATTGGTTCTCTCCTTCCACGTTGTGGGTCTCGGGAATCGAACTCAATTTACTAGGCTTGCTGGCAATCTCCTTGGCTCAGTGAACTACACTGCCCCCTCCGTCCCTTTTAAGGCGGGGTACGCTTTAGTACAGGCTGGCCGAAAAGAAATAGCCATCCCCTTCGCCTCCGCCTCTGAATGTTGGGATTACAGGCGTTCAGCGCCACGCCAGGCTTGGAGTTCTGGTCCATCAGAGACTTTAATTTTTGCCTAGCCTTTCCCCCAACCATCTCTTAGTCTGATGGGGAAAGCGAGGCACCGAGTACCATAGTGTACCAGCAGTTCCACTTAAGAGACAGCTAAAATGTATGTGTGCGGGGTTGGGGTGGGTGCAGCCACTCTGTGTGGTCACTGACCCGCATCTCTCTGTCTCCCATGACCTGGACCCCCCCGCTGGGCTCCATTAGGAAACGGATCAGCTTGAAGAGGAAAAGGCAGAGCTGGAGTCGGAGATCGCCGAGCTACAAAAAGAGAAGGAACGCCTGGAGTTTGTCCTGGTGGCCCACAAACCGGGCTGCAAGATCCCCTACGAAGAGGGGCCCGGGCCAGGCCCGCTGGCCGAGGTGAGAGATTTACCAGGGTCAACATCCGCTAAGGAAGACGGCTTCGGCTGGCTGCTGCCGCCCCCTCCACCACCGCCCCTGCCCTTCCAGAGCAGCCGAGACGCACCCCCCAACCTGACGGCTTCTCTCTTTACACACAGTGAAGTTCAAGTCCTCGGCGACCCCTTCCCCGTTGTTAGCCCTTCGTACACTTCCTCGTTTGTCCTCACCTGCCCGGAGGTCTCCGCGTTCGCCGGCGCCCAACGCACCAGCGGCAGCGAGCAGCCGTCCGACCCCCTGAACTCGCCCTCCCTTCTTGCTCTGTGAACTCTTTAGACAAACAAAACAAACAAACCCGCAAGGAACAAGGAGGAGGAGGAGGAGGAGGAAGAGGAGGAGAGGGGAGGAAGCGGTCCGGGGGTGTGTGTGTGGACCCCTTGACTCTCCTGTCTGACCGCCTGCCGCCTCTGCCATCGGACTTGACGGAAGGACCTCCTTTGTGTTTTGTGCTCCGTCTCTGGTTTTCTGCGCCCCGGCGAGGCCGGAGAGCTGGTGACTTTGGGGACAGGGGGTGGGGCGGGGATGGACACCCCTCATGCAGATATCTCTTTGTCCTGTTACTTCAACCCAACTTCTGGGGATAGATGGCTGGCTGGGTGGGTGGGGTGGGATGCGACGCCCACCTTTGGCGTCTTGCGTGAGGCCGGAGGGGAAAGGGTGCTGGGTGTGGGGTACAGGGTGGGTTGAGCTGGCATGCACCCCCAGAGAGACCCAACGAGGAAATGACTGTCCTTCTCTTCCCCGCACCCACCCATCCACCCTCCAGGGTGCAGGGTGACCAAGATAGCTCTGTTTTGCTCCCTCGAGCCTTAGCTGATTAATCTAACATTTCCAAGAGGTTGCAACCTCCTCCGGGACGAATTGAGCCCCCGACTGAGGGGAAGTCGAAGCCCCTTTGGGAGTCGGCTAACCCTACTTCCCCCCGCTGATTCCAAAATGTGAACCCCTATCTGACTGTTCAGTCTTTCCCTCCTGGGAAAACTGGCTCAGGTTGGATTTTTTTTCTCTCTCATCTGCTACGGAGCCCCCTCCCAACTCAGGCCCGCTCCCACCCCGTGCAGTATTATGCCGCGTCCCTCTCACCCCCACCCGCAACCCAGGCGCCCTTGGCCGTCCTCGTTGGGCCTTACTGGTTTCGGGCAGCAGGGGGCGCTGCGACGCCCGCCTTGCTGGAGCGCTTTATACTGTGAATGAGTGGCCGGATTGCTGGGTGCGCCGGATGAGATTGACCCCCAACCCCTCCAAAGCCTTCCCTGGGCCTCCCCTTCTTCCACTTGCCTCCTTCCTCCCCTTGTCAGGGATAGACTCAAAAGGAGCGACCGCGATGCATCTCGGTGGCCTTGCTCAGGCCCCAGACTTTGTCTCTAAGTCCTTCGCCTTCCCCAGCCTAGGACGCCAACTTCTCCCCATCCTGGGAGCCCCGCATCCCTCTCACAGAGGTCGAGGCAATTTCCAGAGAAGTTTTCAGGGCTGAGGCTTTGGCTCCCCTACCCTCGATATTTGAAACACCCCCCCCCCAATATTTTTGGACTGGCATACTTAAGAGGGGGCTGAATTCCCGCTATTCCACTCAGTTCAATTCCTCCAGCCCCAAAGATGGGTTCTGGCTCTTCCCAGCTTTCACCTCGTGAGACTTCCACGAGTCAGATTTCTATTTTTTAATATTGGGGAGATGGGCCCTACCGCCCCCCCCCCTTGCTGCATGGAACATTCCATACCCTGTCCTGGGTCCTCGGTTCCAAGCCTAACCCCAACCCCCAACTCCCAGCTATTTATCCCTTTCCTGGTTCCCAAAAAGCACTTATATCTATTATGTATAAATAAATATATTATATATGAGTGTGCGTGCGTGTGCGTGTGTGCGTGCGTGCGAGCTTCGTTTGCAAGTGTACTGTGGAGTTCAAAATCGCTTCTGGGGAATTGAGTCAAGAGTTTCTGGCTGTCCCTTTCCTAACTGTCACTTTTGTTGTTGTCTGGGCCCCTCCGGCTTTGGAGATGGCCCGGCCTCTCCCTTTATCTTTTCTCAAGTCTGTCTCGCTCAGACCACTTCCTACGGGTCTCCTCTCTCAGTGGCCCTGATCGCCCATCTGTCTGTTAATTCTGGATTTGTCCGGGACATGCAATTTTCCTTTTGTAAGTAAGTGTGACTGGTTGGTGGATTTTTACAATCTATATCGATGAGAATTCTGGGTAGAAATGTCTGATCAGAAGGGCCTACCGCTGCCGATTACAGTTCTTTGACTCCATAGCCCTCACCCAGCTGTGTTTGTGAAATTTTTGTTTGTTTTTTTTTTTGTATTTTGCACCTGACCCCGGGGGTGCTGGGGACAGTCTGGCACTGGGCAGCTCCCCTCCCCCCTTGGTTCTGCACTGTCGCCAATAAAAAGCTTTAAAAAAAAAAATGTATCCTTCAGGCCGAAGTGTCTGTTTTTGCTGGGTACCTATTGCATGTCTTCCTTTCAGTAAGACAGAATCCGGATCGCTGGGGGAAATCCTGCAGGTATCAGGGGCGACAGCAGAACTAAAGGGAAGTGAACACTTGCTAGGTCTTCATGTTCCCAAGGCTGTGCCACTTGGAAAAGTAAGGGGCAGACAGGTGTCAGGTGCCGGTTTGGTGAAGGGTCTGGGAGACTCCGTGGTCGGGAAAGAATTTACTCAGGAGCTTGAGTGTGCAATAACTTCAGCAACTAAGGGGCCGCACACTTGCAAATCCTAGTATTTTGGAGGTGGAGGCAAGAGGACCAGGGGCTCCATGTCACGTGGATGGTAGATGTAGGTGCAAAGATCTGTTATTGGGAGAGGGGTTGGTACACGGGGGAGCCAGAGGTTCATGGGGTAGCAGAGGGTACGTGGGGAGTGAGTCGGCCTCAGGGAGATCCTACAGGCGAAGGCGTTCTTAGAAGGCAGGGTTCCGACGCCCCGTGTGAAAGCACTAGAGAAGCGCGGTAGGTTTTGAGCAGAGGAAAAGGTGAGCGTTCGGTGGTCGCTTCTAGCCCATGCCAAGCTGAGGAGGCTGCCGAGGGTTTCAAGAAGGATCGAGAATGGGAAGCAGAGGAGAGGAGGGATCCAAGAGGCATGAAGGAAGCAGAACACATGTCCCTTCTTTAATAGCAAGCCTGGGAAGGAGGTGCTCACCAGTCGGTTGGCCTGGGGGGTTCTTGGAAAAGTGAAGGCATTTGCTCGAGCCTCGGTTCCCCCTTTCTTGCTCTCCTGTGAGCTTGTCCTCCATCAGTGTCTCCAGGCCACTCTGCTTGGGTCTCCTCGCGACATGGCCTTATATGCTTGAGTTCATTAAATACAAATTGCCTGGCGACGTGCTCTCTCCACTAGCTCGGTTACCTCAAAGGACCAGGGCTAAAGGTGTGACCACAACTGTATCCCCATCACTGCTCAAACGCAGAGACAGGGCCGAGTAAATCAAACTGAACAATGATTAATAAGTTCATGCGTGACTAAATCCATAAGCGAGCAGATCGCTGAAGGAGAGACAGCAAGGATGACACTCAGGAACGTCCTGGAACTCTATAGAGAGACTAATTTAAATCCATTTTTGAGATGTATGTGATCGGAAATTTCTGCGAGGGAAAAAAGAGTAACTACGAAGGGAGAATAAATGAGAACAGAGGTGGCTTTGGAGAAGTTAACCCCGAGCTGGTAACCTTTGCAGAAAAAAAGGTTTGTGGGAGCAAAATGGGATAGATACTCCCGCCCGAAAGGTGGAATTGAACCACTCTGTCGCTAAACAGCTACAGGTTTGAAGCCTGCACCCCAGACCACTGAGGATCATCCGGGCAGGAAGAACTATTTTCGGACAACTATATAAAGACCAAATATCATAAAACTTTTTCACTTATGATGATTTTTTTGTGACGTTTATCAGATGATTTAGTTTAATGGTCTTGATCTAGTTCATTTTCAGTTTTTATGGTGGATCCCTTCATGTCGTGTTTTCTTTATGAAGTGTGCCGCGAATTCTTCTACCAGCTAAAAATAAGCGGCTTCATTTACATAGCGCCTTGCATTCTGGGAAGCAGCGCCTAAAAGCGCCAATCTCCCTAGCTGTCTAGGAGAAGAATTTTTTGCAAAGAGAAGAGTCGGTTTTATTTTTTTTTTTTGTTTGCTCGTTTGTGTGTTTATTTATTTGTTTGTTTTTAAAGGGAAAAGACTCCTCATGCGGCGCTCGGAAGCCCCTTCGAGGCAGATTTCGAGTTCTTCAGCGAGCGAGAAGCGAGCCTCTCGTAGGGTCTGATGGCACGCGGCCGCAGAGCGACACCTGCTGTTCGCTTGTAGAACTGCAAGCGTGTAGGGAACTTACTGAGTCCCTAGGTGGAGCTGACCGCCAACCTGTCCCATTGCGTTTACATGCTGTTTGGGCCAGGGAAACTGAGGCACAGACGTGTGTAATACTACGGCCGAATTCCTGTCGCCCAACTCCCTAGGGGAAATGAAACCTACACGGTTGAGGTTTGAATATGCTTGGCCCATAGGAAGTCACCCTATTGGTGGGTGTGGTCCTGTTGGAGGAGGGGTACCTTGTTAGAGAAAGTGTGTCACTTGGAGGTCACAAGTCTGGCCAGTGTGATCCAGTCCCATCCTGGCTGTGTGCAGAACACGGTCTCTTTCTGGCTGCCTTTGGATCAAGGTGTAGAGCTCTCAGCTCCTTCTCCAGCACCACGTCTGCCTTCGTGCTGCCACGCTTCCGCCATGATGATAGTGGACCGGACCTTTGAAACTGTGAGCCAGCCCCAACTACATGTTTTCTTTTATAAGAGTTGCCTTGGCCATGGTGTCTCTTCATAGCAGTAAAACCCTAAAAACCCTGACTAACACAACCATCATAATTACCATATTCTTGCAACATTGGGTTTTTTTTTTGTTGTTGTTGTTAATTTTATTTCCTTGATATATAACACACAAACACCTGTATGTATGTATAAAGCATAGTCTCTTTAGCCCTGGCTGGCCTGAAATTCACTATGTATCCCAGGCTTGCCTGACCTTTGAAGCAATCCTTCTGCCTCAGCCTCCCAAGTGCTGGTATTACAGGCATGAGTCACAGCAGGCAATTTAAATCTTAAAATGACTTATAAGAAGGCAGAAAATCAAGAGTTTCTTTACCTAGTTCACAGAGCTTTATAATCTAACTTCTTTCGCTCCATAAACACGTGCAGCCCAGCTTCCGGGACTGGGTTTGAGGAATTCATCAGGCTCACAGGCACAGCCCCCTCCTTGGTTAATCCCCTCAGCCTGCCTGTCTTTCCTCCCCATGTCCATGTGACCCAAAGCCTCCTCTCAGCCTGGTCTCAAATACTACTGCCTAGTAAGGCCTCTCCCAACTGGACCCCAGTTTAAATATTAGAGAATGGTCGCTTTCTCCCCTGCCACGGACAACCAAACCACCACATGCCTGCCTTTCATTTATTACCTGACACAATCTTTCTCTGGGCCTCAGTTTTCCCATCTGCATAATGGGTCTAAGACATAGAATTCCCTAGAGCTGTGGTTCTTCTCATTCCTAATGTCGCGACTTTTTAATACATTTTCTCAGGTTGTGGTGACCCCCCCCATCATAAAATAATTTTCATTGATACTTCATAACTGTAATTTTGCTACTGTTATGAGTCATTATGTAAATATTTGTGTTTCCCAATGACCTTAGACGACCCTGTGGAAGAGTCTTTCCACCCCCAGAGGGATCCTGACCACAAGTTAAGAACTTAGAGGAATCACAACGAACCAACAAAATACACTTTGGGTCGGCTATCGGGTTGGCCTCTGGGGGGCGCTAGATGACGGCACATCAATTCTGAAACTTTTGTTTTTGTTTTGTGCTCTGAGTTGGGTGCTGGGATAGGTCTGGGGCTTTAGCGTTTCTGGACCCATTATTCACCAGAACTCTCCCCTCACCCGGTTCTTTCATGTGAACACTATGTCTTAAGAAAGATGTCTTACTTAGAAAGCATCTTTTAAAAACGTCATTAAAAAAAGCAACTTTTTTTCATACAGGTGCACGTGCAAGGACAAATCTCAGCGTTGGCTCCGTCCTTCTACCAAGTCTATTGAAGGAATCACCTTTACCCTCTGGGCCACCTTGCCATTCTGTGTGTAGGTATGTGACATACTGGTGTCGTGACCTATGACCTCTTGCTAAGCAAGTGCCCTACTTGTGTGGGGGCGGGGAGGGCTATAGCAACAACAGTGAACTAAATTTAAAACGTAGAACTGCACTGGAGATACAAATACAGCTGTTTTGGTGATTTGAGGGGGGATTGTTTTGTTTTGTTGGTTTTGGCTTATGTTCTGGCTTATGTCTTATTGCGTAACCCAGGCTGGCCTGGGACTCACCAGGCTAACCTCTGACTGAGAGAGCTGCTCACTTCTGCCTCCTGGATGCAGAGGACAGTTTTTGGAAGTTCTCTCCTTCCATCTTGTGGATTCCAGGGATTGAACTCAGGCTCTACCACTGAGCCACGCCCCCAGCCCCTCACTGGGGGATTCTAGGCAGGGGCTCTACCACTGAGCCACACCCCCAGCCCCTCACTGGGGGATTCTAGGCAGTTGCATACCTAGCCTTTGATCTTTTTTTTTTTTTTTTTTTTTTTTGCCTTTGATCTTTAAAGACAGTCTTACTAGAGCTCAGTTTGGCTTTGAACTATGTAGCTGGCCTGGAATTCAGGTTTGGAGCTCAGTGCTGGGATTACAGATGTGTGCCACCATGTCCGGCTGCCAGTTGGGCATTTCTGTGTCAGGCATTGATGGCTATTAAACCCAAGCCTTGTACATGCTAGGCAAGTGCTCATCCACTGAACTACATCCCTTGCATGGATCTCACAAGGGAATGACTGACATTTGGGAAACAATATCATAGACTAAAACAATGAAACCATAGAAGCTTCTAGGGTTGAGCTGCTAGATCACACTTGGAAAACGTTCTTATTGTTATCATGTGCCTGTGTGCACACATTTTAGATTTATATATTTATTATATATAAGTCCACTGTAGCTGTCTTCAGACGCACCAGAAGAGGGCATCAGATCCCATTACAGATGGTTGTGAGCCACCATGTGGGTGCTGGGATTTGAACTCAGGACTTCTAGAAGAGCAGTCAGTGCTCTAACCCCTGAGTAATCTCTCCAGCTCCCAACCCTTATCTTTGAATGTATATATACCGGTGTGCAAACACAGGCTGAAGGCGTCATTTCTGATTGTTCACGACGCAGTTCCAGAGATGGAACTGGGGTGGCCAGCTTGGAGGTAAGTGCTTTTCACCAGCCCAGAATTTATTTTCTAACTGTATCTTTTAAATTAAATTATTAAATGATACCTATACGTTCGTTGTGGGGAGTTCAGGTATGCGATGGAGCACACCCGGAAGTGACGTAACCATGGAGGGTTCTCTGTCTACCATGGGGGGGGATTCAGATGATCCAACTCAGACCACCTCATCCTTTACCAGAGGATCATTTTGCATTCACCCAATCATCTCTTTTTGTTGATGGCTGTTTTGAGACAGGGTCTTTCTGCATAGCCCTGGCTGTCCTGAAACTCACTGTGCAGACTCATCTGCCTCTGATTCTTGAATGCTGGGATTTAAGGATAGCGTTACCATTAGAGATTTTCATGTTTTCGTTTTAGTTCTTTTCAGTGTAGGAAGGTGTAAGTGGAGGGATTTTAAAGCACAGAAGGCAGTGAATTTTCCACAGGAGTCTTTATTACAGTGTAAATCCAAGCTCAAGGCTCGCCTGGGCCCCATGCAAAGCCCCAGCATAAGGGTTGGTGGCCTCAGAGACACCAACCCCTCACGGCGCCTCCAGCGGCGGGTCACGGAAGTGCAGGGCAGCGTCCTGACTATTCAACTACAACTCCCAGCAGGCTCCGCGGCCAAGAAGCATGGCCTTCTCCTGGACTCTTAGAGCAGAGGCTCTTAGGAAATGTAGTCCGGGTCGCTCAGGCACTTCCCACTGGGAAATGGCTCGGCCGAGTGGGAGAGGGTGTGGATGCACGGGGAATGAAAGGGAAGAGGGCTGCTGGGGTGTGGGCAGGCGTCCCTCGGGCAAAGACACCCCTCTCATTCGGCTTTGGCTTTGGATCCGGAGACTGCTGCTGCTGAGGCAAGCGTTCCGGTCCCCGGGATCTTAGCTCGGATCCTGAGGGAACAAAATTAGGGGCCATGAGGTGTGTGATGTGAGATGGAAGAGGTGCAGAAGATAGCACCTACCCTCCACCTGGTGACCTGCTTCGAGATGTAACCAATGTGGCCTGGGAGATTTGGGAATAAGAAAGAGGGGAGCTGAGGAGTGGGGGAGACAAAAGAAAGCCCACAAACAACAGCGAATATCTCAGGTTTGGCTCTCCTCCCTGTCATCTTCTCATGAACTTACTTGGCTTGGATGTGGCTCAACTGATTGGTCACCAATCCCACATACTGGTCAATCTGGGCCTGGGGAGACCAAAGCGACAAAGAGGGTTCTGGGTAACTGATGTGGGACGCTGCCTTCAGCTCTTACATCTCCAAACTGGAGGAGGGCCTACCTAGCAGGCCAGTTTCAACTGTGAGACCTATAACCGGCCTTTCTGCCTTAGTTGTTTTGAGACAGGGTCTCATGTAGCCTGAGTCTCAAACATGCAATGCAGCTGAAGCTGGCCCTGAACGCTGTTTCTAGTTCCCGAATGTGCACCACCACGTCCGTTTTTACGCACTGCTAAGGGGTTAAACCTAAGGCCTTCATGCGCCGCTAAGCAAGAACTCTGTTAACTGAACTACAACCTCGGGCTGACTTTTAGTTTTTCAGACAGTTTGCTACATAGCTCTAACTGTCCTTGAACAGCAGTCCTCCTGCCTCAGCCTTCTGGGTTCTCAGATTGTTAATGCTACACCCACACATCTCAGAACTGAGGGTCAGCAGCTTGGACTGTGCTCCGAGCTGGGAGTGATGTATTAACAGCAGTTTAATATGACGTTTTTTGGTGGCACCGGCATTGAACTCAGGGCCTTCCACTGGCTTTGCATGAGAAATGTTTTACCTCCCTTTCTTGAGCCCTGAGCCAGCAGCCCCTCATTGGTAGGGTCTAGGCAGCTGGTCTTGAACTCATCCCATCTTCCTGCCCCACTCTCTGAGCGCTGGGTGTCTGCCTGGGACATACTGTCTGTAGGGCCCTGGTTACAGAACGGAGGTAGTCCCACCGACCATCTTTGACTTCTGCATTGACAACGGCGAGCTTGCTGTACTCACCTGATGTTGTCTGTACAGAAGGGGAATAGTGAACAAAGCAACCACGCCTACAGAGAGAGAGAAAGAGAGAGAGAGAGAGAGAGAGAGAGAGAGAAGAGGGGGGGATAATGATTCTGAGACTTAATATGTCATGAATAAATGCCTAGGCCACAAGCTTGGGCTTGTTCCCTGAGTAGTTCCTATCTCGTTTAACCTGTTTATTCTATGAATGTACATGGCTGGTTACCTCTTCTCAGTTTCCTGTGACCCTCTCCATCAGCACTGGGCTGACTATTCCAGAATCCTCTCTCCCTGCCGGAACTCCCGCCTCCTATTTCCTGACGAAGCTAATAGCCCAACAGATTTTGATTGACAGGCAATGCTCCCACACAGTGCACAAGAGGCTCTCTCTACACTCCACGTGGAGCTATATTCCATCTCCCGACCCACCCCCCAACCCTCCCCACCCTCCCATTCATCCTCCACCCCACCGCCGTGGCCTCAGCCTTCCCAGCTCACCCAAGATGACAAGAGTCAAGCCGTTAAAGATGGCTCCCACAAAGGTCAAGATGTAGAAGAGAAGAGCTAGCTGTGGGGGAAGGCTCAGTGTCAGAAAGACCTAAAGGCTGTCCCACCCTCACCCTGGGCACGGAGGGGAGCACTGAGAGTCCCCGAGCAGTTTTGCGGGTACCTTGAGAGAATCCACCAGGTCTTCTACTAGGAAGAAATGTCGTAGCTGTGTGGCTGTGGAGACCACGTAGGAGGCAATCTGCTGGGACAAACGTTCTGTCTGCTCCCGAGTCAGGGTCAGGTCCATGTCCAGGTAAGCCCTGATGGGATAAAGGAGTGTGGTGTGGCGCTCTGAGTGGGTGGGGTCAGACCTGGGCGAGTGTCTTTAACAAGAACGGGGCGTTCGGTAGAAGACCAGAATTAGGGCTGAGGATTTTTGTACAGGGGCCAAGGTCGAGTTTAAGATTGGGAAAGGGAATCGAGGTTATCAAGGAGAAAGGGAGAAAGACCGGGGTTTTTGGGTGAGCAGGGTTCACGGTCAGAATGAAAAAACGATGAGGGCAATGCGTGAACTGAGGTCAAGGGTCACAATGGACGCTCGGTCGGCCGGGCTGGGCATTCTCACTGGAAAGGGTTGGTGCCGTCGCCCCGATGAACGGCCTGCAGCACTTTGCGGTAAACCCTGAGAGAGATGGTGGCGCAGAGACCCAGGAGAGCCAGGTGCGCAGCCACGGACACGATGCTAAAGTGCAGGAGGCAGAGAAGAGAGGCCATGAGACCCGTGAAGACAGCTCCCGACGTCCGGGTGTCCTTCCAGTACAACAGGTCTGCCACTGTGGGAAAGAAGACAGCGCTGGCACTCCGACCTGACCAGGCTCACTCTGTCTGTTAGTTTTTAAGTGTGAGGCCAGTCAAGCCCCTGCCTCTACCCCCCTGAGTACTGAGGCGCTAAAGATCAAACTTAGGGCTTCATGCATGCTAGGTTAAAAACTCCACCAACTGAGCTACTTCCCTGACCAGTCTTGTCTGTCTGTCTGACAATCCACCCTTCTATCTATTATGAGTTACATCCCTGACCAGTCATATCTATCTATCTATTCATCCATCCACCTACCCATCCACTCACCCGTCTGTCTGTCTGTCTGTCTTTGACAGATATTATGAGCTACATCCCTGATCCGTTTTATTTATTGGAGACAGGGTCTCACTATGTAGGTCTGGCTGTCCTGGAACAGGCTGGCCTTGAACTCTCGGAGATTCACTTGCCCCTGTCTCTGGAGCGATGAAATTAAAGCACTCTGTCACCATGCCTGACTCTAGGTTAAAGAGCCATATAATATTCTATTGTGGCTGGGACATTCTTTATCTTATTCAACTCTGAACTCAAATGTGGGGAGTCGTTCACTTTGTACCCACACTTCTGTGAATGTTCTCACTTCTGCATGACCTGAAATACACTCCCAAGTTGGAAATCACTTGGGCGAGCCTATTCCCCATTGTTTGACAGTATAAATTTTGTCAGATCGATCACAAGGAAAACTAACAATTTTAGCATGTTGTTATCTTCCCTTTTCTGTGGAAGGGTCTTGGCAGCCTTGGCTGGCCTGGAACTTACAGCCATCCTCCTGCCTCTGCCTCTCAAGTGCTGGGATGACAGGGGCGTGTTACCATTCCTAGTTACCAAAACATGTTTAAAGTCCTGAGTGTACGGTTTACTCCACCTGATACTCTGAACCATAAACGCAAACTACTGATCCCTTCCAGAGATGTGGAGCCTAATTCCCAAGCTAGACCTGAGCCCCTGGTGGGGCGCCTCCAGCCCTTAACCGTTCATCTCATCCACTGAAACCTCTACAGCCCTCCCAAGAAGCCACACCCATGTGAGTCCCAAACTTTGATATCAGTGTCCTTCTGTTCCCTTCTAGCTCTGACCCTTACTGCTCTCAAGACAACTGGCCACACTCTCTGCTTCCCTCTCGCTCCTGGATTCTTTCTGTTTATTTCCCAGACACCATAAAAGAGCAGCCCTCCTTTCCTAATGCGGGGGCCCACCCAGTCTATCTCCCCAGACAGATACCAGCGGGTGGGGGGAGGGGCCGGGTCGCCTGAGGCGGGGCTAAGTTTAGGCACGCGAGGGGGAGGGGGCCTCCTGCAGCTGTGCTGGCACGTCCAGCCCTGAATGACAGCTCGGTAGCCAGGACACAAGGCTGGGGGATGGGAGCCTCCCTGCTCCCGGGCCCCAAAGTTCTGGCTTGAACAGGGGACCCCTCATGTCCCCTCAACCTCCTCCCGAGACGCCCCCTGATATGCCGCCCCAGCTCCAGCAAGCCTCTCTAACAGGTCCAAGCACCCAGGAGGAAACCATGCCCCTGATCCCGGGAAGGAAAGAACTAATCTGAACCCCTTTGCTCTGTTCCCGGACCCCAGTTCCAAGCCGTCGAACAAGCCCACCTTTACTCCCCATCTCGGCTCCGAGAGAGCGGTTGCGGACGCCCGGCTCCTGGGGATTTCGCCCACTTAAGAGGGACCCGAGGGAAAGAGCAGAGGGGAAGGGCCCCTTTGCAACCCAACCAATAGCCGGCCAGAGAGGTGGGGACAGTTTCCAAATTGGGACTTAGTAAATAGACAAGGAGCTGTCTTTAACCAAGTGTTTGCGGTTCCTGGAGGCCCAGGCTTGGATACAGTTAGAGAAAAGTAGAATGTTTTGTTTTTTGAGAGAAGGTCTTGCTGTGAAGGGCTAGAACCCACAAAAAACACACCTGTCTCTTCCTACAACGTGCTGGGATTATTAAATGTGTGCGTTCTTCAACATGCCTGGCTCGGGTAAAGGTTTGGTTTGCTTGTTTACTTTGCTTTTTTTTTTTTTTTTTTTTTTTATCCTTTTAAAAATGTTTTGGGGAGGGGCTGGAGAGATGGCTCAATGGTTAAAAACACTGGCTGCTCTTCCAGAGGTCCTGAGTCCAATTCCCAGTAACCACATAGTGGTTCACAACAAGCTGTACGTAGGTGTCGTACAGACAGAGCACTCCTACATTTAAAAAAAATTAGTAAATTTAAATGTAAAGGGGTTCAAAACAGTTGGGGTTTTTTGTTGTTTGTTTTGTTTTTGAGACAGAGTTTCTCTACACAGTCCCGACTGTCCTGGAACTCACTATGTCGACTTAGGCTCACCTCAGACTCATAGAAATGACACCTGGCCTGAATAAATGTTTTTAGTTTTATTTTGTGGTTTTGCTTGTTTGTTTTGTTTTTTTTTTTTAAACACATGGTCCTGTCCTGTGGTGGTGTACAACTTTGATTCCAGTACTCAGGAGGCAGAGACAGGCAGGTGTCTGTGAGTTCGAGGCCAGCCTGAGTCTACAAAAACAAAAGAAAAAAGAAAAGAAAAGAAAGAAAGAAACCTGTCTTAAAACTAAGTAACTAAGAAAACCCAGTGTCTCTTGGTGCCCAGGCTGACCTTAAACTACCAATCCTTCTATCTCAGTCCACCCAAGTGCTAGGGTCCAAGACCCAGGTCTGAACTTGAGATTTTGCTCTGCCTGCCTCTGCCCCCTAAGTGCTGGGACCACTGGTGTATACCACCCCACTTGGCAAGAGGAAACTATTTTAAGGCTCTCCTTGTACGCCCACATGAGTGTAGGTGACAAAGGCAGCCAGAAGAGGGCGCCAGATCCCTAGAGCTGCCGTTGGGAGCAGCACTCCTGCCCTCTGCTAGAAGGCTAAGTGCTTTTAAGAGCGAATCCATCTCTTCCGCCCAAAGAGTCAAGTTATTGTAGAGGCCCTGGAGGATGAGGACCAGGTCACCTCATGAAACTACTTATAATGCAAACCCCCAGAACCCCGTTGGTCAGTGTCTGTAATCCCAACAACTCCGTCAATGAGATGAGAGCCTGAAAGAACTGCCCGGCGAAGGCAGTGTGGTGAGAGAAAGAAGAGAGATTCTCCCGTGGATCTCTGTGAAGTCTGGGACCAGCCCGATCTACATAGTGACTTCCAGGACAGTCAGAGGGACATAGTGAGACTTTGTCTCAGCACACCCCACCCCAACTCTTGCAGAAGAGACACTCCACCTTTACAAGGTGAGGATGAACTCTCAACAGTCCTTTGAGAGGCTAGAGAGATTGCTCAGTGTCCTTGCAGACCTGGGTTCAGGCCAGGCAGTGTTGGTACCCACCCAGGCCTTTAGTCCCAGCACTGCAGAGGCAGAGGCAGGCAGACCTCTGAGGTCAAAGCCAGCCTGGTCTGCAGAGAAAGTTCCAGGACAGCCAGGAACTCTGTCCTGGGAGGAAAAAAAAAAGGAGAGCTGGGTTCCATTCCCACCAGCAGCACACCCTAGGTCACAACCACCCCAACTCCGGTTACAGGGGATGTGTCTCCCTCTTCTGACCTCTACAGGCACCAAGTACGCACATAGTGCACAGACACACATACAGGCAAACCATTTATACACTTAAAATAAAATAAATCTAAATATTAAAAAATTAAAACCCATGGGTGTGACATGATTTGCAAGTGCATGCATTTACACACACACACACACACACACACCTACCTCTGCACACAATAAATTAATTTAAAATATTTTGAGACAGGGTTTCACTTTATACCCTACGCTAGACTTGAGCTTACTGGGTAGACTAGCTTGGCCTCACACTCACCAAGATCGCCTGCCTCTGCTTCCCAAGTACTGACATTAAGCATGCCACCATACCAGGTCTAATAATTTAAAACATTTCACAAGTCCCATGGGCATAGTCGGCTTCTAGATGAAGCAGTCCAAAAGAAGAAGGAAGAATTCATTTTTTGACAGCACCCAATCCCGGTACCCACAAGGAGCCCCGATCTTGTGGGCGGGTAGGGAACTGTACAGAGCCAGTGAAAGCAGGGTCTGGGGGCTGCAGGTCTCTAATCCCAACTGAAGCTGAGGCGAGTGGATGGAGTTCTGGGCTTCTTTCAAAATAAAGGCCGAAGGGGCCAGGAGATGTATTTCAGTGGTAGAGATTGTACCTAGAGTGCAGGAGGCCCTAGATAGTTAACAATGTGAATGTGTGTTGGGGAGTCTCCTCAAACCACACACCCGGGTAAAAGGAGTTTTGGGGGACTCCCTTCTCCACTGTTCTTGGGTCCTGTGCCAAGCTGGTCCCATCGCATTTAAGCGTAAATCTCTTCACCTCTATCTAGCTGTCCTTGGCTCACAAACTGCTTACCTAGAAGGAGCGGCTCCAACGTGAGTTCTGATTGGTCAGTGATATTGAGGCACTGGGCCGTGATTGGCTCCTGCTCCAGCAGCCGCCAATGTTCTTCCTCATTCAGCAGAGGCTCATCAGGACCACAGTTTGAATCTTGAGATCTTTGTGGGGATGGGGTATGTGCCTGGGGGGTCCCGGAGCTAGGGCTAAGCTGAGGAGTCAGGACCTCAAGTTGCAAATGTAAAGGCTGAGCAAGTCGGAGTTCCGGATTCGTCTCTGGTGTCATAGAGAGAGAGAAGGCCATGAGCTTTCTTTCTTCTTGGAAGTATCCTGGTACACCCTCCGCACACCTCTGAGATCTCACCTTCTCCAGCCTCGCCGGCCTCCAACCTATCACGCTCCTCATTTTCCAGCGGGGTGGAGCTGCTGGTGGCCGAATCCTCCCCAGATCCCGCACTCCGGACAGCCCAGCCAAGCTGGTCCAGCCGCAGCCTCAGTTCCTCCAGCGGGCGCTCAGCTGCAGGCACGGTGTCGGGGTCACCGTGGCGCCCGGGCTCTGGGGACTGGCTCAGGCTAGGGATGCTTTCCAAGCTGTCACCCAGCCCGGGCTGTGGGGGTGGGTCCCGTGGTTCTGAGACTGAACGTCCCTGGGGCCGGGGACGACGAACAACTGAGTCCCTACGGCCCCCAGAGCCCACCACGCCGTCGAAGGCGATGTAGGAAAAGGTCAGCTCCCTGGGGGTGCCCCAGTCCTGCGATGTGGTCTCCTCCTCCTCGTCCTCCGAGAATTCCCGGGCTGTGTGCAGCTCCCGAAAATCCGAGTCGTCATTCCCTCCTACAGTGGGAGAAGGGTTCTCAGCCTCTCCGAACCATCCAGTCATGAAACCCTGACATACACATACACACACACACACACACCACTCCACTTACCTTCTGTGGAATCGGGGGTAGAAGAGGCTGTAGACGGAGCTTCTTCTGCAATGGGAAAGAAATGAAACTATTAGAATCTAAGCCACAGGCATGAGTTGTCGAGGCTCAGCAGGAGCAGATGCGTCCTGACAATCCAGTTTACCCGACTCTCTAAAGTTAACCTCTGACACACAGCAACTAGGGTCCATGCAGCATGCACGTGGACACAGAGCTCATTTGCGCGCGTGCATGTGCGCGCGCGCGCGCGCACACACACACACACACGTAAGCACACAAAGAATTCTTTTCGTAGTTGAAGGGATTCGAGACACGATGTTTTGGTAGAGCCTCGGCTATCCTAGAATTTACTCTGTAGACCAGGCTAACCTTGAACTTCACCCTGCCCCTGCCTCTCCAATGCTGGGATTAGAGCCATGCGCCACCTGTGCCCAGCCTAAAAAATTTTTTAATCATGGAAGTGCACCACTGCTGGAGGCCTGGATAGTTGGAATTTTAAAAGTCTTAGGCTATTTGAGAGGTAGGGCATTTCGCTTCCTGTATAACATGTAAAACAGTAAGGACATCGATACCAGAAGTTCAGAGATGCAGGTCTGATGATACAGACGTGTACTCTCAACCACAGGAGACTGACATAGGAGGGTCACAAGTTCAAAGCCTGCCCCGGCAAGTTAGCAAGATTGTTTCAAAATAAAAAGGGAAAAGAGGGCTGGGATGCTCGGGAGTGGAGCACTTACAAGCTTGCGGGAAGTTCTGCAGTCAGTCAGCTGAGAGGAGAAAGAATAGGAGGAGGGGGAGGAAGAGAGGGAGGAAGAGAAAAAGAAAGGAAAAGAAGAGAGAAGCTGGAGAGATAGTTTTCATTAAAAGAACCTGTTGCTCTTGCAGAGGACCCAGGTTCGATTCCTAGCAACCATGGGGTGGCTCACAACATCTGTAGTTCTAGTTTTAAGGTATTGGTTCTCAACCTGAGTCTGGACCTCTTTGGAGGAGCTCTAATGATTCTTTCATAGGGGTGGCCTAAGACCATCTGGATATCAGGCATTTACATTATAACTCATAACGAGTAGCAAAGTTACAATTATAAAGTAGCAACGAAAATAATTTTACAGTTGAGGGTCACCACAACTGCATTAAACTATATTAAAGGACCGCAGCATTAGGAAGGTTGAGAACCACTGTCAAGGATTAGACTCCCTCTTCTGGACGCAGTGGGTACTGCATGCATGTGATGACCAGAAGACACATCATACACATATAAAATAAAAATGGAGAGGAGGCTCAGCAGCTAAGAGCACTTGTTGCTTTTCCACAGGTCCTGAGTTCAATTCCCAGCACCCACATGGTAGCTCACAACTATCTATACGGAGATCTGATGCTCACTTTTGGCATGCAGGTATGCGTGCAGAGTTCTTACATATATAAGAGAAATTACTCTTAAAAATAAATAAAATTAATTAGTTAAAGAAACAGAAGAGGAAGAGGTGGATGAGAGGAGCATAGAAGCAGACGGGGTGGGGTCTTAGAAGTTCCGAACCAGGTCCAAGGATGTGGTTCTCCCAATACACAAGGTCCAGCTTTGATCTCCAGCATGAAATAAACAGGGTGTGTTGGGGCATGCTTGTAAACCCAATATGGGAGATCGGTAGAGGCAGGAGGACCAGAATCTCAAGGCTAACTTCAGATTGCTACACACACAATACATACAATCCCAGTACAACCCGGGCTACAGGAAGCTTTATCTCAAAGTCTTCAAAGTAGAAGCCTTGGGAAGTTTCAGTTCATCCAATCATTCGCTGAGCACACGTTACGTGGCAGACATTGTTCTAGATCCCAGAGGGCCACGGTATGAACGAATTAGACAAAACTCCTGACTTCATAAAGTTATACTCTGTGGAAGAGTCCATAAAACATGGAGTCAAACAAGGTAAGGGAGATGGAGTTCTGCTTGACACAGAGTCATCTCCAGGGTTTTTCTGATGTCATCATCGGCCCTAAGATGCCTTGGGCAAAGCTTCCCAGACAGAGAGGAAGGTCAGTGCAAAGTTCCTGGTGTGAGCACTGCGATTAGAACAGGAACAGAGGGGTGTGAAGGTGTGAGTGGAGGGGGGGGCAGATTATAGATGCGGACAAGAGAGGTGGGGCTGGCTGGGGGCAGGCCTACAGGGTCTCCCCCATTGTGGTTTCAGCTGAAGATGAGATATTTAAACGCTAGGAGGAGGGGAATGAAACTAAAAATGTCCAAATCTCACATCCTCAGAACTTGGGCATCTGGATACCCAAGGCGTGCAAGTGGCTGTATCTGCTAGCGTCGGCATCCTCAGCTGTCAGAACCACCCTGTGTGGGGACGCACGGGTAAACACGACTGCCGGAGCTGATGGCTTAGAGTGGAACAGGATGACACAAGGGGCTCGGAACTGGGAAGCCAGCTCCTCAAGCTAGCTTAGGGGCTCTGACACAGGAGAGGTTCTACAGCCTTCGAAAATGGAAACCCGACCCTGTACCTCCGTCTCATTTCCTCACCGGGACAACCAGAGGCCTGAAGAGGAGTGTGATCTTCTGCACGGTTACTACAGAGTGAAAAAGCCCGCTAAAGACTCAGTAGACCTAGCACCAACCCAGGGAAGGCTGTTTTCTGAGGACAGGGGGTCGGACACACAGAGTGATATTAGGAGTGTCTTTTGGGCAGATCATGAGGGTGAGATGCAAAAATGGGTGCTGAGGGGAGTCGGATCCTTCTATTCCATCCTGACTCAACCCCTCCGCTGCGGCCAGCACCAGGGCCGGGGACAGCTCCCCTCGCGCTTGTTCTTTCTCACACTGGGCGGGGCGATCCAATCCAGAGCCCTGCGCGCACCCCCCAACCCGCGATCTTGATGACCCCCCACCTCCACCCCGTTGCACTGGGTCCTCTGGGTCAGGATGCCCCAGTTGCCCCCATGCGTGGGGGGGAGGGGAAGGATTCCTTTGTCTCCTTCCCCGAAGCCCGGCTCTCCCTCGAGCCCGCGCGCAGAAGATGGAGACCCTAAGAGGATCCCACGCGGCTTTCTGTGCCCCACACCAGGCCGGAGCCTCTCCATACTCACTGCAGTGGGCGAAGACCGGCAGGACCTGCCCCATGGCCCCCCTCGGGCCTGCATCGGGACCCCCGCCCACTCCGGCCGCGCCGCCCTGGGCCTGGGGCCACGGGCGCTCATCTCCACCGCGTCCACGACGCCGCCGCCATCCTCCTGGGCTGCTCCAGCAGCCGCCGCCGCCGCCACCGCCGCCACCGCCGCCGCCCTCTGCTCCGCACGGCGCGGGAGGGCGGGGCCGCGGAGGAACAGGCACTGCAGCGCCGGGCCCGGGGGCGGGGCCTGAATCGAAGGCGGGGCTTAGGGCAGGGAGGGAGGGGCCTCCGCTCTAATGGGCGGGGTCTGAGCTTCGGAGGGAGCGCGGCCTTTTGAGGAGTAGGGCGGGGCTTGAAAGGAGTGCGGAGCTGGAGAGTGCCCAGAATATGCGTACTCGGGATGTATGGATGCTGGGGCAGATTTAGGGATGCCACTGAGAGAGAGGATGGAATATGATGATGTTCTGGGGTAAAGTGTGAGGCTAGACTTGGAGATGGCGTGGAAAAGGGGGTGAGGAAAAGTACTCAAACTTAAAACTTATTTTCTTTAAAGATTATTTATTATGTACAATGTTCTGCCTGCATATATGCCTGCACGCCAGAAGAGGGCGCCAGACATCATTATAGGTGATTGTGAGCCACCATGTGGTTGCTGGGAGTTGAACTAAGGACCATCTCTCCAGCCCTAACATTTTTACAATTATTTATTTGTGTATGAAGGTATGCAGGTCACTCTCGCCTAGGGAAGTTTCAGTTCATTCAACCTTTCAGCAAGCATCTACTGAGCATGTGTGGTGGGGCTGGCACTGTTCTAGGGCCCCCCAAGGGATACGCTATAAACAAGTTAGACAAAACTCCTATTCTATTCTGACTCGGACCTACCGTCAAACCCTCTTCGGGGCCGTTGCAGCCAGCACTAGGTCCCCGGGGTTCCTTCTTTCTACCATGTCGGTTTGGGGGATCGAACTTAGGTCGTCAGACAAAGGTCTTTTACTCCACTGAGCCTTCTTGCCCAACCCAAGGCACGCAGAGAGGAGCTTAGACACGGTTAGTTGAGGCAATAGTATAGAATGATGTAATCGGTGGGCTCTGAGATACAGATGTGGTCTGGAGAGAACAGGACAGGTGAGAAACAGGTGAGGTCTGTAAAATGACCCTGAGCAGGAGATAGGACAGTTTTGTGCTTTAAGCTCTTGTTATTTATAGTTAGGTTTGTTGTTGTTGTTGTTGTATTTTCAGACAGGGCCTTATGCAGCCTAAAATGGCTTTGAACTCCTGGTTGATCCTTTTTCCTCCACATCCCAACTGCTGGGATTACAGGCCTGTAGCACCAAGTCTGGCTTGGAGGCCATCTTGGACCAGCTAGTACTCAAAGGGCAGAAGCAGGAAGATTAAGGAGTTCAAGGCTAGTTTCAGCTAAAATAGTGTTTGAGTCCAGCCTGGGCAACAAAAGGGATTCCTTTAGTCGAAGACATGGGTTCCAGAGTCTCGGCAACCTAGCTTCCTTTTTCTGTAATTCAGTTTTCTCTTTTCTAAGTTGGTCACATAAAAGTCAGGTGTGGGGGTTGTGAGTTAGCTCGGTTGTTAAAACCACTTGTTCTTACGGAGAGCCCGGGTTCAATTCCCAGCGCCTACATGGCAGCTCACACCTGTTTTGTAATTCAAGTCCCAGATCTGACACCCTTTTCTGACCTCCAAGGATACTAAACACATATATAGTGTGTATACACGGAGGCAAAACATCTATATACATAAAATAAATGAATCTAAAACTACCAGAAAAAGGCCAGCTATGGTGGGTAGGTAGATCTCTGAGTTTGAGAGCCTGGTTTACATAGTGATTTCCAAGCCAGCCAAGGCTACATAGTGAGACACTGTCTCAAACTGATAACAACACCACCATTATTATTATTATTATCCATGTAAAATAGTGGGGGGGGGGGCTATGATAGAGCTCAGTGGGTAAAAACTTATTGCTGCCAAACCCGCTGATCTGAGTTCGAGCCCCAGAACACATAGAAACTGACTCTTACAAGTTGCCCTCCGTCTCCACAGGCACTAAATGTGTGTGGTAACTTCTAAATAATGTGTTGTACCTGTAAGAGTGCAAAGAACTTGCTTTTATGGCCTTAAGCGCAATAATGCCTGACCCAGAAAGTGTGGGAAAAGGAACCCATGAATACACCTCTTAGTGACCCGACTTCAGGCCAGGTCAAGGGATAGGAAAGAGATTTACTTGGTTTAAAGTCTCACATAAAAGAGATTAGGGAGGCCGGAACAGGGAGGGAACTTTTCCTTATCCCCCAGCAGGAGAATGGCGGCCTTTGCCAGCCTCTTTAAGCGACTCGGATGGACCACTCGAACTCAGGAGGTGGCGGAGCAAGAAGTGGAAGAGGAGAGAAGCGTCCCCGGCGCGCCAGGCAGTCTCCTGGCTGCGCCCCGGTGCTGGCAGAGGCTACACGGGGGTGCGGCGGCCTCAACCGGCCTGCGCTTTGGGGCCAGCGCGGTGCAGGGCTGGCGCGCGCGCATGGAGGACGCGCACTGCGCTCGGCTGGCTTTGCCCGGGCTGCCATCAGAATGGGCTTTTTTCGCCGTCCTGGATGGCCACGGAGGAGCGAGGGCCGCACGCTTCGCAGCGCGCCACCTCCCAGGTCACGTGCTGGGGGAACTAGGCCCTGCGCCCCGGGAGCCCGACGGTGTGCGCCAGGCTCTGCGTAGTGCCTTCCTCCACGCAGACGCACGGCTGAGCGCGCTCTGGCCCCGCGTCGACCCCGGTGGCTCGACAGCTGTGGCTCTGCTCGTGTCCCCGCGATTCCTCTACCTGGCGCACTGCGGAGACTCGCGAGCGCTGCTAAGTCGCTCAGGCTCGGTGGCCTTCTGCACCGAGGACCACCGTCCCCACCGGCCTCGGGAACGCGAGCGCATCCACGACGCCGGTGGCACTGTCCGTCGCCGGCGCGTAGAGGGCTCCCTGGCCGTGTCGCGAGCCCTAGGTGACTTCGCCTACAAGCAGGCACCGGGGAGGCCTCCTGAGCTGCAGCTCGTGTCCGCTGAGCCCGAGGTGGCTGCGCTGGCACGTCAGGACGAGGATGAGTTCGTGCTCTTGGCTTCTGATGGCGTGTGGGACGCTCTGTCTGGTGCGGACCTGGCGGGACTGGTGACGTCGCGCCTGCGTCTGGGCCTGGACCCGGAACTACTATGTGCGCAGCTGTTGGACACTTGTCTGTGCAAGGTAGGTCCTGGGGTCACTGAATTTGAGGAGGTCGGGCTTCATTGATAATGGTGGGGCTGAGCTAGAGGGTGTGAGTGACTTGGGCAGAGCAAGAAGGATGCTTTGAACCTTGATGGAGACTAGGACTGGCAGATAGGTAAGTGGGAGGGGTTCAAGAGAAGGGGCATAGCCTCAAGGAATGAGATCAGTGACTTCAGGCTAGTCCGTAGGTGTGTCTGAAACAGGAAGAATCCTAAAACAGGAAGAATTTCAAAAGCGTTGGCTGTCTATTTTATTTAAATTGTATTCTATTTTACTGTAACACGCGCGCGCGCGCGCGCGTGTGTGTGTGTGTGTGTGTGTGTGTGTGTGCGTATTTACCACATCATGTATGTGTAGCTCAGAGAACATCTTATGGTAATCAATTCTCTCCTTCCATTAATATAAGACCCAGAGATCGAACTCAGGTTGCCAAGCTTGGTGCCAGGCAAGCATCTTTGTCCGTGAGCCATCTTGCTGGGCTGTTTTCGTTAATGCAGCATGGTGGCTAAGATCGGCAAAGGGCATGGTCCAAGACATGAGTCCAAATGGGAGAGAGCTTGGATAAGACGGAGGTGGATTAGTCAGACTGGTGAGAGAGAGACTCCAACACCAGGATTGTGGACTAACCGCGCTCTCAAAGGCGTGGAATCCTGGGATGGAGCGTTTGCCCCTCCCACCGGAGTCTTTCTTCCTTCACTTTACAGGGAAGTCTGGATAACATGACCTGCATGGTGGTCTGCTTCCCTGGGGCCCCCAGGCCTTGTGAGGAGGCAATCAGCAAGGAGATGGCTTTAGACGCAGCCCTGAGCCACAGAGTTTCTGGTGAGCGAGTCAAGTGGCCAGTGGGAGGGGTGGTTGTCCAGCGTGGGCTCTGGCTCACCTTCTTCTCCTCAGAGCTGTACGCCTCTGTTCAGGAACCTCCCTGCCTAAGCTCGGTTTTCAGAACCCTGGCCTCAGAGGACATCCCGGGCTTACCTCCCGGAGGAGGGCTACACAGCAAGTGAGCAGGGTGAGGCGGGAGGGGGCGGGGTGATGACAGACAGCACCAGGTCTCCCCCTGAAGGCTTCCCTGTGCTCTCCAGGGCCACCTTCATTGCGGAAGCTTACTCTAAACTGCATCAGACCCCAGGGGAAGGTCATGAGGTAAGGCGACCGACCCTGCACCCTGGCCTGCCCGCCCCACCCCTGCAATTCCCGGGTCAGGTGCTTAGGCAAGGAAGTTGAAGGCTACTCTGGACTAGTGACCCTGTTGTAAAAATGAAAGAAATTGAGAAAGAAGGAAAGAAAGAAAGGAAGGAAGGAAGGAAGAAGATAAGGGAAGGGTGTTGGAGAGATGGTTTGTGCTTTCCTCCCAGAACCCATATGGCTGATAATTCTAGTCCAAAGGGATCCACCACCCTCATCTGGCCTTTGCACACTGTAGTGTACGTATACATACCTGCAAGCAAAGCATCCACACACTTACATTTTCAAAATTACATTTAAAACGGTAGAAAGAAAAGCCAAGGGGCTGGAGAGGTGGCTCAGTGGTTAAGGGCACTGACTGCTCTTCCCGAGGCCCTGAGTTCAATTCCCAGCAACCACATGGTGGCTCACAACCATCTGTAATGGGATCTGATGCCCTCTTCGAAGATGCCTGAAAACAGCAACAGTGTACTATGTACATACAATAAATAAATCTTTTAAAAAGAAAGGCCAAAAATTAGAATAAAGCCAACAGAAGAGAGGCTTCCAGAAGGCGGAGGTGAGTTGGTGGACCGCAGCTTTGCCCTCAACCACAGTTTGTCTTGCAGAAGGGGTGAGATGGGGCAGCAGCCTTTGGCACCCACTCAAGCCTTGAACTGGCCTGACAGCGGCTGTCCTCGGGGGACCATCTGTCTGTCTCGGGGAAAATCTGTGCTTCCCTACCCGGAAGGAAGGCCCGCAGTGGCGGAACTTGGACTCCCCATTTCCTCTTCTACTTCTCCCTCGCCAGTTTCACGAGGGGGAATTCCACCATCTCCCAACAGCAGAAAACCCAACCGAACCTGCTTTTCTCCCCCTTAATATTTAAAGTCAAACGGATCTTAAGTGACCAGTGTGTAACAACCTTTCTATGTTTTTTAAACCTGAGCTACAAGGAGGTGGTGATAAACGTGACTATGAAATTTTATTTAATAAAAAGTAATTTCAAACGCATTCCCTTTCTTCATTTATTATCGTCACTATTTATTTTGTGTGTATGTGTGTAAAGTACATGCCTTGACCTGCATGTGAAAGTTGGAGGATAATGTTCAGGAGATGCTTCTAGGGGTTGAACTCTGACCCTCAGGATTAGCAGCAATCTGCTGAGCCGTATTGTCAGGCCGGTTTCTTTTCTTTTTCCCTCTGTGCTTCCTATTTATTTGTTTGTTTGTTTGTTATGTATATGAATGTTTTCCCTGCCTTTGTCCACATACATTGCATGTGTGCCCGGTGTCTGCACAGACTAGAAGACGTCAGAACCCTTCATACTGGATTTACCGTGAGTTGTGAACTTTTTCACAGATGCTAAGAACCAAACCAAATCCCTCTGCAAGAGTAATAAGTTCTTTTAAATGCCGAGCCATCTCTCCCCAGCACCCCTTAAGTGTTTGCTTTGATCATGTAGTTCAGGGAGGTATTAGGATGGAAACTTCCTGCTCCACCTCTCGTGTGCTGAGATCACAGGTGTGTGCCGCCTCACCCGGGCCCGTCAGTACGTTTTTCTATAAGAGGTAGTTTGTTGCCCCAGATATTTTGGTACCAGCTTGAGATTCCAACACATCTGGGATTGAGACAAAGAAGATCGATGATCAGGATTTGGACAGCCCCCTCCTTCCCCCCCCCCCCAAAATCAGGTCTGGGGAGGCCCATCAGTAAGAGCTTGCTGCACATCATGAGGATGTGAGTTCAAATCCATGCAAGCAGAATCCTGCAGATGCCTGAAATTCCAGCTGCAAGGGAACTGACTCCCTCCTTAGCCTCTACAAATGCAGGTGCAAGTATCAGCACACACTCCCATGCACACCAACACACACTCTCATGCACACCAGCACACACACCCACACGCACCGGCATACACTTCCATACACACCAGTACACACTCCCATACACACCAGCACACACTCCCATGCACACCAGCACACTCTCCCAAGCACACCAGCACACACTCCCATGCACACCAGCACACACTCCCATGCACACCAGCACACACTTCCATGCACACCAGCACACACTCGCATACACACCAGCACACACTCCCATACACACCAGCACACACTCCCATGCACACCAGCACACTCTCTCATGCACACCAGCACACACTCCCATGCACACCAGCACACTCTCTCATGCACACCAGCACACACTCCCGTGCACATATTCCATTAATCAGTTAATTAAATTAGAAATTCCTTGTGCTGGGCATGGTGGCCCATGCTTTCTGTACCAGACTCAGGATGCAGAATTGGGTAGATCTCTGTGACCTCAAGACCACCCTGATCTACATACGTTCCAGCACGGCCAGCGCTACACACAGAGAAAACCAAACAGGAGAGCGATTTGCATATCCCTGCTCAGCAAATGTGCATGGAGCCTCTGCCCTGTCATCGGGGCCTCTTCCTAGCTGTAAGCCAGCCCAGCCCACTGAGGTTCTGGCGGTCCAGTACAGATGACAGCCATGTCTGCGGAGACAGCAAACAAGGGGAGTAATAAACAATAAATAATGTCATAGAGAAAAGTTACAGGGAAGAGAATGAGCGAGGAGCTTGAGAGAGTCTCCTAGGAACTGGACTCACATCCTCAGGCCCTGCAGCAAGCTCTCTGCCCGCTGAGACATCTCTATGGTCCTGCTGCTGTATTTTAAGTGTTGTAAGAAAAAAGATGTGCTGGGCAGTGGTCGAAAGTGCCTTTAATACCAGCACTTGGGGTTGGGGGGAGGGGCAGAGAGGCAGGAGGATTTCTGTAAGTTCGAGGCCAGCCTGGTCTACAGAGCAAGTTCCAGGACAGCTACAGCTATATAAAAACCCTGTCTTCAGAGAGTGAGAGAGAAAATTCTCAGGGCTGTGTATGTATCTAAGTGGTACAGACTCGTCTAATGTGCAAAAAGCCTTGTGTTCTATCCTGCAACCCATGTGCGCATGCATGTGCACACACACACACACACACACACACACACACTACACAAACACCAACGAGCCAGACTTATGTTTACTATACTTAAAGTATTTCCGATGGGACTTTCTGTGTGTGCACCTGTGCATGGGGGTACAGGTTCCCCTGTGCGCACAGGTGTGTGTAGGTTAGAGGCTGACTTCAGGAACTTCTTCCTTGTTGTTCTTACTTTAGAGACAGGATCTCAGCAAACCTGGAGCTCAGTGACTCAGCTAAACCAGTGAGGCGCAGCAGCAATCTGACGGGTCCCATGTCCCACTGCCTCCACGGCCGGTGATGCTGAGTTCACTACTGCTGTCTTCAGACACACCAGAAGAGGGCATCAGATCTCATTACAGATGATTGTGAGCCACCATGTGGGTGCTGGGATTTGAACTCAGGACCTCTGGAAGAGCAGTCAGTGCTCTAACCACTGAGCCATCTCTCCAGCCCGAGATGTGTTTTTATACAGATATTGGGGACCCCATCCCCAGTCCTCATGGTCACAGAACAGGCATACCACAGTCTCCATCGCTCCAGCCCTGTTAAATGAGACTTTTATAGGAAAAAAAAATATTTGCCAGCTCTTGCTTTGTGATGGCAGTATGAAGCTTCAGCCTTCCCATTTTACAGATGGACAAACAGAGGAAAAACATCCATCAAGGCATATTAAAGTGCCCCAGTGTTAGGAAGGTCGAGATACCACTGTCTTTAATGAATACTTGTGTGGGGGTGGATTACCCAAGGTTTTGTGTTGCTGTTTTTATCATTTGTTTTACAGACAGGGTCCCACTGCGTAGCCATGGCTGACTTGGACTTCACTATGTAGCCCAGGCTGGAACTCATATATAGACAAGGCTGGCTTCTAAGTCACTGAGACCTATTTCTACCCCTGCCTCCTGGCGCCGGGGTTAAGGGTGTTATGCCACCAAATCTGGCCCATTTGTGGTTTTAATTTTAAAGAGATTTACTTGTATTATTTTTTAATTATATTTGTGTGTGGCGGTGGTGGTGGGTATGTGGGTGAGAACATAATACTATAATGTTTTTAAACTTCATTTTAGATCTATTTATTTAATATATTTACACTGTCGCTGTCTTCAGACACACCAGAAGAGGGCATCAGATCCCATTACCGATGGTTATGAGCCATCACGTGGTTGCTGCGATTTGGACTCAGGACCTCTGGAAGAGCAGCCAGTGCTCTAACCACTGAGCCGTCTCTCCAGCCCCATAATATTATATTTACAGGCGGTTGTTAGCCCTGTGAGTGTTGGGAACTGAACTTGGGTCCTCTGCAAAAGTAGCTTTTTAACTGCTGACCCATCTCCACAGGCGTTTGTGTTCTTAAATATATAACCTCAGAGGACATTGAAGTCAACCTGTAGTCTAGGTTGGCCTCAAATTCGTGATCCTCCTGCCTCAACCTCCTGGTTTGTGGCTGCACAACTAGTGTACTAGATTTTTCAGCGCAGAATTAAAGAGTTTGTTCTAAAGGATGAGGTCGGTGCAAGTGAAGGCCCACAGGGAACCAGCATCCAGGAAATGACTGGCCAAAGGCCACGTGGATTGATTCTCCGTGAGTTTATTTGGGGGGGGCTGGGAGGACCCAAACAAGATGATCATAAGCTAAACCCATTCCCTGTCTCCGTGCCTCAGTTTCTCGATCTGTAAATTAGGAATTGATGCTTTCTTAAGTTAGAGTTAACGCTTTTCACCCGGCCAGGTGGGGCTCTACGGGAGGGGCGTGTCTGCATGATGACGTAACTCTGGGCGGGGCCTATGGGTCCCACTGCGGAAGGCGTGGAGGGTGGCTGGGCTCGACTCAGCCCCGACCTGTTGGAAGGGAAGGGGCTCCAGGGAGGGTCTCCGGGCCTCTGAGCCTGCGGGATTCTTGGGACGATCCTACTGTCCTCCGTGGGCAGAACTAAGCCGTAGCTGGGCACGTGTGGGGAGCAGATCGGGGTCCCACCTCCAACCCTTCGCTCCCAGTCTATCCCCCACCTTCCCCCCGCCCCCACCCCAGCCGCGACCCGGCGGCGGTGAGTCAGCGGCCCGCCGCGCCCCCTCGCTCACTTCCTCCACACCTTCCCCGGGAGGGTGGGGGGCGGCGAGGGGTGGGGCCCGGCCTGAGAAGCGAGATCTGGGGAACTGGGGAGGTGCGGAAGTGTTATTTAGAGGTAGAAATTGATGAGATCCTTTGCTCAACCCGAGTGACCCCCCCGCCACCCCCCAAAACTGAGCAGAAGTCCACGGAGCGAGTTGGAGTGGAGAACCTGCACCCTCAGATCTCTACTAAAGAATTCCATAGTGGAGACAGCTAGGGATCAAAAAAAGGCCCCTTCTCTTCCACCAAGCTCCCCCCTCCAACTCGGGAGTGGGGCCCAGGGCGCACCCCCACGCCACAAGACTGGGGAAGCTGTGCAATTGCGGAAGCCCGAGGTTCCGCGTTGCCTTTTAAACGCTCTCCGCCTGGAGGCGTCCACGGCCCCTTTAAGGCGCAGGGCATTGTGGGTGTGGGGAGTGGAATTTTGGAACGAAATGTAGCAAAGAGAGTACAGTAGTAAGAGTAACCGCGTAGGTGCTGCCGGCCGAGGGGGTGCGCCGGCGACGTTCGGACGCTGCGCCCCGCTTTCCATCGCAAGAGATCCCAGCGCACCAGAGCACCGGAGGGAGGAGGCGCCTGAGGACCCGCCCCGGCCCGGTCCACGTTCTCCCCAGGAAGCTGGACTCTATGGGGCGGGACCCCGAGAGAGACTGAGCAGAACCTGGAGCCAGCCCCGCACCCCTGCAATTCCAGTCAGGGGCGCCCCGGGAGCACTCCCCGTGGGCGCGCCGCCCGCCCTCCGCGCAGCCATGAGGTGAGCCCCAACCCTCCAGCCGGGTCCCAGCCAGGAGCCGGCTCCTCGCCCCGCCTTTGTCCCCCTCCCCCCAGCTCGTTCGGGGCTGGATTTAGGGGACACAGCGCTTTGGGCGTCCCAGATCTGGGCCGATGCCTCCTGGAGCGGTTTTTAAATATCGACACCCCGTTTCTCCCCACTACTCCCTAAAGGCTTGGGGCGGTGCCGGCTGGGGTTCTCTTGATGGCTTTCAGGTTTAGGGGCGCTCTCGGGACTGAGAATTTGAAGACTTTTGGGGGGAGCACCTCCGAGTTCGCAGCTAGGTAGAACCTCGCAGGAATGATCTTGTATAAGCGGGCTCAGAGTTACCGCCCCAAACTCAAAACCAGGTGGGAGGCTGGCTAGAGAACCCGAGCCCTAAAACTCTGAGTCTCGGGTTGTGGTCTTTGGACCCTTGCGTCTGGGGCACTGGAAAAGAGTCCAAGAGTGGAGCCGCGGTCCTTAACTTTGGGGGTACTTCTTGATGTCCCTAAATTAGGTGGACATGGAGCTTCTCCTGTGGAGGGGCGACTTGAGAATCTGACCTGCTGGGCCTAGAGGGTCTGGATGGGACTCTTCACCCAAGCTGGGTGGGTCCTAGGACCCGGGAGCACTCCAGGCCCAGGGCGGCTCCTGGCCCCAGGGCCAGAGGAGGGTTCTGGTTCCACCCCCGCCCCCCCAACCTGGGGGCCAGGGAGGGAGGGGGCGCGGCAGCTGGGGGAGGGGGGCCTTTGTCTTCCTGACTCACCTGTCGAGACAGCTGGTGTGGGGGGCGGGCCCCGAGTGATCACTGGGGCCAGCTGCTTTCCCCACACCATGGCCCCTCCCCCCCTGGGCTCAGTGTCGCCGGGTGTCACCCCCCCTTCCCCAAGCCGTGGGGTTGGAGGAGGGGGCGCTGGAAACCGTCAAGGTCATAGCCTTCTTCCTCAGGGACCCAGGCTTCTTCCAGCTCCCTTCCCAGGAATTTAATCCTGTGGGTGAGGGGACCCAGGGATTTTTTTTTTTTTAAATATCTTTCCTGGGACCTGCCCTGAACTCCTGGGCTCACCTGAGGGCGGAGCCTGAGCTGGCAGAGGCCTCCCCTCCTCTCAGCCTCAGCTCCCCCCCCCCTCTCTCCCTTGAGGCCACATCTTGACAATACTATCTCCCTTCCTCCACTTTGGCTGGGACTTCCTGCCCCAAAGCCCCGGGCTAGAGGAGGAGTCTCCTGGGGACAGTTTGGGCTTAACCCCCCATGTGCACATCCTCCAGTCTTGCCCTCTGACATCTAGGTGACATTCCTCTCTAGGACCCCTCCCTCCCTCCCTCCCTTGTCGGTCCCTTGGCCTGTGGGAGTGTTAGGATTTGGAGCTAGAAGGGGGACGTCGAGACACCCTGGAGACTTCCTGCCTGGCCTTCCCTCCCCCATGGGAGTTCTGTCCCCCGAAAGGGGGTCAGTTCCTCCACTGCCCCCTCCTCTTTTGCTGCCCCCAGCCCCGCCCCTCCCCCACCCGTTTCCGGTCCCAGGCCCGGTGGAAGGCGGATGGCGGATGTCCGAGTTAGTGCCGCCTCTCTAGCTGAGACCGTAAAAGGGCAGGAGCAACGTCTAGGCCGGCCCCCTGCACCCCCACCCCCAGCCCCGGCCCTCCTGCAGCCCGCCCCCCTCTGGCCAAGGCTAGGGCCAAACCTCCCTCCCCTGAGGGTAGGCACAAGTTGAGCAGATTCCCCCACCCTCTTAGGAGAGGGTCTCCCTCCTCCTTGGTCACTCACTGGGCTGTGACACTTCTCCAAGGACAGCTAGGATTAAGAGAGAGACAGACAGACCCATTCTTTATTCCTAAGTGGGTAAACTGAGCCCCCCATTCCTCAGACTTTGAAGCTCCGGTCTAGTGCCCTCGGAGGTTCTTAGGCTGTGGTGGGGACGGGGGCAGGACTGGTTTGACTGGGGACAGCCCTGTGGGGAGTGGGAAGGGAGGCGGTTGAGATGGAAAATTACAAGATACAGTTCTTTTTCTCCCAGTTTGACAAATATTTGCCGAGTGTCTGCTGCATCCGGGAGCGGGGAAAGGCAGAGAAGGGGTCAGAGGTCTGAGGGCTCTTGGGCAGAATTCTGAAGGCATGTGCTCCGCTCCTTTCCTCTTGTAATACCACAAGCAGTGACTGTTTTTTCTTTTCTTTTTAAGTGATGTAGCCGGTTCAGCCACACGTCTTCGTCCCAGGCGGGCAGGGTAATAAGGGTCTGGTTCCGTTTTAATCTCCACTGCAGTCAAGTGAAATGCTAGTACAAGCTTGTGCCCCTGGTCTTACCCCCATTTTACAGGTAGTAAAACTGAGGTGCAGGGATGGTAAAGAAATGGCCCGTTAAAGTTTAATGGTTAGGAAGTATGATGTGGTGACTCATTCCTGTTCCGTAGTACTCAGGAGGTGACACAGGAGGACCAAGAGCTGGAGGCCCTTGGGCTATTGAGTCCCAGTCTCAAAAATATCTAAAAATCGGTTTAGAGGTGGAAAAGTTTGAATTTGTACCTAGGACTGTCTCTGTCTAGAACTACAAACAAAACAAAACAAACCCCAAAAAAACTAGAACCATCTACGAGTTTAGTTTTTTTGTACAAATAACACACTTTCACCACTAACCGCACCCCCATCCCCCCAATAAGGTCATCCTCTGTTACATAGCAAGTTGGAGGCCAGCCTGGGCTGCAGAGTGAATTCTAGGCTAGCCTGGACTATTCTGCTTCAGAGACTTAGTGTTCAGGATGAGTGTGTGTGTGAGTGTCTGTGTGTGTGTGTGTGTGTCACAAGTTTAATGGTGCAAGGAGATGGTGGGGTAAGGTTGGGTGGGGGTGGGGTAGCAGTAGAGGGAACTGCCAATATTTGGACACCTTTGTCCCCAGAGGCTCCCTCCCTTCTTAGGGCTCCCAACTGCCAAGATGGAGTCTGTCAGCTGCGGGGTTGTGAGTTCAGGGACGTGAACCCACACAAAAGTCTGGAGCCGGCTGCTCAGGGAGGGAAGAGACTCACTTTCCACTATGAAGGTTCTGGGGATCGAACCCCGGTCATCAGGCTTAGCAGCAAGCACCTTTACCCACTGAGCCATTTTGCCAGCCCTCCACTGCCCCCTTGGATTCCAGATCCTCCTGCCTCTGTCTTCCAAGAGCTGGGGTCACAGGTCACCTTGTGTGGGGACTTTCCACTCCCAGCTCCTTGTTGAGAAAGGGTCTTACCATGTGACCCAGGCTGGCCTCAGTCCTACAAAGTTCGTCCTGCCTTTGCCTCCCTCGCCTGGGGCTCTCTAGTCCAGAACTGAGAACACCTTTTATTTCTTCTGTCAAAACACTGGGTCCCTGGGGATCCCTTTGGCTCCCAGTGCCAAGGACCGAGAGTGGTACTTAGCCCTGGGGTACTCAGCAGTTACAAACAGCAGACTCAACAGTAGCTGCTGACATTTTGAAGGTCGGCGACACCGTTCCAAGGATTGGGCTCCGATTTCCAAACGCCCCACTCAGCATTCAGATGAGCTAGACCAGACCGATGTCCTAGCCCTCCGACAGACGGTGAAATGCAGGCACAGAGAGGTGAAGGCACTTGAGCAAAGATCACACAGCCAGGGAGCAGAGAGGCTCCCTTTTGAACTCATGTTTCTTGAAAGATAAGAAAACAGTCTGGTTGATGTTTCTAAAAAGGCAAGGTATGAAGGAAGGAGTGCAGGTCATGGAGGTGCCCCTTTTAAAAGGTGGGACGCCTAAATATACTCTTAGGCAAGTGATAGGAGAAGCTTCTCCGGTGACAAGTGCCTAGGGGACAACACTTCCAAGTCTTCAGGCTTTTGACCTAAATTCACCGTTTCTTAACTTTCTCCTTTTTAAGGATTTGGGGGGGGGGGTTATTTTGACTTTGGGTCTGTGGAGTTCAGAGGACAACTCCTGGGAAACTGCCCTCTCCCTCCACCGGGATCGAACCCAGGTCATGAGGCTTGGAGGTAAACGCTCAGCAGAGCAGTCTCACCTGCCTCGGTTTGGCGTTTCGTTTCTCTGAGACTGGGTCTCACTGTGCCGCACAGCCAGCCTGGGCTCAGGCCCCATCCAGCTGAAGCCGGTTCTGTTTTTTTTTTTTTTTTTTTTTTTTGTTTTTATCAGGGGCTTGAGTTACAAGGGTGTCTCGGAACAAAAGACTGTCTTGGGCAGAAAAAAACTGGAGGTGTGCAGATGTAGGGGTCAGGGAGGAATTCTGGGAAGGGGGGGACATCTAGGTGGAGCCGGCCGTTGGGGGAGGTGCAGTCAGAAAGGGGATGTCCTCGGAACAGAATGAGCAAAGAAAGGCAAAAGGGAAGGGGAGACCAGAGCACCTCACAAGCCTTGAATGGGTAGCAGATAGGGCTTTGTGGGGGTGGGGAGTGGGTAAAAGGATGAGTGGGAAGGGGACAGGGACGCGGAGACAGATGGGCTCTGAGATTGGGTCTTAAGAAGGTCCTTCTATAAGGTCCTCTTTAAGCTAGTTGAGGACAGGACCCAGCCCAGGGTCACCCAGCCAGCAGTGATCCCTCAGTACCAGAGCCATGGTAGGGTAGGACCACCATGGGAGGCCAAAGTGCACCTGGGTGGGGCACTGAGGCAGTCTGCCTTGGGCATCTGGCCAGAGTCTGCCCTGGGTGTGGGTGGCAGGTATGGGTGAGGTTTTAGTCCTGCCCTGCCAAGGGTGTCTGAGCCAGAAACAGTCCCTTGAAGCTATGCTTGTTTCAAATAACACCTGATGTGGTTAACAGTGGGGCCTGGGAGGGCTCACCTGCCTTCAGAGCCTCTCTCAGCTACCAGGTCGCTGTGTGACTGTGGAACACTGCCTCTCTGGGCCCTCTCTGCTGCGTCCAGGTGGAGCAGCATTCATCCTGAAGGGACACGGTGGGACAGGAGGAGTGACCTGGGCAGGCTTGAGCCGTGGGCCCAGCTAAAGAGCTGGTAATAGATCAACATACATGCAAAGTTGGGGTGCCAAGTTCAGCTGAGCCTGCCAAGGGGCTTTCCCTGCTGAACTCTCACAGCATGGCGTCATGCCCCATCCCCCAGCCCCACCATTGTGGGGTGAAGTTTCTCTCCCCTGGAAACCACAAACTTCTTCTTTTCAGGAAAAAGCCTGGTGGGGGTGGAGTGACCTCCCCCCAACTTCCCCTGTCTGGTGGGGGAGGGTGGGGCCTGAGCTCCCCCCAACTTCCCCTGTCTGTATGTGACCTTGACCAAGTTACTTCCTGTCTGCAAGCCCTACTGCCTGCCCTGGAGAACTGGGTCTTCCAGGAGGACAGGTGTGTTTGTGGGGGTCTTGTGTGATGGAGATGCTCAGGGTACCCTAAGATTGGCAGTACTGAGCCCTCAGTACTGACGGGTTGAGTGCAAGGTGCCTCAGTGGTGACAGTGACCAAGCACTTAGCACCCCAGCGTATCCTAGGTACTGTGCCTAGTACTTTAACCAGATCAGTGTCTACTCACAGCCTTTGCGAGGTCGCGACCATTATGTTTTTCCTAACTGACAGATGAGAGCCATGAACTCTCTGGTCATGTGGATTTGAACCCAGGTCTGTGGTGTCTGACTGACTTTATTTGAGCTGTTGTTTTCCTGCGTCAGCCAGTGGCCTCCTCAGCTCTACATGCCCCCCAGGCTGGACCAGCGGCTCCCTCGGGTACTCCCCAGTCTGAATTCCTGACTCTTGGGGCCCTGCTTTGCCAGGACAGGTCTGTTCCCAGTCCAGGAGGTCTGTCTGGGCCACCACTGTGTCTCCCTCCCCAGCCACAGGGTGTGACCATGTAGCCAGGAATGTGTGTCAAATGGCTGTTTGGGCCCTGGGGAACCAGATGGACCAGGTGGCCAGTAAAAGCAGCCTCAGGGGAAACATCCCCAGGCTCCTGGGATCTGTCCTCACACTTCCTGCCCTTCTTATCTGACTGGAGCTGGGAGCAGAGGTGGAGGTGAAAACGGGGGGAAACTGAGGCCAGGCAGAGGCTGTTCTCAGCTCACTCCCTGGCCATCTGCTGGTCCTAGCAGCTCTGCCTTTCCCAGTCGACCTGTATCCACTTTTAAGTCTGTAGAGGTTGAGCCCAGGACCATGAGCAAGTTGCCTAGCCCCCCGGCTCAGTCAGGCTTTATGAATCCTACTTCATCTCTTTTCCTGCCTTTTCCTGTGTGGCCTGCCTATCTCTTCCCTACAGTGTACTCATCTGTCAATCTATCTTCTTTTATAGTTTGTGGGCTCAAAAGGGGCCCTAGAGAACAGGCTGGGCAAGCACTCTACCACTGAGCCACGCCCCCAGCTCCACTGAGCCACGCCCCCAGCCCTCACTGGGGGATTCCAGGCAGGGGCTCTACCACTGAGCCACGCCCCCAGCCCCTCACTGGGGGATTCCAGGCAGGGGCTCTACCACTGAGCCACACCCCCAGTCATGCAAGTACAGCCACACCCCTGAACATTATACACAAGTTACCATTTTTTTCCCTTCGTCTACTCTATAGATCTAAGTAGAATGTGACTGACCCCTCACTCTCTCCCCTAGCAACGAGACAGTCGTCTGTTCCAGCCGGGCTACCGTGATGCTTTATGATGACAGCAACAAGCGATGGCTTCCTGCTGGCACCGGTCCCCAGGCCTTCAGCCGTGTCCAGATCTACCACAACCCCACTGCTAACTCCTACCGAGTTGTTGGCCGCAAGATGCAGCCTGACCAGCAGGTGCAGGCTCCCTCTGTCCCTCTGTCCCTTGGCTTCCCTGCCACCGAGCCCCCGTCAACCTGTTTTGCTCTTGTAGGTGGTTATCAACTGTGCCATCATTCGGGGTGTCAAGTACAATCAAGCTACCCCCATCTTCCACCAGTGGCGTGATGCCCGCCAGGTCTGGGGCCTCAACTTCGGCAGCAAAGAAGACGCTTTACAGTTTGCGGCTGGCATGACCAATGCCCTAGATGCCTTGGAAGGTTAGATGGGCAGGTGGGATGGTGTTGGGGTTCATGATACGATAGGGAGGCTGAAATGGGGGTGGGGGTTGGAACAAGTCCCAGGCAGGCCTGGGTAATATAGTAGCAGGACTCGGTCACAAATATGTAAATTGTGTGTGTGTGCGAACACGTGTGTGTGTGTGTGTGTGTGTGTGTGTGTGTGTGTTGGAGGACAGGAGAGATGGTTCAGAGCTTAAGAGCGGTTATTGCTTTTCCAGAGGACCTGGGTTTGACTCCCAGCACCCACATACTAGGTGGCTCAGAGTACCAAGGGGTCTGACATCTGGCCTTTGTGGGCACTTGGCACTCATGTGGTACACAGGACTCTCGTGTGTATAGGCAGAACATGTATAGGCCAAACACCCGTACACATAAAATTCAAAACAAAACACAGCCAGCGTTGTAGCTCAGCTTTTAGTCCTAGCACTCAGGAGGCAGAGGCAGGGGGATCTCTTGAGTCTAAAGCCAGTCTGGTCTACAAAGTGAATTTCAGGACAGCCAGGGGCTACACAGAGACCCTGAAACAACCAAACAGACTGGGGTTTGGGGTGAGCAAAAGCGCCCCCAGCGGTGCTATGCAGCCTGAAGCTGCTCTCCTGCCCTTGGGGGCCTGAGTTTACCTTCCCAGAAATCAGCTAAGCCATGGAGGAAAGCTCTCACGGGAACTGTCAGCGCCTGGTGTGGGTATAAAGTGCCCCGCCCTAAGGCGACAGCAGGTTCCTTTGACGACTTGCTGCACCAAGACGTCTGTGCGTCCTGCTTCCGCCATGTTCCCTGTGTTGGTCGTGGTGGTACGTATGTGTAATGTGAGCCTTTGAGAAGGTGAAGCTGGAGAACATGGAGAGTTCTGGGCCATTCTGGGCTCGCTAGCCACATTTGGTGAAAATTGCACAGGATTGCCTACTGTGTGCCGGGTCCTGGTGCTATCCCAGTTCAAAATAAAGGCTCCATGTGCTGTCTTTAAGTCTCTCTCTCTCTCTCCTCCCTCTGTCTCTTTCTTTCTTCCTTCTTTTCTTCTTTTCTTTCTTTTTTTTTTTTTGAGACAGGATTTCTCTGGGTAGCCCTGGCTGTCCTGAAACTTAGTGTAGACCAGACTGGCCTTGAACTCAGAGATCCGCCTGCCTCCCGAGTGCTGGGATTACAGGGGTACACTCGGTACCCAGCTGCATGGTATTTCTTACTGTTTCCGGAAACATTCAGCCCATGCTATGACTCTAGTGGGGGAACAAGACTTCTATTATTTTAAGTTCCCTAATGATGCCAAGATCCTGTCACGTTTTTGGTTCTGGTGGTTGAAACAGGGGTGGCTTTGGACAGGCTATGCAGGTGCTTTACCACTGAGCCACGTCCCCAGCCCCTTTGGACAGCACTTTCAAAGCCTTGTCCTAGGTGACTGCTCTGCTTTCTGTAGAGGGCAAAGAGCCCAATGGCTGAAGTGTTGTCTTCACAAGGCCTTGTTAGTATTAGTGGAAGAACTTGTTCATTCTGCATGCGTGGAGAAACGTCGGTAGTGTAGGCCTGTGGTTGGTCCCTCCAGCTGGAGAAGTGATTGTTTCTACAGATTTCTAGCCTGCGTGGCTTATCGACTAGTGGAATCTCCGTGTCACATGGGTGTCCCACCTCGAAGTGGCTCAGGCCTGGGGAGGCCGCTCCTTGTGAGGACTGTCAGGGTCTCTGGTTCACTGGGATGGCATCAGGGTGAGGAGACTGAGGGGAGAGTTGAACTCCGGCTGTCTTACTGTGGTTTTCCCTTCGCCTTCCAGGAGGTGGGCCAACCCTGGCCCCAGCACCCCCTGTCTGGTCTGCCCAGAATGGCCCCTCCCCAGAGGAGCTGGAACAACAGAAAAGGTGGGGACCCTCTCTCCTTCTAGGTGTCCCAAAGCTTCCAGAGTTCAGAACCTGTCAGTTTTCACTTTCTAGAAAGATCAGAAGGCTGGGAGTCTTGAAGTAAACAACACTCAGACACCAGTTGCCAAGCTCCTAGAGATGAAGGAACGTGTTCCGCAAAACTGGGCGTGGTGGCCCTTAGCCTGCCATCTTGGTACCTTGGAGCCTAAGGCAGGAGGGTTGCCAAGGGTTTGAGGCTAGCCTGAGCTATGTAGTGAATTCCAGGCTGACCTTAGAAATCAGTAGAGGACCCTGTTGTAAAACTCATGGGTGGTGCGTACCTAAGCATCCAGACGGCAGGTGATCTGCAAGGTAGAGCCCAGCCTGGTCTACAGAGTTCCAGGCTAACCTACTCTACACAGGCTACACAGTGAGACTTTGTCTAGATAAGGAAAAGAAAAAGAAAATCTAACTCCCCCAAAAAAGAAACTGATAGGGGTGAACCATTCTGGCACAGCCCCCCCCCAACCCCACTCCACACCAGGGTTCCACAGCTTTCTGAGCCCCTTGCTGTTGTTAAAAGATGATGTCCACAGGATGAAGCACACCTGGCTGTTGCTAGGTAACTGAGGGGTGGGGTTTACAGAATCCCAACAGTGGCCCCTTTGGAATCATATGTTTGCATAGTTGAAAAGGACACACCCAGGCCCCTAAGAACCAGAGGCTTCTGGTAGAGTGCCCCTACCCCCACTGCCGCCCCCACCCCCTCATCCCCCCACCCTAACCCCCAGCTAGCTTGGTTTTGGGACTGAAGCAGCTTCCTCTCCCCTGTACAGGCAGCCGGAACATATGGAGCGCCGGGTCTCCAACGCAGGTGACGACTCCATGACTGGGTCATGGGGACCTCCCTGGAGGAGCGGGATGGCCCGGCAGGACACAGAATAAGGCTTCTCTCTCCGCAATACCATTTTTTGTGTTTATTGCAGGAGGCCCACCTGCTCCCCCAGCCGGAGGCCCACCTCCACCTCCAGGACCTCCCCCTCCTCCGGGTCCTCCCCCACCCCCAGGTCTGCCCCCCTCAGGGGTATCTGGGGCAGGTCATGCGACAGGTGCAGCCCCACCCCCTGCACCCCCACTCCCCACAGCACAGGGCCCCAGTAGTGGGGGTTCCGGGGCCCCAGGCCTGGCTGCTGCCATTGCTGGAGCCAAACTCCGGAAAGTGAGCAAGGTAAGGTAGTAGCTGGGTGTGGCTGGGTTGAAGCCCTGAGGGGACAATGGGAGGTGGTCAGAGTCCTTTAAAGGTGTCACAAGAGGCCCGAGGTCACCTGGCCTAACTGTGAAGCCTTTGCTCCTTTCTTCATTCTTTCAGCAGGAGGAGGTCTCTGTGGGACCCCCCAAAGCTGAGGGTAGTCGAAGCACCGGTGGGGGACTTATGGAAGAGATGAACGCCATGCTGGCCCGCAGGTGAGCCCGAGTCCCTTAGAAGTCAGCCCCGCGCTGCAGCTTCAGGGTGAGGATGTTGGAGTGCTTCCTTTCCCTCTCCTGGTGCCAAGGCTGAACTTCCGGTGCTTCTGCCTCAGCTTCCTGAGCGCCGCGATGACAGGCCCGCCATGTCCAGGACGTGCCCAGGCCACCCTCTGAGGTGGCTCACAGACTGCAAAGTGCTCACACTCTGTGCTTGAGCCACGAGAGTCCATGTGAACATTCTGGAAGCTTAGATTCTTACACTCTCAGCTTGCTGGCCTAGGAGCCTCCTCGTCCTTATAGTTCGTGTGATTTCCAGATGTAGGAATTATGGGGTACCCCTCTAAATTCTAAAGGAGCAACCTCTAGGCTAGATTTCTCCTTAAGTTTTTAGTTATTTTTTATTTATTGCATGTATGAGCGTGCCGGTCGCTCCCTGGAAGAGCATTTTGTCTCCTTCCACCGTGTGGGTTCTGGGAACCGGAGTGAAGTTGTCAGCTTTGACAGCAAGCACCATTCCTTGCTGAACCGTTTCACCAGCCCTGCCCTGGATTTTCTGATTGTTGCTTGTCGATGTTCCCGGCCCTGGCTAGGCTGGAACTTAAGATTCTCCTGCCTCTACCTATCGCATACTGGGATTGCAGGCGTGTGCCATGCTGTTCCCAAGTGTGTTTCTTTTTTTGCTTTTGAGACAGTCTTTCATTATGAAAACCAGGGCGAGACTTTGAACTCACAGAGATCTGCCGGCCTCCGATTTTTAAAAGTATTATTACATTTACTTACCTGTGGTGTGTGTGTGTTTATGTAGAGGTTAGAGAATCTCCAGGGCTCAGTTCTCTACTTCGACCTTCACATGGGTCCTTGGGGTTAAACCTGGTCACTGGCTTGGTGGCAAGCACCTCTCTCTGCGGAGCCATCTTGCAGGCCCCTTCTTTAACTTTTCAAACTGTCCTGAAATTTAGCAGTGGGAAGGGATCCTACTAAGTGGCGAAGCATGAACTGTAGCTTGTCCTTGCTTGCCCCTCTGCAGAAGGAAAGCCACACAGGTTGGGGAGAAGCCCCCCAAAGACGAGTCAGCCAGTGTAAGTAGGGGGCTCTTCCTGCTCTATATTCCTTATGATGTACCCTAGGGCAGGGAGGAGGTGTGATGTGACAGGGTTGAGGTGGCTTTGGACCTGGAAGAGGAACATTGGCATAAAAAGGGTAGTTTAATGATACTTTTTATTTACTGCCAGCAGGAGGAGCCAGAGGCCCGACTCCCTGCCCAAGGTGGTGAGTGACAGCCTTGTCTATCCCTAGAAACTACAACTCCCATGATGCATAAGTTCTTGCTTAGAAAGAACTACAGGGGAAAACTGTGAAAACAGTACTGGGGATTGTAGTTCGCTAATTGTTTAACCTGGTGGGTTGAGTGGTGGTACGGTACTGTGGGGGCAGGGCTTGTTCATTCCTCGATCTTATTTGTTGCCCCACCCACCCAGAACCTGTTCGAAGACCCTGGGAGAAGAACAGCACAACCTTGCCAAGGTAGGTTATGAATGTTGGGAAGGAACATAATATAGCTCCTTGGATAGGAAAAGGAAGAGGCGGCCTACACCCTACCTCACTCCTGTCCTATCCCAACTCTTACAGGATGAAGTCATCCTCTTCTGTGACTACCTCCGAGGCCCACCCCTCTGCGCCCAGCTCCAGTGATGACTCTGACTTGGAGAGGGTGAAGCAGGTAGCTTGTGGAAGTAGCTAGAAAGATGGCAGGAGAGACAGGCCTGGCTCCAGAATAGTTCTATGAAAAGCTTGGAAACCTCTTCTAACCCGAGAAAAGGAGTTGGTGGGTGGGGTCCAGGGGGACAGACACCTCACTGTTTTCCTTACCAGTCTACCACTCATTCCTGCTGAGTACACAGAATCCTCAGTGGCTCCAGCTATCCATCTCTAGTCGGAGTTGGCAGGAGACTGTACATTTGGCAGGCTTGGTACTGGATGTTCTCCAGTAGTGTTCTGCTGGCCCCAAAGATCTAGAACTCTCCTATAGAACATTTCCATCATTTTGTGACCTTGGCAGCTGTGCCAAAGGATGAAGGTGGGAAAGGTTGTTGAACCAGCTTTCTCTGTCTTCAGTCAAGAAGAAAGGGTGGAGAACCTGGCTAAGCAGAAGAGTGCCAAGAATCCCCCAGTGAGGGGCTGAGGGCGTGGCTCAGTGGTAGAGCCCCTGCCTAGAATCCCCCAGTGAAGGGCTGGGGGTGTGGCTCAGTGGTAGAGCCCCTGCCTAGAATCCCCCAATGATGGGCTGTGGTGTGGCTCAGTGGTAGTGTGCTTAGGATTTAAGATGCCCTACATTCCATCTCTGTCCCTGAAATAAGCAGGTGGCTAAGCAGGTAAAGTGTACTATGCCTCTCTTAACCAACCGAATTCTGTCCACAAAAGCCATACGGTAGAAGAAGTGAATTCTTTTAAGCTATTCCCTGACCTCCACCCGCACACGTGAGTGCACATACCTTCCGTGCACATGCCGCACCTGCACAAGCACACAAATAAGTGTAAATGTTTAAGAACTTTAGGAAAGTTTAGAATAAGAGAGGGGTCACTGTTTGCGTGTGTCTGGAACCCCTCTTGATTGGTTCATTTCAGGAGCTTCTGGAAGAGGTGCGGAAGGAGCTGCAGAAAATGAAAGAGGAAATAATCGAAGGTGAGGCACTTCCATTCTAATGCAGGCCCTTGCATCCCTGGAAAGCGCCTGCCTTGGAGGAGGGCAGCAAAGACTGGCCTGACTTCTGCCTCTGTTCCTTCCAGTCTTTGTTCAGGAGCTGAGGAAGCGGGGTTCTCCTTGACTATAGGGCCCCAGAAGACGCATTTCTTCTTTCTGTACTTCCTGCCTGGCACCTGCTTTCCCTGCCTCAACTTGACCGAGAGTTACACAAGAATGCGTTTTCCCCCACCAGCTTCCACTTGGAAGATTCCACAGGGGGTGTGGCTTTCTGGTGCCATGGTCACACCCACGCTGGCTGCTGATTGGATAAGGAGGTCCCACCTTTGTTCCCTTTGGTTCTTCCCCTTCACCATCCCCTTGGGGCTGGTTCCTCTGCTAGGGATGTACAGAGAAACCCCACAGTAAGGGACGGAAGGAGGGGATCTCGCCTTCTCTGTTCTGGATTCACTTTAACGCTTTAATGCCTTGGAATTTTTTTTTAAGAAAAAGTATATATATATATATATATATATATTTGGGTTTGTGGGGGAGGGAAATTTTTTTTCTCTTTGGTTTTGATAAAATGGGGTGTGGGAGTTTTTAAATGCTATACCCCAGTCTTGTCCATCGGGGGCAGCTATGTAAGAGGAGAGCTATCCCACCAGGTGGGGGGTATTTTCCTCACTCCTGGGACACCTCCCCATTTGCCTTGGCTCCTCCCTCTTTTCTATGAGGAATTAAGATTCTTTAACTTTTTTGGAACCTCAGTTTTGTGGTTTTTTTATTTGGGTTAGGATTTCAGGGTCCAGACCATTTTTGCCCTCCGGGAAGATGAAGTGAGGAGGAGAAGAGGAAAGCATAGGTCCTCCGACTTCTACACCATAGCTTCTTGGACACGGGCCCTCGCTGAATAAATCTGCAGTTTTTATAAATGCACAGGCCTCTGGACTACTTTCAGTGCCATGCCCCATCGAAGGCAGCTACGTAAGAGAGGCGACATAGCACCAGGAGAGGGCATTACTGCCAGCTGTGGGGAAGCTTCTGCTTCTCACTTCCGGTTCTAATACCATTCCTGGTTCTGGCCTGCATTATGCCCCTCTCCTTCCCTCTGTGGTCCTCACCCGCTTCCTCCATCCTGCAGGGTCTGCGGACTGTGTAGTCCTACAGCCTAACTCTGGGTTGACTTTACCAGGGAAGGGTCTCAGACGATGATCGCCCCATTTGCCACTAGAAGTCCCTGCCTAGTTCTTTCCTAAGTGGAATGAATGAACGTTTGCCCGCTCAGCAAATGATGGTTTGGGACGCACTCTTTAACTTTGGGATCCTTTAATTATAAAACATTTAAAACTCACGAACCACTCCTTCGAAGCCTAGTGGGGTTAGCAAAGGAGTGGGTATAAGGGAGTTAATTGGTCTTTTGCAATGTTCCATTTGGACAGAGGGTGAGGCTACTTGTTCGCCTCATTTTAAGTGACTTTTTACCTGGAAGGCCAAAGGCAGGAAGGGAGGATAGTCCTGAGGATGCCATGAGGCAGGTGGATGGCCGCACTGGCCCACATGATACAGGCCAGTACAGGGGCAGACCCTGTCCTCTTTCCTAAAAGTGAGGTAGATGGAAGGAGATGGGGCTCCGGACACTTAGGCAGGGAGTGTTGCCAGTGCCCCAGGCAAAGGGTTAGGTGGCTCCCCAACACAATGCCCCCCTTTCTGAGTACACTGGTGGTTTGGGGTTGGGGAGCTGGAAGGGTCCCTGGCACGTCCCAGAGACCAGAGCACGTTCGCTGGCACAGTTTGGGGGTGGACCCGTTCAGAGAGGCCAGTCATGTGACAAGCCCAAACAACAGTCCATGTCCAAGGCCTCTACTCCTCCTTGGGGGCCTCAGGGGACTGGGGTTCAGGCTCGAGCTCCGGCTCATTGGGATCTTCACAAATCTGGGTTCTGAACGCCTGCAGCTCTGCCCGCAGCTCCGCCAGCAGTTCTGCCCGCAGCTCCTCCCGCAACTCCGCCCGCAGCTCGTCCAGTGCACTCCTGGGCAATGCTGCCTGCATCTGCACCTGCAACTTGTCCAGCACTTCCTCCAGGTGGTCCACATCCTCCCGCAGCGACAGCACCGTGGCCGCGCGCGCCACTTCCGTGCGGTGTTTTGATAACTTCTGGCGCCAGAACTCCAGCAGCAGACAGCAGCCTGCGGATGCGAAGATGATGGCTTCGCCCAGCAAGTTCGCGCCCAGCTCGGCCGCTGCCTCCTCATTCAGTGGCTTGATGGCCTCAGGATGGAAGCCCATGATGCGCATCTTGGTCCGCATCTCTACCCAGTGGTACACTGCAGGGGAGAGAGGGGTCGGAGTTTCGGGGATGCTCATTCGCCCCACTGCAAACACTCCCCTAACCCCAACCCCATCCTCGCCACCACGTCTTGGGGGGTCACAGCCATAGCCAGAATCATAATTGCCTGCCTAAAGGACAGTCACCCAGTCCACAAACTTAGAATAATGACTTCTCCAGCCTGGGGGACTTGAAGACATGGTTTTAAAGTGGTCTAGGGGCTGGGATGTGGCTCCTTTGGTAGAGTGCGCTAGCATGCGCTCTACTAGGTTCAAGTGTGAGGAAGACTCTCAGGAAATAGAGGTAGGAGGGTCAAAAGTTCAAGGCGGTCTTTTGGAGACTGGCCCGGACAACATGAGAGCCCTCCAGTGGGCAGGTCACGGTGCTTCAGGCAGCCATGACATCAACACTGGGGAATGAAGCAAGAGATCATCCTAGGCTAGCGATGGACCCAGGTCTCAAAATAAAATAAACCCAGTAATGTCAAACTCCGCAGTGCTTTAGTAATAAGGGTGCCTGCCACAGAAACCTGCTTACCAAAGTTCCATCCTCAGAACTGGAAGCCCACCCCAGAGTGGCCCCGAGCTTCACACACTAATAAATCCTGGAAAGTTGATACGAGAGAAAATGCTGCCCTGGTTGGAAGGTAGGAAACCTTCAGTCTGACAGCCACTGCAGGGTTAGGGTCACAAGGTATAAAACCCAAAAACATTCATGTATATAAAATAAAATCTTTTTGGGGGGGGGATATCAAGACAGGGTTTTCCTGTGTAGCCCTGACTGACCTAGAACTCCCTCTGCAGACCAGGCTGGCCTTGAACTCACAAGAGATCTGCCTGCCTCTATCCCCCGAGTGCTGGGCTTAAAGGTGTGCACCACCACTGCCAGGCACACATTACTCTTTGTCCTCGGTAAATTTTAGGGAGAGCCCTCTATTTACTGCCTTATTAAATCTGTGTCTAACTGGGTGTGCAAGGCTAAGACCAGACATTGTGAGCTGGAGAGATGGCTCAGAGGTCAGGAGCACTGACTGCTCTTGCCGAGGATCAGGTCCCACTTCTCACTACTGCCTGTCACTCCAGCTCCAGGGACGTACACAGACATGTGCACATAAACACAAATCAAAAAATTAAATCATACATGACGGGACATGCGTAGTAGAAAAAAAAATGAGTAACCTATCAACCAAAGTAAGAGAACGGCTCAGTCGACGCCTCAGCAACCGAGTTCCTCTTGGACCCTATAAAAGGAAGCCCTGGAAAGCAACGGAGTCTGCTCAGTGTGTCCCTCCTGTGGAGGCTGTGGGTCTTCAGTGGCCCTGCCTAACCCTAGCCAGCACTCCGCTCTGCTGTCTTACAGACATGCTTGAGCCGTGTGTTCAGCTCTTGCCATGTAGTCCTGACCTAGAACTAACAAGAACCCACCTGCCTCTGCCTGCCAAATGCTGGAGGGCCGAGGGCCAGCCCATCAGGGCTGTGAGGATACTGGACAGGCTTGCTTTCCACTGCAGCTGTTCCCTGGGGCCCTCTTGATTCTGAAGCTTTTCTCAGTTGGTCACGGACACACTGGCTGTACCTGAGCCTCAGGCCTGTGTTCCCATGATGTCTTCACATCACCTTTTCTTTAACTTAAAAAAAAAGATTTGGGGTGTGTGTGTATGTGTGAGTACACTGTAGCTGTCTTCAGACGCACCAGAAGAGGGCATTGGATCCCATTACAGATGGTTGTGAGCCACCATGTGGTTGCTGGGAATTGAACTCAGGACCTCTGGAAGGACAGTCAGTGCGCCTAACCACTGAGCCATCTCCAACCCCACACATTTTTTAAAATTTATTCATTGTATGTTTGTGATTATGTGGATACCAAGGCATACTTGTGGGTGTCAGGGGAAATCTTATGGAAGTTGGATCTCCTACCATGAATTCCAGGGTCTGATCTGAGATCCCTAGCCTTGGGTACAAGGGTCTTTATCCACTGTCTCACCTTGTTAGCCACAAGTACAACTTCATGTTACTGTGAATTTGAGTTCAGGTCCCCCGGTTTGGTTTAGCAGCAGATACTCTTTAAAAAAAAAAAGTTTTTCAGAGGCAGAGTTTCTCTGTATCCCTGGCTGTCCTGGAACTTGCTCTGTAGACCAGGCTGGCCTTGAACTCTGAGATCTGCCTGCCTCTGCCTCCCCAGAGAGTCACACTTTGTAGCCCAGGTGCGCCCCAGACTCACAGCAACCCTTTTGTATCAGCTTCCTAAGGGCTGGGATTACAGCCATGCTACAGACTCTTGAGTAGCTCAGGCTGGCCTCAAACTATGTGACTTTGATGCTTATCCTTGAATATCTCAAATATTTTTTCCTACCTCCAAGCTGGAATGGGCAGAGGAAGACACGCCCACCCGTCAGCTCTTAGGGCCTGGCCCCACTGGAGATGGAAGAGTCTGTTCAGCCTTCCTCCAGGTCACGGTCTCTGTCATCTGTCTCCGACCTGCTTCCCTTTTCCATGTACCCTTTCTTTCTCTCCTTGATCCTGGGACTCTCTCTGTTGTGTACACTGAGGGATTAAGCCTCCCCACACAGAGACCTGGCGTTTGCCCTGGGATCCTAAGATAATCTTTAAAGGTCTTGGAATGTCCAGTCTGTGTGTGTGTGTGTGTGTGTGTGTGTGTGCTCGTGTATGTATATGGTACCTGTGGGTGGAGCACATGTGTGTGCGCACATGTGCACACACTTATGTGACTGCAGGCATACACAATCATGCCTGGCTTCTCTTATCTTTACACGTATTTGTGATTAGGACGTATGTGTCCAATGTTCCAACTGGAGAATGTAGAATTCAGTGGACAGCTTTCGGGAGTTCTCTTCTCTCTGCTGAACCAGCCAGCCCTCATTACTGAATCTTGTGTTTTTGACATTTTATTTGTGTGTCCGTGCTATGTGCCACGGCGCTTGTGTAGCCATCCGAGGACAACCGACAGGGACTCTCCTCTCCTTTAACCCTCTGCCATCCAGGGACTGAGCTCAGCTCTGCAGGCTGGGCAACAGGCACCTTTCCCCTTGCAGTCATTTGGCTTCCCCTCACTGGTTTTAAGATTTATTTTATTTATATGAGTGCACTGTGGCTGTCTTCAGACACTCCAGAAGGGGGCATCAGACCCCATTACAGATGGCTGTGAGCCACCATGTGGGTGCTGGGAATTGAACTCAGGACCTCTGGGAGATCAGTCAGTGCTTTATGCTGCCAGCTACAGTTTTTAATCACAGATCCTGGTTTTAGCTGACCTCCCCACGCTGGCCACTGAAACTCTAATGTTCTGGTCCCTCTGGCTGGCCATAAATAAATTCTATGATGTTTCTTGTGCAATAGCAGGTCACAGGACTCCGGAGGGTTCCTGCTCCCTGCCCCAGAGGGAAGGAGCTGCAGGGAGGCCCAGAAGAATGGGAATGACACAGGTCCTGCCCGCTGGCTTTCGCCACCTGCCCTGAGATCTCTGGGAGATCAAGCAGATGCACTCAGGAGCGTGAAACTCCAAGAGGGTGTCACCTCACCTACAGCCTTGTCAGAAGCTTCAACAACAGCCAGTAAGCAGGAGTATTTCCCTGGGTCTGGTGAGCCCCTTAGCAAACCCATCGATGTCATGAGTGATTGGGGTCCCACTGGAGCAGGTGTCATGGAGAAGTCCAGTTTGATCCTGTAACCTGGAGTCACCCTGCTCTCCTCCTTTACCAATGGCTGTTTGTTGTTGTTTTTCCTTTTGAGATAGGCAAAAGCCAGGTAGCCCTGGCTGGCTTTGAGCTGGACACCCTTCTGAAATTTGGGCTTATCGCCTGGGATTAATGGAGTTTGCCACTACGGCTGGCTATCTGGCTGCCCTTTATGAAATTCAGTTAGGTAGCAAGCAGTGTGCACTTCTGCCAGCAAAGGTAATGACAGTGGTTTTTCATTGTGATTAGACTCATGACAAACCTCGCACAAAGTTAACCAGGAGCCCACTCTTCTGCTCTGGTTGCTCACACTAGTGCAGAGCTCAGATCCGGTACATACACCGAGCACCCTGCCCCCGCCACTCAGGACTCCCAGGCTTTGGTGAGCCTCCTCCGAGTAAGCGAACGTGAAGGCACGCCCACCCATGCTTGGTAGGTTTATAACCATGTTGTTGCTGCTTTGTTTCTCTAGTTTGAGGCACGGTCTTAAATAATCCAGGCTGGCACTGAACTCGTGAAGTAGTGAGTCTGAACTCAGTAGTTCCTGAGTTCAATGGCTGCTTAGCCCAGGTCAGTCTTGCTTTCCTCATCTTCCTATTTCTGCCCCTAACCCTGGTGCTGGGATTCCAGGTGCACACCACTAGGCTTGTTTCTTGTTTTGGCTTTTTTGGCACAGGCTCTCATGTGTGCCGTGAGAGCTAGCTTTAAATTCACTCCATAGCGAATGATGGCCTTGAACTCACTGAACCTCCTGCCTCCCCTTCCCAAATGTTGGGGTTACGAGTCACCATACCTGGCTTTTACATTTATTTACTGTCTTATTTTAGCCCAGGCTGGCCTCAATTCTGTGACACTCTTCCTGGCTTAGACTCTGAGAGCAGGAATTAAGGTGTGTGTTGTCACACCTTATGTGTTATGTTTAAATATATATATTAGGTGCACAGAACACATACGTGTATAGATATACAAACATATAGTTCTTTTTATGTGCACAGAAAGTTTTACTGCGTATCTCTGTGTGCCAAGTGTGTGCCTGGAAGAGAGCACTGAATTCTAGCGTCAGAGATGGCTGTGAGCCGCTGTCACTTTATGGGTCCTGGGAACTGAATTTGGTTTCTCAGTAAGGTTTTTGAGACAGGGTCTCTCTGTGTAGCCGTGGCTGTCCCGGACCAGGCTGTAGGCCAGGCTGGCCTCAAACTCACAGAGAATGGTCTGCTTCTGCCTCTCAAGTGCTGCACCAAAGGCATGAGCCACTTCTGGCTGGCTAGAGCTCTTCTTATGAAGTAGATTACCATAAAAAAGATGGACTAGCAAGTCCTGCTAGGTAAGGACTTTGCCAAACTGTCATTCCAGAAATGTATGTATATACATCATACACATCATGTTACACACACACACACACTCATGTGCCCTGAATTACACAGCACTATGACCCACATACAGGGAGAATGACAATGTATACATGGTGTATTACATAAGCTCTACTTCTCAAGGATGTCAGTGCAAGCTCGGGCCTTCCGAGGTGGCTGGTACGGCTCCTGTGGGGATTGAGGGTCAGGAACACAGAGGAACTAATGCTCACACGGGCAGATCAGGGCCTTAGTGACCTTCAGGTTCAGAGGTTTGTCACTTTTGTTTAGGTTTTTCTTTTCTTTTTTCTTTTTTTCCAAGACAGGGTTTTTCTGTGTAGTCCTGGCTAACCTGAAACTCACTCTGTAGACCCGGCTGGCCTTGAACTTAAGAGATCCTCCTGCCTCTACTTCCTGAGTACTGGGACAGTCACTCCACATGCCATTGTCTGTTCTGGAACTATGTAGATCAGGCCAACCTGGAACTCACAGAGCTCTGACAGACTCTCTCCACACTCAGCTGTCTGCCCTTGCTGTACAGGGTCAGTGAACCTCTCCTGTAAAGGGCCAGTGGGTAACTGTTCTCAAATCCTGCTAAATGACCATCGACAATGTGTAAGTGAGTGAGCACAGCTGTTTAATAAACCTTTACTGACTGATTTGCCTCAGGAGTCTAATCTGCTCAGCACTGTTAGGACTGATGTTTTTACCTGCATTCTTCAATGGAGTTCTCAACCTTGAACTTGAGGCACCTCGACAGTACCAGGATGACAGGCGTGTGTAGTTCATGCGGTGCCGGGGACGGGATTCAGCGCTTCAGGAATGCTAGACAAGAGCCCTGCCCATTGTACCATTTCTTCACCCCTATGTGTCAATGGCAGCTCCACGGTGGCTCTGCTGAGCTGTCTTGTCCCTGGCTGCTCCACACACCAGTAGAAAACCGGACACAGTAGCTGCTCCATGCACACGTGTCCAGTTGGTGGGTGACAGCACCCCAGCTGCTAGGCAGGCTTTTCCTGTCAGTCTATTCAGTGCTCACACTGGCCAGCCAAGGGACGGCCTGGGGGCCAGGGGAACTGGCTGGAGCTTGAATAAGATCCCTTCTCTTATGGTGGCTCTCCAACCAAGAGCTTATCCAACAGTGAAATAGCCAGGGATGGGACAGGCAGAGTCACGGACACTGACTCAGGCTGTGCTGTGTGAGTGGGTATGACAGGGTTGTCTGCCATGTCCTGAAGCCCCAAGTCACTCAAACGGAGGAGTCCAGGTCCAGCCCCATCTACCTACATAACCAAGGAGGGAGCAGGTGACGCTGAGAAAGTGTGTGCAGCTGTTCCTCACTGGCTGTAAATTCATGAGGCTGGGGCTGTAGCTGACTGGGGCTTTGATGGGGACCCAGTATGGCAAAGAACAGTGGGCAACTCCATGACTCTTAGATGGCAGACGAAAATAAGGCAACTTTTCTGGTTAAGATAAACTTTAAGCTCAATTTGTGACGAACAATGACCTTGAATTCTTGATCCTCTAACCTCTACTTCCCAAGTGCTGAGATCCAGAGGTATGTGCTGCCATTGCAATTCTGGGTTGGTTTGCATAGGGTCTTGCTATATAGCCCCTTAAACCTGCAGTCTTTCTTTCTTTTTTAAAAATATTTATTTATTTATAAGTACACAGTCGCTGTCTTCAGACACCCAAGAAGAGGGCATCAGATCTCATTACAGATGGTTGTGAGCCACCATGTGGTTGCTGGGAATTGAACTCAGGACCTCTGGAAGAGCAGTCAGTGCTCTAACCACTGAGCCATCTCTCCAGCCCCAGAATCTTTTCCTTTTCTTCTTTTCTGAGGCAGGGTTTCTCTTGTGTAGCCTTGGTCATCCTGGAACCGGTTGGACTGATGTCTTTGTTCTGTGTGTGTGTTCTCATCACATTTATGTTTATTTATTTATTTAGTGTGTGTTTATCGTTGTGTGCTCCTTACAAGGTGAACATGGAGCTGGTTCTTTCCTACCATGCAAGTCCCGGGGATTCAACTCAGGTCATCAGGCTTGGTGGCCAGTGCCTGCAATGTCAGTCTGTTGGATGTTTCTCAATTAGAAACGCACACAAATAAAACTGAAGACAACCAGCCTCATTCACAAATTTATTCCCCTCCTTCTCCCCATGTGAGAAATACGTAACATTACAGCGAGTGGGGAGCCAGAGCCATGGAGGCTGCTCTGGCCTCCTGCCCTGCAGAGACTTCTGGAGCCACACTGCACCACACTCCTGCACAGTCACTGTAGGTGAGGCGGCCACAGGCCTAGTCATGTCCACATACACCAGGACCATGTGAAGGCTCCCCCAGATCAGGTTGGGCACAGAGGACTACTTCCATGCTTGGGTGCCCGTTTCTTCCCAAGCAAGCAGAGAAAATATTCCTATGGGGTTGTCCAGGGAACAGAGCAAAATGACGCTGGGCTGTTGGTTAAGGACTGACCTGATAGAGCTTAGTGTCCTTCCCCTGTCTTGGCTTTGCCGTAGGTGCTGGGGACTGACCCAGGGCAGGGTGGCCAGGGCTGGTGCTGGGGCTGTTAGTGCTGGACTGGACTCCCCTGGCTCCTCCCCGTCCTCCCCTCATCACGTAGCCATGTGTGTCCTTTGTCCCCAGTTAGGCCTTCACCTAACTCAGCTGCTCCTGAATTTAAAGACACCAACTTCTGCCTCTTCTAGAAGAAACTGAGGTACAGTTTCAGTCTTGGTTTCAGTCTGGGGAATCTTGGGGATGGGTCATTTTCACCCCCTGGGAGGAGCCCTGCAAGTGCCACTTCTGGGGACCAGGGCCCGGGAGAATGACCCTGTTTCCTATATTCAGAGATTTCGGGTGTGCCACTGAAAAGAGGTCGGGCCTTTGTCTCACCTTGTCCTACAGCCAGAACCATCTGGGGCCTCTGGTCCTTCCTCCCCACCCTTCGTAGCTGGTTACTTATGAGCTATGGGGTTTTGGCCAAGTCCTTAGCTTCTCTTTCCTGGGCCACAGTTTCCCAATGTGGGAAAAAGCTCACAGGATGAGTCTCAGCCCCTTTTCCTCCAGAGCCAAACCTCTGGCTTTCCTCTAAGGTGGTCTTTCTTTTTATTTTTTCTTCTTTTTTTAAAGACAGAGTTTCTTTCTGTGGTTCAGCTGGCTGTCCTAAAACTTACAATGGGACCCAGGCTCATTCCTGCCTCAGCGTCTGAATGCTGGAATTCCAGGTGTGTGCCATGATGCCCGGCTTTCTCTATTGTTAATAAACACTGGCCCAGTTTGAAGGTCCATATTAATTATGCCTCCCATATATCCTCAGGAGGCCTCTTTATTCTGGGGCTCCTTCCATCAGGAACTAGACAGCCATGGCAGAGACTGCTGCACCCACAATCCTGGAGCTGTAGTGGTTGGCACAACCCCAACCCCAGAAGCTGTGAGAAGGCTGCCAGATGGCCAAACAGCATAGCAGGGGACTCTTATCTTCTTAGAACAGCGGAAGGCAACAAACTGAATAGAGGGTATCAAAAAAACAAACCCTCATGTCCTAATCCTCTGACCTGAGTGTCCCCACTTAGAAAAAGGATCTTCAGAGATGTAATAAAGGCTCTTTCAATGTGGTCATCCTGGATTTAGGGTGGGTCTTGTACTCAGTGCAGGTGTCCTTGCAAGAGACAGATGGGGGAAGAGAAAGCCACATGAAGACAGGACACAGGGTCCAGATCTGGAGCCACTGAAGCCAGAAGAAAGTGGGGCCCAAGCACCCTGACCTCAGCTGCTGGCTTCCAGAACGGTGGGAGAACAGGTTATTCTGTCCTACGTCACATTCTTAGTAATATGTTGTGTTTGGGCAAGGAAGGTGGGACCCACAGAAAGGGTGGGGGGACCCAGGCCTGAAGGGGTATGGAGGGTGCAGACAGATGTGTGTGTGACATCTAACCCACCCAACTGAGGTGGGAGGGAGTGGGGTAATGCCACAGGCTGAGGGGTGAGGGGACCTGCACAGGCATGATCCCGTCGGGACTTCAGAGGAAGAACGAGGAGAGAGAGATCGGGCACCAATTGCACTTGCTGCCTCCATGGGAGCGGCACTGGCCTGAGGCAAGGCTCACGGTGGCCTGTGCCACCAAAGGAAGGAGGCTCTCTGATGACGGGCAGGTGACCTTGTCTACATCCTGATCAGGCTCGAGCCCTGGTTCCATTTTTTTTTTTACCTTTGCTACGGCAGAGGAGAGACACAGACAGGTTGGCTGAGACCTTGACAGTCCAGTGTGGTTCCTGATCTGCTGAGTGCTCCCAGGGGGAAATGCCCAGATTCTGTCAGTTAGGGGTGAGCACACATCACAGTACATCCAGGTCCTCGTGGTTTCTGCTAGGCCAGAGCAGCCAGGCCAGGAGGTGTGAGGAGGCTCTACTGGCGACCACATGGCCACAGACAAGTCCAGGCCCAGCGGCTGGTTATTTCTTGGAAGACGCTGCCTGGCATTTGGGAGTACAGTGAGCACTGCAGACCTGGCCACGCACCTCCTGCAGCTCCTCACGCAGCTCCTCCAGGGCACTCAAGGTGGGCATCGCTTGTGCCTGAGCCTGCAGCGCCTCTAGTGCCAGTGCCAGGCGACCCACCTCGTCCTGCAGGGCGTTCCAGGCCGCCCGCTGCTCCTCCTCCTTATTGCGCTGCTGAGTCTGGTGGCGCCAGTACTCCAGGACCAGGCAGCCTCCGCCCACAATGAAGATGGTGGCCTCACCCAGCAGCTCAGCACCCAGCTCGGCCGCTGCCTCCTCATTCAGCGGCTTGATGGCTGTGCCTCGGAAGCCCATGATGCGCATCTTGGTCCGCATCTCCACCCAGTGGTACACTGCAGGGGAGAGAGGGGTCGGGTGTGTTGCAAGCCCCACTCCCACACTTTCCTGTTCCAGTTGCAGTCAGAGACCAAGGTGGGAGTGGGAGGTCCCCTTAAGCAAGACCTGTCCTTTGCTTCCCTTAGGGAACGCCGAGTCTCCTCCTGGGGTTACCCGGGGGCTTTCTTCCCTCAGTGCTAAGGTCAGAACCCAGGGTTTCATGCATGTTGGACACTCCTGCTACCACTAAGCTGTACCCCATCTTTTTTGTTTTAGATAGTTGGTTGATAGATAGATAGATGGATGGATGGATGGATGGATGGATGGATGGATGATGGATGTAGCTTATACTGGCCTTCATCTCCCTATGTAGCCAAAGATGACCTCAACCTCTGACTCTGTGCTGGGACAACAAACATGTACTATCGCATTTTACTTTTTTCCAGTTGTAGCACAGGCTGGTCTTAAACTCATGATCCTCCTGCCTCTGCCTCTTGAGTAGCTGGGGTAGTTCTGCACCATAAGAATCAGTCCTAGCTCCAAAGACATCCTTCAAAGTACAAGAAGACTCCAGAGAGCAGCAGGGGGCAGAAACCTGATGTAAGCAGAGGTCCTCAGATGGGAAGTCATCATGCCCCTAGCAGGCCACAAGCACCTGTTCTCTGAGGGTTGAGAACACACAAGCTGTAAAGGCCCAGCAGCCACTTAGCCCCCACTGCCACTCATTAGGTCACCACAGAGGGGCCGGCTCTTTTCCTCCATGGCGCTGTCACCCACTTCCCTGGCAAGAGACCAGCTCCCTTGCTTTTCCTTCCCAGAATGCAGAGGGAGGCTCCGATCCCAGGCTCTCGTGCAATCGCTGCCTCCTTGCCTGGCCCTGCCTCTCCTTAGCACTAGAGAGCCTCGAGGAGCAGCGGAGGTCAGGTGCCCGACTTCACTGGCCATCATCATGGGTGCCCACCAAGCGGGAGGAGATGGAAGGGGCACCCAGGCTAGCTCCTTTCCACATGTACCTTTAGCAGAGCCTTTTCTTTCTCTTTCTTTCTTTCTTTTATTTCTTCCTTCCTTCCTTCCTTTCTTTAGACAGTGTTTCTCTGTATAGTCCTGGATGTCCTGGAATTTGTTCTGTAGAACAGGTTAGCCTCCAACTCAGAGATCCATCTGCCTCTGCCCACTGGTTAGGCTTGGCCAATCTGGAACTCAATATACAGACCGTGATGCCCTTTTCTTTCTTGCTTTCTTGTTTTTCAGGTTCTCATGTAGCACATGCTAGCCTCAAATACGCTATATAGCCAAGAATGACCACCCTCCTGCCTTGACCTGAGCCCACAGGCACGTGCCGCCATCCTTGCCTTATTTACTGTGTTTCTGAGACAGGGTCTCACTGTGTAATCTAGGCTGGACTGAACCTCCTAAGAGCTTCTAGTGCACGACTGTGCCTTTATGACCGGCTTCCTGTACTCGTTAGGCCCGACCTTAGTATTACATGCATGCTGTATCTCAATAAGAAGATGCTTCCAGAATTGGCAATGGCAAGATGGTACAGTACCTAAAAGTGACTGCCACCTAGCCTGATGACCCAAGTTCAATCCCTGGGATCCACATGGTAGAAGAGAATCAACTCCTATAAGTTGTCCTCTGATTTCTATATGCTCATTAGTGGCATGTAGGTGCGCGTGCGCGTGTGTACACACACACACACACACACACACACCATACAATATAATTTTAGCCAGATGTGGTGATATAGGCTTTTAATCCCAGCATTTAGGAGGCCAAGGCAGGCAGATCTCTGTGAGTTCAAGGCCAGTCTGGTCTACAGAGAAAGTTCTAAGATAGCCAGGGCTATTACAAAGAGAAACCCTGTCTTGAAATACAAAAACAAACAAACAGAAACAAAGCAAGAAAGCAAACAAGCAAGCAAACAAACAACTTTAAAGAATTTAGGTACAAGAGCTGGAGGTATGGCTCAGCGGCTAAGAGCTGTTCTTATCGAAGACCCAGGTTCTATTCCCAGCACCCACATGGCAGCTCACGACCTTCTGTAATTCTGTCTCATGGGATCCACTGCAAGCATGTGCACAGACATCCACTCAGGCCAAACATAATATTCATAAAGTAATAAAAACAATCTTCTCTTTTCTTCGCCATCTTCCATAAGAGAGCTCAAACACAATCCCCCACGACCACAGATTACTCTGGAATTTCCAGTGTTCCCCTGAGTAAACTGCAGGGGTCAGCACATCTGGAGTGCAATGGTAAGTCTCGATCTGAGAAAACCACCTTCGTGATCATGGCCGCTCCCCTGCTAGGATAAGTGTATAATAATAAATCTTAAAAAATACAAAAGACTAAATATTACTAATGAAACCCCAGTGAAGTGGTTTGGGTACAAGGACTTATTTCCCAGCCTGTGCTGCCTCAGGGACTCATTTCTCTATGGAATATTCCCCATTCACAAAGCCAGGCTCACCATAAACTCCTAATAAGACATCTAGCATCATTTGTCAAGATAATAGCATAATTAAATTACCACTGTTGCTACTGGCCAGTAAATTGTCACATGGCTCCAAGCAGTCTCTTCCTTGCCCTCCCTACGTATGTCCCAGTGAGCTCAACACTCACTCTGAAGCCTACCACGGTGACACAGACCTTTCCTACTAATACTCAGGAGGCTAAGGCAAGAGGATCACAAATATGAGGCCAGTCTTGGGTGTGTAGTGAGCTTGCCTCAAGAAAACAAAACGACAGCCTGGAGAGACAGCTCAGCCCTTCTTATAGAGGACCCGAGGCAGGTGGAGCCAGCTACCACCAGCCATCCGACACCTAATCTCGGCCTTTATGGTGCATATATTTGTGTGTGCATGTACACACATACACAAATAAAATAAAAATAAAATTCAAAACTCAGGGAAGTGGAAAGATGGCCTAGCAGTTAAGGACACTGGCTGCTCTTCCAGACGACCCAGGTTTTATTCCCAACACCCTGTGGCTCACACAGTTTGTAAGTTCAGTTCCAAGGGATCCCAAGTCTTCTACCAGCACACAGACATACATGTAGACAGGCACCTGTATAGCCAAAGCTGCCCCAGAACTCCTCCTGCTTCTGCCTCTGCAGGCTGGGATCGCAGGAAGGCACAGCACATTCTCTTCCTTGTCTGTCTTGCTGACTCACAGTCCTTCCCTCTAAAACAGTTCCTGGCACACACAGGCACTAAATACAAGGACTGGTGACTAATGCATCTCCTAATGACTCCACCACAGAATGACCTCTGCCTATGTTCCCCACCCAGACCTGGACAGAGCAGCTGGGCTTAGGAGAGGGACACCTGGAGTTCCGGAGACTGAGAGCTCAGGGTGCTCAGAAATGGGGGGTCCTGGGCTCCAGTCCTACACCTGCTGTTGAGTTGCTGTGTGACTGGTCAGGATTCTGAATAGCACGGTGTATCTGCTTGCTTCCCATCTTGCAAATGTGGAGAGCAGTAGGTAGGGAGGGGAGCGCAAATGTGGGGTGCTCCTGGCGTGGCTCAAAGGGTTGCTGGCTCATCATCCCATGGTGAGCAAGGACTGTAGCAATCTGATGGGAGATGGCAGGGCTGCCTGCAGGAATGGAACTGAGTTGAGCCCTAGAGCACTGTGGTTAAGGCCACCAAGGAGTCAAGCTGTCTGGCTTGAAGCCTGTGCTGAGCTAATTCACCACCTCCTGCCCTGAGGCCTCAGTTTCTTTAAGCATCTGGGGTGCTTAAACCAGCCACAGTAGAGGTGTACTGACTCGGGCCTGTAATTCCAGCATTTGGGAAGCTGAGAATTAAGACTGTTTCAGACTAGCCTGAGCTACACAGAAAGACTGTCTTAGTTAGGGTTTTACTGCTGTGAACAGACACCATGAACAAGGCTACTCTTATAAGGACACCGTTTAATTGGGCTGGCCTACAGGTTCAGAGGTTCAGCCCATTATCATCAAGGCAGGAACATGGCAGCATCCAGGCAGGCATGGTACAGGGGGAGCTGAGAGTTCTACATCTTCACCTGAAGGCTGCTAAGAGAAGACTGGCTTCCAGGCAGCTAGGACAGGAGTCTTAAAGCTCATGCCCACAGTGACACACATACTCTAAAAAAGCCACACCTCCAAATACTGCCACTCCCTGAGCCAAACATATATAAACCATCACAGAGACCCTGTCTCAAAAGAAAGACACAGGGTTCTCTTCCCCCACAGCAGGGCGGCACATGACCAGGACACAGTAATCTGCCACAGGCTTTGAAAGAGCATGTTCCACCTTCACAAGTCTGTCTGTCTCTCCTCTCTCTCACAGTAAGTTCTCACATAGCCTAGGCTGGCCTGGAACTTGCTGGTAGCTAAGGGTGACCTCGAGCTCCTGCTCCTACTTCCTCCACTTTTCAAGTGCTGGACTGACAGGCCGTGTCTCCATCGGCTGCTTTTACCCCACTCCCTAGCACAGACCCCAGGGCCTCAGTGCACACTAGGCTGCACCCATGGGTCCCTCCCGAAGTGCAAAATGCACAGTGTGAGGCTTTAGAGATGGCTGGCAGTTAAGAGCACTGACTGCTCTTCTCAAAGACCCGAGTTCGGTTCCCAGCGATCACAGAGCAGCTGCCAGCTGCCTATGACTTCAGATCCAGGAGATCCAACACTATCTTCTCAACATCTCAGGTACCAGGTGTGTGTTTCCATTAAAAGAAATAAGAAGCTTGGTGCTCAGAGCTCTGGCAGCCTTACTGAGGTCATGAGATTTGTCCGAATAAAAACAAAACAAAAAAAAAGGGGGGGGGGGGACTGGAGAGATGGCTCAGTGGTTAGAGCACTGACTGCTCTACCAGGGATCCTGAGTTCAATTCCCTGCAACCACATGGTGGCTCACAACCGTCTGTAATGGGATCTGACGCCCTCTTCTGGTGTCTGAAGAGAGTGACAGTGTGCTCACATACATAATAAACAAACAAACAAAAATGTCAGCAAGAGGAAGACAGCATCACCAAACCTCTGAGAGGAGCTTTATCGTCTAGCCGGCAGGTCTGACTCCAGGTTTGGCTAAGGTTTGCTGGCTGGTTTTCAATGAACTTGAGAGGAGTACAGAGACTTTTGGAAACACCCACTGACAGGTAGCTGCTATTCAGCCAGCTTTCTGTGCCCGCCAAGCAGTTAGAGCAAGCCCGGGTGCTGGACAGAGCTAAAGGACTGACTCGGGCGCCCTCTCCCGTCCACTCAGAGTACTGCAGGCAACCTGAGTAAGGCGAGTGTGAGACAGCCTTCAAACACCTGAAGGACCTGAAGGGATTGCGTGTTTTTGTAGCTATGGAGACAGAAGCAAACGAGGTACTTAGCTTTCTGCACCCTCCGTTGCTCTGAGACAATCTTGCATAGCCCTGGCTGACCTCACACTTGTTAAGTAGCGGAAGATCCTCCTGCATCCACTTCTCAAATGCCAGGTGTGAGCCACCAAGCCCAGCCCCAGCTGGTTAAAAACTGTTTACTTTTGGACAGGCCCAGTGGACAAGCTTGGCCCTAAACGCACAACCGTCCAGCACCAGTCTCTTGAGTAGCTGGGATTATAGGAGTATAGCACTCAGTCAGGCAGCAAGAGCTGGGTGGGGGCATCCAAATGTCAGCCCAGACCTGCACCAAGGACTCACAGTAAGCACCACTGGTTTTTTGAGGCAGGATTTCATTCTTTGGTCCAGGTTGACCTTGAATTATCTGCAATCCTGCTATCCTCTGAGGACTGGAATTAGAGAGGAGTCACCAGGACTGAAGGAAGACACTGTTTTGTGTAAACAAAAGCACTGGGGATGGATAAATAATTCTAAGATACAGTTGACAAAGACCAGGCATAGGGCCCATGCCTTTAACCTCAGCACTCGGGAGGCAGAGACAGGCGCAGCTCTTGAGTGTGAGGCCAGCCTGGGCTACAGAGTTCCGGGACAGACAGGGCTACACAGTGAGACCTTGCCTCTAAAAACAACAACAGAGAAAGAAAGAATAAAAATAATCAATGCCACTCATTGTTTTTAAAATACTTACATATATTATGTTAGCAAGATATATAACTGGTTATAATAAATGATGCGCGTACACACACACACACACACACACACACACACAATCTCACACTCACACACGTGTTTCCTTAGTAGGAGAGCATCTCGAGTGTTTACAGGTCAACAGCAACAGCCTGGCTGCCACACACAGAAGCTGATGTGACACTCTCAAGACTATAAATAGATCTTGGGGAAGTGACTTTCTCTGGAGAGCATTAAAAATAAAAATGCGGGTGCTTCCCCAGGTCAGCTGGGCAGGCCATGTAGGTGGCACCCCTGGACACCTCAGGCCAGTACCCACAAAGTCACACTGTGCCTACAGGTCATCTGCCTGCTGCTTAGCAGCTGTACTTCACCCAGTCTTGCCTGTCCCTCCCTCCCTGACGTCCCGACTTCCTTCCTTGGCCTGCATTAGGTTGGCTTCCAGTGACGGAGATCTACCTGCCTCTGCTGTGTGTTGGGATTAAAGACGTGCACACCACACACCAAAGCCCTTTCTATTTGTGAACGTGTGTCGCACACACTACTGGGCTACACCAGCACTAGCCTTTCTTCTCTTTTTCTTTCTTTTTTCATATTTGTTTGTTGAGATGGTTTCAGGAGCCCAGCTAGCCTGAAACAACTAAGCCTCCTGCCTCCACCTCCGAGGTGCTGGGACTACAGGTCTGAGCCTTGCACTAGGCCTCTTTCCTTGGTTTTTGAGCTAGGATCTCACTGTATAGCCCAGGCTGGCCTGGACCTTGAGGTTTCCTGCCTGGCTTCCCAGGCACTGGGATTACAGACAAGTACCACCCTGCCTGGCTAGGCCTAGTTCTCCAACTGAGGGGTGATTGGTTGGGGCTGTCATTTCTAGACGTTCTAATGGTTCCATGTTTCCAGTTTCCTGGCAATTTTCAGTTTTACTTGTTTATCACTCCTCTTTTGTCTTTTTAACACACACACTTCGGTATTTTTGGTTTTGAGTTTTTGTTTTTTTGAGACAGAGTCTCATGTAGCTCAGGCTGACTTCAAACTCAAAAACAGCCAAGGATGTCCATGAGCTTCTGACCTTCCTGCCTCCACCCTCCAGACTGCTCGCTAAAGTGGTAACCACACCCTTTCTGCAGTGGGCCTGGACCCCAGGGCTTCTCGAATGCCAGGCCAGCACTCTAGCAACTGAGCCCAGGCTCGGCTTTGAACCTGGCTATTTCACGGTCACATCTGGTAATGCGGTGATTTGTAGTTCACAGGTCTCTCCAGGCTCCCACTCAGTGTGGTGTCCCCTTGTCTACGGGGAACACACTTTTCTACTGTGGTCCCATGTGGGCCACAGTGTCCCATGAACTTCTCTGAGCCAGATACCAAAAGGCACAGCAGACACATTCCTTCTTAGCAGAATATAACTACTAGCCAATGGCCACAAGCTCAGGGGACAACATGTCCATGTAGAGTGTGAGGGGACAGCCAGTGCTGGAGCAGGTGTCTAGTATACATGCGGTTTTAGGTTCCATGTCAGGTACAAAATAATATTCAAGACAACAGTAATAATTGATGTGCCCAGCTGCACTGGGAGCCGAGGTGTGGCCTTCAGGGTAGCTTGCACAGGCAGCCCCCTGCCCAGTGTCCCCGCAGCACAGCTCCCGCCCTCGGGCATTAGTAGCTGGAAAGGCCCAGACCATCAGGTGGCCTGGGGACCCTTCCCCTGCTGTAAGGGACACGGCCTCTTTTCTGGAAAACTCAAACACTCAGTTTATAAGAAGGTGTGGTTCAGCGTGGAGCATTCGAAGGCAGGTTGGGGGAACTGGATGCTTTCACAGGTGACCCCTCACAGCCACCTTGTGAGTTGGACTTTCTCACTTTATTCCCAGCTATTTTCCCAAGGTGAGCTTCTTTGTCCCCTTGCTGTGTACCTCCGTGGTCAAGGTGCTTTGTTTTGAGAAAGGACTGCTGACCTATAACTCGGTCCAGAGCTTAGGATGGAGGACCGTGAACTCCAGATCTCCCTAGTGCAGAGATTACAGGTGTGTGCCACCGGCCCATTCTTGGTTTCCTGAGGCAGGATCTCACACTGGAGCCCAGTGTGATGCAGGCATCCTCATGCATCAGCCTCCCATTTGCTGATTACAGGTGTGCAGTACCATGCTTGGCTCTAACTGTAGCTTCTGATCAAATAGCCATTGTCAACATGCTAGAATTGGAGAGAGGAGGCCCAGACTTGCACAAGAGGTAAGCCTGTGAGAGCCAACTGTGAGGTAGGGCTCACAACTCTTACAGGCTGCAAGTCTTCAGTATGAGCTAGAGCAGGTGGTGTTAGCAGCACAAGAGCTAGCATGACCACGCGGGGTCAACAGAAACATGGCACCACATCTGTATGTGTTTCAACTAACATTCACAACAGCACTTACAAGTCAGGCCAGGGCTATAGTGTGGCTCAGTGGTAGAGCCCCTGCCTAGGATCCCCCAGTGAGGGGCTGGGGGCGTGGCTCAGTGGTAGAGCCCCTGCCTAGAATCCCCCAGTGAGGGGCTGGGGGCGTGGCTCAGTGGTAGAGCCCCTGCCTAGAATCCCCCAGTGAGGGGCTGGGGGCGTGGCTCAGTGGTAGAGCCTAGCATGCTTGAGACCCCAAGTTCAACCCTTAATTTTATTAAAAAAATATTTTTTTCCCTTGGTCATACTAACTTATAAAAGTGTCAGAGCACTCAAAAACAGACTTTAAAACCAGGGCTCAGAGAGGTTAAATAACTTGCCTGGGTCCTTAGGCTGGGCTGTGGGCCATGCTACTGACTGGTTCAGAGCATGCTGAGGGCACCAGCAATCAGTCAGAAGTACTTTACTCTGCAGAAAGGCATTGGTGTGCCCAGGACATACCCAGAGGAAATCACAAAGCAGGGACATGAGGGCAGACAGCCTTTATCAGTGTACTAAGCCCTATTCTCACATGACAACAGAGTCCTCCCAGCCACTGAGAACGACCAGGTCCATGGCTCTAGGTGACTCTTCCACATCCACACAGGAATCTCAGGGGTGGGTTTTCTCATTTGGGCCAGGCTGACCTCAAGCTGGCTAGTAACCAGGTGAACTTTGAACACATTTCCTCCCGTCCTCAGACTCCCAGTGCTGGTATTACAGACATGCACAACAATGGCCAGATGTTTGCTCGGTTTTCAAATACAGCAGAGATGCTCAGAGAGGGCAACATGCTCTGGATATCACACAGCAAGTCAGTGGTGATGGCAGGATTCAAATCCAAGAGTGCCTGCACTGTGGTCGAGTATGCCCGTTTCTGTGTGCTAGCCAGTGCAGTCTCCTTCTGCACCATCTGTGGTCCACGCTCAGGGCTGCTGTGACAGAGCCATGGGGAGAGCACTGTGTACCTCCAGGCCCTGCCCTTAATGGCCTTCAGCACCCACTTCCTGCTGGACTGGGAACTCAGTGAGCTGTCTGGGGAGCCTCTAGGGAGACAACTAGAAGGAGAGGGCCAGGAGCTAGCTGAACCAAAGCTCCTTGGTGCCACCTGCCACCTGCCACTCAGCTCCTGCACTCTAACAGAGGAACCTCCAGCAGAGCCCAGCCAAGCCACAAACTAAAGAGACAAAGGGGTCACAGCTGTCAGGTGTGGTGGTAGATGCCTGCAATCTTACTGTCAAGGAGGCCGAGGCAGAAAACTCACATGAGTTTGAGGCCAGCCTGACCTACAGTGTGTTAAGTCTGTCTCACACATCCCTCCCACTCCCACCCCAAAAACTGAGGCTAAGAGCATTTTCTCCCCTTGCAGGGTCCTGAGCTTGGTTCCCAGCACCCTGTCACTCACAGCCATCAGTACCCCAGCTCCAGGGATCTGGCTCCCTCTTCTGGTCTCCTAGGACATCTGCGCACACATACACATAAGTAAAAATATGTCTTGTTTGTTCTTAATTGAAAAAAGAAAAGGAGTCAGTGGGTTGCAAGCATGAAAGACCACGCCTAGCCTTTGAGTGTTTCTTGTCCCTAGAATTCCAGCAGGAGTCGAATCCCCAGAAAGCTTTGTTAGTGGTTAAGGGAGTAGAGACTTATCTAGACTGTGAAGACTCAAAAGTGGAGCCTCTAAGGTCTTTAGATCACTAGGAGATGAAGCGCAAAGGCAGAATCCCAGAATGGCATTACAGACAGAGAGGAGCCACAGACAGTGATGTCCCAGAACTCTACCAGCAAGAAGGCCATCAAAAGAGCTCAGTGGATGCAAATGATACCCAGACTCTGAGCTAAATAAACCTCTTTTCTTTATACACATAGTCTGCCTCAGGTATCCAGTTACTGTAATGAAAATACAATTAATGGGGGTTGGAGAGATGGCTCAGTAGCTAAGAGCACTGGCTGCTCTTCCATAGGTCCTGAGTTCAAGTCCCAGCAACCACATGGTGGCTCACAATCATAATGGGATCTGATGCCCTTTTCTGGTGTGCCTGAAGACAGCTACAGTGAACTCATATAGTACTCTTATAAATAAAAATAAATATCTTTTTTTAAAGATTTATTTATTATATATAGCTGCCTTCAGCTATATATAATAAATAACTCAGGTCCTCTGAAAGAACAGTCAGTGCTCTTAACCTCTGAGCCATCTCTTCAGCCCCAATTCAATTCAATAAAATTCAATTCAATTCAAGTCAATAAAAAATTCAATAAAAGAGCGGGGACCTTTGAAGGACCACAGCCTTGCTTACTGCATGTGGCAAACTAGGAAAATGAGCAACACTGCAGAAAGGAATAAAGGGAGTGAAGCAGGGTCTTCCTACCCAGAGCCACCCTCAGCTTCCTCTGAAGCACATGTAACACACCTTGTGTTAGAGTCCGGGGGAAGAGAGCACTTTGAACTTGCAGACATGTCTAAAATCCTAGCACTAAGAAGACCTCCAAAGCAAGAGGATGGCTACAAGTTCTAGGCCAGCACCCAGAACTGTACTATATCCTGTCTTCAAAGTTAAAAAAGAAGAAAACAAGACTTCTTTCACTGCACAGTGCATCAAGGAACTGGACTGAATGTAAGACTCTCTTCCTCCCAGGAGTGTGGGTCACATGGGACAGCCAGGAACCATAGGACAGGCTTCTGCTTCATGACTACTGAACTTCTGGAGACTTCTTCCCTGTACTCTCTCAGCTGTAGCAGCCACAATGCCTTCCTACCTGTGGGGATAAGATTAAAGGCACATACCTTTAATCTCAGCACTGAGGAGAAGGCAGAGGTAGGGAGATCTCTCTGAGTTCAAGGCTAGCCTGGTCCACATAGTTCCAGGTCAGGCAGGGCTCCAGAGTGAGGCTCTGTCTTAGAACAAAGTAAAGCACAACACAAGATCTAAGTGCCAAACCTGCAGGGAAGAGCAGAGGAGAGCGGAGGAGAGCAGAGGAGAGCGGAGGAGAGCAGAGGAGGACAGAGGAGAGCAGAGAGCAGAGGAGAGCAGAGGAGGGCAGAGGAGGGCAGAGGAGAGCAGAGAGCAGAGGAGAGCGGAGGAGAGCAGAGGAGGGCAGAGGAGAGCAGAGAGTAGAGGAGAGCAGAGGAGAGCAGAGGAGGGCAGAGGAGAGCAGAGAGCAGAGGAGGGCAGAGGAGAGCAGAGGAGAGCAGAGGAGAGGAGAGGAGAGCAGAGGAGAGCAGTGGAGAGCAGAGGAGAGCAGAGGAGAGCAGAGGAGGGCAGAGGAGAGCAGAGGAGGGCAGAGGAGAGCAGTGGAGAGCAGAGGAGGGCAGAGGAGAGCAGAGGAGAGCAGAGGAGGGCAGAGGAGAGCAGAGGAGGGCAGAGGAGGGCAGTGGAGGGCAGAGGAGGGCAGTGGAGGGTAGAGGAGGGCAGAGGAGAGCAGAGGAGGGCAGAGGAGGGCAGAGGAGAGCAGAGGAGAGCAGTGGAGAGCAGAGGAGAGCAGAGGAGGGCAGAGGAGGGCAGAGGAGAGCAGAGGAGGGCAGAGGAGGGCAGTGGAGAGCAGAGGAGGGCAGAGAGCAGCGCCTGACCTGCAGAAACAACTCTGGTAATTCAGAGCCACTACACAATTAGAGCTATAGCCTCAGGCACTTAGCACTGTGAAGAAAGGAAGGAGACTGAAAGAAAGCTAGGTGGGGCTGTACAAGGTCAGAACATCTCCAACAGCTTGGCAAGTCTTCTCTGCCTGTTTGCCAACTACTCTCTCCCACCTAATGGCTGCCAGTTCCACTTTCAAACAAGTTTCTAGATCAATCACTACTGGCAGGAAAGGAAAGCTGACTTGCTAACCAGAGGACTCAAGACACCATCTCAAGACCATGTCCACACATGTACATATCCACAAAGTCTGCTGTGTCCTAAATCTATCCTTCCCGAGACAGATATGGACACACTATACTTTGTGATGTCCCTGCCAAAGACACACAACTCAGATCCAATTGAGGAAAGTTCCAGGCTGCAGAACTAATGTCAGTGTCATGAAAAACAAGGGTGGGCAGAGATACCTGTTGAGAGCAGTTGAGAGCAGGGGCACCAGACCTCAAGTGGCCCAGGCTGGCCTCAAACTAGTTATTTAGCTGCAGATGAACTTGCTCCTGATCCGCTCCTGCTCTATCCTTCACCTTCCAAGTGTCAGCATGGTAGGCATTTGTCACCGTGTCTGGCCCCGCCCACACCCCTGTACTAGACAGCTCTCTACCACTGTGATACATCTTCAGCTACTTCTCTTTCTTCACCTATTATTTTGAGGCAGGGTCTGTGGAAGCTGGATTCTGAAAGCTGTCTCCGTGATGCATTCACCCTCAGCCAGTGATTTACCAAAGATCTATTAAATTATAACTCAGGAGGTGCTCACCAGGCCCCACCCTGCCATAAAGAATAAAGAACTACTACAGTTAACAGTCACTGGAGGAGGGAGATTTATTCTTCACTGAGAGGTGATACCATGGTCGGGCTAATATAAACCCTCACCCATGCACAGCCAACAACTCAACAGATTCAAAAACAATAATAATGAGCTATCTTGTTCTTTGTTTTTGGAGACAAGGTTTCTCTGTGTAGCCCTGGCTGTTCTGAAGCATTCTCTGTAGAGCAGGCTGGCCTCGAACTCAGAGATCTGCCTGCCTCTGCCTCCTGAGTGCTGGGACTAAAGGCACCTGCACCACCACTGCCTGGCTATAAGGAGCCATCCTCAATTTCAGAACTCCAGAGGCAGGGAGGTCTCCATGAGTTCAGCATGGTCTACACAGTGAGTATTAGACCAGCCAGGCAACTCTGTGAGACCCTGTCTCAAGGAAGGAAAAAGTTATGAAATAAGAAAGAGGGTTGGTTGGAAAAGAGGGGGTCAGTGGGAGTGGGCAAGAACGGTTAACGGGGGAATACAAAACAGTGAAATTGTTGAAACCGTACAATAAAATGCACAGATCTACCTGCCTGTAAACCTGCACATGGCAGTCAGAGACAGGGGGTTCAGAAGTTTGAGGTGAGGTCATTCTCTACTTTGCGGCAAGTTTGAGGCCTGCTGGGTTACATGAGAGCCAGTCACAAAAAATTAATACACTATACCTTGAGGCTGAGGTGTGATTCAGTGGTAAAGCTCTTACCCAGTGCACCAAGACCCTGTGTTCCATCTTCAAGGCCACACACACACACACACACACACACACACACACACACACACACGCACATACATACACACATGCAAATACACACACACTCAGGAATAGGATCAGAGCCTATAACTTTCTAATGAGCCCTGCCCTGCACCCTCAGGCAAAGCCAAGGAGTTGCCAATGGTCAACCCCACCCCCACATGAGCGATCTTTTTTTTTTTTTAAATATTATTTATTTTATGAATGTGAGTACACTGTAGCTGTCTTCAGACACACCAGAAGAGGGCATCAGATCTTGTTACAGATGGTCGTGAGCCACAATGTGGTTGCTGGGAATGGAACTCAGAACCTCTGGAAAAGCAACTAGCGTTCTTTACCTCTGAGCCATCTCTCCAGCCCCATGAGCTACTTTCCTATTGCCATTGGTCTCCATCTAATCAGGTGCAGTGGGGCCTCAGAACCCTTGCTTACATAGCTCCTTCTACCTCATTTCTTTTCTTTCTAGCAGTTGTTCCTACCTAACAGGCTTTTATTTTTTTTGTTTTTGAAACTGGGGCTTGTGTTACAACTCAGACTGGCTGGAACTCGATGTGTAGTCTAGGCTGGCCTCAAACTCGAGGCACTCCTCCTGCCTCAGCGTCCCAAGTGCTGGAATGTGCCCCATGCCTGGCCAGACTTCCTATCTACGTTTTAGGTACTGATGCTGGTTGTTGCCTATCTTCCCCCACAGGAACCTTGAGACCTGTATTTTTTTACATCTTCATACTCTTCACAGTAAGGCAGGGCTTCACACAGCATGAATGCACAGAGGGAATCCATACAGCAGGAAGAACAGAGCTCCTGCAACCACTAAGGACCCGTGTCCTACAGGCTGGGCGAACACAGCCTGGAACACAGTAGGTAGGCACTAACTGCTCCTGTCTCTCAGCCTCTGAACAGAACTGCAAACAGAGGCTCAGGTAGGCGACCTCTTTCTAACGTCGTCATGTAAGGGGTAGGGTCAAGCTGTTCCCTGAACCACAAAGCTAAGACGAGTCCCAGGACTTAGAAAGAAAGCAGGAAGCTGAACAGGCCCGGGAGTCCAGAGTCCACAGCTAGACCCTGGCACAAGCCTCCACTGTGAAAACACTGACTGTACTGGAGTGTGATCTTGGAGAGCGACCCAATTCCTGCCTGTGCCCGCTTACTCTTTTCTTCTATACATTTAAGCAGTCGTCCCTGGCTTGTGTTCTGTGGATCTTGGAACTCACTTTATGGGTAAAGATAACTTCTAAGTTGCACTGAATCTCCTGCCTCTGCCTTCCAAGTGCTGAGATTTACAAACACGGTACCAGTTTTGTTTGTTTGTTTGCAGCCAGGGTTTCTCTGTGTAACAGCCTTGGCTGTCCTGTGGACTAGGCGGGCCTTGAACTCAGACACCCACCTGCCTGTGCCTCCCAAGTGCTGGGATTAGAGATGTACACCAGCACTGCAGGCTGGTTTGTCTGTCTGTTTGGGTTTTTTTTTGGTTTTGCAACAAAGTCTCACTTAACTCAGACTGAACTCAATAAGGTATCTTAAGGTACCTGAAGCTGGCCCTTCTGTTCCTACTCCAAAACCTTCCAAATACTGGGATGTGAGTTTACACCATCACACGTGGCTTCAAAATCCAAACTTTTTCACTGCAAGAACTGTGGCCCAGGCAGAAGCTCCACCAAACACCAAAAGAACCAAGAATCTTATTGAACACATATGGAGAGGGGGGAGCCAACAATGTCCCTCAGTGGTCTGGTGAGATTCTCCTCACCCTTCAGGTCTCAGTTGGAATACTCCCTCTGCTAGGAAGTGCCCTATGTACTCCAGGCAGGGTCAGGTATCTAGTGGGCTCTGCCATCCCATCTAGATTGTCACTGTATGGATCTTGGTTTGACAGACTGGTACTGGCGTAGATCCTGTTGTTTCATAAGCAGTTCAAAACAGACACTCATCATATATAAGTTACATGGGGCGTTGGATAAACGTGAAAAGTAGTTCTCAACGAGAGAGAATAGATCAGTCTTTTTTAGGAGCACATATCTGGTGCGTTTGAAAGCAAGTGAGGACACAGACTTCCTTGGATCACCCGGCTGCCTACAATCTCTGACAGTTCTAAGATAACGCTGACATATTAGGTCCGTATCTCCCAGTGCCCAGTCAAGAAGCCTGCACGCTGTGGCTACTGAACAAATGGACCGGTATGAGGAATCTCATAAATAAACGTTAGGACGTCCATTCTGGGGTCATCCTTTTGCCAGGTCGCAAGATTCCATCACCATCACGAACCTAATTCCGTGCAAAACTAACGCATAAGCTCTGGGCTCTAAACCCAGGGTGATACGCAAAGCACCCACAGGGCGTAAGGGAAACTAAGGGACAAGCTGGAGTTTCTGGAGTAAAGTGTCTCTCTTAAGGATGGCTTAGTAAGGGATAGCATTGGGACTTCTCAGTCCCGCCCCTAACTTCTGACAAATAAGCCCCACCCTAATGCTTCTCATACCTCACCCTATTGGCTGGAGGAGACGTCAACCGCCACAACCCCTTTTCCCTATTGGCTTGCATTCCAAACTCGCGCGGTGACGCCACTGACCGCTCGCCCTTCTTCCCTATTGGGCGAGTGACACGCCCCTCTATCAGAAGCTATCCTCATTGGCTATAGCGTTTTGCCGGTTCGCACCGTGATTGGTCAGACACAGAAGCCTTTTCCCCTGAACTAGAAGGATCGGGAATGGAAGGGCTAGAGGCCTTAGGGTGAGACTCACGCTGGGCTGGCGGCAGGCAGATGTAGGTCTTGAAGAACTCGCTGCGGCGGGCGGCATCCTTGATGCGGTTGGCCAGCGGCTTGCTAACCTGCCGGATGCCCAAGTAGAACAGCTTCGCCATGGGGAACGCGCCCACCACCATCTTGGCGGCCGCCCTGGGCACGCGCAACCTTGCTGACTGGGCGGGGCGCCGCCGACCTCGCCGCTCCTCCCCCGCCCGCCGGAGGGCCGTGCGTGCCTGCGTAAGGAGGGACTTGCCTACGTGCCTACGTACGAGCGTGCGTTTGCACGCTCGCGGCGGGGGTGGTGGGGAGGGTGTTTGTCTGAAGGGGGGTGTTCGTGACGTCACCGCGTCGACGCCCCGACGTCCGTACGTTGGGTATGCAAATATGCGGCGGAAGTGAGGCGTCAGAGAGTGAAGCCGTTAAACGGCCGCTCGTGGGAGCGTGGTTCGAGCACTATTCCCGACGTGCTGACGTCACCGCGTCCTGCGTGATGTCACGTACTGAGTCGGCTTCCCTGCCCTTAGGAGGCGCCAGCTTAGTCCCAGTTCAGTCTGTTGAGTCGGGGTATGGCTTCCTCCGCGGTTAGCTCGCTCACCGGGGAGTCAGGCGAGTCAGCGCGTAGTCATACGGACCTGCAGCTTTACTCATTCTGAAGTTGGAGGAATGACTCAACCCTTCAGGAAATCGGTTCTTTTCTTTTTTTCCCCTAATTGTTTTTAAATGCTGGTCTCATGTAGCCCAGCCTGGCTGCGAACTCACTGCGTAGCTTAGGCTGTCCTCGGCGCTCCTGATCCTCTTGTGTCTCTGCCGCAGCGCTGGGATCACAACCCTGCGCTTCACGGCCCAGCACTGATAGCAGTTTCTCTGGGAGCAAAATGTCACAAATAACAGCACCTGTCTTGATTGTGTTTTCTGTGTTGTGAGGCTCTGAACCCCGAGGCATTTCCCATGTTAGGATAGGGGTTCAACCACCGAGCAGGATTCCAGCTCCCCACGGGGGATTCTACCGCTCGGCCACGCTCTAAACCCCTCACTGAGTGACTCTACAGCTTTGTGTGTGAATCCTGAATGTAAAACACAGGAAGTGACCACATGTGGAGCATGTCCCACAGAAGCCCTTACTATTGTGTGCACCGTTGTTTTCTCTAACCGCAGCCTCAACTGCACTACAGCTAGTCCGTCCTTTCCCCAAGTAACTGACAGAAAGACTGAAGCCCATAAGAACAGGGTGACACGGGGCTTCTCAGCCAGCACATTGGCTAATACCACTGGTTCTCAAGCAGCCTCGCTTCCTTCTTTGGAGGGTAAGGGTCCCCAGGGAGCTGGCTTAGGAAGGAACTTTAAAGACTTGTCCCAGACTGTCCCTCTCTTACCCAGCAGGGAGCAAAATCATATAAACAAAGTCAGGACTTAGTTGAGAGAAATTCTTGGATGGTGGCGTGAGGATGGGTAGTTGGGGACAGAAGGGACAGGAACACTGGTGACACATAGCCAGGGGACTCTGGACTTTCCTGTCAGTGCCTTTAGTCAACTCCCCATACCGGGGGACCTGTGCTTCATTTATATTGGTGGCAGCTGGGCCTGGTGTCACAGCTGTCATTGCAGCACTCAGGAAGCTGGAGCAGGAGGATGGAATGTTCTAGGTCAGCCTGGACTATATAATGAATTCAAGGTCAGGCAGGGCAACTTAGTCCTGACTCAAAATAAAATGTACAAAAATAAGAGGTCCATCAAAGGGGCTGGGGTGTAGCTGTGTTCGGAGAAAGCTCTTGCCTAGCTGGGTTCGATGTCCACTACCGGGAAGAAAGCAGAGAGCACTGTGGCCCTGACATCAGGTTTGCATGAGGTCCTTCATCTCTTTGGACAGAATCTTCCCCTTTACTTTCATTTTTAATTGTGTGTGTGTGTGTGTGTGTGTGTGTGTGTGTGTGTGTGTGTGCCCACAGAGAACAAGACACCGGAACCCATGGAGACAGGGCAGAAGAGGACACTGGAGTCACAGGTGTTTGTGAGCCACCTGATGTGGTGCTGGGAACAGAATTCAGGTCCTCTGGGAGAGCAGTGTGTGCTTTCAGCCACTGAGCCATGTCTCCAGAGCCCCTGCTTCCCATTCTACAGAGACTTCCCAACTGAGGCCCAAGCTTCCATAGTACTCAGGGTGGAGATGACAACCAGTCCAGGGTTGTCTTCTAACCCTGGTGGCCAAAGGACCTAGTCTAGGATCCCCTGGGAAGGCTTTTTAAAGATTTACTTATTATATATGTAAATACACTGTTACTATGTCAGATTCCATTACAGATGGTTGTGAGCCACCATGTGGTTGCTGGGATTTGAACTCAGGATCTCTGGAAGAGCAGTCAGTGCTCTTAACCACTGAGCCATCTCTCCAACACCTCCCATCCCCACCCCACCCCCACGACCTCCTGAAGGCTTTAGGAAACCTCTAAAGTGGTATGTAAATCTTTCTGGCTTTGTCCTTGGTTCTGAGAATAGCTTTCAGCACTTGGTAGGTGTTGAATACATTTTGTTTTGTCTTGTTTTGTTGCAAAGACAGAGACCTGCTATACAACCCAGTCCAGCCTCAAACTTAAGGATCCTCCAGCACTGGCCTTGAAGGTCCTGGGATCCAGGCCTGCAGCACCAGGCAGAGATGCCCCCATCTCCTTCCCAAAGCAGTGCTTTCTGAAGCCCCTCCTCTTCCTATCAACAAACCCGCTCCTTCACAACGTGCTTTTGTATCCCCCATTCCTCTCTTCAAGTGCCCTCTTCAGTTCTCTGGAGAAGGGTTCCTTGGGACTTCTCGGCTGTGGGGGTTGGGGGAGGGAGGATGGGGGAGATCTCTCTGCCTCAGTAGCCTGGGGTGAGTATTTGTTTGTGTCTGAGGAGAATCTTCCTATCTCCTTGGCCTGGGATGAGTGGGGGGGTGTGGAGATTTTCCTATCTTGGGGCCGTTTCTACAACATAGAGACATCTCCCATTTCTTGACTCCCAGGGGTGGGACAGGCTACTCAGAGCTAGGCACTTCCTTTCCCCCTCCTGTTTGGTGAAGAAACCACCACAGCATCTGGATGACCCATTAAGCAAGAAAGAGGAAGGGATACCATTTGCTAAGTCAGGCAGCCCTGGCCACTCTGGGCGTGGGAATACACAGATATGGGAGGAACAGGGAGTTCAGGGTGGCCCCAGCACTGACTGACTCACCGTAAGACCTTCCACCCTTTGCCCTGCGGTCCTTTCCGCCTAGGCCCCTTGGGCACCCTTTTCCCAGAATGGACCAGGGGTTCAAGTTACATGATCTCTCAGGCCCTGTGTTTCTTCCACTAAGTCTTCCTTCAAAATAAATCCTAGTAACTAGTCCTACTGGCATGGTTCATGCCTTTAATCCCAGTACTCAAGAGGCAGAGGAAAGGGGGAAGTCTGAGTTCTAGGCCAGCTGAGTCTACAGAGCAAGTTCCAGGCCAGCCAGGGTTACACAATGAGACTTGTCTTAAAAAAATCAACTTGGTCCTGGTGGTACAGGCCCATCATCCCAGCTAGTCAGGAAACTGAGGCAGGGAGATCACAAGTTAAAGGCCTGTAAGAACTACAAAGGGTTCCAAACCAAGCCTTGGCAACTAGCCAAGACTAAGAGGGGAATGGAGAAAGGGGTGTGTAGACAGGCCCCAGAATCAGCTTCCAGTACAAAAACAAAGGAGGGGCAGTCGACGGGCCAGCGGATGGCTGACCAGGTCAAGGTTCCCAAGCCTGGTGACCTGAGAGACTCCCTGGGTCCCTCATGGTGGAGGGAGAGGACCGATTCCCTGGCCTCTGACCACCTCAGCAGTGATGTGGCAGAACCCCTCGCCATAAGAGTAAATAAATATAATTTTAAGAAGAACTGTCCCTGAGCAGCAGTGGTGCGCGCCTTTAATCCCAGCACTAAGGAGGGAGGCGGAGCCTGATGGATCTCTGCATTGGAGGCCAGCCTGGTCTATACAGTGGGTTCCAAAATAGTCTGGACTACACAGAGAAACCCCATGTCTTGGAAAAATAAAAACACTAAATTTAAAAGGGGTGGAGGAGTTGTCTTGCTATGTTTACTTTTTATTGTTAGCTCTTTCTCCCTGACAGCAGAATCTGGTCTTCACAGACCAGCATAATCTCTTGCAGCAAGAGATGGATGGAAGGGTGCATGGGTGGATGCTCTTCTTGTCCTGGGCTCCCTTTCTAAATCAGCCGTACTTACAACTCCTCCAGGCAGTTTGCCCAGATTGGCTCCAATCTGCTTTTGACAGTCCCTGCCTTCACCATCTCAGACTGAGAGAATACTGTTTGTGTTGAATGAATCTCAGATTATCTCTGCTTGACACAGCAGTTAACACCTGTAAGCCTAGCTCTCGGGAAGCTGAAAAAGGAAGACTATCACCTCAAAGCCAGATTGTGATAACTACACTCTGTCCAAAATACAAGAAAGAATTACCAGCATGCTAGGTATTACCAGGACCAGAACGGATTCTAGGCAGGGGCTCTACCGCTGAGCCACGCCCCCAGCCCCTCACTGGGAATTTTAGATAAACGCTTACTGCTAGATTACTTCCCCAGGCTTTGTTGTGTTTAATATTTTGAGGCGAGTTTCACTTTGTGGTCCAAGTGGGTCTTGAACTTCCAAATCCTTCCTCAGCCTCCAGAGCAGCTGGAATCACACGTTTGTAGCATTTGATCAGACTTTTGTGTCTTTATTATAAACCAAACCGTTGACTTAATTATCCCTTCATCCCAAACTCTCCATGGCTGACCCCCTGTCTCCTGGCTGTGCCATTCCCCTTCAGGCCCTGCTGGGATAAAGTGAATCATTGGGGATCATAGTGGAAGAAGATAACGGAGACACAAAAACCCCATCTTTTTTTGTATTCTTATGAATATTCACACGGCCATATTTACATACATTTGCATACAACGGGAAGGGTGCAGGAGGACACTTGGGCATGGGGTTCACTGTGCCGGGGGCAGCAGCACCTTCAGCGGCACCTGGTCCCCCTGGGCAGTCGGAGGCACTGCCCAGACAGCCCCGGACGACTTGGCAGTGGTGCTCCTCTTGGAGGTCAAGGGTGTCTCCAGGGTGAGGGAAGCATTGGCCATCTCCTGGGGCTTGTTGCTGGCCAGGAAGCGGAGGAGGTTGTGTAGGGCCTTGGCCACGTCACTGCGGGCACCCTCGTTGACCAGGCAGTAGAGGATGGGGTCAGCCACGCAGTTGAGGCTGGTGAAGGCTAGTGAGCTGTGGTAGGCGGAAAAGACTCGCTCCTCGAAGCCACAGTCCCAGGGCCGGCCCAGGTAGACGGCGCTGCGAGACAGCAGGAGGGCGTGATAGGGCGCAAAGCAGACCAGCACAATGGCGATGAGACTCAGGGCCAGGCGCTTGATCTTGACTTTCTCCTGGCGCTCGGTGGACACACTGCTCTGCACGGCCCGCAGGATGCCGCGGTAGCACAGCAACATGAGCGCCCAGGGGAAGAGGAAGCCCACAAAGACCCGGTACAGATTCATCCAGGCCACCCAGCGCTCCATGGGGAACTTCTCAAAGCAGAAGGTGTGGTTGTAGCGGTCACGAAAGAGCTCGTCGTGGAAGAGCGGCGCCGAGTTGGCGCCCAGCTCGGTGGCCCAGACCACGGAGCTCACGGCCACTGCTGTCTTGACCCGGCGCAGGCGTGCGAAGCGCAGCGGATGCGCCACGGCCAGGTAGCGGTCCACGGAGATGCAGCACAGGAAGGCGATGCTGATATAGATGTTGCTGTAGAAGATGAAGCCAAAGAGCTTGCAGGAGCCGGGGCCGTGGATCCAGTTGTCGTGGTGGAGGAAGTAGTCGACCCACAGCGGCAGCGTGCAGATGTACAGCAGGTCTGCGATGCTCAGGTTCATCAGGTAGACGCCCAGCTCATTGCGCTGGCGCACCTGGCGGTAGGCTGCCCACAGGGCCAAGCAGTTGGTGGGCAGCCCCACCCCGATGACGAAGATATAGAGGGATGGTGGGAAGAGGTGGTCCACTCGAGAGTCCACTTGGCAGCCCTCCCACGCGCCCGTGCCGTTGTCCATCCTGGGCGATGGGGCTTCCCAGGCACTTCCCCTGGCCCGCTGGGGCTACAGGGCCACGGGGGGCGGGAGGCCATCAGGCCCCCTGAGCCCCCTCTTTGGAGGCTCAGGGGAACATCCCAGGAGACAGTTCACAAGGACTGAAGTCCGGGTTCGCTTTGTGACAGGTTAAGCAAAAGGAGAACTTGAGAGGAAGAGCGTCGAGGAACGATGGAGGTAGGATAAGAGGTGGGGCTAATGCCAGTGGGGGTGTCTGCACACACAACCAGAGCACAAAGATGGGGGCACCAGAAAAAAATAGGTGAAGATAGTGTTTACAGGGGAGATGACACCAGAGATGTCATGACGTCTTAGAAAGTCAATATGGGCAGGATGAAGTAGCAGTGGGGTGGAATGTTCTAGAAGACTAAGGGAAGACACGGGGGAGCATCGAGAGAAGTCACAGAGTCGACAAGATGCAACTTAGAGTGCTGGCATCTGCTAGGACCCCAGCAGGAAACAGAACTATGTAAAGTCACCAGTGGGGGAAGAAAAACGAGGTCTCCTCTGGGGATGGACAAAGAGGAAGGGCTTGTAAGGGCTGGTGACTGTGGGAAGGGATGCTAGGAAACAGGAAGGTGAGTAAGTGGCGGAGCACAGGAGGATTGTGGGTAGGAAGGGGACTCCGAGGGGGGTTCCAGGAGACTCAGAGTCGATCCTGGTGGAGACTGAGGAGTGGAGATGAAGTTGTCCCACTCGCGACTGTACTGAGAGCTGAGATCGCTAGGCCTGAGGGGAGAGAAAACATTAGAGAAGCTGGCGTAGATGTCCATACCAGCCTTCCCAGCACCTTCCCGTTACTCCGGTGGAAGACGGCGGGGACACCCCCAACAAAGCCTGTTTGAGTATCACCCCGAGGCAGAGATGTCTAAGAGCATAGGATTGAGGGTGCCAGGCAACGGAAGGGCTTTCCAAATACAAATCGAAGACCCAAAACGTTGGCACGTGCCTTTGAACCCGGAAGGTAGAGCACGGAGAATTAGTTCAGAGTCATCCTCCACTACACTTTGGGTTTGAAGCTGTGAAAACCTGTTTCTAAGTAAGCAGTGGTTGGTGAGGAGGTTGGAGATGGCTCAGCGAGGGGAAGGGAGCTTGCAGCTAAGCTTTTCAACCCGAGTGTGATTCCAGGAACTCACACGGTGGAAGAAAACCAGTCCTATAGGTTGTCCTCTGATTCCTGCGTGTATAGCACAGCAAGCGCAATCGCGTGCGCGCTTGCGCGAATACGTTCCAATGCGGAGAGATGAAACAGATACAGATTGTCAAACTGAAGCAAGGTGAGCCTCAGATCTGTCCGAGGTCCTGATGCCCAAGGTGGGAACTCTCTGTTCTCAGCTCCTTTCTCAGACAGCCCTTTATTTCCCAGAGCCCTATGGTCATAAAAGGACCCTGGGGGTAAACAGTGGGACAAAGCTGGAGCTGTTAGACTCTGTAAAGGTCATGGTCAGGGACACGGGGACTGGCTCCAGCAGGGGGCGCAGCCCTCACACTTTCCCACTGTCCCTCCAGTGAGGACCTGAAACCTTATTCTGGGAAGATCTATCTACTCTTTCTTTTAGAGCAGACAACAGTCATGCGCCAAACCCCTCACCTGACGATCGATTGAACGGCCTGTACATATTTCGTTTACTCGGATGTAAACCAATCTCTTCCCCTCTCTCTCTTCTTCTCTGTCTCATGTAAGTCCAGGCTGGCCTTGAACCTAGCATGCAATTGAGGATAGCCTGGATGCTCCAGCCTTCTCCGAGTGCTCCACCACACACAGCTTGGATTGTTATCCTGGGCCCCATGCATCCGAGGAAGGTGCAGGACCAGCGGAGCCACATCCCCTGCACGTATGTTGGCTGGCTGGCTGGATTTTTGTGACTGGTTTTTACTGTGTAGCCCAGGCCAGTCTGAAACTCATAAACATACCTGCTTCCCCAGGGGTGAGACTAGAGGCAGGCACCACCGCGCCCTCCTTCAAAGCATTTTAAACTCAGGAGGCAGAGGCAAGCTGCTATCTGAGTTCGAGGCCAGCCTGGTCTATAGAGTGAGTTCCAGAACAGCCAGGGCTACTGAGGGGTTTATTTTGAAGAAAAATAAAATAAAATAAAGAGAGAAAGACAAAGAAAGAACCATACAAGCAAGATTAAACTAGGAAATCCAGTCTTAGACAATGAACAGAGAAGGTGCCACATGATCTGGAGGAAAAACACAGAAGATGGGAAGCCACCTCTGAAAAATCCCCAGAACACACTTAAAAAACACTGTGTGAGGGGCCAATGAGACGGCCTCTCTGAAAAGTTGCTTGCTGGCAAGCATCACGCCCTGATTTTATCCCCAATACCCACATGGCAGGAGAGAACTCACTCCCAGAAGTTGTCCTCTACACATATACCGGGGCAACAAACAAACAAACAAATGAATGTAATTTAAGAGAGAAAGGAGAGGGAGACGGTTAAGTCTACTAAACAAATGAGTAAATAATAGTCCAGAGAGGGGAAGGCATATGCCCAAAAGAAGTCACACAGCAAGTCTCGGAAACCCAAGTCTTTCTGCCTCCCACGGAAAGTTCCAGCTCTACCTTCAGATAGGTCCAGTGTCTCTATTCGCTTGCTTGCTCTATGTGGCCTTCATTGCTCAGGGGTTGTGACAGCATCTGTCTGGTCACTCTGTCTCCCTCAACTGCGCAGGGCAATCAGAATGACCTAAGGGAATCTGCTCTAGTGTTTTTCTTCAGGAACTTCCAAAGGCTTCCAAGAGTCTGGGGGCATGGCTCAGTGGTAGAGCCCCTGCCTAGAATCCCCCAGTGAGGGGCTGGGGGCGTGGCTCAGTGGTAGAGCCCCTGCCTAGAATCCCCCAGTGAGGAGCTGAGGGCGTGGCTCAGTGGTAGAGCCCCTGCCTAGAATCCTCAGTGAGGGGCTGGGGGCGTGGCTCAGTGGTAGAGCCCCTGCCTAGAATCCCCCAGTGAGGGGCTGGGGGCGTGGCTCAGTGGTAGAGCCCCTGCCTAGAATCCCCCAGTGAGGGGCTGGGGGCGTGGCTCAGTGGTAGAGTACCAGATTAGTATGTACAAGGCCCTAAGTTCTCTCTGTATTAATACAAGAAAATAAATAAACTTGCCAGAAAATGGAAGCTCCTGCTACAAAGGTTCTTCCCAGCTTCCTTACATTAAGCAATTTTCAATCCAATGAACTTCCTCCAGTACTGATACCCCCACACTCCCTCCCTGGCTGGCCTATGGCGTCTTCAGCTCCTCTTTCACGTCCTTCACTCTTTCTCGAGTTTTCGCGACCGAGTCCCCACCACCCCTACAACCGTCTCCTCTCAGCACTGCTCCGTATCCTGTTGGCTTCTGTGTGTCTGGAACTTCTTGGGGAACAAGGGACCCTGAGTGTCATGTGCACTGTTCTATTCCCCGTCAAAGGACAGTCCTTGCACAAAGTAGGTGTTCAACAAGTGCCTGGGTATAGAAGTCATTCCGGAAGCCCAGCGGCTAGGAGAGGGCAGAACACTCTGGCCATGACTCTCCCACCAGGACTCTCCCTCTCCTCCTCCCTGATGACTCTGCCCCAGGCATCAACAAGCCCTGGGGAGCCTGGGGGAAGAGGCCGCAAACTGGGAGGAGATTAAAGGGCAGGACCCATCTGCTTCCTGATTGACTAGGAAAGGTCGGGCCATGTCCGGATCCCTAAGGCCAGCACCCTGTGGGGAGTCCTTAAACACCCACCGTCCCACCCCTGAGCTGGAAACTTCTGGATCCAGATGAAGTGGGAGGGACTTGTTTCTGGGTAGACCAATGGGAGCCAGCTCAACGAACCATCAATCAAAACCTACCCAGACCAAGTCTTCCCCCTGGTCTCCTCTTTGCCCGCTTCCCCTCTGCTCTCTGCTCCCTCTCCCCCCTCTCTCTCCCGCCCCCAACCCCCACCTTCATCTCTCCTTTCCTATCTATACAGCAAGGGAAATGTTTTCCTTCTACAGAAGAGGGGTCTGATCTCTGTCCTGGTCACATCATCACACACACGGAAATCGTTGGCAAACTGAAGCGTCTTCAGTAAAATATTCGGTATTTGGGCCTGGGGACGTAGCTTACTGATAGAATGTTTATCTAGAGTCCAACAGTGAGTGCTGGGGTGTGGCTTCTCTAGCGTGAGGAGGGCTACAAAGAGGTCTGGGCCTGTAGCTCAGTTCAGGAAGTATTTGACTGACAAGCGCGGAAGTCCTGGGTTGTCTCCCCAGCACTTCATGAATCTGTCACGGTGGCCCAGGCCTATAGTCCCCACAGGTCGGCCTGGGACCAGTGAGACCCTGTCTCAAAATTTAAAGAGAAAGGAAGGAAGGAAGGCTGTACCGGGCTGAGGACATGACTCAGCGTGGACAGGCAAGCACCTGCCTTCAGACCCTCAGCACTCACATAAAAGCCCTTGAGAGAGAGCTGGGCGTCCCCTGAAACCCCCTTCCATGGCCCCAGGTCCCTGCTGAGAACGGGTACACAGGCAGCAAAGACATTCCTGGCAGCCAAAGGAAATGAACTTCCCATTGCCAATTTCCTCCCAGGGAACAGAGTCTGGCATCCACCCTGTCCTCAGCCTACCTGAGTCAGGAGGATGCTAGGCGTGGGGCAGAGAGGCACTGAGAGTCAGACGGACAAAATGACAGACAGACAGAACGCCAGACTGACCTTGCTTCTTCCCTACCTGACATCTGGCCACCACCACAGCACCCCCACACCATCCCCAGCCATCAGAGAACCTCTGATTCCTAGAATTCCATGATACAGGTTTATAGTGTGTGGGGGCAGGGAGTTATGTCTTCCCAGTCCATATGGGGAAACTGAGGCCCAGAGAGAAAGGCTGTTAATCACCATCTGGACTGAACAGTGTCTCCTTCTCTGAGTATTTTGTTCCTCTCATTCCCATACTAATGTCTTTCTAGGGGCTTCAAACTCCTTTGACAGTCTGTTAAAAACCAGGAATTGTTTATTTCTTTGTTTTTCAAGACAGTTTCTCTGTGTAGCCCTGGCTGACCTGGAACTCACCCTTTAGACCAGGCTGCCCTGGAACTCTGAGATCCACCTGCTTCTGCCTCCTGAGTGCTGAGATTAAAGTTGTATGTCACCACATTAGTTAACAGGGACTTTTTAAGAACATAGAGGGACGGCTCAGTGGTTAAGAGCACTGGCTGCTCTTCCAGAGGTTCTAAGTTCAAATCCCAGCAACCACATGGTATCTCACTGAGAGGGGAAGATATCAATATTCTCTTTGGACCTCCAAGTTAACGCGTGTGCGCACACATACACACACACACACACACACACACACACACACACAGACACACACAGACCCATCCTGGCTGGAGTGTCCCTTGCCCAGTCCCAGGTAAAGTCAATGTTATCTTTACCCTTAGTGTGTCTTTGGGGAGGTGCATGCAAGATGCAAGCCCGAATTCTACACCCCACCCCCAACTCAGGTTCCTGCAGGAAAAGATAAGTTCAAGGGAGGCACAACTTTTGGTGGGGAGATAGGAAAGGATAGCCTATACCCCAATCTCCGGTCAGCTCAGCTACTGAAGCCAGAGAAAATGCCTAGTTCAGAGCCTCCCTGACCCTCAGTGAGCAAAATTCAAAGACACAGGCTGAAAAGCCAAGAGGAAGCAGTGGTAGGCCCACAACCCCATCCTCATCCACCCTTAGCCCACCCACCACCCTCATTTCTGAGGCCACCAGACTAGCTCCGTCAGGTTTACTGCACCATGGGCTCCCAGTCTCCCCCATTCTGGAGGCCCTAGGGGACCGGCCAGCTCCGGTCTGCTCATTAGGGCCGAAATGTGATCAGTGTTTCTCGCTGCCCACCTGCTGCCTTGGCAGCAAGCGGAAATGGCGGGGGGCGGGGAGGGCGGGCAGTCCGGCCACCTGGCCGGGCCTCAGTTTCCCCGTTTCTATTAAGGAGCATCTCTGTCCCACCTCCACCCCCACCCCTGGCCTCTACACCCACACCACCCAGCAGGACTGTGGAATTCTTAGAGCTGCCCTGCTGACATTCTAGAACCCGGCGGTTCTCAAGCCCTGAGATTCTGTGGCCGGCCCCGTTTGTGGTCCGATGTTCTAACATTCTAGAGCCTTGATTCTCCGCTTTCTGTTATTATTATCCTCGCCTTTGCCAGCACGCGCCCTTGTCAGTTTCCAATATCCCAGGCGTCTCCCGGCCCAAGATTCTGAAGTTCTATTGTTAGAACTCTCTATGATTTAAAAGAAAAGAAAGAAAGAAAGAAAGAGAGGGAGAGAAATATAATAATAAAATAAAATAAAATAAAACACACGCTATGACTTTCATAATCTATTATTAAACCCTGGGTGATTTCTATCTTTTCCCAGCAAATGAATACACTACACGTTTCCCTTTTCTCTCTTTGTAGAAATGAGAACGCTTGGTAAATAGGTGAACCCGACTTCCTTTTCCCCCTCATTCCTGCACTGACTTAGCTGAAGGTTCACAGAGTTGGGGGGGTCAGGATAGCCGATCACCTGCCCCCCCAAATTATATTCTCTAAGGGACAGACACTAGGAACCCAGGCTGCTTCTGACCCCTTGCTCAGCGGTCTGGCCTCGTCCCTCCCTGTTCACACCAGCTGAGTTATTATTTGTCTAGACACAAACCAAATTATAGGCCCTGTCCCGGGGGAACAGTGGGCTTTGAGGGGAGGGTCAGGAGACAGGGGTGGAGTTAATTCACTTGGATTTTTTCTCTGCCTGAAACTCCTCCCCCTCAACACCCCAGCCCAACCACCTCTGGTCCTCTTTCCCCTCCACCAGCAAGCCCTCAGAAATACCTTCCCGCAAACCCCCTCCCTTCTGGCCTCCAGCCATTCTTACCCAAGTCTGGCAGGGTTCCCCGCCTACTCACTTAGCGGACCTCATTGCCCGAATTAATCCGACTTAGCGGTAGTGCAAAAGAATTCAGGTCTCCAGATATGGTCAAGGGAACCCAGGTCTCCGGATATGGGCTGCCCCTGACAAGAGCCCTAAGCCCTGAGGCTGGCGAAGACTTACTTCAGCTCCAAGGTCTCAGTTTCCCTGCTTGTAAAACGGAAGGGGCACGGCCTATGTGGTTTCCACAGGCTCTTTGCAGCACACAGCTTGAGTACCATAAACCTTCAAGATATCAGCACTACTGTGTGTGGATTGAAGGGTCAGAACATCAAAAGGGTCTTTGGATCCCTGTGTCTGTCTCGGGATGCCGGGTTACAGCATCCTAGGTCCTTTCATTCAAAGACAGGAAGGCAGGGTCTTATTAATTTAGCCGAGGCCGGCCTTAGACTAAGATTCTCCTACCTCAGCCTGGGTGACAAGGGTCTTTTGAGACAGGGTGTCATGCCACCTAGGCTGCCTGCAACCCTTGCTCCTGTCTCTTACCTTCCTAGTGCTAGGGCCACAGTCAGGTGCCAGCATCCCAGGGTCCAGGGCTCCTGGGTGGTATAAGTTTGGGAACCCTTCCTCGCCCATCCATCTCAGTATCCATTCCAAGGAGTATCCCAAACCCTGAAGTCGATCAAGTTCAACCTCAGAGACAGAGATTCTGGGAAGCCCTTTGGGTAGATTTCAGGGGGTGCAGCTGGTCGGAGGGTCTAGAAGGAGTGCTGAGGGGCTCCCCATCATTTACATTAGTGTCCCCAGTGCACATCCAGCTTGGGACACACACACACACACACACACACACACACCAAAGCTTGGGGAATTCTGAAATGTAATCTGGAAATTCAGTTCCAGGGAAGGGGAGTAAGACAAAGTAGGAAGGAGTTAACAGAGACCCAGCCAAATTCTGGAGGGGAGGAAGTGCGGGAGGAAGTCCACCCCCCCCCCCAGCCAGGAATTCCTGAGACAGGAGGGTGGGGTAGGTGTGACCTCAGAACCCATGGGGTGACTACAAAATGGGTCCTGGGGTCATGGTGTCACTCAGAGTCCATTTACCCTGGATTGCAATCCTGCTATCCCCTACCCCAATTCTAAGCAGCCCCACAACCCAGAGGAAAAGGTTCCAGGACTTAGGGAGCAGGATGGGAGGGGGCAGGAGGGCACTAAGGCACCACAGCAACGTGGGTGTGGGCTAGAGGAGCCAGAGCAAGCTGAGATGGTCACGCACAGAGAGAAGGAGAGGGAGAGTGTCTCACACCAACAGGGGAGTGGAGGTCAGGAAAGAGGTAGAGGGAACCAGAGGCGGATGGAAAGGGCAGGTGAGGGATCTCAAGAGATGCAGAAATAGAGCCCACTGGGTTTGTTGCTGAAGGGGGCTGAGGCAGGAGGATGGTCAGTTTCAGTTTAAGTAAACTTGATCTGTAGAGCCAGGGGCTAGCTTTAAAACGCCAGATGGTGGAGAGTCAGGTGCGGTGACACATACCTGTAGTCCCAGTAGACTCTAGGAAACGAAGGCAGGAGGATTGCAGTGAATCCGAGGCCAACATGGACATGAGACTGAGTTCAAAGATAGTTTACGGTATGCGGCGAGATCGTGTGTGTGTGTGTGTGTGTGTGTGTGTGTGTGTGTGTGTGTGTGTGTGAGAGAGAGAGAGAGAGAGAGAGAGAGAGAGACTGACAGAGACAGAGAAACAGAGAGACAGAGACAGAGAAACAAAGACAGAGACAGAGAGACAGACAGAGAGAGGGGAGGGGAGGGAGGGAGAGAGAGATAAGGAGGGAAGAAGGGGAGAGAAAAAGGAGACCCAGAGGCAAGGGATCTTAGGGACCCCACGGACAGGAGGGAGAAGCAGAAAAGATGGGTTCTCCAGAGCCGGGTGGCGGACAGGGGAAGCTGCAGGGAGACTGAGGCAGCGGAGCGGCCACCTAGAGTCTACAACCTAAGAAAGGGTAGGATGGGAACGGGGGGGGGACAGCACCCACCTGCTCCGAGGCTGGGCTGGGCGACCGGTGTCGGTGACTTGGTCCGGACTCTGCGCAGCGCAGGGACCCGGCGGGCGCCCCCGCGGGGCAGGAGAGCAGCGACAACCCCTGGCCAGGGGCTGGAGTCGGAACCCAGGCCCCGCCCCAGCCAGGCCCGCCCCCATTAACCCCTCCTCTGCCGCTCCCCTGCACCCCACGTGTCCCCCACCCCCACCCCGCCCCGGGAACTCTGGAAATCTCACCTGCTGCTGCCTCAGAGACACAACCCATTAACTCCTTCCTTACCATTTCTCCAATTCCACACTTCGAATTTAAGCTCCCTCCCTGCAGGTCTCCGTTACTACGTCTTTCTTTTTAAATATGTTTATTTATTTTATGTATATGAGTACACTGTAGCTGTCTTCAGATGCACCAAAAGATGGCATTAGATCTTGTTACAGATCTGCTGTGAGCCACCATGTGGTTGCTGAGAATTGAACTCAGGACCTCTGGAAGAGCCGTCAGTGCTCTAACCACTGGGCCACTTCTCCAGCACCCTATCCACATCTTTCTAAGAGACTGAAAACAAAGAGGTCTGTTAAGGGGTCAGTGGATTGTCTCAGCAGACAGGCGATTGCTACTAATGCATCCCCAGGACCCGCCCAATGGAAGGAGAGACTGGGACTCCTGCAAGTCGTGCTCTGACTTCCATAGGGCACCCCCCCAGATAAATAAATGTAAAAATAAACATGTTAAATGGCGGCCTGTTAAGTCCACCTCAGGTATCAGAACCTCAAATGGAAGGAACCTTGGGGGGTCATTTCTTAGGCCCTGCCTCTGTTTCTTCCACAAAGCGGCCAGACAGGACACTTTTCTCCACCCGTGTGTGTGTGTGTGTGTGTGTGTGTGTGTGTGTGTGTGTGTGTGTGTGTTTGACTTCACAGAGAGCATAATGTCAACTCTAACAATGCAGCGTTCTGGGTTACGTGTGTGTGCCTGTAATCTTCCAGCACTTGGAAGGCTGGGGCAGGAGGATGGCTGAGAGTTTGAGGGTTTCCACTGGGCTGTCCAGGGCACCCTCGACTGCCCTCTAAATGCTTCATTTACCCACAGGTCACATCAGCACCTCACGCTGAGAGGAGCGGGTGGCAGGAGGGCCATTCTTGTGTTGAGGTTGATTACTCTGGTGTGGCTGTTGCCTGGAAGTGAGATTCCCATTGTTTTCAGGAAGTGTGCAAAGGTTCCAAAGAACTGCACTGCCCTCTTTTTATCCTGGTCGGTCACTTCCTGCACAGATTAGTCCTGAGAGGTCATTATAGATGCCGGGACTTCTGATCTGCCTGGAATACAGCCCTCCAAAAACAACAGCAGTGATGGCGTTCACAATTCTAACTTACATAGTTATTTCATCTTGGCTGAGAAGATAGAACCAGCCTTACACATACTAAGCAAGTGCCACACCCCAGCCCCTCACTGGGGGATTCTAGGCAGGGGCTCTGTTACTGAGTATACCACTTAGTATTGTGCTTGTTTTTCCAGACTAGATTTCACTGTATAACCCTGGCTGGACAGGGAATCAAAGAGATCCACCTTATTCTGTCTCATTAGTGCTTGGATCACCATACCCAATTCTGGGTGTGTGTGTGTGTGTGTGTGTGTGTGTGTGTGTGTGAGAGAGAGAGAGAGAGAGAGAGAGAGAGAGAGAGAGAGAGAGAGAGATTATTCGTGCACCATTTTAAGTAGTTTCTCAGGAATCATCATCTTGGATTTTTGTTGTTTTGTTTTGGTTTTAGGGTTTTTTTTAGGGTTTTATTTTTTAAATATTATTTATTTAATATATATAAGTACACTGTCACTGTCTTCAGACCCTATTACAGATGGCTGTGAGCCACCATGTGGTTGCTGGGATTTGAACTCAGGACCTCTGGAGGAGCAGTCAGTGCTCTTAACCACTGAGCCATCTCTCCAGCCTTAGTTTTAGTTTTTCAAGACAAGGTTTCTGTGTCACCCTGACTGTCCTGGAACTCATTCTGTAGAGCAGGCTGGCCTTGAACTCAGAGATCTTCCTGCCTCTGCCTCCTGAGCACCGGGATTAGTGTGTGCCAACTTGTCTGATTAAAATCCACGTTTGTTTATTTATTCTGTGTAAGGACATGTGGGGAGTTGGGTGTCACGGTACATGTGGAGGCCAAAAGACAAGTTCATGGAACTGGCTCTCTCCTTCCACCTTCGTGTGGGTCTAAAGGCCCAAACTCAGGCCGTCAGACTTGGCAGCAAATGGCTTTACCCATCAACTCATCTCAACAGCTACAACATGCCTCGCTTCATACAAATGTACATGTTTTCTTCACACGTCTGTTCTCAGTACCTGCAGTACCTGGAGAAGCCAGAAGAGGGCGTCAGATCCCCTGGAGCTGGAACTACAGTTGCGTGTGAGCTGCCAAGTGGGTACTGGGAATGGAACAGTGTCCACTGTAAGAGCAGTCAGTGCGCTTAACCGCTGAGCCATCTCTCCGGTCCTGCTCTTTCTTTTAACACCTCAGATTAGTTTTCACCCACTCTACAACGTCACACAAATCCAACAGCTTGAAAGAAAAGGGAGCCGCTGTGTGGCCTTGGGAAAATGACCTCACCTCTCTGAACCATAACATTCTCTTTTTTCAGGGAACTTAGTGGGCATAGGTAATGAGGCGGTTAACTGTAAAGTAGGGACACTCACAACACCGGAGAGTTAAAAGAACAGGGTCAAGGCAGGTGTCACGGCAAACTTATATATAAATCCCAAGAGATGAGATATGGTTTTACCAGGAGGGCCTTGAACTTCACAAGCAGCTGAGGTTGACCTTGAACTCCTGATCCCAGATCGTTTGAGGTACAAGTGTGAGCCACCACCACGGCCTGGTTCTAAAAAGTGAGTCAGAGTGCCCAGTGGTTCCGGTGGGGGTAGGATTGCCCTCTCCTCTAGCAAACCCTACGTTTGCCTCAATTCATTCATTCCAGGTTGTGGCGGGCAAAATATACCTCCTTTCTGAGAGTCACTGGGAACATTTACAAAGGGGGACAGTTTTCAGAAGGACAGCTAGACAGTGAAGAGGACCTGCAGCTATGAGACCATCACCACTCAAACCTTTAGGGTGCAAACGCAGACCTCGGAACCAAAACTCTCACCCCCTACTCTCGGATCGGAGAGGGCAAGGAACCCTCGTTGGGTGGAAGCCACGCGCAAGGCAGTTTCTCACGACCCAGCTGAGGGGACACTGAGGGGACAAGGACATATGGAGAACCATCAGCAAATTTCCAACTGGCTTTTCAAGGGATAACCTTCCACGCAGAACCAAAGATGACCACCGGGGGGCGACAAAGGATTAAGAGCCACCAAGGAAAAGCATTTGTTTTTATAGTCTCAGTCACCATCCCAGAACTTGGATTGCTGGAGTCCATTGGGAGTGGGTTGTGGGGCAGGAAAAAAAGGCTTGACCCAAGAATGTCAGAAAACAGGCCTTTAAAAGCCTAGAAGACAGCAATAGCACACACCATTTAACCCAAGCACTCAGGAGGCCGAGGCAGGGGGATTTCTCTGAGTTCAAGGGTAGCCTGGTCTACACAGTGAGTTCCAGGGCAGCCAGGACTATGAAAACCTCAGTAGATATCCTGGGATGGTGACAATGCATACCTGTGACTCCAGAACTCAGATGGTGGAAGCAGGAAGTTCAGGTCCACCCCCAGCTACACTGTTGCACATTGCACCGGGCTCCTTTACAGGAGTGCTGGGGATTTGAACTCAGGACCTCATGCTTGTATGATGTTGCTAAAATTCCTTCCTGGGACTTCCCTAGAGAGCATAGGTGAGGGATCCCTTACAGGGTATGAGTGCTTCTCGTCCCAACAGGCTACACCAGAAAGGCCTTTACCCAGAAGGGATGATTCTCAAACATGCAGAGAGGGAGCCTCCCTCCTGAACCCTCTGTGCAGCCACTTGAAGCTTTACATCATTAAGTACCACAGGGGCCAAAGGCAGCTGAATACTCAGGGGAGCATCTTGTGTCCCAAGGGGATGTAAACAGTTTTTAAAAGCCCAGCACAGGGGGCTGGAGAACTGGCTCAGTTCTCAATCTCTCAGCATCTTTTGAGGCACTGGCTGCTCTTCCAGAAGTCCTGAGTTCAAGTCCCAGCAACCACATGGTGACTCACAACCATCTGTAATGGGATCTGATGCCCTCTTCTGCTGTGGTGTGTCTGAAGACAGCTACAGTGTACCCACACACACTCACACACATGTGCGCGTGTACACACACAACTTAAAAACAATCGTTTCTAGAGGCAGAGAGACAGCTGTCTATAAAGTGTCCACCAGGCAAACTTGGGAAACTGAGGTCAGTCATGTAAGATCTGAGCATAGCAGCCTAGTTCTTTAATCTCAGTTCCGGGGAGGTAGATGGGGAGCCCGGGGGCTTCCGTGCAGCAGGCTTAGCCACATTGCTCCAGGCTCGGTAAGAGAGACTGTCTTAGACAAAGTAGATGGGGCTGGGTTAATGGCACTTGCTGCTCTGGCAGAGAACAGAGTTTGGTTCCTAGGGCTCACCTTGGGCAGCTCACGACCGCTCGTAACTCGAAATCCGAGAGATCTAACACCATCTCTGGCTTCCAAGGGCAGCTGAGCACGTGTGCAGTCATAGACAAACACACTCCTATATAATTTATTTTTAATTGCAATAAAAATTAAAATTTCTTTTTTAAAAATATAGCAGAGAGCGATTGAGGAAAATACCTGCTTTTGACCTCTGGCCTCCACAACACACACACACACACACACACACACATACACACATATACACACACACACACACACACACACATACACACATATACACACACACACACACACACACACACACAACCAAATACATAGACCAGACGCCAGACAGCTCAGTGCATAAGTTTGTATTTCTGAATGATATAAAAGAATAAACTTAAAAAAAAAATACCCCAAACCAAACACCAATGGCTCCCACAAGGCTTGGTGGCCCATTTGTCCCACCCCGATAAATAGAGACCTCTGCCTGTCTGTCACCCACCCGCCCCATCACCCCCTCCACTATAGACTCTGGGCATATATTACTGTTCTCCGCAATAGACATCTCCCAAAAATAGATCTCACTCCTGCCACAGGACTCTGCCCTGGCCCCACACCCCGCTTCAGACTACCCGCCACTGTAGCACGCTCGTGTCTTTGCCCCCGGTGGTGAGGGCCATGCTGTCATCCCACAAGAAGGCCACATTAGTCACATGGCTGCTGTGTCCACCATATTTGTGGCTGAGGGCCTGTTAGAAGGGAAGAAGAGGGAAAAAAGAGGTCAGATGAAAAAACACTACCCGGAGGCCATTGGCATTTTCTTCTTTAAAGCCATACATGAATGTATGTGTGTGTGTGTATGCCTGCATGTATGTTTGTGTACATGTGTGTATGTGCACGTGTTTGTGTGGGTTTATGTGTGTGTGCATGTGTGTATATGTATGTATGCATGTGTGTACATGTGTGTATGTGTGTATGTGTGTGCATGCATGCATGTATATATGTGTCTGTGCGTGTGTCCAGGTTGTCCTAAAGCTCATAAAGGTCTTGCTTCGTTTTAATTTAATTTAATTATCTGTTTATTTATGTTTTCGGTTTTTGGAGACAGGGTCTCCCTATGCAGCGCTGGCTAGCCTGGAACTCCCATTGTATACCAGGCAGGCTTTTAACTCACAAAGATTTGCCTGCCTTCTGCCTGAGCACTGAGATTTTAATTTTTAATTACATGTATACATGTATGTCAGAGTATAGGTTTGTTCAGTCACCCATGTAGGCCATAAGATGGTGTTGGATGTCCTGGAGCTGAATGTAGTAAGTCAGCCCTGATGTGGATGCTGGGACCTGAACTCAGTAAACTCAGGCCCTCTAGAAGAACAGTACATTCTCTTAACTGCTGAGCCATCTCTCCAGACATCCTTTCTCCTAAAAACATTTGTGTAGGTTTGCGTGTACACGGATGCACAAGTACAGGGAGCACATGTGGCGGTCAGAAGACAGCTCACAAGAGTTGGTTCTCTTCCTCAACTATGAAGATCTTGAGAATCGAATTTAGGCCATGAGGTTTGGCAGTGAGCAAATTTACCTGCTGAAGATATATGGCTCAGTGGCAGAGGCCCTGCCTAGAATCCCCCAGTGAGGGGCTGGGGGCGTGGCTCAGTGGCAGAGGCCCTACCCAGAATCCCTCAGGGAGGGGCTGGGGGCGTGGCTCAGGGATAGAATCTTTGCACAGAGTACATGATGCCCTTGGTTCCGTCCTCAGCACTAAAGATAATGGACAGATAGAACTTGTAAGACCTGTGTTCACTGAACCGAGTTCCCATTCAAAGTGGGCTGTGGCGATTCTCCCGTGGGGAGCCTGTGCCCACACTTAGGTATGGCTTACTTCCGTCTTCTTTGAGAAGCCCAGAAGGCCACACTCAGGCTCCTGGGCATGTCTGTTTTTCTTCCTTTCAGGTGCCTCTCTCTTAACCCTCATGCTTCAGTTACATTAAAATATCTTCATTAAACCTGAGCTCTCTGCACCATTAAGAAAAAACGCTGGGTGTACTCAGGAGCAGACTCTCCCAGCCTCAGCCAACTGCTCTTAATAGCCATTTGGCTCTGTAAAAATTTATCTTTGTTCTGGGCCTATCGAGGAATCATGGGTGCTGGAAACACAAACCCAGCTTAGTGAGGACCGTGGCCCCTCGGATCGTATTTGTGCAGGCATACAGTGGGGTCTCATTTAATGCTTGTAAAACGAGAGTCTGCAATAACCCCAGAGCTACCGGTTTCATCTCAGAAACCCTGTGAAAGACCCCGTGCCATGAAGACATCCTAGAGTTGTGGGGAAACTGAGGTCCTGGGAGGAGTAAATAAGATGAAAATGGCAAAAAGCCAGGCAGGCAGCCGAGAGGGTGGGAAAGCTGTGACTACATCTCTAGCAGCACATAAACGTGGTCAATGGTAGACATCTGTAATCCTAGCTCTGGGGAGGCCAAGGCAGGGAGATCAGTGGAGATTCAAATCATCCTTGGCCAGATAGGGACTTTGAAGCAAGCCTGGGCTATTTGAAACCCTGTTCAAAAATAAAACAGAAATCCCCACAAAGGGGTGAATGTGGTCTCCAATCTCACACCCTCGGGCCCTCCAGAGACTCACTCTCGGTTGACAGCAGGGGTAGCTGAACAGGTGCACTTTGCCAAAGTCGTCAGCAGAGACCAGCAACTTCCCATCGTGAGAGCGTGTCACAGCATTGATGTCTGTGCCATCTGCCCCCTCGGGCCAGATCCCTGTCAGCGTGACAAGAAAAGAGATAAAAATTTACTTGGAAGCTGGGCATGGTAGAAGGAAAAGAAATAAAAGTTCCAAGACCTCCCTGGATAACTTATGAAGGTGTGTCTCCAAAAGTTTTTAAAAATAAAGAAAAAAGCCAGGGTCGTGGCTCAGTGGTAGAGCCCCTGCCTAGAATCCCCCAATGAGGGGCTGGGGGCGTGGCTCAGTGGTAGAGCCCCTGCCTAGAATCCCCCAATGAGGGGCTGGGGGCGTGGCTCAATGGTAGAGCCCCTGCCTAGAATCCCCCAGTGAGGGGCTGGGGGCGTGGCTTGACCCTCCAGGTCCCATCTCAAATGGCTCTCCCTCCAGGAGGCCCTCCCTATCTTCTTCAAAAAAGTTGGCCAGACACGCCTTCTCCAGGGCTGCTTCACCTTATCCCGCCAGTCCCTATGTGGGTCACACTTTTTGAAGTGAGGCTACTGTCCTCATTTGACTGTGAGCTCAATATGGCAGACCTGAGACTCTCAGGGTCACCATATTCCAGCACTACCCAGGCCAATGGTGCTCCTGCAGCTAGTGACAATGGCTTGGGGACCTGAGGGAACAGGTAACTTGGAGGCTTGAGCGTGGAGCTCTCTGAACCGGGTGTCCCCATGAATTTCATTTCATTTTAAAAGCTCTGAGGAGCTTTAGAGGTTATTTCCCTCTGTCCTTCCTCCTCGGTTAGCACCATCCGAACCGCTACAGAGTGAATTTCTCCGGCCTGGATACCACCCGTGTAAGACTATGAAAATCACAAACCAAGGTTATTTCTCGGGGTTCCGGTCCTCGGTGGAAACCTCCCCATTCCAGAACCTACCGAAAACTCCAAAACCCAGCACACACGTAGCAGTAGCCCATTCCATATTTCTCACGGCGTCCGCACTGGTGATCTGCTTACAGGTGGCGGCGTCCCCTGGAGCAGACAATCAGGAGAGATGCTCAGGACCTGAGGGACTACCATCAGCCAATCTATTTCCCAGCACTGAGGTTCAACACAGAGGGGCTGACGGTCCCTGTACTTATTTCTGTCTCTCTGGACCAGCTGAAGGCTAGATTTTAGGTGCTGACTGTCTAAAACCTGAACTGGGTACATTTGCATACCCCCCCCCCCCCCCCCCCGCTGCCCATTCATCCAAGCCAAAAGGAAATCATAGGGTGCACCAGGAAAGCAATCACAAGCTAGAGATTGCAGATTCAAATCAGATCAGTTTGGACCAGCTCAAGGAACAGAGAGCCGTATGCAAATCACATGCAAATAAGCGACAGAAGAAAGGAAACTAGCCAGTGTCAGAGAACTCACAGTACAGAATCTCGTAGTCTCCAGAGTTGGTGACAAAGCAGCTGCTGTCCTGGGCCCAATCCAGGTGGGTGATAAAACTGGAATGGCCCTGCAGGGGACGCAACGGTCACTTAGAGCATAGGAGAGGGCTGAGCCAGGAAAAGGGGATGGATTAAATCAAGATCAGGAGGCAAAATACACAGAGTGAGAACACATTGGGCTAGAGGGAAGGATACACAGGCCTTCAGAGGGTGGGGGCGGGGCCAGACTACCATGGGCGGGGGGTGGGGGGGGGTGGCGGACTGTAATGGGCGGGGCTGACAAAAGAGCTTAGAAGACAAAGGCGATTTAGAACACCGGGCAGAACTCCACACGGGGGCGAGTTTTGAATGTGAGGGGCGGGGCTACACAGAGGTGCTCTCGGGAGGGAGGGATGGGTTTCCAATGCAGGGCCGGGGCTACATATGGGGGCGGGGCTTGGAAGGTAAAGGTTGGGGCTACACGAAGGGCGGCTTAGAACACAGTAAGGGATGAGGATGGGGGCCGACTGCGACGCCTTGACATAGTCAGGGCAAGAAAAAAAAAAAATGAGTTGCATTCTGAAGCTGTGGCTGGCTCCCTTGTGATAGAAAAAGTTAATTTTGCACCCCACTGGGCGGGGTGGTGGCGCGGGCTGGGGACCACTGCCCACTCACCGAGCACTTGCCCAGGCGGCTGACCTTGCGGCCACCCTGGTCCACCGTGTACACGTACACCAAGTTGTCGTGGGAGCCCACAGCCAGGTACGCCCCGTCTGGGGAGGGGGAGGGGCTATGAGGAAGCACCCAGACTCCACCCCTCCTCCACAGTCCCCGCCTCCCTCCATGACTAACCCCCCCTCATGGGGGGGGTGTTGTAGCCCCTCACCCCCCAGCCTATACTGCTGAACCTAAGTTCCCAAGGCCCTGCCTCCCCAGGACCACAGGCCTACCTGGCGAAAAGCTGACCACAGAGATCTGCTCATTGCCATCTGTGTGGATAGCCACCAGGTCACGGGTGTCTGTGTCCAGTAGCAGCCACCTTAAAGGAGAAGGCATGATGAGGGGGAAGGAGAGAAGTCTCCTAAATGCAGGACTGAGAGGGCGGAGCCAGGCTACTGTGGGTGGAGCCACACCGTGAGGAGCGAGGCCAGGTTGAGACTAGGGGTGGGGCTACAGACTGGCCGGTAGGAGGTTTACAGTGCTGGGGCCTCACAGGACGGTGAGATAACAGGAAAGGAACGGGTAAGGACGTGGTCCATTCGGTAATACCTGCCGGTCACTGTGCCCACCGCTAGGACAGAGCCGCTGGGGTGGAAGCCAGCTGAACGGGCAGGGTCCTGGGAATGAAGGGAAAAGAGCTGGGGTCCAACTGGATACTTCCCGGCTCAGAACCAGTTCCTAGCACGGCATGAGGTCCATTCCTCTCTGATACCTTCCAGAAACTACCAGAAGCCATCCCCATTTCTTGTATGCTAACCTAAGAGAAACATATTCTACCCTTTTTTCCGATTCTCTCCTTCCCCACCCCAATGAGAGGGACTCACTGTTTAAACCAAACCAGGTTGGTCCCCACCTGCTTCTGCTTCCCAAATACTACCCAACAAAATGCCCCCTTTACATTTTTTTAAAAAACTTATTCTATGTATATGAGTACACTGTAGCTGTCTTCAGACACACCAGAAGAGGGCGTCAGATTCCATTACAGATGGCTGTGAGCCACCATGTGGTTGCCGGGATTCGAACTCAGGACCTCTGGAAGAGCCGTCAGTGCTCTAACCACTGAGCCACCTCTCCAGCCCCGGGATACCTTTCTTAAAGAGAGCGTGTGCAGCTTCCCCCTGAGGTGAAAGGCAGCAGTTTCTCAGAAGCCTATGGCTGCAGCCCAGCCCATTACCTCGATGCTCCTGCTCCACACTGGCTGGTGGGTCTCCGAACTCCACAGATGCACCAGCTTATCCTGCCCACAGGTCACAAACTGTGCCCTGCTAGGATGTGTGGCCAGGCCCCACAGCTCTTCCACATGTCCCTGCAGGAAGGACAGAAGGACGATGATGGGAAGGACCCACTCTGCTACCAACCCAGGGAAGCCCCTTCCGCACAGGTGCCGTGAAGGGCTGTCACTGGCGGCCCTGTGACTTGAAGCAAGCCACTTCCCCAAACCCTCTGCTCTCCCCTTTGCAGACTGGAAGAGGGGAGGAGGGTGGCTCCAAGTCTGACCTCAGTAGCCACACAGGTCCCATCCGCCCTGGGTACACACCTCCCAGGCTTCAGCCCAAAGGCTCTACGAAGAGCCTAGTGGCCTTTCTTGAGTCACAGCACTGAGGTCTAAGGTCTACGGCCACTTGGAGGATCCTCAGCTCTCTTACTGATTGTGGGAGCCAGCCACCTAGTCAGCTGACCTCACTTTGGAACCTCTGGGTTTTAAGGTTTGTATTTGTGTTCCTATGTATGTGTGTATATATGTGCGTTTGTTTGTGTATGTATATATGTATGACTGTGTATGTGTATATGTGTGTCAATATGTATGTGTTCTTGAGTGTATGTGTGTGAATGTGTGTATATGTGTGTCTTGTATGTATGTATGTGTGTGAATGTGTGCATGTATGTGTATGAATTATGTTCTGGTGTGTATGTATGTATGTGAATGAGTGTATGTATGTATGTGTATGTTGTGTGTGTGTATGTGTGTGAATGTGTGTATGTATGTTTCTTGTGTATGTATGTGTTGTGAGTGTGTGTGTGCATGTATGTGTATGAATGTGTATGTTCTTGTTTGTGTATGTGAGTATGTGTATGTTGTTGTATGTGTATGTGTGTGAATGTGTGTATGAATGTGTATGTTCTTGTGTGTGTATATGAATATGTGTATGTGTGAGTATGTGTATGTTGTTGTGTGTGTATGTGTGTGAATGTGTGTATTATGTGAATGTGTGTATGTATGTGTCTTGTGTATGTATGTGTTGTGTGTGTATGCATGTATGTGTATGAATGTGTATGTTCTTGTGTGTGTATGTAAATATGTATGTGTGTGAGTATGTGTATGTTGTTGTATGTGTGTGAATGTGTGTATGAATGTACGTGTTTGCACACACCTGAGCACAGAAGTCAGTGTTAAGCATTGCTCTCTATTTCTCCCTCTTGTTCCCTTTTTTATTTACACTTACTTATTTTGTGGGTGTCTGACTGTGTGGGTGCATTGTCAATGTCTGTATGTGGACATCAAATGACAACTTGGGAGTGAGGTCTGTCTTTCCACCAGGAATTGAACCCAGTCATTAGGCTTGGTGGCAAGAGCCTTTACCCCCTGAGCCACCCCACTGGCCCCTGCGCTATTATTTTTATGAGACAAGGTCTCTCCCTACACCTAGAACACACCAACTTAAATAGACAGGCTACAGCCCCGAGGATCCGCCTGTATGAGCCTTTCCGGTTCTGGGATTCCAGGCGCGCTATCGCGCATGCCCAGCTTTTATACATGGGTTCTGGGGAAATCAAGAGTAGGGCCTTAAGTTTACACAGAACTTTACCTTCTGAGCCGTATTCCTAGCCTTGTTTATTTTGGGACAGGGCTTCCCTTTCTTGTCAAGGTTAGACTGGGACTCAGAAATATTCCTGGCTCAGTGTCCTGACCGCTGAAGATTACGTCATGCCCCCATGCCCAGCTTGGACCCTCGGTTTCATGTTATGTAAAATGAGGCCGAATACCGTGTGTTCCTCAAAGCATCGCGGTGCTCCCTCAGACATTAATGGAAAGTGCTAAACACGAGGCAGGCCCAGGAGCACAAACCCAGCTCTCGGGCTATGGAGGCAGGAGGATCAGAATTTCAGTTATCCTCAGGTAAACAGCTAGTTCAGGACGAGTCTAGGATCACAATACCTTGTCTCAAAGGCCGAAAAATAAAGAACGAAAAGGGCTGCAAATATGGCTCAGTGGTAGAGCCCCTGCCTAGAATCCCACAGTGAGGGGCTGGGGGCGTGGCTCAGTGGTAGAGCCCCTGCCTAGAATCCCCAGTGAGGGACTGGGGGCGTGGCTCAGTGGGGCTAGGGGCGTGGCTCAGTAGAAAAGCATTTGCATAGTATGTCTAGGGCCCTGTGTTCAATTCTCAGCATTGCACCAAGAAATGAAGGAACTGGTCAGTGGTGGTGCACACCCTTAATCCCAGCCCAGAGGCAGGAGGGTCTCTGTGAGTTTGAGCCCAGCCTGCCAGGACTATATAGAGAAACTTTGTTTTGGAAAAAAAAGAAAAGAATGGCAAACCCAGGCCAGCTTAAAGAAGGTCTTCAGAGAGTAAAAGTCACTAGTAATCATTAGCCCCCAAAATAGCAGTGTGTTAGTCAATAACTATAGTTACAGGCAGTAATTTATATTATAATTGTTCCTCTATATTTATGCTATATTAACATGTATTATTAATATAATAACACAGCTGGGTGTGGCTCACAGCTGGACACTAGGAAAGAGTGAGGGAGGATAGTGAGTTTGAAGCCAGCTTGGGCTATCTAGAAAGATCCTGTCTCAAAGCAACAAAAATAGATAAATAAATATTCATGGAGGTTATTAAGAAAGAAAGTTCTGCTAGCCAAGCCAGATATGCTGGCACAAGGCTATACGTCTAACAGAACTGCCATATGTTCAAGGCTATGCCTGCCATACAGCAAGTACTAGCTGAGCCCCAGATGCATGCGAGACCCTGCCTCAAGGAAGCAAACAAAACCCAGTAAATGACTGAAAGGAAGATCCAGGATTGGCAGGAAGGCTCGGCGGGTAAGAGCATTGGTTGCATTGGTGGTGGTGGTGGACATCTTTAATCTCAGCACTAGGGAGGCAGAGGCAGGCAGATCTCTGAGTTTAAGGTCAACCTGGTCTACAGAGTGAGTTCCAGGACAGCCAGGGCTACCAAAGAAACTCTGAAAAAAAAAAAAAAAAAGCAACCAACCAAACAAACAAACAAAAAAGCACCGGGTGCTCTTTCCAAGGCCTCTGGTTATATTCCCAGCACTTTCACAACCACCTGTAGCTCCAACTTTAGGGGATCTGACGCCCTTTTCTGGCCAATACAAGCACTACACATGTGTGGTGGCAGGCAAAACACCCACACATTAATAATAATAATAATAATAATAATAATAATAATAATAATAATAATAATAATGAGGAGGAGGAGGAGGAAGAGGAGAAGAAGAAGGAGAAAGAAGAAGAAGAAGGAGGAGGAGGAGAAAAAGAAATTCTGCTGGCCTTGCTTTCCTCTATCTTTTGGGGTGTGGTCATCCTTAGGAAGTCATTTGAGAAGGACTCCTTGTACCTCTGCCTCCTTCATTTGGAGATTACAGGAACACACTACACACCCAGCTTTCAACATGGTTCTGTGGTTCTGCAGATTAAGCTCAGGTGGTCACGTTTGCTAGGGAAATGCTTTACCGGCCGAGCAGCCTCCCCAGCCCTTTCCTCTGTCTTCTTACGGAAACCAAGGCCAGAGCGGTGCTAAATGCAACAGCACAGATTTTAGTTAGACTTGCAGAGGGCAAAAAGCAAGGATCAGATAAAGAAAGGGGACCATTGAGCAAAGAGGACCAAGGTACTGGGAGCTACTCCTCTGCCTCAGACTCCAGTCTTGATAGTATGATATGACTAAATGAGTCAGCTCCTCACAGAACCTCACGCAGTCACTGTCCCTGCCTCATGCACACCAAGAGGTGACTCGCTTGCCCAGTATTACATAGCTAATGAGCCACAGCGTTGAGATTTCCAAATAACCTCCCAAGTCCCAGACTCCAAGTCCCAGACCTACTATGCTACACTGCCTCCTGCTAGGTTGGTTTTTAACCGAGTATGGCACACCAGTGAGGGAGGAGTTTCAAGAAGAAATCAGAGCCCAGTGCGGGAGTGTCCACCTGTAATCCTAGTGATGGGGGGTAGAGACAGGAGGATCAGTTCATGGCCAGCCTCGGTTCCATTGTGAGTTTTAGGAGCAGCCTGGGTTACACCTGAGATTCAAATCTCAGAGATTAAATAATAAATAAATATAAAGAATGAAAAATGACGATGAGGAAGAGGATGGGCAAGAGAGGAGGGAAGAAATAAAGTCAAACCAACCCCACAAGAGCTTCTAAGATTCGTGGAGTTGGGGTGTAGGACTCACAGAAGCCTGACAATTTGCAAGGACACTTACCAACCAAATAGGAGGGTGCTATCTCCAATCAGATCGGCAGGAGACAGTTTATTTGGGAGCAGGGGTGCTGGGCACCCACTTTAGAAGGCAGGTAACCCTTTGGGGAGTTCCAGGCCAGGGCAGCAGCGTGGGAGGTCCGAAGTGAAGAGGGATAACCCAGGGGAAGGGATGTGGGGTTTCCCAGGCCAAGAAGAAAGGGATGGGGCAGGGATGTAAACAGGAAGAGATAACAGGACGCGTGGTAACAGGACAGCGGTGATGATGGTGGTAGTAAGGATGAAAGAACTGGGGTGGGGGAGGGGTGCTCACCTGGACAAGCAGCGAGAAACCTGTGTGCACCGAGCCAAGCAAGATGGAGTTACGGGTGGTCCCCACGTACAGTGTGTCTCCCCTGCCCTCTGCCACGGTGCGTACAGGCCCAAAGTCCTCTGGGACCTGAGTGGGTAGAGGTGTGTGTAGGATACACGTGAGGTGGAGTGGCATGACATCAGGGAAAGTCCAGAGTTAGGAGCCCGGGTAGGGGAGTGGCCTGTTCTACAAGGCCATCCCCCCATTCCCAGTCCTCACCTCCACCTCCTGCACCTTGCTGTAGTCTGAACCCCAGAGGACCACCCGACGATCGCGGCCCCCTCCAGACACCAGCGTCCCGTCCCGCAGGGCGCAGAGCGCAAACACGCCACCATCATGGGCTCCTAGAACTTCCTGGGTGATGCGGTTTCCACCTGCGGGGAGGGAGATCAGGGGTGGGAGTCGGTGTGGCTGTCTCTTTACTGAGCCCGGTGAGGACCTAAAGCCACGAGGCCCACAGCCACCTGCTCGTTCGCCTATGCTTCTCTTGGTCATGCACCCGCTGCCCATCCATCTGCCCACTATCCACGGACTCAGTGCTGTAACCTCTCTCCGCTGAGTCATCTGACTCACACCCACCCACTCGTGCTTTGTCTAATCCACTCAGACACGTCTCCATGGCTTCTTCCACTCACCCATCCATTTCTCCTGCCATCTACTTATGTCTGCTCATCTACCGATCCATGCATCCATCTCTCATCTATCGACTTATTCAGCCTTCTGTCTGTTAGTCCATCAATCGGTTCCCTCCCACTTCCTTCTGTCCACCTGCCTCCCGTACATCCATTTACATTTCTCTATTTAATGGTCCAACATCCTTCCTTCCACCTCCCCATCTATATATAGATGTATAGATGCATTCATCTATACATCTACCTATTGATCCTGAAATCAATCTATCACTTCACCCACCCACCCACTCATCTATTGGTCCATCCATCCATCCTTCCATCCATCCTTCCATCCTTCCATCCCTCTCCCGTAACCCACTCACATGCCATTCACCCGTTTCCCATCCATTCATGCAGTCTACCCACCCACTCATTCACAAATTCACCCCATTTCTCCATCCTTTACCCCTCTTCCATTCATACACACATAACACCCATCCTTCTACCCAGTTGTTCACACAACACCCTGGCTACAGCTGAGTCATCTCACACATTTATACTGGGGCCTCGGCTGCTAGCGTGGACCTCAACAGAGGGCAAAGGCTGGAGGAACGGAGAATGATTACAGAGTCAGAGATGCCTGAACTGAGCCTTCTCAAGGATGCTGGCACTGGGAAATAAGAATTTGTCTTAAGGGCTGGGGCGATGGCTCAGTGTTAAGAGCGCTTGTTGCTCTTGCACAGACTTGGGTTCAGACCCTAACACTAACGAGGTAGCTCACAACCACGTATACGTCCAGTCCCATAGGATCTGGTGCCCTCTTCTGGCCTGTGTGAGCACTGCACACACATGGTACATACACATACACGCCGGCACTCACACACATATTAAATAAATGTTTTTAGATTCTTAAAGAACTCTGTGTACATGTACATACATGCAGGTGTATGTTTAGGTTTGTGTGCATGAGTGGCTGCAGAAGCCAGAGGAGTTAGCTCTCCTGGAACAGGAGTTGCAGGACACCTCTGGGAGAGCAGAATGCTCTCTTAACCCCCTAGCCATTTCTCCCGCCCCCAAATATTTTTTTTAAAGAAAGAAATAAGAAAATTTTTTTTACCCTAGTATGGTGCTGGAGGCTCCATGGTTACAGTGCTTGCCAAGCAAGCCTGATAACCAGACTTCAAATCCCCAGAACCTACATAAATGCTCAGCCTTGGAGGACAGAGACAGAGGATCCTTAGAGCAAGCTGCTAGTGAGACTAGATACATCAGTGAGCTCTGCGTTTGATTGAGAGACCTGCCTCAATGAATAAGGTGGAGGAGTAACTGTGAGCTACTTGACAATCACTTCCAGCCTTACACACACACACACACACACACACACACACACACACACCAGTGCGTGCGTGCACATACACGTGCACACAAACACAAAATAGAAAAAGGGAAATTTGTCATACAGTGGCATTGATTGATTCCACATGAACATGCTTACAGGAAGGCGGGTATTTGAACAGCCCAGGGTGTTTGAAAAGATGGAGGTTGGCCTCCACACTAAGATACTGACACTAACCTTTGCCCCAGACATAGAGGTTCCCTCCAGAATCTCCCGTGACCACGTCACCGCCTTCCAAGAAGGTCACACACAGCACGTACTTTGGTTTCTCGTGTTTCTATAGTACAGGAGGAAAGAGGAAGGCCGGTGAGAGAGTAACCGGAGCAGGTGGCCTTGTTCAGATCACAGGCCTCCAGGGCTCTTGGTCCAGGGAAACCCCCATGGTTTGGAGAGAGAGAGACTTCACCGAGAATCTCTGCTTTCCTCTCTCCTCCCACCAAAACGGCTCAGGCCACCTGGGAGTTCTGACAGTGTTGTGACCCTTGCCTACCTGGGACAAACCTCTTGCCCTCCCCTTTGTGCCCCGACTTCACTGCCAGTCCTGTGTCCAGTTTTCTCTGCTTCCTCTCTTCTCCCTGCCTTGGGCACCCTGTTTCCGGGGTCTACGCTACATCTCTCTCTGTGCCTCAAACCCTTAATGCTGCTGCCCTTTGAGCCCAGAAGAGTGGGATCCTCTCTAAAGTGTGCCCGTCTCTGCCCTCCTGGCCCTTTATCTCCTGTTCTGGTTCCTTGTGAATGTGCATGTCTTGGTGCACATGCGTCTGCAGAGGCCAGAGGACAACCATGATGGCGTTTCGTGGAAGACATCCACCTTGGGTTTTGTCTGTCTGTCTGTCTTTCTCTCTCTCTTGCTTACTCCCTCTTTTTCTGACACAGGAGTCTTACTGTGTAGCCCAGGCTGGCCTTGAACTCATGGAGATCTGCCTCCCTAGCACTGAGATTAAAGGTGTGCGTCACCACACCTGGCATGCTGATTTCTTTTTGGTTTTTAACCTGTTACACTTTTTCTTTATTCTGTACATTAGTGTGGTATATGTGTATGTGTGGTATATGTGTATGTGTGGTATATGTGTATGTGTGGTATATGTGTATGTGTGGTATATGTGTGGTGTATGTGTATGTGTGGTATATGTGTGGTGTATGTGTATGTGTGGTGTATGTGTATGTGTGGTATATGTGTATGTGTGGTGTATGTGTATGTGTGGTATATGTGTATGTGTGGTATATGTGTGGTGTATGTGTATGTGTGGTATATGTGTATGTGTGGTATATGTGTATGTGTGGTATATGTGTATGTGTGGTGTATGTGTGGTGTATGTGTATGTGTGGTATATGTGTATGTGTGGTATATGTGTGGTGTATGTGTATGTGTGGTATATGTGTATGTGTGGTATATGTGTATGTGTGGTGTATGTGTATGTGTGGTGTATGTGTATGTGTGGTGTATGTGTGGTATATGTGTATGTGTGGTGTATGTGTATGTGTGGTGTATGTGTATGTGTGGTATATGTGTATGTGTGGTGTATGTGTATGTGTGGTGTATGTGTATGTGTGGTATATGTGTATGTGTGGTGTATGTGTATGTGTGGTGTATGTGTATGTGTGGTATATGTGTATGTGTGGTATAGGTGTATGTGTGGTGTATGTGTGGTGTATGTGTATGTGTGGTGTATGTGTATGTGTGGTATAGGTGTATGTGTGGTATATGCATATGTGTGGAGGACTGAGAACAGTGTGGAGTCAGTTCTCTCCTTCCATTCTGTATGTTCCAGGGATTGACCGGCAAGCACCTTTAACCGCTAAGCCGTCTTGCTTACCTAAATAGTGTTTGTTTTTATTTTTATTGTTTGAAAATTGTGTGAGTGTGTGTGTGTGTGTGTGGGCAAGTGCCTGAGTACAGGTACCTGCAGAAGCCAGAAGTGGGTTTGGGATTCGAGGGAGCTACCTGCTGTGTGTCCGGAACTGAGCTTGGGTCCTCTGCAAGAGCACTTTAACGTTTAGCCACCCAGCCCTCATCTCTGGCTTCCCTCCCCTCACCTTTGAGACAAGGTCCTACTGCGTGCTGGAGCTTGCCAAGTAGGCCAAGGTCTGCCTGTCTCCTCTCCCCAGTGCTGGGATTATAAACACCTGCCCTGCTCCCTGGCTTGTAGTATGTGTGTGCTGTGTGTTCGTGTGTGGGCTACTGTGTACATGTATGTATGCTAAGTGTGTCTATGTGGGTGTTCGATTGTGTTCCTGTGAACATGCTAAGTGTGTTTGTGTGTGTGTATGTGCATGCTATGTATTTGTTGGGGTTGTGTGTGTTTATGTATGTGGTGTATACTATTGTGTTTGTGAGGATGTATGTATGCATGCTAAGTGTGTTTGTGTGTGCTTGTATGTATGTGCATGCTAAGTGTGTTTGTGTGTGCTTGTATGTATGTGCATGCTAAGTGTGTTTTTTGTGTTTTCTATGTTCATGTGCATGGGGGGAGTGTGATTGTGCTCATGTGTGTGCATGCACCCTCGTGTGCAGCTGATATCACGTCTTCCTTGATTGCTCTTCAGATACTTTTCCCGAGGCAGGTTCTCTCATTGATCCTGGAGTTTACAGCTTCAACTGCTCTAGCTAACCAACTCACCCTGGGCACTGTGTGACTCCCCTCCTGGGGATTTCAGATGCCCCACCATGCTCCCTTGGTTGGCAATTGGAACTCCAGTCCGCATGCAAACACGGTAAGCTCCTTACCCAGAGCCCCCTCCCCTGCCCCTCCCTGCAGCCCGTCTCTGTGAATCCCCATATCATTTGGACAACGCTGTTCACTGAACATTTCCAATCTGCCTGAAGCTCCCGTGTTCTCTCACTCCCTGGACCCTCAAAGGTCAGAGTTCAACCGGATCTTCCTTCAAAGGGAAGAGGAAACTGAGGCTCGACTTGTGAAGGCTCGGCATCTCCCCATACTGCTGAAGCCCTGGGGCCCTCGGGACTGACTGTCCACAAATCTCTGGTACTCACCTCAAACAGGCCCTGCCGCTTGCTCAGGCTGCCGCCCTCCAGGGTCCAGAAGTAGATGTGGGATTTGCCGCAGGTTATCAGCAGGCTGGGATCAGTGGGGTGGAAGGTAGCCACCAGCACGGCCTCATTAGAGCACTTTGGGGGGGGTCAGGACAGATTCTGAATGAGGATCTCATAGCCGCCGGGACTACCATAACACACCTATTGCAGGGAGGACCGCCCTAAACGGTAGGATAGCAGCGGGGCCCTTCGGGAGTTCCTAGTCTGCGTTATTCACTGTGCTGAGCACTTCATAAAACTCATTGAATCCCCATTGTCTACTGAAAGATACGGTCCATTAGTGCTTTCTATTATAGATGAGGCTCAGAGAAGGTAAGCGCTTGCCTAAGGCTACACAGCTATTTAACTGCTGTGTGCAGTATCAAGTTCACGAACACCTAATTCTAGGACACCACCTCCTATCCTCTTATCCTTCCCTTAGGAGGGGCCACTGGTCTACGAATAAGTTTCTCGATCTCAGCCTGGGGCACGTGATCTTGGGCAAAGAACCTATCTCATGATCATGCCTCTCTCCCCACCCACCCCCTGATGCCTCTTAGTAAGAAGCCCTGGCTGTCCTGGAACTCGCTATGTAGACCAGACTACACTTAATTTTGTGCTGAGCCTGGTCCACCCACATTATACCCAAACCTCCCCACCTCTCATTTCCAACAGGAGGCATCTGAGACTCACAGAATGGAAGCCATTTGCCCAGTCCTGCAGATGATGCCAAAGCCCCCATTTAAGTTCAAGTCTGGCTGCAGATTCCTAACCACACAGTGCAGGATGTCCCGGGAGGTCACCTGTAGGGCAGCAAGCCCACCCACCTTGCAATCCACCACTTTGCTCTCCTTGGCCCAGTCCCACACAGAGAGCACGTGCTCGTTGGATTCGTCCACTGCACATAGCAGGTTGCCCCCATTCTGCAGAACACAGAGAGATGGGTTAGGATACGTCTCCCTACATCCTACTCTGACCTATTCACCACACGCGCCTGTTCAAACACGTTCACAAGCATGATTTATGAAGCACATTTGCATTGTTCAGTATTGATTGCCAACTTGATCACAACCTAGAATCATCTGGGACCTGAGGCAGTGTGGACAGCACCATCCCCTAGGCAAGAAATCTGAACTGTGTAAACGTAGGAAAAGTGAGCTGAGAACTAGCAGAAGCTCACGTTTGAACTCATTGCTCTCAGTTCCTGACTGTGGAAGCAACACACTAGGTGCTTCAAGCTCCTTGGATTTTCCATTCTTTAAAGCTTTATTCATTTATTATATATAAGTATACTGTAGGTATCTCCAGACACACCAGAAGGGGGCATCAGATCCCATTACAGATGGTTGTGAGCGACCATGTGTTTGCTGGGAATTGAACTCAGGACCTCTGGAAGAGCAATCAGTGCTCTTAACTGCTGAGCCACAACCATTTGTAATGGGATCTGATGCCCTCTTCTGGTGTGTCTGAAGACAACAGTGTACTCATATGAATAAACTAAATAAATAAATCTTTTAAAAAAATTAACATTTGAAATGTAAATACAGATAATACCCAATAAAAACAAAACAAACAAAAAAAGATTTAAAATATAGATAGATAGATAAAAAGAAAAGCCAGCAATGGTTTAAAATTTTTTATCCTATGTAAAAAAAAAATCTTTTTGTGTGCAATATTAGGAATGGAGCCTCTCAAATGCTAAGCAATGGCTCTAATACTGGGTCACACCCCCAGCCCCTCACTGGGAATTCTAGGCAGGGGCTCTACCACTGAGCCACACCCCCAGCTCCTCACTGGGGGATTCTAGGCAGGGGCTCTACCACTGAGCCACACCCCCAGCTCCTCACTGGGGGATTCTAGGCAGGGGCTCTATCACTGAGCCACGCCCCCAGTCTCCATCTTGTCTTTGGTTGAGAAAGGGCCTAATTTGATTGCCCAGGATATGATCCAGTGAGATGGCCCAATAAATGTTTTTGTTGTCAAACCTGATGATCTGAGCTGTCCCCAGGATTCATGTGGTGGGAAGAAGAAAACTGACTTCTGTGACTTGTCTTTGGACAATACCAATGGTGAGCACGCACGTGCACTAACACAAGGTGAATAAGTATATGTTCAAATGTCTTCATTAGTTAAACTGCCCAGGCTGGCCTTTTGTCTTCAGCCTCATCAAGACCGACCCAAGAGATCTGGTATACACTACCATGCACACCATGCGTGCACACTAAACTCACACTGAGGTATGAGTGTGTACCAGAGCTTTACAGTGACGCAGTCCTAGGAAAATTTGCAGCCTGCACAGTTGGGGATTTTTTTTTCCTCTCCTAATTTTATTATTTTATGTGTGGGGGTGTTTCACCTGCAGGTGGGTCTGCATACTACATGTATGCATTGTCTACAGAAGCTAGAAGACAGCTTTGGAGCCCCTGGAACTAGAGTTGTGAACATTTGTGAACCACCACATGTTCTTAGCCACTGAGCCACCTCTCCAGCTCCCACAATTGGGATTCTTTTGATTCTTCCAAGACTTTTCTCTGTGTGGCCCTGGCTGTCCTGGAACTTACTGTATAGACCAGGCTACCCTCAAACTCAGAGATCCGTCTCCTCTGCCTCTTGAATGCTGGGATTAAAGGCCTGTGTCATCAAGGCCCTGCTCACAGTTGAGAATTCTTGTTGACACCATCTACTCTGCAGTATCATATGGGACGAGGGAAGCTGAAATAGGGTTCCGCCGCAGATTCCTGGCTTACCTCCAATTTGCTATGTAGCACAGGCTGGCCTCAGCCTGCAGTGAACCCCCTGAGTCTGCCTCCTGAGAAAGTGTTTTTTCATTTTTTCCTTCCCCATTTGGTGCTGGAGATGGAATTCAGGGCAGTGTGCAGGCTTGGCAAACACTCTACCACTGGGCCACACCCCCATCCCTGGAATGGCTTTTTATGTACATGAAATCCAGCCATTATCAACATTGGCTGTGGCACTTGGGAAGGTAGGGCTGGCACGATGGCTCAGTGGGTAATGGTGCTTGCTGCCAATCCTGGAGACCTGAGTCCTGCTCCTAGGACCATGGCAGACGGAGAGAAGCAAGGGCAAGCAGGCATTCTTGACCTCCACCGAGCACTGGTGCAAACACACCCCAGTAAACAGTGAGGAGGATGTAAAGTCGGCTGGGAGAAGGACAGCAGCAGGTGATGAACATGAACAATGGACAGTGACCTCGACAATGGAAATATCAGCACCAAGGGGCTGGAGAGACGGCTCAGTGGTTAGAGCACTGACGGCTCTTCCAGAGGTCCTGAGTTCAAATCCCAGCAACCACATGGTGGCTCACCACCATCTGTAATGAGATCTGATGCCCTCTTCTGGTGTGTCTGAAGACAGATACAGTGTGCTCATATAAATAAAATAAATAATTAAAAAAATAAACAAATTAGATAGATTGATAGAAAGTTGCCTGATGTTGTTTGTCCGTTTCACTCTATAACCATGGCTATCCTAAAATGATCAGGTTAGCCCCACACTCACACTGACCCTCACACTCCAGTCCTAGCACTCAGGAGGCGGAGGCAGGCAGATCTCAGTGGCCAGCCTGGTGTATGTGATTTCCAGGGCTACACGGAAGAAACCCTTCCTTTAAAAACGAGACAAAACAAAAAAAGAGAAAAAAATGCCAGTATCAAAGGCATATGCTAAGACATCCATCTGCGTGCTTTTGAGACAAGGTCTCAGATAGCCAAGGCTGGCCTAAAACACCGGATTCTCCTGCCTTGGTCTCCCCGCTGTGTGGAACGAAAGCATGTCCCCCACACAAGCTAGTGTTTCTTATACTACCTTTGGGGAGATTTTTACTGACCCCCCAATCCGCTGCGGACCAATACATTCAAATAAAATTACCACTGGGGGAAAAAAATCCATCGTGGGAGTGGAAGGGGAGGGCGTTTGTGTTATTACCAAACTGCTCCACAAATTCCAGAAAGATTATCTTAACTTCTGTTTTGATCAGGAATTGGACGGCAGGCATGCATGTGGTTGGTTCAAAGTGCTGGAGTTGGAATGCTGTGAGAGATAAGGAACCTTCCGGAATGCTCAGGCAAAAATAACCCATTGGAGAAAGAAGGGTACGGCAGTCCTGTCCGTGTGTTGCGATTTCAGGTGTCCTGTGCCCAGTGCTGGGCTCTGGGGCCCTGAGGCCCGAGATTTGAAGATCTGTACGGCTTGTGACATCATAATGAGACCTAGCCCAGCCACCCCATAAGAAGGTGCACTGTGCCAAAGACTTACGGATTTGGAGAAGGCCACACAACACACAGCTCTGTCAAACACCCCCAGGCCCAGGACATGTAAGGTGGAAAGGGAAACTGAGTCCCACACACGCACGTGGGGTGGCAGAGGCTGAAGAAAAGAGAGGAGCAGTTACTTTAGGGAAAGGGGGTCCCAGTTTTCGAGAGTCCCTCTGCACCCTGTCCTCTGGCCATACCTTGCCTTCCTTTGTGGTGCCTGCCACCTGTCCCGTGGCGATGGTGACCATATCCGGGTGGACAGCCAGACTGAGGACAGGGAGAGAGGAACAGAATCAGCTGTGAAGAGGAAGAGCTCACAGGGCCTAGGGACCCTTCCTTAGCAGGTTAGCGTCAAAGTGCACAGCTGTTCACTCAATGAACACCGGGAGTTTTAAATGTTTATTCATGAAGCCAACTTTGGTAAGCACACCTTCAACTCCTGCACGCAGGAGGCTGAGGCAGGTGGCTCAGAGTTCGAGGCCAGCTTGGTCTATAGACGGAGTTCCAAGACAGCCAGGGCTACACAGAGAAACCTTGTCTCCAAAAACAAAACAAAGCAACGATTTCCATTTGCTAATTGAAACAATGTCTCGGGTAGCTCAGGCCTCGCCTATGCAGCTGAGACTGGCATTGAACCTCTGACCTTCCCTTCTAAGGCCTGAATGAGGGTGTTACAGACGTGGGCCATCACTCCTTGATTATGGGGTGCTGGGGATCGAGCCCATGGCTTTGTTGCACGTCAGGCAAGTACTCTACCAACCCGAACACATGCCTATGCATAGTCCTTTCAGAGCAATGACAGGCAGTTAGAGGAAAGCCTGGATTGCCAACTCAAAATACCTGCCTGGCTCGGGGATGTTCTAAAAACAGTGGCCAGGGAAACATTAAATCCCGATATGGAAATACCTGGGACTCTCGGGAAAGGCCCCAGGCCTGCAGTACTGATACTGTCAGGTACAGTCATGCTTGTCTATAATCCCTGCACTCTGGAGGCTGAGGCAGAAAAGTCATGAGTTCAAGACCAAGAATAGTTAAGTTCCAGGGCAGCCTGGGTTTGGTGTAAAGAGACCCTGCCGCAATAGGGAAAAACAGATTTTGGGGGTGCTAGAGAGATGGCTCAGTGGTTAAGAGCACTGGTTACTCTTCCAGAGGACCGGGGTTCAATTCCCAACACCCCATGCTGGGTGGCTTAAAGCCTGCTGCAAGTACACTTGAAGGGAATGTGACACCTTCTTGTGGCCTGTGGGGACACTGCACACACGTGGCATGCATGACTGCAGATGAATGGCATGCATGTGTGCGTGCTCACGCACACACACATAGAAAACAAAAAGGATAAACACTATGGGGGCCGGTGAGACGGCTCAGTGGTTAAGAGCACTGGCTGTTTCTTCCAGAGGACCCTGGTTCAATTCCCAGCACCCATACGGTGGCTTGTAACTGTAACTCCAGTTCCAGAGCATCTGACACCCTCACACAGACACACATGCAGGCAAAACACCAATGCACATAAAAGAAAAGAAAAAGATGGACTATATGTGTACATACAAATAGTCAATTCTCATTTTCCCACTAGTTTCTGCCTGGGATCTGGCAGTCTAACAGGTGAACAGAGGTTTGGCAACGGCCCCACCTCCATGGTGGCAGTCATGTGGAAAGAGGATGGATACCCACGCCGGAGTTCTCCCATCCCCCAAAGCACCGAGACTCACCATTTGATGTCATCATTGTGCCCCAGGTAGTGACGTTGTCTCTGCTCCTCCACACTGTACAGTACAGCCACAGAAGCCACAAAGTACACCACCTCCCCGGTGGGCAGGAGGTAAAGGTTGGCCCTGCAGTCCCGGCCTCGGTAGCCATAGCTGGAGAAGCCCAGGGCTGGTTAAGGAGCCTGTGCGGTCCCTCCTGGTCAATGGGAGTCCTGAGGGCACTGGAATGTTTTCCTGTCTCTGGCCCTGGCTCTGCAGGGAGTGTTAAACCAAGGCGGCTCAAAACTATAAATATTTTGTCTGTGTGTGTGTCTGTGTGTGTGTATACATGCATGTACAAAGTGCAGAGGCTAGAGGTAAACGTTGGGTGCAACCCCCATTGGTTGGGTGTACCCCATCGCTCCACACTGTATTTTTTTCCACCTACATTTTGACACTGTCTCACTGAACCTGGAGCTCACAGATTCAGCTAGACTGGCTGGCTAGCAAGCCTCAGGGAATCTTCCTTTCTCTGCCCCACCCAGTGCTGGGACTGCAGCCACAAGAAGCTTGGCTTCTTTGTGTGTGTGTGTGTGTGTGTGTGTGTGTGCTGAGGATGGGAATAAGGTCCACATGTTTTGATAACTGAGCTCCCTCTGCAACCCTGGTCTTAGACACTGTATTACAATGTAGCCCAGGCTGGTCTTTAACTGCAATCCTGAAGCCTAGACAGCCCTGTGCTGCAATGACAGGCTAGGGTCGCCATGCTTAGCCAGGTGGAATATGGACTTTTACAAATGTAATTAGGATCTCGGGATGAAGTCACCCTACATGATATGCATAGGCCTGACACCTGGTGACAAGTGTCTTTATAAGAGACAAAAGAGGCGGTTGTGGGGTGCACATCTGTAATTCCAGCACTTGGAAGGCCAAGGTGGAAAATAGACTCACCTAGAAATACACTCTATTACCCAGACTCTATGAGTGAGTGACTGGGAGGTGTGGTTCAGTGATAGAGCTCTTACCTAGTGCACACAAGGTCTGTGCATGTGTGTGTGCATGCAGGTGTGCATGAATGACGTGTGCAGGTGTGAACATCATGTGTGGTGCTGACTGTGGTGTGTTCCTTCCTCCATCACTTTCCCTCCTCCTTAGCCAGGCAGGCTCTCTCACTGAGCCTGGAGTTCAATCCCAGCTCCGGTAGCTCCCCGGCTCACTCCTGGGACCCTGTCTTTGCCACCATACCCACCCAGCGTTTATGTGTGTGCCGAGGACAGAAACTCCAAGCTTATGTAGCACACGCGGCATAGGACAGAGCATCTTCCAGGGCCTGGACCCAGCACGACATCTATTATTTGGAGGTGAAACCAACTGAGCCACCTAGAGGAGGATGGTGGGTCTTCCTTGGTCACACCCAGAGGCAGGGCTGGCTTTAAAACTGGAGGCTCCAGTTCATCCCCATGACCTTTTCCAGTTTCCCAAGTAGCTCTAGCTCGCTGGGGCCACCCACAGTCCTTCTTAGTCTGGAATGTTTTCCTTTTAACGTCTTCTTGCTGGCTCCAGTGCCCCTTTTTGAGAAACTCTGTCATTCTTCAATGTGATACACCCCCACTGAAAGTTTTCTAATGGATATCGCTGTAGCCGGGGTGGGGGTGGCACATGCCTTTAGTCCCAGCACTCAGGAGGCCAGCCTGGTCTACAGAGTTCCAGGACATCCACGACTACAGAGATGCTGTCTTGAAAAACCAATATAGCGTTATGTGTGTATGTTTGTATATGTATGTGTGTATGTGTATCTATGTATATGTGTGTGTTATCCAGTGTGCCCCCCCCCAATTCTTCACTCTTAAGCTTAGCCCTCTGCAGACCTTCCACAGACAAACAGACCATAGACCCTGCACGATCTTGAGAGGCAAACGTGGCAGTGCACAAAATCCTGTCATGAAATGGAAGGTGCAGGCAGGACGACCAAGTTCTCAAGATCACCCTGAGTTAAACAGTCCCGCCTCAAACATTCCCTCCCCCCCCCCCCCGGAACTCACAGCAGGTCATTCCAGCTACCCCCGCCCTGCTTCCCTCTGGACTCTCTGTATCTTCCAGAGCCCCTCACTGTGACCCGAGAAACCCCAGCTGTAGCCCCGCCCCGCGCCTCCTCCGCCTTCCAGGAGGGCAGAGAGGGAGCGTAGTCAAAGGATACACCCAGTCTAGCTTTAGGCGGCTGGAGGGCAGCTCCGAACGAGTGTCCAGGCTATAGGTGGGCGCCAGCTCGTCTGGGATCAGCATGGGCACAGGGCGTCCCCGCAGAAACATCTTCACGGATCCCTCCTCTGCCAAGACACCCTCGGAGGTCAGGTTCCACACCAGCCCCGAGGCTTGTTTGCGCCCCTCATTATTATTACTAACATCATTATTATTCGAGACATCTGGCCTGGAATTTGAGGCTGGCCTGGAATTCACTGTGTAGCCCAAGCTGGTATGGAACTCAAGGTGATTCTCCTGCCTCAGACTCCCCAGTGCTGGGATTACACGTGTAAGTCATAACAGCCAGCTAATTATATATAGACAGAATCTCAGGCTAGCCTTCCTTCACCTTCCAAAATGTCTCAGCCTCCCAAATGCTGGGTTACTGAGTTAAACCAAACCTTCCTCCCTCCATCCTTTCTTCCCTCCCTTTCCCTTCTCCCTCTCCCTCTTCTTTGCTTCTCTTCCTCCCGTCCCCCTCCACCCCCCTTTCTTAACAGGTGGATAAACTAAAGGCAGACAGTCAAAGGCCCAGAAGTCAGGACCCCCAAGTCTTCAGCAGGCTACAATCAGCAAAACCACGCCTACCCTTCACACTTACCCATGCTGAAGATAACTTCTTTGGTTTTCCTGTCAGGAAAAGATGCAGGGGGGCGGGAGACGGGGGAGAGAGAGGAAGGGGGAAAAGAAGAAAATAAGTGTTTTAGCAAGCACATGAGATAGGAGAGAGAGGCGCTCCCCCTAAGCCGGGGCTCTGCGGGTCTGGAACGAATGAACGAACGGCCAGGCGAGTAAGGAGCGGAGCGCTGCCTCTCTGCAGGCCCTGTGCTTTGCTCGTTAGATCTTGAAGAGCCTAAGACACAGGCCCAGAGAGGCAGAGATCGCCAAAGGGTCACACAGCACGATGAGGCAGGCACGCGATCCTGGAAGACCTGAGTCACTAGGGACCCTCCCTCCTAGGCAACAAAATGCTCCCCGGCGCTCCTTCCCTCCCCACCCTGCAGCTCCCCAAACTTCAAGCAGCCAGGAAAACGGGGAAAAGTTCAGAGGAAGGGGCGTGTCTCCCTCCGCCTTCTCTGACAGAGGAGAGGAGAGGCAGGAGGAGGGGGGCTGCGAGAGGGTCTCACCCAGCTCCAAAACTACTCATGGCGGCTGCTGGCAGAGCTTCGGGTCCGGGGTGGAGCCCGCCACAGCCCCGCCGCTTCCGGCCCTGGGAGGCGCCCGCGCCACCGCCCCTGCCCCGCCCCCCGCGGCTGACCCCTGCAGGCGTCAGGTGTCCCCGGGCCCGTAGCCCGGATCACGGAATCCAGACACAAGGCTCTTTGTACAGGGTGACGGGTGGGGTGCCTGACAACCCAGACTCAAAGGCTCGCTTGCCTGAGATCACATCTCCCCGACTCTCCCTTTTTCTAGGAGAATGAACAAGTTGCCCAACTTCTACCTCCGTTTCCTCATTTTAAAAAACGGAAAAGCGTGGCTGCGAGGCTGAGAACGGCTACTAAAGCAGGCAAGCATCGGACCAAAAACGTGATTGCTGTTATTTCAGGGGACTTGGGGTTTGTCTTTAGACTATAGTCTACTCTTAAGTCCTTCTTCAGCCTGGTCCCACCCTTACACACCGACCAGGTTCCCCACTGGGCACACCCACGCCCTCTTTCTAACTTTGTCCTGCACTTGTCTGTCTGTGTCTTTGTTTCTTAAGACAGGGTCTCAAGTAGACCAGGCTGGCCTCACACTGTAAACGGCCGAGGATGACCTCCAGGTTCACCCTGTCCTGGGATCAGAGTTGTGACGCCTCATGCACTGTATGTATGTATGTGTATGGGTGTGTGTATGTATGTATGTATTTAAGGGTTTCTCTGTAATCAAGGTTAAACTGAAACTCAGAGCATAATCATGTAACCCAGTCTGGCTTTGAACTCTGGCAATCCTCTTGCCTCAGCCGCTGCCCTTACAGACTTGAGCCATGGCCACTCCTGTGAGTGCACTGTGTCTGTCCTCAGACACACCAGAAGAGGGCATCTGATCCCATTACAGATAGTTGTGAGCCACCATGTGGTTGCTGGGAATTGAACTCAGGACCTGTGGAGGAGCTGTCAGTGCTCTAACCACTGAGCCATCCTTCCACCCCTTTCCTGGGTCTTATTAAGCAATCTGATTCTATGTAATTTCACCAGACAGGGTCCCAAAGTTCTCCAAGCTATCCTGTAGGATTTGCCACACCCACCATTTAAGCCACGCCCGATTTAAGCCACACCCACTACGCCAAGCCACTTCTTTTGGACTAGGGTTCCTGAAATGACAGGTCCCCGCCCTAGGTTCTGGATATACCAAGTTAACTCCGGTTACACCCCCAAATTCCGACCACATTCCTATCTCTGCTTCTTACATTTCCTACAGAAACTCTCGAGTGTTGCGTTCTGACTCCACCCAGAGAAATAAAGGGAACTTTCTTTAACCTTAATAGTCACACCCAGGAGCCCGACTCCTCCCTAGTGTTCTCTGCAGACACATAGACCATCCTTAGAATACAGTCCCGTTGCACAGTGATAGTCACGTTTCCAATATTGGCGCCACCCCCCCAGGCTTTCCATTTTGGCCGGGCTGCGCCCACACCTTGTGAACATGCTCGCCCCCATTCTAGGTTATAACCTCGTAGCCAGAGCTCTGGCTTTAATTCTCCATTCATCCCCTTGCCTATCTGGGGTTGGGGCCCCACCCGCGAACTTACCCTTCTTTTTTGGCGCTACAGTTACTGCTGGAAGACGTGGTACGGCTACGCGGGTCCTCGCGACGCACAGAGGCCAGGCGCTCAGGTGACAAGTAGCGGCGGCTGCTGCGGAAAGACCAGAGTGATGAAGGCAAAACCGCAACAGTCTAGCAGTGTTCTCCAGCAGGAGAGGAGGCTGGGGTCCTGCTTTTCCTGCCTTACCTGCGCCCGGAGCTCGCCTCTTTCTTGGGGGAAGATGGGGAGGTGGCATAGCCGCCCACGCGTCGCGGGGGTCCGGAGCCATTGAGGGGCGTCCTGGTGGGAAGGCCTTTCAGGAGCTGACACACTGGAGCAATGGGGTTAGAGCACGGAAGATATGAGCAGGAGGTCGTGCCTCTGAGCCTCAACATCACACCCTCCACCCCGACCACAATACCCGAGGCGGTGGTGCCCAGTCGCGGGGGCGCCCGGCCCTTAGGGGTGCTTCTCCCGCGCAGCGCCGCGCCTTGTTCTTCGCAGGCCCGTAGGCGACGCAGCGCGTCCGCCAGCGCCGCCTTTAGGACAGCCAGCTCATCTTCCTGCAGCTGCAGACGCTGCTCCAGCGCCGACACGCGGTCGTCCACCTCCATGCCGCTGGTGCCGGACAGATTATCATCTAGAAAACCGAGGAGATGCGGGCTGCAGGGGATCACCAGGGGAGGGGATGGGGGGGATCGGAGCTCGGTGCTCCAAAGACCGGGAGAGACCCTCCGGCTTTTCGGGGTCTGTCGGGAACCAGCCACGCTCTCTGCCTTTCCTGCAACCTGGGGCCGATGAGGATGCGTGGGGATGGGCTGAAGAAGAGGGTTCCTGCAAGGAGGAAGGAAATCCCCACCTCCTCTCTCTGCCACAGTGTCCTGACCATGCGACCTTGGGGCAAGTCCCTTTTTCTCACGCAGATTCCACCAATCCCAGGGCCTCACTTTGGTTTTGAGATTCTGTGACAAAGATGCTAAATACCTCAGCATGTCAGCATTTTAAAGATGACATCAAGCTACTTCCCAGTGACAACGTTCTAGAATGCGCCCCCAAAGTCCTCTGACTAAGGTCAATATTCTGCCACGTGTACCAACATTCTCTCGCTGTATCCAAGACTTTTCGAGCCAAAAGGGTCCAGTCCTGTTCATCCCTTCCCCTCGCTCTCCAACGGGTTCGCCCCTCCAAGAAGCCTTAAGGACGGAGCTTTTGCGTCCCCTAGCGGCCGACATGGGGATTGCAGGACAGAAATAACACCCGATCTCTTTTTCCCCAGCAGGGAGTTTCTGTCCTCTGGTCCCACTTTATGTTGCCTCTGTACCCCCATCCCAGATTTAGCTCTTCTTTTCCTTCCCTTCAATCTATTGATTCTGTTTTAAATGACTACCTCATTATTTTCCCCTCCCGTCCTTCCTCCCACAGGGGGTGCGGGATTCTAAATGGTCCTCTTCCACCTCCCTCCCAGACCACTCCTACCCAGACTCATTGCTGAGACAATCTAGGAGACCCTGGCTTCCAGCCCGCTTCAAGTAAAGATGCAGGAACAGCAAGAGGGCTCGGAGGTCTCACTTGCCATCCCGAGTCCTGCGTCCGTCACTAAGCCAGCCCCGCCTGCCCGCTGAACTCCTGCACTGCAGCGTCCATCCCCCCCCCCCCTCCGCGGTCCAATCGTCTGCCTAGTCCTGCCATCCTGTCCTCTACCCCCACCCGCCCAGTGCTCCGCAGGTTCGGTGTCTGGTCCTGCAGAGGGAGGGGGTGAGGGGAGAGGTCGGAGGGAGAAGATTGCAGAGAATTGAGACCCCTATCAGGAAGTCCCAGGGTCCTGTGAAGAAGACCGTGGGAGGGAGTTTAGAGCTGCAGGCGACAGGCGCGCCAGCAGCCCACCCGATCTTGAGCCCTGTTCTACTTCCCGTAAACGTTACAGTTGAAAATACAGGAGCTAAGGCCCTGCACTTAACACGTTTCCCACATCGTGATATGAGTTTAATAAATCCAAAATAAGGCGAGCCATTTAAATATGGTAACTAACGCTTCCACACTCCTATGGCGGTAGTGGCCTCAGCAAGGACTGTCACCCAGAAGCTCCCAGTCGGGGCACAGCTTTTCTTTCAAGAGCAGAACTCATTCTTGCCCTAGCCTGAGAGACCTACCATCCTTAATCTTTCTAAGGTAGAGGGTATTAAATGAACATTCGTGCTTCTTTGCCAACTCTAGGGGGTCCCTAGCAGAGTGTGTGTGTGCCCAAAGCAGTGACCTCCAAACTCCTCCGAGATGAGGCTTTGGCCAGGTCCCCGATTACCACGGGGGCACATTGACCCTGAACGGGCAGCTTTCATCTGAGGCCTTGCTGGGTATGACGGTCCCACCCCATGACTCAAGCTCTTGGCTTCCTCCTTCCCGTCCTGGGGACCAGTGCCCACTTTCTGCATGTCTTATCGTCCTACTCCTGCAGCCCAGCTCCCCAACACCAAAATGGCCCCTCTGGTGCCATACACATTTGTCTAGGGGAAAAGAGGATTCTTCCTGGATGGGAGAAGCAGGGCTGAAGGTGGGGAAGATAGTGGACAGAAAGTCCTTTGCTGTTTTACTGGTCCCAAGCCCAACCCTTAATTCAGCATTTTACCCTGCTATGCCCAAACACAGAGAAGGGTCCCGGGGAGAGGGTTAAGGGGGGAGGGGCAGAAAGAGTTCCACATTTAGCTGACTCCCTACCCCAACCCCAGGCCTGCCCTCCCCCATCACAGGCTCCTTCACAATCTTTACCCTTCCCTCTGCCTAGCCACCTTCAGAGCAGGTGTCCGTTGGGGTAGTGGGAACAGGAACATGACTTTGGGGATAAAAGGGCCTTGTTCTGGGGTCAGAATCCTGTTGATAGGGAGAAAGGAGGAATCTCTCATAAGGGAGGAGATGAGGAGGACTTGGAAGAAAAGGGTTGGGGCAGGAGGAGGTAGGTCCACCCTGGGCGGGGCCAGAGTCTGAACTGAGAAGGGGGCTCTCACCGGTGCAGTATTGCAGCAGAGAGGACGTGTCGTAGAGGCCACAGAAGGCCGGGCCGCGCTCCGCCATTGCCCCACCACAGCCACCGCCGGCCCCCGCAGCCCCAGCTCGGGCCCGGTCCCCCCCCCAGGCCCTGCCTCCCGTTGCCATAGCAACGCCCTTCGTTCCAGCATCCCCAGCTCGGCCCACCCAGCATCAGGCGGCCGGCTCTGAGCCTGGCACAGGGGTCATCCCCCTAGGATGCCCGGAAAGGGTGTCGAGAGACTGCTCTGTCAGCACCCCCCCAACAGTCTTCAGGTCAGGATTGGCTTGCGTCGGGGTCCCCCTAGGTACTGTCTGGTCCCTCCCACAACCTGAGTGTATTCTCTCTACACCCCCTTCTCTCCCGTTAGGAACCAATGAGAGTCTGTCGCGCAGGCTCCTCCGCCAATAGGGATGCGGACGGGTTTGAAGGGGCAGGGTCTTTCCTGCTTTTCATCCTGAAGCGTCGCCCCCCAGCTCTGAAAGGAGGATGGGTGAAAGAAGACACTCCTATTCCCGAAAGCCTCCTCTAAATCTTTTATCTGATTTCCCATAAGTCCCCTCGCATGACCAGAGCTTGACATTGAAACCTCAAATATGCCAGGTTATTCTATAACCTGCGCCTGTATCCTAGTCGGGTCCTCGCTCCTTGTTTATTAGAGCTAGACACGCCCCCAGGGCTCTTAGCTCCACCCCCTAAATCCAGAAACAACAAAAGTTCTATTCCCGCCCCCAGAGCAAATAGCCACACCCCCTGAACATCCAAGGACTGGAACCTAGGACCAGACCCTCTAGTGAAGTTAGCCCCGCCCTCAGAATTTAGAGCCCACCCTCAAGTCCATTAGCCCCGCCCTAACCTTCCATTCCACTTCATCCACAGAAGCCTTTACCTCCCTCCGCCCCTACAGCCCTAGTCTCCCAGGAAGGCGTTATCCAGTCCGTATTTTAACAGAGACCCGGTTGTGAAACCCGGGACCAGCTGGTGGTGTCAGTCAGAGCAAGCTCCGAAACTGGGGAACTAGGAGGGAAGGAGGGGGTACAGAAACTGACAATGGATTTAAAGATGGGATCGCCTTTCCCAAGTCATGACCCAGACCACGGGACTCATTTTGCTTTGTTTTGTAGTTTTGAGCGAGAATATTACTCTATAGTTCAGCCTAACCCACAGCCGCTCTCCCATACCTGGGCTTCTAAAAAATATATTTATTTTATGTATATGAGTACACTGTAGCTGTCCTCAGACACACCAAAGGAGGACGTCAGATCCCACTACAGATGGTTGTGAGCCACCATGTGGTTGCTGAGAATTGAACTCAGGACCTCTGGAAGAGCAGTCAGTGCTCTAACCACTGAGCCATCTCTCCAGCCCTTTTGTTGTTTTTTGAGTCAGGATCTTATATAGCCTAGGCCAGTTTTAAACTCCTTCTCTTCATTATCTGGTCTCCTCTTCGCAAATTCTGGGGTTACAGGCAAGTGCCTCCACCTCTACCCGTGCTTTCCTTTACCTGTTTGTTCATCTAGTTATTTTAAAGATGGAGTCTCACTGTGTAACCTTCCCTGTCCTAGAACGTGATATATGGTCCAGACTAGTCTCCAACTCAATAGAGCCTCCCGGCTCTTCCTCAGGATGGCCGGAAGTAAGTGTCACCACAAGCAGGCCTCTGGCTGTGTGTTTTATGTATTTCTCTCTGTCATCCAGTCTAGTAAAAACCTCACCAAGTAGCCGAAGCTGCCTCAGATGGAATCCTTCTGCCTCAGCCTTCCTTGGGATCACAGGAAAACATTATTAGGTTCTGTCTACGTTTTGTTTTGATGCAGGTCTCGTGTACCTGAGACTGGCCTCAAACTTACTATATAGCTGAGAGGAGGGTCTCTGGTACGCCTGCCTCCAAACAGTGTGGTGCTGGGATTGCAGGCATATACCACAAGGCCCATCTTCAGAAAATAGTTTTGTGCTTGATTTGGTTTTGCTCTTTTTTTTTTTTTTGACATTTATTTATATTTATACACTGTAGCTGTCTTCAGACAGACCAGAAGAGGGCATCAGATCCCATTACAGATGGTTGTGAGCCACCATGTGGTTGCTGGGATTTGAACCCAAGACCTCTAGAAGAGCAGTCAGTGCTCTTAACCACTGAGCCATCTCTCCAGCCATCCCCCTTTGTTCTCGATTTGTACATTTATTTATTTGTGTGTACCTGCGCACACGGGCATATGAGTTCTTAGCATGGTGTGGGTGTTGGAAGACAAAGTGTAGGAGGCAGCTCACTCCTTCCGCAGGTGGGCTCTGGGGATTGAACCCAGGCCATCAGGCTTGGCAGCAGGCTCCTTTACTAGTAGAGCCCAGACCATGTGTTACGGGTGGGAAGAGTGAGGCTAGCAGCAGCTTTCCCTCTGGATACATAGGAGGTTTCATTCAGGTTTGGGTGCAGTGCCCACTACAGTCTGATTGTATGAGCCTGGGTGCAGGCTTTACATCTCTGAATGTTCTCGGCTACTTAAAGAGATGAGGCAGAGGCAGGCCAGTCTCTGAGTTCAAGCCCAGTCTAGTCTGCAGAGCAAGTTCCATGACAGCCAGGGTTACACAGAGGAACCCTCAAAAAATAAAAATAGCTCTTGCTCTCTTGCTGTCTTGGTCTCTTGGCCTCTTGGCCTCTTGGTCTCTTGGCCTCTTGGTCCCCCCTTTTCCCCTTCCCTTTCCCCGTCTCTCTCCACGTGCTCATGGCCGGCCTCTACTCCTCTATTCCTCTCTCTCTCTCTGCCTCTGCTACCCTCTTAACTCCCCCCATGACCTGAATAAACTCTATTCTGTACTTAAATAAATAGATAAATAAAAATTTAAAAAGAAGGAAAGAAAGAGATGGGTTGTCTCTACAAACTAAGGTCTGAAGGCAAGAGTCATTCATACAGCAACATCCTAGAATCTCCTAGTGAGGGGCTGGGAGCAAAACCGTGTGATAGAGTGTCTGCTTTGCATGTTTGATTCCCAGGAACACACACATACACACACACACACATGCACACATGCACACCATGTGTACATGGATACACATGCACATACACACATGCACCAGCACATACATATACACAAAAACATGTGCAGAAACACATGCATACACACATGCTCATGTTCACACACACATGCATACCACACACACATGCATATACATGCATATACACAATACACATATGCAACACACACACACACACACACACAGTGTTCTTAGTACTTACTATTGTGAGGATCTATGATTTGCCAAAAAATGATAGCCTGGACTCAAATAGTATGCAAGCTCAAAGGGTTTTATTCTTCAGAAGTCCAGCACGCTGGGGTCTCTCATTACTAGAACAGAGAGACACCCAAGTGAGCTCGCAGGCCTGATTTAAAGCACATTAGGGAATTCTGGGGTAGGTGTCCTCTATGTTAACCTGTTGGGTCCATGTCTGCAGACATTCCATTACCACGGTGTGGGGACTGGAGACTCTCTGGAGAGGTTTGAATACTGTTGCTGAGGAAGTAGCTGTAGAAAATGCTGCTGACCCATTGTCCTTGCTTCAGGCCAGGTGGCCGGGCAGCTTCGGAGGCTCGGACTTGCCTGGAATTGCCCAGTTCTTGGGAACAGAGATTTAGGCCTACTCTCCTTAGCTGCCGATTTGAAGCCTGTCATGGAGTCAGCCTAGCCTTCTCACTATAAGCCAAACTCCCATCCTCGGTATTGGAGTCTCAGAGTTTGCTATTGGCTAGTTGATCCTGATTACCGTGGAGGATGTACACCGCCAAACACAGATAATAGCTAGCATGCAGTTCCCACATACAAAACACTCACTGACCATGGTCATCACCATTTTACACCTTGAAGAAGCAGCACAGAGCTAGTAAGACACTTTACAGTCCTGGTCAGGTCTGTCAGCTAGGAAGGTAACTAGGACCCGAGGGTGAGGCTCACCTAGAGTCCACGGCACCAAGACAACCTGAGCTACATAGGACCAAAAGGAAGCATTTAGGGTTGGAGTGGTGGCTCAGTGGCTAAGAACACTGCCTGCCTTTCCAGAGGTCATGAGTTCAATTCCCAGAAACCACATAATGGACAGGACCATCTATAAATGGATCAGATGCCCTCTTCTGGCCTGCAGGTGTACGTGCAGACAGAGCTCTCCTATATTAAAACATTTTAAATTAAGAAATCAAAAAAGAAAAAGAAGGAAAGAGGAGGAGGAGGAGGAGGAGAAAAAGAAGGAAAATTTATGCCCAGAGTTGAATGATTTCCAGGCAGGAAAAATAAAATAAAAATAAAAGGTCCTGAGGTAGGTTTTGGCTTAGTCTTCAGCAACCAGAAGGCTGGTATGGATGGAGCTGAGGAGGAAGAAAGACGTACCAGGACCTACAGAAATGGCTCAGTGGTTAAGAGCACTTGCTGCTCTTCCAGAGGACCTGAGTTTAACTCCCAGCAACCATATTAGGTACCTAACTCCATAAGGACCCCACTCCTTTGGACTTTTGAGACTCATGCACTCACATTGCACACACACGATTATCCTTAAAAATAAGCCAGGCAGTGGCAGCCCACACCATTAACTCCAGCACTTTGGAGACAGAGGCAGGTAGATAGATCTTTGACCTCAAGGCCATCCTGCTCTACGGTGTGAGTTCCAGGACAGCCATACACAGAGAAACTCTGTCTCTGAAAGCTACTAACTAACTAACTAACTAACTAACTAAATATAAATTTAATAAAAACTAAAAAAATAGCAGCAAGACAGAACGGAATGTGGCTGTAGCAGTACCTAGTCTGTGCTAAGGGATACTGTTCTCTTGGAAGGGTGCCCCAGAGCATTGTGGGAGCCCAGGAGGGTTCCAATTCTGGGCTTCATGTTGTGGGGGAAGAAAGCAAATCCAGGGTCTAGAGGATGGAGTGAGGCACAGAATTGAGGCTGGTAGGTTCTGGCAGAGAGAGGGAGATGACATATAAAGATGTCATACTCGGTCCTTGACCCTAGCCCCAGAGCAGGGACCAGACTCAAACAGGGTCCACTCGAGCTGCAAAATGGCTTTTTTTAAGGGCAAATGGCTTGAGATGGGCACCTGCTTCCCAGAAAAGGAGAGCTGTTTGGATGGGCGTTTGGGTGTGAAGTGTTCTGTGTGCTGGCTCTGGGTACAGCTAATGGAGTTTGTTTTCTTCCGAGTGCTTTCGCAGGAAGATGTCAAGAACCATGAAGACAGGCATGGGAGGGTCGCTGAGCCGGAAGAGGGAGGGAATAGGCTATAGAACTCTCTCTCTCTCTCTCTCTCTCTCTCTCTCTCTCTCTCTCTCTCTCTCTCTCTCCTCTCCCCTCTCCCCTCTTCCCCTCTCCCCTCTCCCCCCTACCCCCCTCTCTCTCTTTCCCCGTCCTTCCTTCACCTAGAATATGGGGATTAGACATCTCCACTACAAATCTTCTTGCCTGAACTTCCTTGAGGCTCTCTCTGTCTGAGCTACAGCCTTGCTGAGTAAGGACCACCCAGCCCAATCTTCAACCACTAGGGGGCAGTCAGGACCCTCGCAGTTAGACTCGGCCACTGGCGTGGGGTGAAGGGAAGTTTGAAGGGGATTTGGAGGTGGCGCTGTCTGCAGAGCCCCAGCTGAGAGTCGCTCTTCTGCCCTCCATCCTGGACTCTAGAGCCCCCACCCCACCCAGTGCGGCATTATGTCAACACAGCCCTACGGCTGCTTCTGGCCTGGACAATATTTGCCTTGGGGATCTGGGTCGGTCGCTATGGAGACCGCCACCCCCCAGGACCGGAAGAGGCTGAGAGAGCCAACTGCACCGGCCTGATCGCCCTCGGATTTTGTCTTTGGGGCAGTTGATTCCGTGTTTTCATTCTGGACTCTTGTCTCTCCCTGTCTCCCTCTCTGGGTACTGTCATTAAGTCAGGTATCCTGTCGCTCAGCTTTTGCTGTCTTTCACACTCTGTGGGTGCCATCTCTCTGTGTTTCTGTCTTGCCTGGTCCCCATTTCCCTGGGTTTTCTGTCTCTTTGAAACTCACTCAAACCCTCATTTTTTTCCCCTTTGAGGCTAGGTCTCATGAAAGCCAGGCTATCTTCAAATTCTCTATGTAGCCAAAGATGACCTTGAACTTCTGACCCTCTCGTCTCCACCCTCCTGGTGTTGGGATTTCAGACATGCATAACCACCTCTGGTTTATGGGGTGACGGAGGATGGAACCCAGAGTTTCCTCCATGCTAGGCAAGCTCCCGATACTCACTGAACCACACGCTGCCTCTCTCTGTGTTACTTAGGTTTGTTCTCCGGGCCTCTTCTATCTATCTGACTTCCATCTTTTTCTGACTATGGATTCCTTCCGTGGATCCCATGTGTGGAGCTGTGTGTGCAGGCTACCTCCCCCTTCTTTGACTCCCAGAGTCGCCCTGTCTGTGAGCCTGCTTTTCTGGCTCTTTCTCTCTTGGAGGCTCTGCCTCTCTGTCCCCTCAGGTTAGGGTCTGTTTTCCTGAGGAAACACCTATTACTAGCTCTGTTTGTCACTAAGTCTCTATCCTGTCTCTGCAGCTTGAGCCTTAACGGTTCTCTCTCCCATCTCTGGCCTCAGGCCCCATGGAACGTCTCCTCGCCCCATCTCTCTCTGCCTCATTTCTTCTGTACCATCTGCCAGCGCCCCAGGCTCCTGCCTGATCCCCCTCCAGCTTTGCTTGGCTGGGCAGCCCCATGGGAGGAGACATAGTTTTCTCAGCTCTCCTTTTCTGTGACTTCCAAAGTTGGGGCATTGTCTGGTTATTGCTCTGGGCCAGACAGACAACCAGAGACAAGCCAGGAAAGGAGGGAGAGAAAGAGGGAGGTTATAAGATGAGAATTGGTCTGGGGTGGAGCTCAGTAGTAGAGAGCTTGCTAGCATGTATGAGACCCTGGGCTTCATTCCCAGGATGCAAAATTAAATAAAGCAAATTTAAAAACAGACACATGAGTTGTGTGTGGTAGCTTACGCCTGTAATCATGTAGTAGAAGAGGGGGCTGAGGAATGAGGTGATTTTGAGGTCAGTTTGGGCTAGATGTGTGTTGGAGAAAAAGGTAAGAGTTGTAGCTTACCTGTAAAGTCTTTGCTTGGAATCTGCCAGTGAGGGGCTGGGGGTGTGGCTCAGTGGTAGAGCCCCTGCCTAGAATCTCCCAGTGAGGAGCTGGGGGCGTGGCTCAGGGGTAGAGCCCCTGCCTAGAATCTCAAGGTGGGAGGGGGGAGCACCATGGTGCACTGTTGGAGTGCTTGCAAGAACCAGACTTTCCATTTCAGCACCAAAACAGTAATACGAGCCACAATAATAGTAGCAATAAATTCAATAAGAGAAGCAAAGAGAGTCTGGCCCAAAAGAAGAGGAAGGCTGATAGAAAAGACCCGAGAAGCTGAACAAGACAGAAGGAAAAGAAAAGTACCTAAGACAGAAAGACAGAAACACTGAGTGTGGGGTTAGAGAAAAGGAGGAAATGGGAGATTTGGTGGCTTTATTTGTTTGGTCCTCCTGACAGAGCATCACTATGTCCCCCTGGCCAACCTGGAACCTGCTATGCAATCTAGGCTGGGCTTGAACCCCCAGGGCTCCGCTAGCCTCTGCCTCTGAGTGCTGGGATTAACACTCTGTTATGTTCTGCTAGAGAGGAGAGATTTGGAGGAGGGGGCGGGGAAGAGAGAGGAAGGAAAGAGAGAGCACGTAGTACATCGAGAGGAGTGAGGAGACTCAACAGAGAGAAGATGGGCTGGCGACCGGGAGAGACAGGCTATATTTAGAGACCGGATGAGCCAAGTAGACTGGAGAAGCAGCCAGAGTGCTGTCAGGGGCTGAGTCTCCCGGGGTGGGTGATGGGTGGGCTGCAGCCTGGGAGTTGCTCAGTAGCTAGGGAGGCTCCAGGCTGCTTCTTCAATGCCTGTCTCCAGAGACTGCCAAGGACCCTGGACCGGGGAGAGGAGCCAGTCAGGGACCTAGACTGTGACCCTTCTTCTTGTCTGTCCCACATGCCTGCCGTGTGTTCATCTAGAACGGACTACGCAGGGAGGGGGCATCTGTCTTCAGGAGCACCTTTTGATCTTTAATATACATATATGTATTCGCGTGTATCTGTGTGCCGTGGCATAGGGGTGGAAATCGGAGAACTTCGCTGGCCAGCACCCTACCCACTGAGCCACCTTGCAGGCCTCCTTTTTAAGATTTTGATTAGCATATACGAGTTTTACACACAGCACGTCACTGAGACATTTTCATATACATGTGTGTACATGTTGTGAATCTGGATTGTACCTGCTCCCTCTTGCTGGCTGCCATTCTGTTCTACGCATCCTCCCTCCGCTTGCTTGTTGCTGTGGGTTTCTTTCCTGTGATTCAGTGATTTCCTTTGTGTTACTTACGGGATCATGGATAAGGGCTGAGGGGCAGAAGCATGGGGCTTTACCACAGAAGAAAAGGGCTCCTCTGCCCCCAGAAACCTTTGCCTATAGATTTCAGGGAAGGGGCGACGCCATGTATCCCTTTCCCCTCCAGACCATAGTCCAAGCTCACCCTCTCTCACCTCTATCTCCCTCCCTTCCCCCTTCTCCTTTTCTTCCTCTTCTTCCCCTCCTCTTTCCCTCCCTTTCCATCTCCTCTCCTCCATCCTTTCTCTCTTCCCCTCTCTCTGAAACTGCGTTTCACTTCAGAGCCCAGGCTGGCCTCTGTCTCAGGATCTTCCTGCCTTAACCTTCCCCAGTGCTGGGATGTCAGGCCTGAGTCTC